>NC_136060.1:486333498-486979975 GCF_964261635.1 Lissotriton helveticus
GCTGTGTCTTGGAGGTAGTCCGACATGGCGTCCTCCTCCATGCTTCCTCTGGTGGAGTATAGCGACTCATAGAATTGCTTGAATTGCTCTACAATGGCCTCATGAGTATGATGCGATGTGCCAGCACTGTCCACAATGTGATCTATGGGGGAATATGCCGTCCTACGCTGTAAATTGTCTGCTAGGGCCTTACCTGGTCTACCGCCCTCACCATAGGCACGAGCAACATGGTGTTTGGACAAATATTTGATTTCAGTCTCCGCTAGAGTGTTATATTCCTCAGTCAGCTCCCGAATCTGGGCGAGTTTGTCTGCACTAGGGTCCTGACTATAAATTGCCTCCGAATCCCTTAATTGACCTTCCAATGTAGACAGTGTTCCCTGAAGGTCTCTAAGTATCCCTGCTGATGTTCCGATACAGACCCCTCGGATCGTCGCCATAAAGGCCTCCCACAGTGTGGCCTGATTGCTCACTGAGCCCATGTTTAAATCAAAGAATTGCACAATATTGGACCTTATAGCGTCAGCGAATACTGGATCAAGTAGCTATGTTGCCCTGAATCGCCATGTGAAGGGCCGGTGTGGGGAGTTAGGTATCGTGAGTTCCATTGTTACGGGGCTGTGATCTGAGAGGGTCCGAGGTAGAATGTCTGCCTTTGTCACCCATGAATCAGCGGTTTCGCTAAGGAGCCAATAATCCAGGCGGGACCAGCTGTTAAATACCGGTGTTATATGTGTGCCAACTAATATGTCCCTGTGGCTTAGTCTCCATGAGTCCACCAGCCCCAGTTCCTCCACTGCCCCTCGAATGCAACGAGCCACTTTGACCTCACGGGCACCAAGCGGGTCTGATTTGTCAAGTGCCGGGTTTAGATGAGTATTAAGGTCACCACCCCAGAGTATGATGTATTCAGGCCATGCACGCAAAGCTCCTAGCAGGTGGTGAAAGGGAGTGGCATCATCAACTACAGGACCATATATATTCACAATGGTAACTAGTCTCATTCCTAGCTTACCCTGTACTGCGGCCCATCGACCCTCAGCATCTGCTCTGGTGTATATGTCCTGAAAAGGTACCCCCTTCTTATTAAGGATAAGCACCCCCCTGGCAAATGATGAATGTGATGCACCAAGTTTAAAAGCAGCCCATCTTCCTGAAACAGGGCAATGCTTACATTATGCCTGTCTAGGTATGCGAGGACCTGCCGTGTTTTCTTCGGTGTGTTCAAACCTCGGACATTCCAAGATATACATTTAATTACACTACTACACATTTGCGGTAAACAATCTCGGAATAGTAATGATCTGTGAGCAGATATGTACCTGGCACAGTTCTGTAAAGGTATTCTCATCGCTAATGCAACAAGTAAAGCGATAGCGGCATTGAACAATTAAACATCCCCTTCCACCCCCACCCACTTCAGCTGCCCCAATTTGCCAAAGGTTCCGTCCCCCCACACCCCAACACCCCACACCAGCAGCGCAGGGAAAAACAACCAGTCCAGTGACCTCTGGGCAGTGCCCAGACACAGTAAAATGAAAAAATACAAAGAGTGGGGAACACCCATGGGGGAACGCAGCAGCGCAGGTCCTCCCTATCTTACAGGGAGGGGCTGCAAAAGTCAGCATTTTAACCTTCAACCTGAGCCCATCACATAAGAACAGTAGAGATTGGGTAGGAGCCTAGTGCCAAGCTCATGATGCATTAACAGGTCAGATAGAAAAATAATGTGCTCCCTTAACCTAAGTCCGAACAGCTAGGAGGTAATGACAGTGTTACCCAGAAGCAGGGATCCACAGCGTGGTGCATGTTATCCTAATCGATTTTGAACCTTAGCCACCCCGTGGAGAGGAATTGAAAAACTCCCGCCCCAGATCCATGCGCAGTTGGAGCCTGAAAATCAGAGAACTATAACAATCGTTCCTCAGTCAACACAAATACAAAGTTTGTAACACAGACTAACAGTAAATAGGGGAGAGAGAGAATTAGAACACCATTGCAGCAGCATCTCCATCAGGGGCCTCAGCCATCCACATCCGATAGGTGCGTTGGGGAGCTTTTGCGACGGCGGAGCGATTTTGCATGGTCCATCGCCAGCTTAGGGTTCGTGAATATCTTCGCGGCCTCCGCTTCTCCAATGCAAAGTCGTGCTGGATAAAGCATGGCGTATGGAACGTGTTCTTGCAGCAGCAGATTCTTCACTCCCAAAAATTATTTCCTGGCCGCTTGGACTGCAGCAGTGAAATCCGGGAAAAATGTGTGCACGTTGCCTTGGTAGTTGATGGTGCCTTTTTGGCGAGTGACGTGCAGGATCGTGTCGCGGTCCCTGATGTTTAGTATTCGTGCAATAATCGGCCTCGCCGGGGCTCCGGGCGGGGGACGAGCCGCAAGAGAGCGGTGCGCACACTCCACCGCGAAAATGACCGACAGATTATCCGCTCCACAAATCTCACGCAAGAGTGTCTCCAAGTAATCTTCGAGTTTGCCAACATTTGTCGACTCCGGAAGGCCCAGAATGCGCACGTTATTGCGCCATGAGCGCGCTTCTATGTCCTCATTCTTGGCCTGTATCACGGACAATGGCTTGGACATGTCTGACGTCTTGGAGGCGACCTGCTGCAACCCATCCTCAGCGTCCGAAATTCGGTGGTCCGCCTCTCCCAGTTTTGCGGCCTGCTTGTCAAGTTTGGAGGAGAAGTGGTCCATTTTCCCGTTTAACGCCTCTATTTTACCGTCTATGGCTTGTAGGCTAGCCTGTATGGCCGCTAATGACTTCTCCAGCATTGAGGGCGGCGGAGCGGCCGCATCCAGTTCAGAATTTGACATTGCATTTTGTGATGTCTTGGCGCCCTTGCGTAGCTCAAAAGTTAATCGAGGTTGGGACTTGTCCGGCTTTCCCATATTGAATGGCTACTGGGAAGAAGGAGTGATATCCTGACCCGCCCCAAGCAGATATGTGTGCGCACTGGCAAAGATGAACCTTCTGCGGCTGAGCAGAGTTAGGTACACAGTTCCCACGGTGTGGATCCGCAGCGTGACAAAATGGCGCGAGAATTTCAGTCAATCCACAGTTAACACAAGATACCAGCGCCCCACATCAGACGCATAGCACACACCGCATATACAGTCTCGTAGCAATTATCCCAATGTTCGCTGTGTAGGAAGCAGATCGAGTGAGGATGTGTGGAGAAGAAGCTCACTCCAAATATGTCTCCAGCGCCAAAATTAGCTAGTGTCCACTGCAGAGATCGACAGGCGCGAGACCGCCGTGCATGTATTATCGGGTGTGCACAGCAAATAAGCGAGTCTCACACACCCTGGTGTGAGCACGTAGTAAGGATCGCACTGTCCGCTGAGCAGTTGATATGGGGGCAGGAGCGACTGGCAGGGAACGGAAACGCCTCCCACCACCACTTCCCGCGTTGCCGATTATGCCCACGGCCTACCTCCACCGTTGAAGCCGGGGCCTCGCCTTGCTGTCTTTCCCGGGTCGCGGCAGGGGTGTCTCAGCGGCCGCCCACTGGGAGAGGACTCGCCTCAGGTTTGGCAGGGCACCGGCGCTTCACTCCGTCACCCACCACAGCATCGCTAAACCCTTCAGCAGCGCGGCACAGTGTAGGCTGGACGCTGGCTTCTTCCCGCCGCTCCGGCTCCACTCTCGCCGATGCTCGCGGCCGCCATTAACGTGCGGCCCGCACTGCTGTTAGATGTACGCTCGAGTAGCCAGGCACTCCGCCGCATTTGGGACCCAGCGTCGGATTCCTCACAGCGGGGACTGGGCTCCTGGGCGAAGTAAAGATGCAGATGGCCCGTTTGGAGGAGGATAGATTAAGGACTTATTTTGCGGCCGGCACAGCTACACTAAAGTGCGGCGATCTTTCCGGACGCTAAGCCACGCCCCCCTATATTTTCATACTTACTGAGCAATAGTTATGCATCTATAAAATATTGGCATGTTAGCCTATGAGGCCAAGTATCTATAACAGGGAAAATGAAATGTGTAATTCCTCCCTCACCAAGGACCCTAAAAGACACCCCTGAATCTGACGCCCAATGGCCTTGGGAGGTCCTACCTATGGTGCCTAACCAACCCCCAAGATCCCAACTTACCACTCAAAGTTGTGGTCGCACCCAGAAGACCTTTATCCCCAAGCCTGCAGTGCCTTTGCAAACCGTAGGTTCCCCATTGCAAACAATAGGGTGCCCGACATCGAAACAGCACCCTGCACCCGGCCGCCCTAGTGCCGCTGAGGGTGCACCTTTGGTGCTACTTTGTTTCCCCATTTGCCCTGAGCTTTGCTCCCACAACCAAGTGACCTGCTCATCAGCAGCCACCAACAGGAGGCCCCCTATCCCCCTTTGGATAACATGGGGCCTCAGCACTCTGCACCCGACTGCCCTAGTGCCCTTGAGGGTGTAACAAGAGTGCATCCCTGACCCTGGGGGACCCCTGAGTCTACCCCCAGAGCTTCAACTCCCACTACCGAATACTTACCCTAAAACCGATAACACTATTTTCCTCTGTTGAAAGTTAGGCTGAAAACCGTCAACATTATCGGCGCCCTCTTGCTCTCCTTAAACCTTTTGTGCGCGTAAAACAGCCGCCATTTTGGACACCATGGCTTACCTGCTCTCGCCGAGAGCCAGCGCGTCTCTCTCTCTCTCTCTCTCTCCTAGCTTCGCTGGCAACCCCCTGCTTGCACCTGCCTTGAGTCATAAACCCCTCTTCGGCGCTGCTCTGCCCCAGGCCCTCATCCTGTTCCCAGCGCGACACCTCCCTGCTTCCCCGTCATGATCTCCGGCCCTTTTGATGCAAACCCCTTTTTCCCGTGTGCCCGTTTGTCTTCCCCGTTCCCAGGCCGACACCTAGCTCTGCCGATACCAATCCCTTGCCCCTCCCCATACAATAGAAAGCTTCCCTCCTCAAAGGACCCCCGAGATGATCAAAGCCCCCCCCATCCCACGAGATCCGATCGAAACCCGCACACTCCGTGAATCGGCGGAATACCCAGCTGCGCGATGATCATCACCTGTTGTGAACGGGGCGGGGACTTCCACTGTAACCTTGCGTGGGAACGGGCTGGGAAGGGGGGGATTCTGAGGATGTCTTTCCGTACATCAAAGTATCAACGAGAATGTGTTACATGTAATAAAGAGATAAACTTGTGTATAAGAGGCCAGGCCTCAGGGATGCAGTTAGAGCACCTCAGAACGATACCTTCTGTCCGTTTCGTTGTGTTCTCCTCCGGAGAAAATAAAAACCTTGTTTCCTGCCTTCCAGTCTCCAGCGCCTGCCTCTTCAATAGTTTAACTTCTTTGTGGGTTCAAGAGGCGACACCGCCGGGCAAATACTTAAGGATCTTATATTCTGGTTGGTAGTGCCCCCCAGTTGTATTTTTCCACAATTGGCGTCCCAAGCGTGGGGCCCATCAGCGACCCATGGATCCAGTGGGAGAGGTCCTGACGACAAAGTGAACGACTGCAACGATCGGGAACGCGTCTGTCCGATAGACCCTCGTCTGACAGCCGATCATCCGAACTTCACTGGTTCCGAACAGACCTCTCTCGAGTGATCTACGGTCCTGACTGGGAACCATCAGGAGTGCCGCGAGGATAACGAAGAAGAGAGGACGATCGGGCGCTGGATTCGGAAGTCAGGAAACTGTCCATGCGGTCCGGGTAAGGTCGTGTTACCACGACAAGTTGCGAAAAAATTGCTTGATTGCTTGTTTTGTTAAATACTAGTATTGCTCTTTTTGTTTATTTGGAGATTCACTGTCTGCAAACGGAGAAACAACAGGCTCTCTCTTTGCAAGCAGTGGAGGATAGGTAGGGCAGACAACCGTGCTTATTTTTCTCCCCCACTCAATAATCACCTGAAACTGAACTGTTGTTCACAAACTATTGTTTCCTGGAGATTCCCTGTCTGCAAACAGGGAAGAGACCACCCTTTTTGCAGATAGTGAAAAGGGTAGGTAACGCAGATCTTTGCGGACCTACTCATTCTCCCCATTGTTATTTATCGGTCTTTTGTTATCTTGATCTATGAGGGATTCACTGTCTGCAAACGGAGAAACAACGGGCTCTCTCTTTGCAAGCAGTGGAGGATAGGTAGGGTAGCAGCCGTGCTTATTTTTTTCTCCCCCACCCAATAATTGCTTGAAACTGAACTGTTGTTCGCAAAACTATTGTTTCCTGGAGATTCCCTGTCTGCAAACAGGGAAGAGACCACCCTTTTTGCAGATAGTGAAAAAGGTAGGTAACGCAGATCTTTGCGGACCTACTCATTCTCCCCATTGTTATTTATTGGTCTTTGGTTATTGTGATCCATGAGGTATTCACTGCCTGCAAACAACGTAGAATAGAAATATTCTGTCTAGTCTTTGCACCTAGTGATAAGATAGGCAGTGCTGACTTTTTAGTCCCTCGTTACGAGCCGTCATGTCTGTCTTCTCCCCACTGATGAGTAGCCTGTTTAGCCCGGACCGCCTATTAGAGATGGACCATCCAGCCCCGCTGGAAGGCACCCCTAATAAGGACATGTTCATGAAGCATGGATTGACCGCTATAGCCTATAGTAAACTATGGCATAAATATACAAAAAAGGGTCAAGAAAGTCAATGGCCCCTGATAGGATCCTTCGATGATGATAAAATAAAAACGCTAGAAACCGCCCTGGGTAAAAACAAGACAACACCTACTATGCTTGACAGCTTCGGCATGTGGCGAAAAGAAACTGAACAGCGTAAAAAGAAAACTGAGAGTAGGTTGGAGAAAGAGCTGCAAAAAGCAGCCCACCTAGCTGCTCAGAAACTAAAAAAGGAGATAGAGGAAAGAGAGAAAGCTAAACAGAAACTAGAAAGGGAAACGCCAAGCCAGTGTCCGGTTAGAACCCCCTCCATGCTCTACCCTGACTTACCCTCGAAACGACAAGCCAATGAGGACCTGCTGTTAGGTCCTCCTATCATCTACATGCCCCCTCCATATGCCCCTTCTCAACCCTTGGCGCAGCACGCGCCACCCCCAGGTACAAGCGAAGGTACCGCCACAGCGTCGGCCCCAATAGCCTCTGTGCCAGCCGAACCCCTTGTATTAAAACCCGCATCAACAACAACGTTAGATGACCATGAGACTCGAGGGGCTGGCCCTGCAAGAACAAACAGACTAGACAAGGATGAGCGAGCGGGGATCGACAAAATAGCGAGGACACTGGTAGAAAGGAAGGATGATGAAGAGTACATCACAGATATGTTCAGCTCGTATACAGGGAGTCACAGACGACATTTTACCGTACGACTGTGTTATCATGTCTTGAATGCATACGAGGACCGATATCGAGACAAAGGTCCCGAGAGCCTAAGGACTCTGTACCGGAAGGTCGATATCGGGGATGAGGGCGAGTGTGATGTGTCGGACCTCCTTACGCGTACGCTTGAGGTTTTCCGCCACCTCACTGAACGAAAGCCAGGAGCTAAATCCGCAGCCCCCGTAGTGACCGAACCACCAACCGAGCAATCTAACACCATGATGCCGATACGTGAGGCTGCCCCTTACTGGGTTCCCCCTCGAGGTACAGGGACTCACGATGATGCAAACAACCAAGATGCAAAGGGAAGGGTAGTATACAACTGGGTCTACCAGCCATGGGACCGGCAAGAGATACTGACATTCCGGAAATCTCTACCCGACCTACGTAAAAACCCCACTGCCTTCTATACTGAATTAGGTACAGCCCTGGGTTCAACGATCATGACCCTGGCTGACATCGACTTGTTCTTCGGGTTATGTCGGCCAGCTGATGTGTGGAAGCAAATCCGGAAAGTCGACCACCTTGAGCTGTTCGGACACACCTGGTCACAACTCGATGACTTGGACAAACAACGGGGACCAGGACAAAAGCCGTTGAAATCCATTCTAGACCTCCCAGATAAAATCGTAGAGAAATTAAAAACCCTAATCCCAGAAAAGAAAGTGGACTGGTCGATAGTAACAGCCTGTCGCCAAAAACCCCAGGAGGATGTATCGGAATACTTCTCCCGGTTTGAAACGGTGTTCTCCGATTACAGCGGCCAGGACATGACCACTGCAACCGGACACCATCTGTTTGTCCAGAATTATGTTAAGGGCCTATCATTGGACATCTCCCAGAAACTACAGGCCAGCGAGAGTAGTTGGGCAGCCTCCAAACCTACAGCGATTCTCCAAATGGCCCAATATTATGAGCATCAGAAAAATGAAAACGATAGGGCGACAGAGAAAAAGAAGAAAGACTTAAAAGAGAGGGTGATGATTGCCAAACTGCAAGGGGTGACTATAGGACGAGACCAATACCAGGGAAACTACCAGACAAACGTCCCTAAGACTGCATTTCCCCAGGACCGCACTCTGACTCCCTACAGTGGACGCACAGACCTTAGAGATGACCAGTGCGCTTTCTGCAAAGGGACTGGCCATTGGAAATCCCAGTGCCCAGTTCTCCTGGAAATGATCAGGAACAGAGACCCCAGGGATGTAGCAAACGGACCGAGACCTAAGGGACCACAACGAGGGCCCCCAAATGACGCGACTAATGACAGATCAAGCAGACCAAATACGTTCGATCGACCCAGACAGAACCAATATCAACAATCTGACTATGACGACACTCACACCTTTGCATAGGACAGCCAAGGGCGAGGGAGGGATCCAGTCGAGCTCTATGTTGACCAGCAGGGCCCTTATGTCACTGCTAAGGTCCTGGGTACCAAGTCTCCATTTCTGGTAGACACTGGCGCAACACGTAGTGCGTTATCTAAACGACTGATTCCAAGGGCACCCTTGTCTGGCTCACTCATAACATCGACAGGTTTCGATGGAACGCCCTCCACCAACCCTTTGTCTGCCCCGATTCTCTTTGACGTAGAAAACAACACCACCGACACCACGTTCTTGCTTTCCTCCAATAGCCCTGACGCCATTATGGGACTTGACTTACTGAAACACTTCCGAGCGACGATTAGGTGTTCTCAAGATGGAGTTCGAGTGTTTCTTTACGACAACCCCGTTCTGCTTAGACATTGTTCCCCCCGACACATGTTTTCCATCACCGACGTCGACGCGTCCCTGCTTGACACTCTACCTCCGTATCTGTGGGCCAAAGCGGATTCGGACGTAGGGCGTATGTTAATTGACCCAGTGCACATTACTGTCCGACCAGACGCAACACTCCCAAAACTCCCACAATATCGGATATCGCCAGAGGGCGAGAAGGCATTGGTAATGATTATCCAGTCACTGATAGACGCAGGAGTGGTAGAGGAAGTGGTTAGCAACGTTTGCAACAGCCCTATCTTGCCCATTATCAAGAAGCAGGGAGAGGGAGATGAGAAAGCATACCGTTTCATCATCGACCTCCGAGAGATCAACAAAGTGGTGGTACCCCAGTACCCTGTGGTCTCAGACATCACCACCATCCTGACCTTGATTCCATCCACTGCCACCACCTTTTCCGTCATCGACCTCAAGAACGCATTCTTCTCCATCCCCATCCACCCAGACAGCCGATATCTCTTCGGCTTTACCCTAAAATCCCGCTCATATAGGTTTTGCCGAGCCCCTCAAGGCTACACGGAGAGCCCTAGCATCTACAGCCAGGCCCTCAAAAGGCAACTAGACCAAGTCCGGTTACCCGACGGGGTGGTGTTGGTACAATATGTCGATGACATCCTTTTGGCAGCCGACACCACCCCTCTAGCGGTTACCGCCACCATTCAACTCTTGCACTTCCTTGCGGAAAATGGCCACAAGGTCTCCAAGAAGAAGTTGCAATTCTGCCTACCCCAGGTCACTTACCTGGGCCACCTTCTGTCCAAAGATGGAAGGAAACTCACCCCTGATCGAATCCAGACCATTCTAGACACCCCTGTCCCTAAAACCCAGAAGCAGGTTCGCTCCCTATTAGGCCTCACCTCCTTCTGCCGACAATGGTTGCCAAACTTCAGCCTCGTTGTAAAACCACTGCTCTCTCTCCTAAACAAAGACGTCCCTTTCCCACTCCCTTGGACTCCTGAGTGTCAAACTTCCTTCACGGAACTACGAGATGCCCTTTGCTCAGCCCCTGTCCTGGGTACCCCTGATTACAGAAAGCCCTTCTCCCTTTTCACTCACGAAAGGGAGGGGTGCGCTTTATCTGTCTTGACCCAGGCCATCGGTCCTAAACAACGACCGTGCGCTTACTTCTCTGCCACTCTTGACCCTGTCGCCAGAGCCTTGCCTGCCTGCCTTCGGGCTGTAGCTGCTGCTGCAGTCTCTATCCGACAGAGCGAGGGGATTGTACTCTCGAATTCCCTCACGGTACTGGTACCCCATGCAGTCGACACCCTCCTGAACCAAACCAAGACGCAACACCTGACGAGTGCACGACTGACTGGATACGAACTGACCTTGCTTGCCCCCCATATCACCCTGAAAAGATGCACCACACTGAACCCAGCAACTCTGTTACCCTTGCCAGAGAACGATCCCAATGTGCACCCCGTACATGACTGCGTGACTCTTACGGACGAACAGACCAGGAGTAGGGTCGATCTCAGAGACACAGCTTTCCCTGACCCCGACGGGGAGTTGTGGGTGGACGGTTCTTGCATCAAACTCTCCGATGGTACCACTTCCGCTGCCTATGCAGTCACCACGGCTCGAACTGTAGTAGAAACAGCCCGCATCACCCAGCGATCTGCCCAGGCAGCGGAACTGATTGCTTTGACGAGAGCCTGCATCCTGGCAACAGGAACCACGGCGAACATTTACACCGACAGCCAGTATGCCTTCGGGGTGGTTCACCATTTTGGGCTCCTCTGAAGGGAGAGAGGATACTTGACCTCACACGGCACACCCATTTTGCACGGGGATTTAGTCTCCGCCTTAATCGAAGCTGTCCTCCTCCCCAACAAACTTGCCGTTATCAAATGCCAGGCACACAAGAAGGTGACAGACATTATTGGACAGGGAAATGCACTAGCCGACATCACCGCCCGAACGACAGCTGAAAATAGAACGACAACACATATGTACGTGACCAGGTCACAAGCAGAAAACTGGACTGACGCCAAGGACACAATTAGAGACATACAAACGGCTAGCACACAACACGAATTGACTGAATGGGCACGGGTGGGATTGAAAGACGATGAAGGCTGCTGGCGGACAAAAGACACGAACAGATGGTTGCTACCTGATTCATACTTGATTCCCATATTAACCATGGCACACTCCCCTGCCCACATAGGATCAGCCCCCATGATCGAACTTGTCTCCAGGGTTTGGCACAATGACAAGATCCCAGATTCCGCCAAACGCCTGGTCCAACAATGCTTAATATGCCTGCAACACAACCCCGGGAAGGGAACTGTAGTACCCCGGGGGGGATTTGGGGTCCCAAACCACCCATTTGAAGTCCTGCAGATGGACTACATCCAGCTAGACAGATGCCAAGGCCTGAAATATGTACTCGTCGTGGTGTGCGCATTTAGCAAATGGGTGGAAGCATATCCAACCCGTGACAACACCGCTATGGCCACTGCAAAGGTCCTGTTAAAGGAGTTTTTCCCCCGTTATGGCCTCTGTCGTGTTTTATGGAGTGATAATGGCCCCCACTTTGTAGCCAACGTTATCCAGCTCATCCTAAATGGGCTGGGTATCAAACAGAAATTCCACGCAGTCTTCCACCCTCAATCTGCTGGGCTTGTCGAACGACACAATGCCACACTAAAGCTTAAACTGGCCAAAATAGTGGCTACGACGGGCCTGAAATGGCCAGACGCCCTCCCATTGGCATTGCTATCGATGCGCTCTACCCCCACCCGACATCACTTAACCCCTTATGAAGTTGTCTTCGGTCGACCCATGAGCGTCTGGTCTGCCCCGAAACCAACTTCCATTCATGACGTTCCGGATGTCCTAATGTCTGATTATCTGTACAAATTGACTGAAACTTTGTCTGTCCTTCATCAGCAGGTGCAGCAGGCCATCCCCGATGCTTCCAGGGGTCCGGGTCACGCCATCCAGCCGGGGGACTTCGTGCTGATCCGAAACTTTCAGCGATCAAAGAGTTTGGAACCCCGGTGGACGGGCCCCTGGCAAGTGCTGATCACCACTCGGACCGCACTTCGAGTGGAGGGGAAGAAACACTGGCTGCACGCTCATCACTGCAAGAAGGTCTCTCCAGCCCTGGCCACGACAGACACCGTCAACACCCAAGAAGAGCTCCTGAACCAGGACCGACCATCGTTGAACTGCTACCCTGATACAGAGACACTTGAACTTTCAAAACATCCTGACCCCACTGTGCCATCTCGAGAAGGGTATTTCCTGCGTCGAAAGGAGGGAGCTTCGGCTAAGTAGGCCACGGACTAGGTTAGAGGATCTCAGAACGGTGACCCAAACTACCAAGGGTTACCTGGAGAGAAGCTAAAACTAAGTCGGTGGTCCTGCCCACTACCGAGCACCTTGAAGACGAAGATGATGGAAGCGCCAGATAAGAAGATGATGGAAGCGCCAAATAAGAAGCCGACGGAGACAGCAGGAAATACCCACTACAGAAATCCGAGAATAGACAGGCTCCATAGCTCAAAGACAATTGCACTCTTCATCGTAATTCTCCTCTGTTTTCTCCTCATGACTACGCTCTGGATTATGGAAGAACATGCACCTGCTCACGAAACATTCCTAACCACTGCTCAGCCTACCACCGTGAAGGAACATTATCTAATTTCGCTCTCTCCTCAACTAAGAGAGAGACGAAAGGAGTTTTGGAACAACTCTTTCGTGCAACTACTTCACCAACACAATCTTGCCACCAACGCCACCAACTGCTGGATCTGTGGGTTGCTACCCCATGCCACTGGACATTCAATACCATTCATCCCTTCACCCTTCTCCGTCCACGGCTCCTGCCTTGCCTGGCTGATCCTCTTGCAAGAGAGCTATACGGACAATGCCACCTCCAGCAGAACTGCAGCACATTCTCCTCATGGGGCCGGGCGAAACAAGACAAAGACACACTTCTGCCCGCTGACCCCCAGCGACTCGATCCAAATGGACATCCCGGCCAAAGAACGAATCGAAATGCAGGTGTTCAACAATCCAACCAGACCCACCTTCTCCTATCTGCGGAAACGAACGGCTGCCACTCTGACTGTGGCCCTGACGGTCATCAACGTCACAGGCCACATGTGTGTAGAAGGACTTGGGACACAGCTGGTGGGTCGCAGCGCTTGCCGCTTTACCAGAACTTTGGACTCCACGGATCCACCTTCCTTTGTGTCATCCCCAAACATGTATTTCATCTGTGGCACGAAGGCCTACACCTGGCTCCCCAAAGGCTGGGGGGGCACTTGCTACATCTCCTTCGTCCTTCCTCCAACTTATGTGGCCCCAGCGAATCACCACAGACAAAAACGAGCCAAAGACGTTGAGCAAGCCGACTCAACAGGGGCACAGTTCCTCGATGCTATGAAAGGACTCGTCCCCCTCTGGGGCCCGATGGCAAACAGCCGTGCCATCCGACATTTGACTCAGGCAGTCGAGACAACCATGAACATCACAGCGGGCATCTTTGCCAACAACACTGCCGAGCTCCAAGCGGTCCGTTTGGTGGCTCTTCAGAACCGCCTCGTTCTAGATGTGGTTCTGGCGGACCGTGGAGGAGCATGCCGCATTATTGGGGCCAGCTGTTGTACATACATACCGGACAACTCACCCTCAGTGTACAAAGCCATCGAACATCTTCACAGACTCTCTTCGGAAGTTCACCAAGAGCAAGAAGAATGGTCGCTTGGTGGTTGGTTCTGGGACACCGTCAAAAGCTGGGGCTGGAGACTGCTCACCATTATCCTGATTCCCGTAGTTGTAATATGTGGCCTATGCTTAGGAATTCAATGTTTGCCACCTATGTGTTCCTTATGTGCGAGTTGTATTTTTCCCAAAACTGTGGACATTGGAAGCGAACATATGAGGGCATTGTATGATACCGAAGTTAGGAATTTGATGAAAATTGACATTGAGTAAGCAAGTTGGCTAGATATGTTGAAAAGGGAGGACTGTTGAAAGTTAGGCTGAAAACCGTCAACATTATCGGCGCCCTCTTGCTCTCCTTAAACCTTTTGTGCGCGTAAAACAGCCGCCATTTTGGACACCATGGCTTACCTGCTCTCGCCGAGAGCCAGCGCGTCTCTCTCTCTCTCTCTCTCTCCTAGCTTCGCTGGCAACCCCCTGCTTGCACCTGCCTTGAGTCATAAACCCCTCTTCGGCGCTGCTCTGCCCCAGGCCCTCATCCTGTTCCCAGCGCGACACCTCCCTGCTTCCCCGTCATGATCTCCGGCCCTTTTGATGCAAACCCCTTTTTCCCGTGTGCCCGTTTGTCTTCCCCGTTCCCAGGCCGACACCTAGCTCTGCCGATACCAATCCCTTGCCCCTCCCCATACAATAGAAAGCTTCCCTCCTCAAAGGACCCCCGAGATGATCAAAGCCCCCCCCATCCCACGAGATCCGATCGAAACCCGCACACTCCGTGAATCGGCGGAATACCCAGCTGCGCGATGATCATCACCTGTTGTGAACGGGGCGGGGACTTCCACTGTAACCTTGCGTGGGAACGGGCTGGGAAGGGGGGGATTCTGAGGATGTCTTTCCGTACATCAAAGTATCAACGAGAATGTGTTACATGTAATAAAGAGATAAACTTGTGTATAAGAGGCCAGGCCTCAGGGATGCAGTTAGAGCACCTCAGAACGATACCTTCTGTCCGTTTCGTTGTGTTCTCCTCCGGAGAAAATAAAAACCTTGTTTCCTGCCTTCCAGTCTCCAGCGCCTGCCTCTTCAATAGTTTAACTTCTTTGTGGGTTCAAGAGGCGACACCGCCGGGCAAATACTTAAGGATCTTATATTCTGGTTGGTAGTGCCCCCCAGTTGTATTTTTCCACACCTCCATAGGATAACATTAACTGGTTTTCTTGGAAACGTTTTTAAGTGTGGGGTTTGAAAAACTAAAGAAATTCTTGCAAATTATACTAACTATCAAAACCGATTTTACTTACCAGTTTACATGAAATGTCCCAGTGTAGCATCCAGGTATACTACACTGTGTAAGAAAAGTAATCTCAAAAGTAACTTACCTGTAATTTTACTCAAAATCCCATACAAAGTATATGTAGTGTACATACAAAGCATTGCATTCCTCATAAAAAATACTGTAAGTCAAAACAAAGTGCATTTACAATTGCAATCCAAACTGTGTTACAATCTGTATATTTACTGCACACTACTTATCACTTACCTGTGCCAGGCTTGCTAGGTTCTAGGAAATAAAATAACTAAAAGAATATTTTTATACAAAAACAACTGGTCTGAAGTTCAGTCTTTGAGTGTGTGAATTCAATTGCTGATTGAGTGTGTACAACAAATGTTTAACACTGTCCTCTGATACTGCCTTACTGCTCGCCCCCACTACCACAAATAGAGAGTGAGGTGTAATCTAACTTTACCTCTGCCTACCTTTGGGGTTCCACTGGACTCTGTGCACACTATACCTCACTTTTGTATAGTGTATACAGCGCAAGCTTCCTACAGTATGTGGTGAGTTTGAACATTAAAGTGAGTACCAAACAGGTATGGTCTCAGCTTATTCAGGGACAAAACCACAGCTAAAGCTTTCCTCTCAATGGCGAACCATCTTTGTTCTCTGGAGAAGAGTCTCCGGCTAATGAAGGCAACTGAATAATCAAGGCCCTCCTCATTTACTTATGACAACACTGTCCCAATCCCTTGTTCGGAAACATCTGTCTGAACAACAATTTACTTTGTGTAGTCAGAGGCCAGTTACACTGGTGCTGAGCACATAGCAGCATTCAAGTGTCAAAAGCTTTCTGACACTCTGGGGTCCAATCCAGTTACTCTGGCCTCTACTTAGAAGTCAGTTCTATCAAAGGCCCCACAATGGTCCAATTATTCTGAACAAACTTTCTAAAATATCCTGTCAGTCGAAGGAATGCCCTGACCCGAGTCTGGGTAACAGGAGCTGTCCAATCCAAAATAGTTTGAAATTTGGCCTGGATAGGCTGTACATGGCCTCCACTTACCAGGTGGCCTAGGTACACCACAGAACGTTGTCCTGTTTGACACTCGCCTGCCTACTGCATGGCTGGAAGCACTTCCCTTAGGTGGTTTAAGTGATCCTTCCAGGTGGAACTGTATACAGCTATATCGTCCAGATGTGCTGCACTGAACTACTCCAATGCAGACAAGACTCTGTTCACAAACCTTTGGAAGGTGGCAGGGGCATTCTTTAAGTCAAAGGGCCTTACTTTGAACTGGTAATGTCCTTCTGAGGTGGAGAATGCTGACCTCTCCTTTGCTCCTTCAGTGATTGCAATCTGCCAGTAGCCGGAAGCCAAATAAAATGTACTCAGATACTTAGCAGCCCAATCCCACCAATAAGCTCATCAGCTCTACATATAGGGTGAACGTCAGTCTTAGAGACTGCATTCAGCCCTCTGTATTCCCCATAGAACCGTAACTCCTTCTTCCCCCTATAAACTAGGAACTTATAGGTCATTTTTAGGTCTCGCTAGAGTCAGAGCATTCGCTGCTCTTGCGAGACATTTAGTAGCTGCTTCAAAAAGCGCTACCTTGCCGACCACCAGCTTGCTAGAACGTGCACAAGCGCGTGCGACGTGCACAGCACTTTTTCCGGTTGCTTGCGCGCGTGCGCACAACTGGCGTCACCACACACGTTTTTTTTATTGCCGCGCGACGTTACTTTTACGGCCACGCGGCCAATGCAGGTTTATGTTTTCTATCTATGTTCTCTGTATAAAGACCTGGAAATTTAAGTTTGCAGTGGATTTTAAATTGCTTGCCAGTGGTTGTCTAGGGGCGGAGCTATGTACAGTGCCGTTACAAGTACAGTGTCGTTACAAGTGACCCAGCTATTAAAGAGTGCAGCTTTCTGTCTCATTGTACAAGTCGAGGAACTAACTATTCATAGGCCCTTTTAAAATCGCTTCTAGGGGTTGCAGTGCTCCACTGAGCATGCTGCCAGCACAGAAATACACGCACATGACTGTGAAGGTTACATGCAGAGCTGGTCCTTCTGCACGATCTCATTGTCCCAGCCCAGGTTGGACTCCTTGGAAACCGGAGATACCTCCAGGCCGCACACTCCGTGTCACTGGTGAGGAATACATTTAAAAACATACCGCAGCTTGGCAGGCTTTTTTCTTGCATGTTCTTCTGACTACATTGAGTTTGAATAAATGGGGACACTTTTCTTTCTTTATTATGTCACGCAGGTCCAGCCAGGCCGATCACTGCGGTGGTCTAAGGGGCTTGTTTACATTTGTGCACCGGAAATATGGGGTGCGAAGCAGAGTCGTCATTTCATCAGGACTTGTCATTTGCTGGTTTGCGCACACCTTTGCCGCTTCTGCCGCGCTGAGAGCCCTCTATCTTTGTCGAAGTTTAAACCCTGCTTCCCCCGTTTGTGTGTCTTTTACTTGCCGCGGCTGTGTGCAGAATTACGCTGCCAGCTGATGTCCAGAAGAAAGCGGAAAGAAAGCTGATGCGCATCGCTGCTCTCGCGCTGATTGACGTATATTATATATTTATAACGCCCAAGAATTGCTATTTCTCTGTATTCGTTCCTGCGGGTTCTTATGTCAAGGTGGAAATGTGACCCTGTGCGATGGTCTCAAAAGTCTCCAGACCAAAACTGCACAGTCTGTGTGCAGTAAGAATGCCTCCATTGTCTGCAACCCAGGAAGCTGCCAAACAACTCCTGTCACCATTTCTAATTCTGCGGTGGTGAGATGGCATACTGTACATTTGAAGACACAACTGCACACTTATGTATAGGATCCACGTTAGAATGGCGTCGTTCTTTAGGTGTGTCCATGAACGGTGTACTAAGCATTTATTTTGTTGTGTAGCTGTTTGCATGTTATATGTCAAAAGCCATATGGGTCCACAAAGGGGGTTGTAATTGGGTATTTTGGGTCTGGTCCCGCCCCCTCTTTTCTCACTCCCACCAAGTGAGGTGGGGGAAGGTATTCCCTTTCAGGAAGGGTCAATCTGGGTCTGCCCCGCTCACGCCCTTCTGAGGGTGGGTGGCTAGAGTTCTGCATCCGTCAGAACCACGCCACAATGTGCAGTGTGCATTAGTTCCTAAAGTGTATGTTCATGCCTCTACTGCTGCCTTTGTGGCCGTCCCACTGCCCAGGACCAGCGTAAGTTCATTCATACTTTCATTATTCCTCTATTATAGGAAACATATGCCTGTGTAATAATAGCCGAGGTTAAATAAAGGTCATGGCCTATCCTTCATCTTCAATTTAAAAATGTTTTGCTTCTAGTAAAAACCAAGGCAATTAATGAACTTAAAACGTAATCAATTAATTTACAGCAGTAAGAAAAACAACACCAGACAAAATTAGAAAGTTAAAAAGGAGAGTTAAATACAGCTTTTAGCATTTAGTTAAGCACAGTCTGGCAAACGATTGTGCCGTGGACCTATTCTTACAGAAACTAAAATCACTGTTAATGACACTGGCATTTTCTCTTGAGAGACTACCTTTATTTAAAACAAGCATTGGCATAGCAAAATGTCTCGCTTTTGAGACCTCATAAGTGTTTAACCATGCAACGGTTGATATTGTGCTGCATAACTAAATACTTATAAGGTCCCAAAAGCTAGACCTATTGGCTATGCCAATGCTTGTTAATCTTCTTACCCTATTATCTACTAGGAACTTATAGAGTGGGTCATGCCAATTATAAGTGTACCTCGATGCATGTGTGTGTGTTTAACATAGCACTGGCCCTGGGCCTGACTAGCAGGGCTCAGGGCACAGTCAGAGTCAGCTACCGTCAGTACCCGTCAGCACACAAAAAGGGGGGGGGGCGATGAAAAGCCCAAAATGGTGAACTTCTAACACCTAGTATAAGGGGCTTTGATCCTACCTATTGTTATGTTATGTTATGTTATGATTTTATTTATATAGCGCACGGCTACTCAACAAGAGTGTCCCGGCGCTTTCAGAGGGCGGCTCAGCAGTTAAAAAAACATAACAGAGAACAGACAAAAAAAACAAAAAGTGAGGTGAAAAGAAAAATAGCCTAAATATTAAAAAGCCAGGTCTTCAGGTTTTTCCTGAACAGGAGCAGGCTCGGAATGGCTGCGTAGAGCAAGGGGCAAAGAGTTCCACAACTGGGGGGCCTTAAAGCTGAAAGAACGACCCCCGATGCGAGCCTTCCTCACACGGGGCACCACGGCAAGGAACAAAGATTCCGACCGCAAGGAGCGGGCCGGACGGTAGAAGGCCAGTCTGCGCTGCAGATACTTAGCACCGGAGCCAGAAAGTGCCTTATGCACCAACGTCAGCATTTTAAACATTATCCGCTTTCGGATAGGGAGCCAGTGAAGTGACTGTAGCACCCCCGATGTTCTTGCCCGCCTAGGAAGGCCGTAGATGGCGCGAGCCGCAGAGTTCTGCGCCACCTGCAGCCTTTGGATCAGATACTCCGGAAGCCCTAAATAGAGAGCATTAGCGAAGTCCAGTCTAGATCCTATAAGAGCTTGGACAATGATCTTCCTATGCTCCTCTGTGAGCAGGGGTAGGAACTTCCGGAGCATCTTAAGGATGCCAAAGCAGGTGCCCGTCAGACCAAGAATGTGCGATCTGAACGTGAGGTTATTATCGACCTTGACACCAAGATTTTTGGCAGCCACAGACGGCTGGGCGGGGGGGCACATGTCAGCCGGCCACCAATCACGCCATTCCGGTTCCGACGCGCACCCAAAAAGCAGAACCTCTGATTTACTAGAGTTGGCCTTAAGACCATTCTGCTGAAACCAGCCAAAGACCCTCTTCAGACAACCCTGAATGCTCTCCCCGTCGAATGATTGATCTTTCCTGCAGGTGAAGAGAAGCTGCGTGTCGTCCGCATAGGACACGATCTGGGCCCCCGAGGCCTCCACGAGTTCCGCCAGAGGGGTCATAAAGATGTTAAAAAGGGTCGGGCTCAACACAGAGCCCTGTGGGACCCCGACTCCCAGTGGCGGCATCTCAGCGGAGCTCGAAGTAGCCCAGACCGTTTGTCGACGGTCCTCCAAAAATGAGGTGAACCATTGGAACACCGTCCCCCTCAGACCGATGTCATAGAGTCTGGAGAGTAAAGCCTCGTGGGGGAGGGTGTCAAAGGCCGCCGACAAGTCCAACATTACAAGCACAGCCTTCCCCCCTGCATCCAGAGTCTCGCGGATGACCTCTGACACCTCGAGGAGTGCCGTCTCTGTACTCAGATTAGGCCGAAAGCCGGATTGCGAGGGATGCAGGAGATCATTGGACTCGAGGAAACCCGAGAGCACACCATGCACGTGCTTCTCCGTGAGCTTCGCAAGAGCCGGCAGAAGAGAGATTGGCCGATAATTGGCCAGAACCCCGGGATCCAATCCCGGCTTTTTGAGGAGGGGGATCACCATCGCCCTTTTCCAGGACAGAGGGAGCCGCCCTTCTCTCAAAGATGAATTCAGGAGAGGATTCACCAGGGGGTTGAACAGCGGCGCCATCCTGGCCAAAAATTTGGCCGGGCAGGGATCGAGTGGCGACCCAGACTTGAGCGTGGCCAACAGTGCAAGGGAAGCATCTGGGGAGACCGACGGAAACTCCGCCAGAAATACATCTGGCGTAGCCGATGGAATACGTTCCCCCCCAATGCCGCCAACCCCATCCGCAGACTCCACAGAAAAGGAGGCCTGGATCATTCTGATTTTATCAGTGAAAAACCTAGCCAGGTCACTGACCCAGGTCTCAGATGGGACAGCTTGCTGAAGATTCGACCTGGGGGCAGTGAACTCCCTAACCACGGTAAAAATCTCCTTGCAGGAGTTGGCGGCCGCCTCGATCCTCCTGGCGAAATACTCTTTTTTTGCGCACAGAATGTTATGATGGTACGCTTTAACCGCCAACCGATAGGTGCGTCTGGCCTCCGCGTCGTACTGAGAGCGCCACGCCCTCTCCGCAACCTTGCACAAGCTGCGTTCAGTACGCAGCGCCTCGGTATACCACGGCGCAGACTGTCGCTCACCCTCTGATCGAAGAGCTCTTGCAGGGGCCAGGTCATCCAACCTCTCTAGCAGCCATGCTTGCAGAGTCTCCGTGTCCCGGTCCAAGTCACCCACGATAGGACAGGGATGGTCAGCAAATACCTGCTCAAGCAGATCCGGCGTGACTCTATGTAACCCCCTCGAAGCGGGTCCAGAATGGATCGGAGCGCTGCCAGATGGCAGATCACTCCCTTGAATGGAAAATCTGGCCAGTCTATTGCTTATCATGCATGGCTTCAGTATCATTTTAAAGTCAAAGGAAGATCCCTGGACAGGTTAATCCTATAACACTCGCTAGCGGTATATAATTACAATAGAAATAATATTGGGATCACTGATCACAGACTAGTTTGTAACGTTCACAATTATATTATTATAAAAAAACATATATATTGAATAACATTTCAGTATGAAGTAAATTATACTGAAAACATAAAATGTACAAAACACATTTTATATACATCAGCACACCACAATATGCAATAAAATTAAAAGCAGTTGGACATAATTATATTAAATTATACAACACAGTCATTTCAAAAATACACATTTTCTACATAGACAGTACACTTTTCATCTTTAAGAAAAGAAGATAAAAAAAAAAGAAGAGAAAGGAGAAAACCCCACATACAGAGAGAATACCTAATGTTTCAACAGATAATTCAATTCGACCGCCTTCAAAGAGATATGTGAAGATTTCTGGTATTACAATGTGCAAAATATCCAGAATCCCAGAGGCTTGAATTTCATACAAGAGAAAAAGCGTCGACGCGTTTCGGTGTATCGAACCATTAATGTGGTTACACCTTCATCAGGACAATTTCATTTGGGGTCATCTCATTCAGTCAGCAGATATCCTTGCTGTGTATGAGAAAATTATTGATCAATATAAGTATCAACATTACTTTTTTGGCAAGATTTTCAAGTTACATTGCCCTAGGCCAGTTTACAACAACTTACTCAGCTCTATCTATACAAGTTCTTATTTACCCATTGTCTTCAAGTGCTCTACATACATTTATTATTCACATCCATATGGGTTTGTCCCATTAGCTGGGTTACATTACAATATAGTCGATGACCAGTGCTATTATCACTAAGATGGTGATGTAAGGCGGGGATACTAACCTCAGAATGAGGATGCTTATTCTATGTGGCAGTGTAGGTCAGTTTTTTCACACCGCCTCAAGAAGGATTGGAAAAGTTCCGCCCGGTCCAATCTAGTGGCAGAATTGATTGATTCATATATTATTACACATCCTACTTATTATATCTGTAATCACTGGATAATAAATTCTAAAGTGTGGCATTACCGTTTAGAAAAAGGTTGTATGGAGTATTGCTTCCTTCACTCCTATACTCGAGATCTTTATTCTCTGTTGATAGATTATATTCTTCATATGGGTAGACGCAGGAACCCTTAAACAGTGACAAAGGAACCTATTTAGGTACGCCTTGCAGTTTAAAAACATCATTTGGTTCCAACCTGATAGCTCTCATCTCTACATACCTTTTATTATTTGAGGTGTCCCTTTCCCCGTGGTTCTCTTTATATTTCTGACACGTGTCTTGCTTCGTGACAAGGATTTATGGGTATTCACGTATGTCTGTTAGGAAAACACGACAACTAGTTTACTACTACCGGGCGGACAACATGTGACTTCCCAGTGTAGCCCCATTTCCCCTTGTCAATCTATTTATAAGCCTGGAACTAGGTGTAACTTTTCTATTAATAACTCGCGCTATTATTTTTTAAAAAAGAGAAACCATGGCACGAGAAGAAAAAAAAAATTTCCCCAGCTTATCTCATTGTTTATACTGGTACCACCCCTTAACATGTGCTCGCTCTAGCGGCAGACAGTTTATCCTGTCTTGAGAAACTTCCTTCTCTCCTATGTAACTTTTTAAACACGAAAGACTTTCTCTATCTACAATTCTCAATCGGAGGTTTAGCGGGGAGAATATCCCGAAGTAGTCGCTGTCCCTGCTTACCTTTTAGTTCTTCATGTAGCGCTCGCCACGGGTACATCCCTTCACGTACTTTCCGTTTAGTCTACTGATGTTTTTTTCCTCGTATATATACGCCGCCCCATGCTTGATGTATCACAGCTGTCGGATTTTGCGGCCACTACATTTTAGCGCATGCGTAAGAGGATGCTATCGTTCCTCATACGTGGTGGCCATTTTGAAGAAGGATATATACTCCAATACATTCGATAGGGCTCTTAGGTCACAGCCCGAATAGTTTTTATCAATACATATTCAGGATTTCAGTTAATAACAAGCATTTACCGACATATATTTGCCTATGTATACGCAGCTCTATATTACGGAAAAAGCCCGTTGTCTATATGTGGTCGAAATGTGCCACGAAGGCAGCGGCCATCTTGGAACGGTTATTTATTTTTAAGGTTAACATTTCTGTCGCTGATTCTGGGTTGAAATACATTTAGGCATTCATTTAAATAAGAGAATCCCACTCCTCCCTGGTATTCAAACCATTTTTTAAGGTTGACATTTCTGTCGCTGATTCTGGGTTGAAATACATTTAGGAATTCATTTAAATAAGAGAATCCCACTCCTCCCTGGTATTCAAACCATTTTTATGGTGTTAAATTTTATTATATACCACTGTTCTTGCTGTTTGCGTCTTTTTATGGTATTGCCCAGCCTGGTCTGTTCTTTTATTTTTTCCAGTATCACCCATTTGATATCGGTATCACTATGGTTCTTGTCCCTCCAGTGTTCTACCAGTGGAGCATTTTCTTTTTGGAGTCGGATTGCTGACTTGTGCTCCCCTATTCTGACCATAAGTTCTCTTCCTGTTTCCCCTATGTAGCCTAGTCCACATGGACATAGGATCAGGTATACCAAATTCTTACTTCTACAGTTGTTAAGTGTATTTATCTTATGTTTGGTTTCATTCAGGCAGACTTCTTTAGTTACTAGACATAGGTCACAGATACTACATTATCCACACTTGTGGTTACCTATTGCTTTGGTGCCCATAAGGGTTTTTTGTCCTCCCACTGTATCCTCTCTGTATGTATGCACCAGTGATGATCTCAGATTTTTGTTTTTCCTATATGCATAGAGTGGCCTTGGTAACTTAGTTTTGGTACCCTCATTCAGAATTTTCCAATTGTGATTGATAACATTCTTGATCTGATTGGCAATTCCCGAGAATTGACTTACCATCACGATTTTATCCATGCTCCCATCTTTTTCTTTTTTATCTAAAAGGCTTTCTCTGTCACATTTCGACCACATATAGACAACGGGCTTTTTCCGTAATATAGAGCTGCGTATACATAGGCAAATATATGTGGGTAAATGCTTGTTATTAACTGAAATCCTGAATATGTATTGATAAAAACTATTCGGGCTGTGACCTAAGAGCCCTATCGAATGTATTGGAGTATATATCCTTCTTCAAAATGGCCACCACGTATGAGGAACGATAGCATCCTCTTACGCATGCGCTAAAATGTAGTGGCCACAAAATCCGACAGCTGTGATACATCAAGCATGGGGCGGCGTATATATATGAGGAAAAAAACATCAGTAGACTAAACGGAAAGTACGTGAAGGGATGTACCCGTGGCGAGCGCTACATGAAGAACTAAAAGGTAAGCAGGGACAGCGACTACTTCGGGATATTCTCCCCGCTAAACCTCCGATTGAGAATTGTAGATAGAGAAAGTCTTTCGTGTTTAAAAAGTTACATAGGAGAGAAGGAAGTTTCTCAAGACAGGATAAACTGTCTGCCGCTAGAGCGAGCACATGTTAAGGGGTAGTACCAGTATAAACAATGAGATAAGCTGGGGAAAAAAAAAAAAAATTCTCGTGCCATGGTTTCTCTTTTTTTAAAAATAATAGCGCGAGTTATTAATAGAAAAGTTATACCTAGTTCCAGGCTTATAAATAGATTGACAAGGGGAAATGGGGCTACACTGGGAAGTCACATGTTGTCCGCCCGGTAGTAGTAAACTAGTTGTCGTGTTTTCCTAACAGACATACGAGAATACCCATAAATCCTTGTCACGAAGCAAGACACGTGTCAGAAATATAAAGCGAACCACGGGGAAAGGGACACCTCAAATAATAAAAGGTATGTAGAGATGAGAGCTATCAGGTTGGAACCAAATTATGTTTTTAAACTGCAAGGCGTACCTAAATAGGTTCCTTTGTCACTGTTTAAGGGTTCCTGCGTCTACCCATATGAAGAATATAATCTATCAACAGAGAATAAAGATCTCGAGTATAGGAGTGAAGGAAGCAATACTCCATACAACCTTTTTCTAAACGGTAATGCCACACTTTAGATTTTATTATCCAGTCATTACAGATATAATAAGTAGGATGTGTAATAATACATGAATCAATCAATTCTGCCACTAGATTGGACCGGGCGGAACTTTTCCAATCCTTCTTGAGGCGGTGTGAAAAAACTGACCTACACTGCCACATAGAATAAGCATCCTCATTCTGAGGTTAGTATCCCCGCCTTACATCACCATCTTAGTGATAATAGCACTGGTCATCGACTATATTGTAATGTAACCCAGCTAATGGGACAAAACCATATGGATGTGAATAATAAATGTATGTAGAGCACTTGAAGACAATGGGTAAATAAGAACTTGTATAGATAGAGCTGAGTAAGTTGTTGTAAACTGGCCTAGGGCAATGTAACTTGAAAATCTTGCCAAAAAAGTAATGTTGATACTTATATTGATCAATAATTTTCTCATACACAGCAAGGATATCTGCTGACTGAATGAGATGACCCCAAATGAAATTGTCCTGATGAAGGTGTAACCACATTAATGGTTCGATACACCGAAACGCGTCAACGCTTTTTCTCTTGTATGAAATTCAAGCCTCTGGGATTCTGGATATTTTGCACATTGTACTACCAGAAATCTTCACATATCTCTTTGAAGGCGGTCGAATTGAATTATCTGTTGAAACATTAGGTATTCTCTCTGTATGTGGGGTTTTCTCCTTTCTCTTCTTTTTTTTTAATCTTCTTTTCTTAAAGATGAAAAGTGTACTGTCTATGTAGAAAATGTGTATTTTTGAAATGACTGTGTTGTATAATTTAATATAATTATGTCCAACTGCTTTTAATTTTATTGCATATTGTGGTGTGTTGATGTTTTTTTTTTTTTAAATATATTTTTATTGCAGAATCAGGAAGAAACACAACCAACAAAGCAACCCATGCCCCAGCAGGTCCCATCATACAGCACTTATAGCAATGCAATACACAGCCGATTAGCCCACATCCCGGAGGCTGGGCGGCGCGTTAATGAAACAGTTCGCTGGAGGTACCTCGGTGCACACCCTATGCGGGACACGGGTCAAGTGTAGTACTTCTTTTCTGCTTTTATCCCAAAACAACCAACCATCCCTTCCCCACCCAATCCCAGGTCACTTCAACGTCATATCACAAAATCAACACGACTATGTTCCTGGGCTAACCGGTTCCGGGAAGTCGCTGGCAACCCACCCCTTCTCACAACTCCTACTCTAAGCCCCCCCCCCCCAACTGCTGCTAACGCGGGTATCCTCAATCCCCTCCTGCTCTAGGTTGACAATTATCAGGAAGTTTAAACAAACAAGCGGTCACATGGAATCCCTGTTCATAACTGTTCTGTTTCCTCGTCTTCAATTAAGTGATCCCTCAGTGCCTGCACCACCCTCTCCCATGACCGTGCCAGATCCAAGCTCTTTTCATTACCCGCCCTAGTCGCCAGGCGCATTCGTGACACACTCTCACAGCCCGACCACTTCACCAATTCGTTCCTCCACCTCCGTGCAGACGGCCCCTCTTTAGACTTCCAATGCCAAGTGAGTTCTCGCTGCGCCAGTATCAGACCCAACCCAATGAATTTACTCGTCACCTTGGTCTTTTTGGTATGCGGGAACCAAAGAAGCAGGCACGCAGCCATATCAAAATCCACCTCCCGATCCGTGACAGCATTCAAGAGGTCTCCCACTTCGGCCCAGTAGTCCCCCAACCTCGGGCAACCCCACAGCATGTGATCAAAATCTGCCTCGGGCTCCAAACATCTCGGGCACATGGTGTCAAGCACTTGGAAGTGTCTACGTAGCCTCTCCGGGGTCAAATACGCCCTATGGAGCACAAAATAATGCACCTGTTGGAATCTCGCATTCCTTGTCTCTTTCTATGCCCTGTGTAGCACCTGACCCCAAACAGAGTCCGGAATTGGTCTACCGATGCTGGCCTCCCAACGCGACTTCAACTCGACCAACGGAGCCAGACCCTCGTTCAGCATCCTATTGTGGAGGCAGGTCACCGCCTTGACGGTGCCCGCGGCCATCACCACATATTGGCCCACCGCCGATACCTCCGGTTCAGCTAATCCGCCCCCCCAGTGCTTCCGCAGAGCCGCGACCACCGCCGCATGCAGCAAGAAGGAGCCACCCGGCAGGCCGAACTGCTCCTGCAAGGTCTGGAACGGGGCCAGCACCCCATCCACATACAGGTCACCTACCATCTGCAAGCCCAGGTCCTCCCATTCCAACAATTGGGACCAATCACCCCCGTGTGGCAAGGCAGTGAGCATTCCCAACGGAATCTCCGGGGCGTACGGTCGGCGCTTCCCAGCCCTTTTCATATATCTGTTCCAACACAATCTGAGTGTCCACTCCTCCATCGTGACTTCCCTACTGGTCAGTCTCTGTTGCATCACGATAGACGATAAAACATGCCTCTGAACGCCGATCCCCCGGCCAACCTCGGGCCCCCTGAATTCTCTAGCCACGTTCTGCATCAGGACCTGGAGCTGCGCTGCCAAATAGTATAACTCGTAATCGGGGACGGCCATCCCTCCCTCACACTTGGGTCTCAGCAGGGTGGTCAGTGCCACCCGTCTGCGACCGTGGCCCCAGAGAAAACCGGTCACCATCATCCTCAGCTCCCGAAAGATGCCCTGCGGGATCCAGACCGGCAGCGTTCTAAAATAGTAGAGCAGTCTCGGGAGTGCCACCATTTTCAACAGCGCCACTCGGCCCAGCACAGACAGCGGGAGGGAGGCCCAGAAGTCCATACTGCCTCTCAACGCCCTAATACAGCGCCCCACATTCCCCTCAAGGAGGTCCGTCGTGTCATGGTAGATGCGCACCCCTAAGTACAGAAAACAAGACGGTTCCCACACCACCGGCCTCGTGAGCTGTGGGCAGAGCGTGGCCTTCCGCAGCGGAAACACACAAGTCTTAGTCCAGTTCACCCTGAGACCCGAAAGCCTCCCAAACCTGCCCAGCATATCCACCGCGCCTTCCAGAGCCCTCCCAGCATCCGCCAAGTACAGTAACAAGTCGTCAGCGTACAACGATATATAATGCGAGTCAGGTCCCTGCACAATCCCGTCGTAAACAACTCCCAGCCTTGCCTGCGCCGCCAATGGTTCCATCGCCAGGGCAAAGAGCAGAGGGGATAGCGAGCAGCCCTGCCTCGTGCCCCTACATACCGGATAAACCGCGGAGACCAGTGTCCCTAGCCGCACCCGAGCCTTAGCCGATGAATAGAGCACTCTTGTCCAGCCTCGGAACCCCTCCCCAACCCCGAACTTCAACAGCACACCATCTAGAAAATCCCATTCCAAACTATCAAATGCCTTTTCAATATCAACCGCCAGCACCGCCGGGCCCGGATCCGACAAGGCAGCACTATCAATGACCCCAATCAGCCGACGGATATTCATCGAGGTACTCCTGGAGGGGATGAACCCCGCCTGATCCCTATGTACCAGAGAGGTCATCAATGGCAGGAGCCGGGTGGCCAGGATTCGGCTCAGAATCTTATAATCCACAGTCAACATAGACAACGGACGAAAAGAAGCGACATCTAAAGCATCCCTGCCCGGTTTCAGCAGGGGCACAACCAGCGCCTCCGTCATAGAATCAGGCAGTCGCCCCAGTTCTTTCGCCTCCGCATACACAGCCTGCAGTCTTGGCGCCAGCACTTCAATAAATTTGGCGTAGAACTCAATCGGCAGCCCATCCACACCAGGGGTCTTATTCCGCGCCATATGGTTAATCGCTCCTTTAATTTCGGCCAGGGAGACAGGGCCCCCCAAATCCCGAGCCTCGTCCTCATCCAATACCGGCAAAGGAATTTGATCTAAATAATCGCTAATGTCCGCGGCTTCCACCTCGAGGTGGCTGGTATAGAGGCCCGCGTAGTAGGATTGAAAGCGCTCCAGGACGGCGGACTGTGAGCAAACCACCACCCCATCCCCCTTTCGTACACTCAGCACCGGACAACCCCTAGGGTTTGGATCAGCCAGCTTCGCAAGGAGCGTGCCCACCTTATCACGTTCCTCATGCACTTTCACCGCATACAACTTATAATCATAGCACCGCAGTCTCTCTGTCTCAGTCGCCACCGCTTCCTTAGCACGCAACAGGCTGTCCTGCAGCTCCGGCTTCTCTGGACGCTGCTGTTCCACCCCTCTCAGCACCGTCTCCGCTTTCGCGAGGTCAGACAGCACGGTTCCCCTCACAGTCAGAAACCGGCCCATACATACCCCCCTCACCACCACTTTCATCGCATCCCATTCATTAGCTCTGGTCGTCGTCGACCCAGCATTGTTCGTGAAGTAGTCGTCAACGCTTTGACGGACCGTATCGCAGAACGCTGGGTCCTCCAACGTCTCCGGACGGAGTCGCCATGTGGGGACCGCCGATCTCGCCAGCTGCCATTGTATTGAAATCAACAGCGGGTTATGGTCCGAGATGGTTCTAGACAAGTACTCAGTGTGCCGCACCACCTTCGCCAGTGACTCACAACACAGCACCGAATCCAAACGAACATGCAAATCATGCAGCGCCGAGAAATAGGAGTAGTCCCGAGTGTCGGGGTGCTGCGTTCTCCAGACATCCACTAAGCCCCACTTCTCCTGCCAGTCCCGTCTACGGGTCGCAAGTCTGCGCACTGGGGAGTCCACCAAAGGCGGGTGTGACCTGTCCAACAGCACATCCGAAATGGAGTTAAAATCCCCCGCCAGGAGGATAGGGCCTGCCAAGTAGTACGCCAGTGAGCGCGACAAGCTCTCAAAGAAGTGGGCCTGCTCAGCATTGGGTGCATAGATGCTGCACAGCACCACTTCCCTTCCGCACAGCCGTCCCTCCACCACTACATAACGACCCTCCGGATCTATCTTCTGACTCGTTACTTGGAACGGCGTGCCCGCTCTGATCCATATCAACACTCCCCTGGCAAATGCTGAGTAAGTCGTGCCAAACACCTGACCCCGCCACCTCCTCTGCAATGCCCCACATTCCTGCTGTGTCAAGTGAGTTTCTTGAAGCATTGCTATCTGAACGCCCCGCCTCACCAAGTAGGCATGCACCTTGTGGCGCTTAATCATAGTACGAATACCCCGGACATTCCATGTGATGCATTTCAAATTAGGTAACGTCCCCATAGAGCATCAATCCCACCAGTGGCGCATGCCAATAAATGTGACCCGCATCGCAGCAATTGAACAACCCCTTCAAAACATACCCTGCAACTCCCACCCTCCCCCTCCCCAGGACAGGGCCTAGTAACCCAGCTTCAGCCCCGTTCCAAACCTCAAACACCCCACACATCACACTAATCTGTGGTCGACACCACAGAAGACCTTAAGGGTCTGATGGGGACTATGGAGCCCCGAACCAGGACGACAGAGCAACCACCCCGCACCCATAGCCCCGTACTGCCGATGCAGCCCCATACCTGGCAGTCCAATAGAAGTCAGGAGCGTCCAGGCCACGCCAAAGTCCAGCCGCCCCAAGCCTCATCCATTAAAGATACCATCGGATGTCTGTGGAGTAACCTCCGGCCCCTGCGCTCCCCCCACCTCCGAGTCCTCATCACCAGTCTTCAAACCTTCACTCTCCGAAGCCGAACCCCTGGAGGCGTCCTCTTGCTGCGATCCCGTTATGCTCGCTGTGGCCTCCAACGCACTCCGTCTATCGGCCAACATTTGCGCCTCTCGCTCGGCCCGCTGGCGTCGATTCCGGGAGCGGATGCGCTGCGACTTCCTGACCCTGACCGGTTGTTCCCGATCTCTGGCTGGCCTGTGCGCCCGGTCCGTCCCCGCTCGATACAGTTCCAGCCAGGACCAAGCTGCATCGGGCGTTTGGAAAAATTGAGTCTTGCCGTCAACGATAATCCGCAGCTTGGCCGGAAAAAGCAAGGAGTATTGAATCCCCTCATCTCTCAGCTCCTTTTTCACCGACAGGAAAGAAGCCCTGGTCCGCTGCACCTCCTGTGTATAGTCCGGGAATATCGTCACCTTGCTGTTGTCCACTTGAAAGGGCCCATTATCTCTTGCCTTTTGGATCAGCAGATCCCTATCTTTGTAGTGCAGCAGTCTGGCCACCACCGGCCGGGGCGGTCGGCCCTCCAGGGGAGGCTTCGCGGGCACCCTATGCGCTCTTTCCAGGGAGAAGAAGGGGGACAGGCCCTCAGGCGCCACTACAGTGCGGAACCAGTCTTCCAAATAGGCCACTGCATCATCCTTCTCAATTTTCTCCGGAAGCCCCACCACCCTCACGTTGTTCCGGCGGTTGCGACCTTCCGCGTCCTCCACCCTACGCTCCAAAGTCGCCAGGCGATGGACAACGTCATCAAGTTTATGTTCCGCCGTGACTACCGCCGGTTTCAGGTCCTGGAGCAGTTGTTCATTGGACTTCACCCGGTCCGAGAGCTTGGCATGGTCCGCCCTCAGCAGGCCGAGCCCGGACGCCACCTGCGCAATATCCTGGCGCAGCTCCTCCTTCGTAGCGGTTATCGCGGCTAAGATTGCGTCAAGGCGGAGGTTGAGCCTCTGTTCTTGCGGCGAGGACTCCGTCGGGAAGCCGCCAGTCACATCCTCCGGCCTCCGGCTCCCCTGTCCAGATGGCTCCGCGTCGCCATTCCCCTGCGCGGCCATCTTGGATGCAGATATTCGGCCACTCGAGCCGCCCCTCCGGACAAAGGCAAGGCCCACCAGAAACGCCCAGCGGAGCGCCCCCACGAGCGCGGCTCACCAGTCCTCAAGCCAAGCGGGGCACGCGGCGTCAACTGCACCCCACGCACAATCCTCCAACCAGAGCTAGTCTGCGAGTGCGCTCCACGATGCCCCCCAGAAACTCAGGGAACCCCAGGGCCAGGAGGGCAGAGTCCATGAAAAGGGTGGCCAGCAAATCAGGCGAGGCCCCGGGCAACACCGGCCCCCGCGAGACACCACGCGCCACGGGGCCCAGCACCACTCCACCAGCCCGGCTCTTCCCCACTGTCCAGCGGGCGGGGCCCCCTCCTTTGATCGGGCCGACAGCCACCTCCAATGCACCGGACCCTTGGACGGTGAGGCGCCGTGGGCAGCCGCCCTCCCCAGCGCCCCACCAGCTCACCGTCCAATGCTGTGTCTTGTTGGCCCTTATGGCGGTTCAGCCAGTGGGCAGGCGGCCTCCCAAGCCAGCTGTGCCGCCGCCGGCACAGCGCAGGTACAGGCTCCGCTCCTCAGCCTTCTCAGGATCCAGTGGGGGAGGGGCGCCACACACGCCGTATACGCCGGCAATTCTCCGCCGGTCTTCCCCGCGGCGCGGGGTCCGCTCCGATGGGCCCCTGCTCTGCACACAGCTGCAGAAGTGCTCCGCCGGAGCCTATGTCCGCACCGGTGCCCCAAACCGCTCCGCTCCCGGAGCTCCTAGGCAGTCGGCGCCGCCATCTTGGCTTTGTTTGCTCGCCGAGCGAGCCGAGCACCAGGTCCGCCCGCGGCCACCGGCCAGGGTCCCGACGGAGCCAAACGCTCCCCAACAGGTCGCCAGCCCCCCTGGACCACGATTCTGTCCGCCAGGTAGCTCAGGGCATTGGTCGTCAGGAGAAAAGACGGGGCATGGCGCGGAGCAACTCGCTCACGCAGCCATCCCGGTCGGCGCTGTAGCCACGCCCCTCATTGTGGTGTGCTGATGTATATAAAATTTGTTTTGTACATTTTATGTTTTCAGTATAATTTACTTCATACTGAAATTTTATTCAATATATATGTTTTTTTATAATAATAAAATTGTGAACGTTACAAACTAGTCTGTGATCAGTGATCCCAATATTATTTCTATTGTAATTATATACCGCTAGCGAGTGTTATAGGATTAACCTGTCCAGGGATCTTCCTTTGACTTTAAATTGTCCTTAGTACCCTGTTCCCTGGAACCTGTGGGGTCTTCTCTCAATTTATTGACTGGCTTCAGTATCAGCCTTCTTTACTGCATCCTGATTGGCCCGAGCATGTCAGCTTAACTTCCTCATCTTTTGTGTGGAGCATGGACCAAGTACTGATTGCTTCACCTTGATTAGTGTCCTTTTGCTGGCGCTGTCCGCCATGTGATTGAGGTACTATTGCTTCTTCCCCTCTCCTGCCCCCATTGCCCGAAGTGCTTCCTTCCCTCCCACCCACTTCTCTGTGTTGCAACCAGGGCACAAGTCCTAAAAAAAGAAGTGGGGGTACTAACCTAGTTAATCAGTATGCAAGTGACATCTCAGCGCGTGGCATCGCCGCATGCGACATCACGGCACGTGACATCACAGCGCGTGACATCACAGGAACTGGCATCCTAAGAAGTGCTATCAGATCTTAAGCCCTCACATATATATTTAGCAGGTGTATCATGAGTACATTTGAGCAGATTTCCAGTATACTTGCAAACCCTCCTGATTTAGGCAGAATATTGACACTTTTGTATGCTACATATAAAACAATGTTACCTTTTGTCAGCATTAAGCTTTCTATAGCCATAGTGTTTTAAAAGAAATAGCGATATTTTAATTAATACAACGCCTCCTCAAGGGTAATAAGCGTATATAAATGGTATTTATTTTGTGCAAATTCTGGGAAAGATCAACACATCTGCTGTTCTAACAGTGCATGCAAATCTTCAAAACAGAGCCTGAACAAAGTGAAAAGCTGCCTCTCCTAAGTATGTGTGAAGTGCTAACAAGGTGCGAGCCTTTGTTTCCCCTCTGTTGCATTTGCATCAGGTGTGAGGCTCCTGACTGCTGCCAGCCAAGAGACTAGAACAAAAGGAGGCTTATGACCCCTGAGACTCGGCCTTTGTTATGGCCGAGTACCCCAGCAGCCCCGCCTGCAGGTTGTTGTGATCGAAAGCAGACAACAACCTGCAGGCGCTGCTGAAAGTGTCCCAGTGTTTGGAAATTACACCGGGACGAATTCAGCATCTTTTTCTGTGGGGCTCAACTCCTTGGCAGGGTGGACGGCGTTCACCCTGTGAAAGAAGTGGGGGGACGCCGTCACCCGCGTTGACTCCCGACTCGTGCCCTGGTTGCAACCACTCCTTCTGCGCGTTGACCCACACAAAATCCGTGTTGCTTCTTCCGCTCCAGACCACCCCCAGCTATTTTCCATGTTTAACTAGCGCTATGAGGTGGCCAGCGCCAGCTGCATAATAGAACTTTTATCTTACTACCCCCATTCACACCCTCTCTATTATCGGAAGGAAGACCTTCCAATATAGCATTCCAGTATTATCCTTCTACCTGTGTTTGGTACTCTTCTGTAACTTGCACACGTCACTTTTCTCTTGTAACACATTGTGTGCTACCTCTTACATTTTGCTTGTTTTCGATACATGCACAAGTACCACCATTGCCTACGTAACGTTTGTTCTTTTGTTTCTCTGCCATATTTTGCAGTACTATACCTCTATTTGTACTTTGTACGCTTTTGTAACCTGCACACGTCACTTTTTCCTCCTGTAATACACCGTTTGCTACCTCGTGTATTTTGTTTGAGCACAATTGTCACTTTTGCCTCATGTAACTTAGCGTCTGCTTTTGTAATTTGTTCACTTGTAATGTTCTCCTCATGTTTCAGTTCTGTTCCTATTGTGAAGCGCTCTGACGCCTTCGGGTAAAGTCCGCGCTATATAAAAACGCATAAAATAAATAAAAAATAAAAAATAAATTAACTCCCATCCCTTGTTGTTCCTTCCCTCCCAGTGTCCGTATTGAGACATCCAGCCCTCCTTTAAAAAAAAAATCATCATTGTGCCTTTTTACTATCTTTACTTTTAGCCATGCTGCACACACACACTGCTCCACAACTTAGATTAACGATATTGTCAAACAGGAAAATTCCAGAACTTTCGCATAAACGTGGCCAATTGACTTTGCCAATGCTTGTTATCCCTCAAGTTTCTTTTTCCTGTAAATCGCGGCTTTCCATGAAATGAAGGGGGATCCCGAGGGCGGGGCAGGCACAACAAGTGAAAGCCCCTTCGGAGCCGCCCCTCCGCGGATCGGATGAAGGGGTCTCATAACTGCCCCGCTTTCATCAGCCAATCAGAGGAAGGCAAGAACTTAGGTTTATTCCAAGTTTAGAGATATAAAGAGGCGCTGGGGGCTTTTATCTGGGACACTCAAGAGAAACCCGAGGCAGCAACGAAGAGGAGAGAAAACGAGAGAAAGAAGAGATTCCGTAAGGTGCATGCCTTGTTTACTGCACGTGTTATTGATGCGGTGACGTTTCATGGCAAGACGGACTCACCTGTGCCAGTTCTGGGGGTTTAATTAGCGACCTGGTGCATTCTGGGGGTTGTAGTACCAGTCCTCGTGTGGTGTACGTGTTAGTCTGAGGCTTTCGGTTACAGGAATGAAAGAAAGGTCTATGCGAACTAAACTAAAGATTAATGGCACGGCAGGGTGGGGGCTGGGGGCGGGGGGGGGGGCGAGAGGGGAATATTGGGAGTAAACTCGAGGAGTTCAAACAAACAATATAGAAAAAAACAGTACAGATGAAAAATAGGAGTAACTATAACTGCATTTGTGTAGCGCTTCATAACCCTGGCCAGGCTCCTTAGCGCTATATCGTGGGTTGGGCTAGTGCTTGGTTTGAAGGTTATTTGCTATGGAATCTATGTTGTTTTTTGTGTGAGTTACAAGGGGTGGCGTGGTTGCTGATTCACTTTTGAACCCCACCCCAGCCCAACCCCCCTCCTCCCAAACATAATAAAATCCGTCTGAGGCCGATGCCGATGTCCGGGGGTGTTTTCACACCGCTTAATGGACCTCGGCAGTTCAAAGTCTCAGAAAGCGAGCTGGAAATCCACTGTTTACAGTGGTTTTCAGCTCGTTTCACCCCTGCCACCGTGTGATCTCGGCTCCTCACCTTGAGACATGTGATGGGAGCCGATATCGTGTGTCACACGGTGGCACTGTCTGAGTTGGCAGGTATGGCGATTTTCTAGCGCTATAAGCCTTATAGAGCTTAGAAGTGCGACAGAGCGCTTGTGGTTTGCAGTCGTGAGCTGCTGTTAATGACTCACCAGGCCCCACGCGATGTTTGTTGATGACGCGGAACCATAACCCCGCTGGTCGCAGCACTGGCAGACGGCCGGTATAACCCCTTGAGCTAACAATACAACCCATGAGACCATAAGGCCTCATTTATGAGGCTGTGCGTCACTTTTACGCCGCCGGTGCGTCACTTTTTGTGACACATCAGTGGCGTAAAAAATGCACCTTGTTGCGCCATATTTACAAAGTGACGCATCTAGGTAGATGCATCACTTTGTAAACCCCTGCGCCACATTATACCTGCGCCAGGTATAATGTATGCAGGGGGCGTTTTGACGCAAGAAAGGGTCTTGAAAGTGACGCAGTGAAATCTATAAGATTTCACTGCGCCACTTCTAAGACACAAATGCGTCAATTTTTTACGCCTGCCTCACAGCAGGCGTAAGACTGACGCAGGTCCTTTCACATGGGGCTTGCCCCATGTGAAAGGACACATTGCTGGAGTTGCGTCACTTTTGTGACACCCTCCAGCAATGCGTCACTTTTGCGTCATACAGATAAGTCAGAAATACTGACGTATCTGTAACTCCTTGCGCCATGATGCATCATACTGTAAATATGACGCATCATTGGGGTCGCAAGGAGGGTGCAATGAAAAGTGACGCATCGCTATTTTCGCGCAGCGATGCGTCACGTTTCATAAATGAGGCCCATGGTGTGTCCACTTGGGACACTGCGGAGGGACGGGGGGTGGGGCTGAAAGGATGGACTAGATTAAAGTCACCAAAGATGCCCGTCTTTAATTTATAACTGAGGTTTATATGGGCTTCATAGTCGAGGCGACGGATGGCAGATTTAAAACAAATCCCAGTTACCCGAGCTCGAGTTAGGGTGCATTGAATAGAAATATAGAAGTGCAGGTACCCAGGGGCATATTTACAATAACTGGCGCATCCCTGCATATCAGCAGGGATGCGCCAGTTATTGTGCACCACTGCTCCGCCATCTTGGATGCGCCGCATTTACAATGTGGCGCACCATGGGGCAAAAACGGCACAGATGCGTGACGCATCTGTGCCGGAAAAGTGGTGAATTGTGGAGTTGCGACGCAGCTTCAGCAAAGCTCTGGGGGCCCTATCTAGTTTATGCTGCATCAATCGTTACGCCTGCTTCAAGCAGGTGCAGGGTTTTGACGCAGCATGGGCCTAAAAGTGACTGAGAGAAATCTTGTAGATTTCACTCAGCCACTTTTAGGAGGCGTTCCTGCGCCAGAACGCCCCCCCTGCACAGGAACGCCTACATGTGGTGCAGGGCTTTACAACATGACGCATCTCCCAGATGCGTCACGTTGTAAGTACCCCGCACCATGGTGCAGGATTTGTGCCGCCGCTGCGTCACAAAAGTGACGCAACGGCGGAGTAAATGCTGCGCAAGGGGCTTGTAAATCTGCCCCCTAGTGTCCAGAGTACTGTTTGATACTGAGGACTGCAGGTGGTCTCCCTTCAGTGCGTTGCACCAGTGCCGAGAAGTACGGGCCCTCGCCCTATCAAGGTTAAGATGTGCAGGTACGGAGTACCGGACAGCACCGGCTCATTTAAAGCACGGCGTTCACGTGACTTCCTGGAACCGACCTTGCTCTGATGTCCGGTGTCTGCCGCGTTATGCTGTAGAGTGCACGTGACACGTATAAGCCTCGGACCGTAAGAGAGAAGCACGTGCAGGGGCTGTAGAGTAGAGAACCGGAAGGAGAGAAGACACCAAAGCAGGCTCCGGAAGTACTGAAAGCACAGGGCTGCCCGGTGCACCCACCTCATGGGTGAGGCTGTCCGCCATGTTCACTCACACATGGTTAATGGTGAACAGTGAGTGCACGGTGGTGGTGCTAGGACAGGGAGGGTAACAATGCATGGGCCCGGGTGTTCAAGAGCACAGGGACCGGTGGCTACCAGCCTAGGCACCTGGCACAGGGTGGCACAGCGCAGATTGGGCACCATGAGTACATGGGTCAGGTTTACAGAAGGGCAAGAGGGGTAGAAACCATGGGACAGGACTCCTGCGGGGCATAAAGGGAAGAGTGTGTTTGGGGTACAGTGACTTTAGGGCACGGGAAGGGTGCTTTGACAGTACATGGGGAAAGGGGTACATGCTGCAGGATGACTGTGTTCACAGAGTGGAGGCTACATCTAGCAGATGGCACAGGGTGCCCAAATGCACCAGGGGCAAGTATGGCATAGGTGTACAGCACAAAGCCAATGCAGGACACAAGGAACAGGCTGAAGTAGGGCACAGTACAGATCAGCAGGGAGCCAGAGTGTGTCCATAGCACACAAGGGATAGTGACTAAAGGGTGCAAGTACCTATGAGTGGGGAGGACCCATGGGGCAGGTAATTCAGCATACACAGGGCTAAGTATGCCCCATACAATGATGATAATGGTGACCTTGAATACAGGATGACCAGCAAGGTACAAGGAGGGTTCACTGACAAAATATCAATGTAAAAAATATAGATAACAAATATAGAATGCAAAAAGATCAGCTCCCTATACTTAAACAGGTAAGTACAAAATATCCCCCCAAAAATATTGATGTTAAAATATAGTTGTACAAAATATCAATTTTTATATGTTTATAAAATCAAATAACAAATATTAAATATATTAAATTAAATAAATTAAAAAACTACAAAGTAGATTTAATATACATTTTAACAAATATAACAAATAAACTTAATTAAAAAAGTTAAACACATACATAATAATACATATATACATACATATTTACTTCGAAACATTTATTAAACTATTAACTTAAATGTATTTTATAATTTTAAAATTATATAAAATTATATAAAATGTACAAATAAATATATATATATATATATGTATACCAATAACATAAAATCTGTTAAAAAAAACTTTCTATTACAAATTAAATCATTAAACTATTTAAAAATCTTTAAACTTTAATTTCCCACTCCAATCGGTGCAACAGTAGGGAAAGTGTTGGATTGCAGAGGGGTAACAATTAATATTCTCACTCCAGTCAGTCCAAAATTGAAAACAAACAAAATATTAACAACAACAAAAATATTTAAAAAACAAAATAACTGAAAAAATATAAAATATAAATATGTTAAAAATTAAAAAACAAATATATTTAACATTACAAATTAAAGAAACATAATGTTAAATGCATATGACACATACGACACATACCTACACATATTATATTAAATAAACTGAAATATAATTTTAAAACAAATATTTTTAATTAGAAATTATTTAGAAACAAAAACATTAATTATTACATAAATGTACTATTTTCCCCTACCCTATAACACCACGCAATTCACAACCCACGTCTAAAATAAAAAAATGTACTTACATAATTAATTACCAATTAAAAAAATATTATGAATTAAAAAACAAATTAAAACTCATAACAATGAATACACTTCCCACACTTTACCCCAAACCACAGCTAAAATTAAACTGTAAAATAATTAATTACACAATTAAAACTTTTTTTCAAACAAAAAATGTATAGTATTTAACAACTAATTTTGAAGTAAGTAAAATTAATTTACTCCCCATCCTTTACCCTAATAAAAGTAAAACACAAACACAAAAAATATAAACAATTACCCTAATTAAATATCAATTAATTCATATTAATGATCAACGAATTATTAATTAAACATAAATTACTTCCCAACCTTTACCCCAATAAACCCCACAACCCACACCTAAAATTACACTATATCCATATTTAATCTTCATTTAATTAGTTAATATTAATTAAGAACTAATTATTAATTACTGAAACATAAATTATTTCCCACCCTTTACCCCTATAATTCCCACCACCCTCACCTAAAATGAATTACACAATTTCCTTAATTCATTTATATTTAATTAATATTTACTAATGACTATTAATTAATTTAACATAAATTACTTCACACCTTTTACCCCTATAAACCCCACAATCCGCACCTAAAATTGATTACACAATTTCCATAATTAATTTTCAATAAATTAATTAATATCAAATAACAACTAATTATAAATATCAAATAACAACTAATTATAAATTATCAAAAATAAATTACTTCCCACCCGTTACCCCTATAAACCCCATAACCCATACCTAAAATTAATTACACAATTTCCATATTTAATTTTCAATTAATTAATACTAATTGACAACTTACTATGAATTCATTAAAAATAACCCCCAAACCACAGCTAAAATTAAACTGTAATAAAATTAATTACACAATTAAAACTTGTTTTCGAGCAAAAAATGTATAGTATTTAACAACTAATTTTGAAATAAAATTAATTTACTCCCCATCCTTTACCCTAATAAAAGTAAAACCCAAACACAAAAAATATAAACAACTACCCTAATTAAATATCAATTAATTCATATTAATGATCAACGAATTATTAATTAATTAAACATAAATTACTTCCCAACCTTTACCCTAATAAACCCCACAACCCACACATAAAATTACACAATATCCATATTTATTCTTCATTTAATTAATTAATATTAATTAAGAACTAATTATTAATCACTGAAACATAAATTACTTCCCATCCTTTAGCCCTATAAACCCAACAACCCGCACCTAAAAAAATTACACAATTACCATAATTAATTAGCAATTAATTAATATTGTATCATAACTAATTAATAATACATTACTTAATTAATAATATAAAATCTTAAATAAATATTAATAAATACAAAATAATCATTAATTCATTATAATTAAATTACTTCTCACCCTAAATTTTATTAAAATAAAATTGATAACTACTAAATTTGTAACACATTAAAAAACATAAACAATTCTTATACAAAAATAATATATCTTATACATTTAAAATATATACTAAAATACAAAACACAAATAAAAAAATTGATATTTTAAACAACTATATTTTTGCAAATGATATTATTGTCTTCAATATTTTTAAAAACGATATTTGTTACTTTAAAATCGATATTCTTTTGACGATATTCTTGCTGTCGATATTTGTGACTCACAATATTTAGGACTCGGTATTTCAGTAGTTCAACATTTCCAAGTCGATATTCTGTCTGCACACCACAAGGAGAAAGCAAAATTCGATCCGTCTCTGTAGACCGATCTATAGATGCTTGCAATATTCTTCCGGTGTCTGTAGGCAGATGTGCGGATGCTTGGCAACATTCTATTCATGTCTGTAGACAGATCTACGGATGCTTGGCAATTTTCTGTTCATGTCTGTAGATAGATCCACGGATGCTTGGCAATATTCTACTTGTGTCTGTAGACAGATCTACGGATGCTTGGCAATATTCTAACCATGTCTGTAGACAGATGTACGGATGCTTGGCAATATTCTGCCCGTGTCTCTAGACAGATCTACGGATGCTTGGAAATATTCTACCCGTGTCTGTAGCATATCTGTTGATGCTTGGCAATATTCTACCCATGTCTGTAGCCAGATCTATGAATGCTTAGCAGTATTCTACCTGTGTCTGTAGACAGATCTATGGAAGCTTGGCAATATTCTAAACAGGTCTGTAGTCAGATCAGTGGATGCTTGGCAATTATCTATCTGTGTCTGTAGACAGATCTTCGGATGCTTGCCAGTATTCTACCCGTAGACAGATCTACGGATGCTTGGCAATATTCTACCTGTGTCTGTAGATAGATCTACGGATGCTTGTAAATATTCTAACCATGTCTGTAGACAGATGTACGGATGCTTGGCAATATTCTGCCCGTGTCTGTAGACAGATCTACAGATGCTTGGCAATATTCTACCTGTGTCTGTAGATAGATCTACGGATGCTTGTAAATATTCTAACCATGTCTGTAGACAGATGTACGGATGCTTGGCAATATTCTGCCCGTGTCTGTAGACAGATCCACGGATGCTTGGCAATATTGTAACCATGTCTGTAGACAGATCTACGAATGCTTGGCAATATTCTACCTGTGTCTGTAGACAGATCTACGAATGCTTGGCAATATTCTACCTGTGTCTGTAGCATATCTGTTGATGCTTGGCAATATTCTACCCATGTCTTTAGCCAGATCTATGAATGCTTGGCAGTATTCTAAACATGTCTGTAGTCAGATCAGTGGATGCTTGGCAATTATCTATCTGTGTCTGAAGACAGATCTGCGGATGCTTGCCAGTGTTCTACCCGTAGTCAGATCTACGGATGCTTGGCAACATTCTCCCCATATCTGTAGACAGATCTACGGATGCTTGGCAACATTTTACCCCGTGTCTGTAGACAGATCTACGGATGCTGGCAATATTCTAACCATGTCTGTAGACAGATCTACGAATGCTTGGAAATATTCTACCTGTGTCTGTAGACAGATCTACGATGATTGGCAATATTCTGCCCGTGTCTGTAGATAGATCCACGGATGCTTGGCATTATTCTGCCCGTGTCTGTAGATAGAGCTATGGAAGATTGGCAATATTCTGCCCGTGTACAGATCTACGGATGCTTGGCAACATTCTACCCATTTCTGTAGACAGATCTACGGATGCTTGGAAATATTCTACCTGTGTCTGTAGACAGATCTACGGGAGCTTGGCAATATTCTGCCCGTGTCTGTAGACAGATCTACGGAAGCTTGGCAATATTCTAACCATGTCTGTAGACAGATCTACGAATGCTTGGAAATATTCTACCTGTGTCTGTAGACAGATCTACGGGAGCTTGGCAATATTCTCCCCATGTCTGTAGACAGATCTACGGAAGCTTGGCAACATTTTACCCCGTGTCTGTAGACAGATCTACGGATGCTGGCAATATTCTAACCATGTCTGTAGACAGATCTACGAATGCTTGGAAATATTCTACCTGTGTCTGTAGACAGATCTACGGATGCTTGGCAATATTCTGCCCATGTCTGTAGATAGATCCACGGATGCTTGGCATTATTCTGCCCGTGTCTGTAGACAGAGCTATGGAAGATTGGCCATATTCTGCCCGTGTACAGATCTACGGATGCTTGGCAACATTCTACCCATTTCTGTAGACCGATCTACGGATGCTTGGCAATATTCTACCTGTGTCTGTAGACAGATCTGTGGATGCTTGGCAATATTCTAAACATGTCTGTAGTCAGATCAGTGGATGCTGGGCAATTATCTATCTGTGTCTGAAGACAGATCTGTGGATGCTTGCCAGTATTCTACCCGTAGACAGATCTACGGATGCTTGGCAACATTCTCCCCATGTCTGTAGACAGATCTACGGATGCTTGGCAACATTTTACCCTGTGTCTGTAGACAGATCTACGGATGCTGGCAATATTCTAACCATGTCTGTAGACAGATCTACGAATGCTTGGAAATATTCTACCTGTGTCTGTAGACAGATCTACGGATGCTTGGCAATATTCTGCCCATGTCTGTAGATAGATCCACGGATGCTTGGCATTATTCTGCCCGTGTCTGTAGACAGAGCTATGGAAGATTGGCCATATTCTGCCCGTGTACAGATCTACGGATGCTTGGCAACATTCTACCCATTTCTGTAGACCGATCTACGGATGCTTGGCAATATTCTACCTGTGTCTGTAGACAGATCTGTGGATGCTTGGCAATATTCTAAACATGTCTGTAGTCAGATCAGTGGATGCTTGGCAATTATCTATCTGTGTCTGAAGACAGATCTGCGGATGCTTGCCAGTATTCTACCCGTAGACAGATCTACGGATGCTTGGCAACATTCTCCCCATGTCTGTAGACAGATCTACGGATGCTTGGCAACATTTTACCCCGTGTCTGTAGACAGATCTACGGATGCTGGCAATATTCTAACCATGTCTGTAGACAGATCTATGAATGCTTGGAAATATTCTACCTGTGTCTGTAGACAGATCTACGGATGCTTGGCAATATTCTGCCCATGTCTGTAGATAGATCCACGGATGCTTGGCATTATTCTGCCCGTGTCTGTAGACAGAGCCATAGAAGATTCGCCATATTCTGCGCGTGTACAGATCTACGGATGCTTGGCAACATTCTACCCATTTCTGTAGACCGATCTACGGATGCTTAGCAACATTTTACCCCGTGTCTGTAGACAGATCAACGCATGCTGGCAATATTCTAACCATGTCTGTAGACAGATCTACGAATGCTTGGAAATATTCTACCTGTGTCTGTAGACAGATCTACGGATGCTTGGCAACATTTTACCCCGTGTCTGTAGACAGATCTACGGATGCTTGGCAATATTCTACCCATTTCTGTAGACAGATCTACAATGCTTGGCAATATTCTACCTGTGTCTGTAGACAGATCCATAGATGCTTGGCAATATTCTGCCCATGTCTGTAGACAGATCCACGGATGCTTGGCAATATTCTACCGGTGTCTGTTGAAAAATCTGTGGATGCTTGACCTCTTGAAGAAGGTTTAACATCTCAAACCACATCAAATACGTATGGAGCAGGGTGAATACACAACATATATATACTTGATGGCCATACTGTTAGTAGGGGAAGCAGACCTTCGGACTAAAGGGACAGGGTAACCTTGGGAGACAAGGGTCAGGAGGGGTGCTTGGACTTGAGTAACCATAAGAGACAAGGGAGAGATTGGCATTGTTGCATATCTATCAGTGTGCCCTCTAGGACCATAGCACAGGCCAGCTAAGAGCACATGGGAGAGGGTGGCTGTTTTCTACACGGCAAGAAGACAGGACACGAGTGGCTGGGTGTTCACAGAGCCAGTGAGACAGGGTGCCATTCAGGTGCAAGAATCCCATTGACTATATGACACATGGAGTATGGACCAAAAGGACACTGTGACTGATAACACATGGACAGGATAATTATGAGTCCAGAAGTCCGGGTCACAACAGCACATGGAGTAGGATGTCCAACAACACTTCACGATGCGCACTGTTCTGCTTTGCAGATGTGGTTTGGGGAATAAGTGAGGCGTTGTCCAGCTTTGGCAATATTATGTCAATACATTTGGTTAACCGGCTAACCTGTTGCTCATCTCCTTTTAGGCACTCACTCATGGGCTGTGTCATAGTAGCAGCCTTCAGTCTGTGAAGCCCTGGTCTCTGTGAGCGTTTATGATCTTTTACTGGTTGGGTGCAGATGTCAAGTCAAGTGTGATACGATTCCAATTTGTCCCTACAGAGTCTTCAACAACAGGCGGAAAGTTTGGTATTCCTCAGCCAGCCGCCTCTTAGGTAAGCAATCTGTGCAAACAGAACTTTATGAATTTTGTGTGAATAATAAGGCTAGAGCCCTATTACTGTTTCCAATATAAAATGTTCTTGTTTAGATTATCTGAATCTTCCCAGGTTTTCGCGAAAAGAGCAATATTTGCTGGAATCTTTAGCCACCCTTTTTTTTTGGAAAACTTTATTTTTTGTCATTTTCAAACAGTATAAAGACACCGACATACCATACATTTACATTTTCCATCAGGTACATAGATGACATCTATCAAGCAAGTCATTAAAGTCCATGGTTACATGCAAGGCCAGATAATTACCAATCGCATAGGAATCCATCATAAAAACATTTAGGGGCGGGCAGCATACTTATTGTACATGGCAGTATGTCAAAACAACAGAAAGCCTTAACTGGTGACTAATGTGGCGGACAATATGCTGGCATCATTACTTCTCTATAGGGTATCGCCAATACAGTTATGGCGTTGCAGTGCATCCATAGTCCACCGCAGTGCAGTCACACACCATCCCTCATCCAAAGTAGGCGAGATGCTAACCAGATCTAGCTCAAGTTGGGCTGGGGCTCAACCGCTGTCTTGTCCGCAGATAATGGTAAGAATCCACCTTAGCAGTACCTGCCACATGTTCCACTATGATGTTGTGTTTATTGATGGTCACCATCAGACCACTGCCATTATTTTATTCAAACATGTTCCACTTAGGGTTACGTCCAGGATGACTAACACATCTGCACACAGGAGCAACAGGATGTGCTGGTCTCCCATGTCGACAAGAACATTTCTAATTCTCTGCAGAAGCATTCCTACGTCAGCTGTACATACATTAAATATGAGTGGGGCCAGCACACGACACTGCTTAAGGCTGCAATTACGTGGTATTCTTTTAGTCATCCTGGTGGTGTCGCCTACTATTACCCATTGCCACGTGTCACATTGGAACATTTGTATTATCCCTTGAATTAAAATACCCATTTGATGAAAGTCCTCCATAGTAGCCCACGGTTCACCCTATCCAAAGCTGAAGAATAGTCTAACAGCACACTAACAGTGGTATTAAAGAGTCCCCGACCCCTCTGCTGCATTTTTCAGAAAATAAAGTTGTCAAGAGTCACATATCCTTCCCTAACCCAGGAGTGCTATATTGGCAAGTAATTCTTTGGCCACTGGGCAAAGTGAAAGACTGCAGTTCCCAGGAAGCACCATCTTGGCTAACGGGGTAAGTGCTTATTGTCGACTGGTTAAAACCCAAAGTGAGGGCTGGCGATCCAGACAAACCAAAAATCGGTGCAGTTTAAAATGTCCCGGTAACGATGCTGAACTCACTCTTCTCCCTGGCCCCCTTACGTCTCACCGCTTTTCCCAAGTCCTGTGAAGCCGGAGATTCGACTACAATGAGCTGACCTCACCATGAAATCAAAGCCTGCAACTAACAGCAGCTTTTCACTGTCCTTGGATGCGGGGGCCAAAGCATATCCAATCCCTTGGAGCCAAGAAGCCGTGAAACATGTTCCCACAAAGCTCCAGCCACAAACCAGGCAGGTCCCCAAAACGCCCCTGGGAAGTAGCGTGCAAAATATCCACACAAAAGATTTTTTGCTTCTTAACTGAGACCTTGCTGTTTGGCCCTGGTCCGGTGGAGCTACTTGATAGCTAAAGAGGAGATGGGCTTTGGACTTCCCCCTTAGCGGTCACCTACCCAGCCGGACTCGGGGCAGACTTCCTTTCGTCTCCCTGTCCTATATTCCCCTTCCTCACCTTCCCTACCTCCTTACCCTTCTTCTCTTCTATGCTCTTGAAATGTTTTTATAGCAACTGATGTTACCTGATTCTAATGTACTGTTTAATTTTCTGGAACCTTATGTAAAGCGCTCTGATACCCTCGGGTCTAGCCATCGCTATATCGCGCATTCTCTCCGACGCCCGGTGGAGCTGATCTGTTCAGCTAATTGAGGAGATCGGTCTTGGTTTTTCCCCTGACCTTCACCTGTCCTGCCGGACACTGGAAACTGTTTCCCCCCTTCTCCCTGTCTTGCCCCCGCGTATTTCTGCTGTTCTGTCTTTTCCTTCTCTCCTTTCTTTCCATTTTCTGACCGATGCCCGTTGGAGGTTCCAAGAGAGCTATAGAGGAGACTGGCCTTGGATTATCTCCCTGGCTGTCACCTACCCACTCGGTCTTTGAGGTGACTTTCCCTTTATCTCTTTTCCGTCGTACCCCTCATCCTCTCCCTCTCTATTTGTCTCTCTTAACATTGGACACAGTTCTTCTTCGTCTCCCTACTATGGCTCCTTTCTCCCCTCCTTTCCTATCAATTCTCTCAACCGTGTTGTTTGTTTACTGTACCTTACTACGCTATTGTAACTGATGTAATTTGTAATGCAATGTTCCTCTGCTATAGCGCTCTGATACCTACGGGTCTAGCCAGTGCTTTATAATCCCCTGTCCCCCCTCCTCCCTCCCCTCCCCCCTCCCACCATGCATTGTGCAGTAGGCGTATGACAGCAAGGACTCCCCCTCCCCTCCCCCCGAGTCCAGTCCAAGGCTTAGTCCCACCCTGTTGCGTCTGCACGTGGTGCACATTTGAAGTAAAAAGGATATGAGTTCCGCCTCTTTCGGTTCCTCGTTCTGGCCTTGGCTGCGCATCCTAGAAGTTCGCCTCTTATTGTTATGTTTGGGCAGGGTTCAAGTCTGAGGTCTACGTTGGGTATTCTGGAAGCTCTGCAATGGAGTAGTTCGGTGCACTGAGGTAGGATCACAGAAAGCGATGAGGTAGATCGGTTCAGTGAGGTAGATGTGCAAAAGCGTTGAGGTAGCTCGGTTCAATGAGGCAGTTTGGTTAGTGTAGAAATGGAAACCTTAAAAATGCTAGGTCGGCCTTCTGGGATTGTACCACGGACAAGAGTGGTGTTCCGGTAGCTGAGGACTGCCTGGTCGTGTTCACATTCCGGTTCCGCCGTCCGCATTGTCTGGCGGGGCTCTTCTCTTTCCTGTGCATGGGCTTTGGGCCTCCATGTCTTCTGGGACTGGTCCTTGTAGGTATCGTCTAAGCTCGTTGGGATCCTCGAAGACCAGTGTTCCTCTTCTGTCTGTGATCCTCATCCTGGCCGGTCCGGCGAAGCTGAAGGTGATGTTGTTGCTCCTGAGTCTGTCTCTTAGGGCTAGGAAGCCTTTCCTGACTTCCACTGTTTGTCTTGAGAAGTCCTGTGTGATAACTATTTTGTTTCCGTTCCATTTCATGTTCTGGCTTTTCCTTGCAACCGCGAAGATTGCTTCTGTGTGGTTCGCTCGCAATGGTTTGCAAATGATGGGGCGCGGACCGCGTCCTTGCTGAGGTTTGGTTGCCAATACTGAGGGTCAACAAATCGCTAGAACCAACTGCGCACTGGTGCACCTGAATGTATCACAGAGGCACCTGCTTTATGAATTGCAAACAATACTTTTTAATTCCTTTGTTCATAATTCTCATAAATTTTTACAAGAACACAATTTTGGTACATGGGAATACAAACACATATATATACAATATTTACAAAAAAGGCAGAGCAAAACAACACAATCATCACACAATATTTACAAATGAAACACTCTTGGCCAACTCAATCGCGCAGCACATCTTTCACACAACAACAATACTCATGTGGGAAATTAAATAAAAGGGGAAAATAAACAAAAAGGGTGGTGGGTGGGTCTCGAAGTCAAAATATGGCTTTCGATGATGTGAAACAAAGCCAAGTGCAACTAAGTGAAAAAATGTCTTTAGAGCAACTTAAACTCGGGGTCAAACTAAGATCCCCTATGCTTTGAATAAATGTCCTTAGAGTTGTTTTCACTCCAATGACTCGAGACCACGTGGGTCGACGCGTTTCGAATCTCGTGAATGTCGAGATTCTCCTCAGGACCAGAACTGTAAACAAAATGAAATAAAACATGATTTTAAGAATTGGGACCTAAAAAACGAGACTCTCCCTATTTTACACCAAAAAGACGCAAGTACCTGAAGTTTTCTCACGCTTGGAAGCCACTGGGGCAGTATTCCCTGCCGGTATTATTTTGCTGGAGCTGAAGAAAGATAGAATCAAAATAGCGGAAGGTCTCAGTGAGTACGGATTCATACTTCAAACGCATACAAACACTCTTTCGAGCAACCACTCTTACCCGGTAGAATTAAATTGCGGTTCTTCTCTGTCCGTTTCAATCGAGATGGCCGGCATGTGCCCGCTGAAAAAAACAGAGTAGCGCGTTCAAAAACTGGACGGATGCATCTAATGGAAGGGGTTTCTAGGGGCACAGACGGAGGCCAGCACCTACCTTGGCGGGTAGCTTACAAGTTCTTGCGCCTCGTCTCACTCGGGGTTTGCGTGTGACTGGGAAGTTGCTTCCTGGATGTCTCAGTTGAGGCCACTCCCTCAAAGGAATTCTGGGAGATGTAGTTTAGAACAGCCATTCCTCCGTAGTTCCTTCACGACTGGTTCCCGAGCTCGTGGTGGCTTCGCCCTATAGTTACATGGCGTCTACCCACTAGGTTTATAGATCTCAGAGATCTCATTGAGTCCACTGAAGGCGCTGTTGTATTTCATAATTAGCAGCGCTTCGCGCTGGCTTAGCTTAGCCTCCACGTCTCCTCCTCGTGCATCTTTTTCAATTTTGGACAGGACAGTCCATCTGATGTCGGAATTCGTATGATTTTGAGTTTGCCAATGATTGACTAGTGGTGCATTCTCAATCTTGCGGTTGATCCTTGATTTATGCTGTGTTATCCGTTGCCTTATCTCCTGTGAAGTTTTTCCAATGTAAACCTTAGGGCAAGGGCAAACTATAGCATAGACTACATTGCGTGTTTTACAATTAGTAAAAACATCATGCCTCCAATGGATGTTGTTAAAGGAAAACACAGATTCCTCCATTGTTGTGTCACAGCAAGTACATGTCCCGCACTTGTGATGTCCTTTAATTGGTGGTAGACCAAGAAGGCTCCTCACTGTGGGTGCTTTGCTACTAGGGAGGGCCGCTCTCACTATGTGGTTGGCCACGCTTTTGTCTTTTTTGTAGGCAAATAGCGGCGGATTCTTGAAATCTTCATGGAGATCCTTCAGTAGATGCCAATTAGAAATGATCAGTTTCCTGTGTTGGTTGACTGCTGGACAAAAGGTGGTAACACAGACTATCCTTTTAACATCTTGTTTGGCTTTTTTCTGGAGAAGTGTTTCCCGCGGGGTCCACCACGCTCTTTTGATGGAATTTTTTAATAGTTTTTTCGGGTAGCCTCTCTATACGGTGACACAAAAAACAAATAAATTTGACTTGGACAAAAAGAACTTTTCCCTTGAATCCGTGTATCCATATCTAAATAGAGACTTCTACCAAAGGTCTGAGTCAAGGAGATTTCTACAGGACAATCAAGGCAGATCACGCCGTAACTTCTTGACGTTTTCAGACACATCCTCTTCCTCGGGAAGTGACACCGATAATACCTCTAGGGGACAACCAAATAAAAAGGGCTATCAACCAGACCAACAACAACAGCAACAAAATCAACAACCTTTTTTAGGACGAGGCCAGCAGAGAGGCAGGGGACGGGTCCGTTTTGCACAGCCACAGCCATGGGAAATGAGAACCCGCCGCCAATATTACAGGAGCTAAGTAAATCGCCCATATTCAATCTGTCGGATAGAAGCTTGACTACAGCGGAGACAGCCATCCTAACTAAAGGCCTCAATTTTGTACCTACAAGACCTACTGATTTTGTTAAGATGAAACTCGAAACGCTCGAGTTCTGTCGCAAAATTAGATTAAAAACCTTTTTTTTTCAAGACTCCCAAGTAGAACAACCTATGGAAGTAACAGGCCTTAAAAGGAAGTCTACATTCTGCCCTATGGGCTCCAAAGTCCCGAAGGAAGTTCTCACATTTGAACGTACAATTCTATCAGGTATCTCGGCAATGGAAAAAAAGAAAAGCTATACCAAATATAATCTCCCTAAGACGGAAAAGGATGCATTAATGTCTATCAAGAATGATACCACAGTCGTGGTGAAGCAAGCGGACAAGGGAGGAGCGATTGTCATCTGGGACATCAACAAGTATAAGATTGAAGTACATCGGCAATTAAATGACAACCAGTGTTATAGACGGATAAACAAGGACCCTACGCTTGAACTAAAGAATAAACTCTTTGATATAATACAAAAGGGCTATGATCAAGGAATTGTAGGAAAAAAGGAAATGTTATTCCTTCAAAATAAAAATCCTCGGGTCCCAGTTTTTTACGTGCTGCCCAAAATGCACAAGGATGAAGTCAATCCACCAGGCCGCCCGATAGTTTCAGGCTGCGATTCCCTCATAGAGCCAGTGGCAAAATATATCGACTTCTTCCTAAAACCCTTTATTGAAACCATTCCTGCACATCTAAAGGATACAACTGCGTTCCTCAACAGGATCGAAACAATTCAGTTTGACTGTGATAACCAATTACTAGTCACCTTGGACGTGGTTTCACTTTATACCCAAATCCCGCAAGACCAGGCCTTGGAGACACTATATGTGTTTCTCGAAACTAGGGAAAGACCAATGAGAGTCCCGACGGAATTCATCATTGAATTGGCAAGCTTCGCTCTTCAAAAAAACTATTTTGCATTTGATTCCGAGTTCTTTTATCAAATAAAGGGCGTAGCGATGGGGTGCCCCTTCGCTCCGGAATTAGCGGTCATGTTTATGGGACTATTCGAGGACAAATTCATCTATAATGATAATCCATTCAGCAACTGCATATCTAGTTATATGCGCTACATTGATGATGTGTTCCTCATTTGGACAGGTAAACGCGAAGAACTCAACAAATTTGTCGACTGGGTGAACATAAGAACTAATGACATCAAGTTCACGTGCACAGCCTCTAACGAGTCCATGACATTCTTGGATGTCAAAATAATACCTAAGGAAGGCAGTCTATGTACCACCCTGTTTAGAAAGCCGTCAGACAGGAATAAAGCGCTACACTTCACCAGCAACCATCCCCGCAGCTTAAGACAGAACCTACCCTTTGGGCAGTTTCTAAGGATACGTCGAAACTGTTCAAAGAAAGAGGAATATTTTGAGCACGCCAACCAACTGAAAGACCGCTTAATCCAGAGAGGCTACCCGAAAAAACTATTAAAAAATTCCATCAAAAGAGCGTGGTGGACCCCGCGGGAAACACTTCTCCAGAAAAAAGCCAAACAAGATGTTAAAAGGATAGTCTGTGTTACCACCTTTTGTCCAGCAGTCAACCAACACAGGAAACTGATCATTTCTAATTGGCATCTACTGAAGGATCTCCATGAAGATTTCAAGAATCCGCCGCTATTTGCCTACAAAAAAGACAAAAGCGTGGCCAACCACATAGTGAGAGCGGCCCTCCCTAGTAGCAAAGCACCCACAGTGAGGAGCCTTCTTGGTCTACCACCAATTAAAGGACATCACAAGTGCGGGACATGTACTTGCTGTGACACAACAATGGAGGAATCTGTGTTTTCCTTTAACAACATCCATTGGAGGCATGATGTTTTTACTAATTGTAAAACACGCAATGTAGTCTATGCTATAGTTTGCCCTTGCCCTAAGGTTTACATTGGAAAAACTTCACAGGAGATAAGGCAACGGATAACACAGCATAAATCAAGGATCAACCGCAAGATTGAGAATGCACCACTAGTCAATCATTGGCAAACTCAAAATCATACGAATTCCGACATCAGATGGACTGTCCTGTCCAAAATTGAAAAAGATGCACGAGGAGGAGACGTGGAGGCTAAGCTAAGCCAGCGCGAAGCGCTGCTAATTATGAAATACAACAGCGCCTTCAGTGGACTCAATGAGATCTCTGAGATCTATAAACCTAGTGGGTAGACGCCATGTAACTATAGGGCGAAGCCACCACGAGCTCGGGAACCAGTCGTGAAGGAACTACGGAGGAATGGCTGTTCTAAACTACATCTCCCAGAATTCCTTTGAGGGAGTGGCCTCAACTGAGACATCCAGGAAGCAACTTCCCAGTCACACGCAAACCCCGAGTGAGACGAGGCGCAAGAACTTGTAAGCTACCCGCCAAGGTAGGTGCTGGCCTCCGTCTGTGCCCCTAGAAACCCCTTCCATTAGATGCATCCGTCCAGTTTTTGAACGCGCTACTCTGTTTTTTTCAGCGGGCACATGCCGGCCATCTCGATTGAAACGGACAGAGAAGAACCGCAATTTAATTCTACCGGGTAAGAGTGGTTGCTCGAAAGAGTGTTTGTATGCGTTTGAAGTATGAATCCGTACTCACTGAGACCTTCCGCTATTTTGATTCTATCTTTCTTCAGCTCCAGCAAAATAATACCGGCAGGGAATACTGCCCCAGTGGCTTCCAAGCGTGAGAAAACTTCAGGTACTTGCGTCTTTTTGGTGTAAAATAGGGAGAGTCTCGTTTTTTAGGTCCCAATTCTTAAAATCATGTTTTATTTCATTTTGTTTACAGTTCTGGTCCTGAGGAGAATCTCGACATTCACGAGATTCGAAACGCGTCGACCCACGTGGTCTCGAGTCATTGGAGTGAAAACAACTCTAAGGACATTTATTCAAAGCATAGGGGATCTTAGTTTGACCCCGAGTTTAAGTTGCTCTAAAGACATTTTTTCACTTAGTTGCACTTGGCTTTGTTTCACATCATCGAAAGCCATATTTTGACTTCGAGACCCACCCACCACCCTTTTTGTTTATTTTCCCCTTTTATTTAATTTCCCACATGAGTATTGTTGTTGTGTGAAAGATGTGCTGCGCGATTGAGTTGGCCAAGAGTGTTTCATTTGTAAATATTGTGTGATGATTGTGTTGTTTTGCTCTGCCTTTTTTGTAAATATTGTATATATATGTGTTTGTATTCCCATGTACCAAAATTGTGTTCTTGTAAAAATTTATGAGAATTATGAACAAAGGAATTAAAAAGTATTGTTTGCAATTCATAAAGCAGGTGCCTCTGTGATACATTCAGGTGCACCAGTGCGCAGTTGGTTCTAGCGATTTGTTGACCCTCAGTATTAGCAATTGTTTTTGTTCTTTACAAATTTAGATTGACTCAGCTTTGCTGAGTTTTGAGTCAAGACCCTCGTTTGTTCTTTGAGGTTTGGTTGCCGGCACTCTATAGGCCTTGTCTATCTCGAATTGCTTGTCGAATTTTAGCCCCGTCAGCTGCAAGAGTAGGGCCTCCAGTAGGGCAGTGCAAGACCCCGGAGCATCTTCCTCTCCCTCAGGTACTCCCAGGAGTCTTATGTTCCCCCTCCTGTACCTTCTAATGCAACTTTCCCCTGGTTATGCGCTCTGATACCTCCGGGTCTAGATAGTGCTTTATAACCTTCACAAATTCAAATAAACTAAAAACTGTTTTTTTCTGAACGCTGAGCCCTGAACAACATGGCCAATGACCGGTGGAGCTGCTCGATAGCTAATGAGGAGTCTGGCCCTGGTTTTCCCCCTTGACCGTCACCTACCCAGCCGGACATTGGGCATTGTTCCTCCTTGTCTCCCCGCTTTTACTCCTTCCTCCCCTCCCTCCTACGAATTATTGAAACAATGTTTATGTGTACTGTACCTTACTATGCTCCTGTTTCTGATGTAACTTGTAACGCAACAATCCTAAATGTAAAGCGCGCTGATACCCTCTTGGGTCAAGTTCGCGCTATATAAAACTTTATAAATAAATAGGAACCAGAAAGCTGCTGACGTTAGATATAAATGCCAACAAACAAGCAATAACACTTTTTACTAAATACAATCTTTAAATATTGATTACAGTTAGTTGTTTCCTACAACACAAGAAGCAATTACAATGGCTATTTTTACCATTCAATAAAATAGTTACATATTATAAATATCTACTATGCCATAATCAAACAACTTACAAGTCCGTAATGTTGTCGCAAAAGGAAAATGCCACGCTAGAAAACAGAATCTGGATTACAGAATGGACACGCGTAAATGACTTGCAAAAAATAAACTAATCGATTGGTAAATGGATGGGTGTGGTTTATATACTTTTTTGTTATTGAGTAGTCTATGGAAGCAACATGCGGCTCCACCCATTTACATGTCACGTTTTTCAGTTGGCACGTGCTTACGTTAATGAAGTAGTCTATGGAAGCAAAATCCTGTTCCGCCCATCTACACTTCACGTTTGTCTGTTAACATGTGCTCATGTTTGCACTGTTAAACATGTGCACGTGTTGGGAAAAGTTGGAAAATGTTAAGCGCTAAAGGTTTCCATTTGGATCCTCACACGTTTTAGCTCTTTAATATCTGCACACGTTGTCAGAGCTTGAAAACTGTTCACTGGCAAACCGTGTCATTTGCTTTCTCCTGACTAAAATCATCTAATAATTGCTGTGACATTATTAAAGGTAGAGCTATTGGCATTGCTCATGACTTTTTAAAAAAAAATTTTTATTCATAAATAAATGGCATTGTCATTTACATTGCCAATAGCTTAATCGTTAAATAAATGGCATTGTCATTTACAATGCCAATAGCTTAATCGCTCTAAAATGTATGACCTATTGCATTTACACCTACACAGAGCCACACACACAAAGCCATCCACACACACATACAGAGCCAGCCACACAGAGCCACCCACACAGAGTCATTCACATAGAGCCACCCTCACACGGACAGAGCAACCCACACATAGAGCCACACACACACACAGCAACACACAGAGCCCCTCACACACATAGAGCCCCCCACACACACAGAGCCCCCCACACACACACAGAACCCCCCCACACACACAGAGCCCCCCACACACACACAGAGCCCCACATACACAGAGCTCCCCCACACACACAGAACCCCCCATACACACACAGAACCCCCCACACACACACAGAACCCCCCACACACACAGAGCCCCCCCACACACACAGCTCCCCACACACAGAACCACCCCCACACACCCAGCCCCCCACACACAGAGCCCCCCCACACACACAGAGCCCCCCCCACACACACACAAAGCCCCCCCCATAAACACACAGAGCCCCCCCCACACACACACAGACCCCCCACACTACAAATCCCATGACAATCGCTGCCACCACTCAGAGCCTGCTGGTATGACCCACACCTCCAGGATTCCCAATCTGCATACAGCTCCTTGGTGCAACAGTAATCCCTGCTCCGCCACACTGCAACGCGCCTTCAGGCCTCGACAAGAGGTAGGAACGAGCTGTAGAAATGCCACAGCCAGTGCCCTCATGCATGCCACAGCTTCAAGGCCAGAATCCCCGGCTTCGCCTGAGCTCCTGCCCCGTGCACTCTTTCCCACGCACACATCTCCCGCCCATCTTTTACCCCAGCGTCAGCCGCGAACCTAAAAACGGACCTCACAGCCGCTTCCTGGTTCGAGCCTGGGCGAGGGGCTGCAGCCAGTGGCTGTCATATTCCAGAGGCCCGTCTCTCACAGCAATGGCGGGACTGTCTCACTATGAGGAAGGACAATCACCGTGCAGGGGGCCGGGCTGTCACATTGCAGCAGTGGTTCTGTCACGCAGCCGGGAGGGGATGTCACACTCCACGGATGCGGATGCCCTGTCACGCTACAAGGATGCTGAGTGTCACGCTACAAGGATGCGAAGTGTCACACTACTGCAGGGGCTTTCACTCAAGAGTGAGAGTCTGTCGCTTCTCCGTTGCGAGGAATAAGCGAGTCCATTATTTTATTATCAGGGTCTCTCTGTAGCCCTTTCTTGAATTTGGAGACGGGGGGCTTTAATTTAGAAGAAATGTCGTGGCTGTATCTCTTCCTGGGGAGGCCGACATAATTTCCCTTTATATGCTAAATTGGGAGTTAAACGTGCAGTGCAGTTTCCAGTTTCGACATCCTTTGCTGTCTAATTTAGCACCGCGCCCAGATACAGGCAATCAGAGGAGCAACCGGTGTTTGCACACTGTATAGCGCCAGCTGAGCGCCGGGTTTACTACCAAGGAGTCCTCGACCTAAAAAACTGAGGAGAAAAGAGAGAAAGAAGAGAAGGGGGGGAGAACAGGAGAAAGAGAAATAAAGAGCAAAGATAAAAGAAGACAGAGAAAGTGAAGAGGGTGAGAGACAGCGGGATGCAACAGAGAGTGTGAAGGAGAAACAGAAAGGATGGAGCAAGAATCAGTGTTGGGAGGAGACAAGAGGAAGTAAGAAAAGTGAGAACACACGACGAAGGAAGGGCATGGAAGAGGAAGAGAGAGAGAGACACAGGAAAGCACAGATCGTGCAGAGGGAGAGACAGGGGAGAGGCGAAGCGTGTCAGAGTATGAGACACCGGGGGAAGGGGGACAGCAGGTGAGAGGGCAAAGGCAGAGAAACAAAAGCAGAAACAGAGAGTTAGTGAGGGTCAGAAAGGGGCAGACAGGGTAGCTGGGGAGACCCCCCCGCCCCACTATGAGTACTCACTGTAGGGGTTGGTGCTGTCTTGGCCCGGCTCCGGGACCCCCCCCGCAGGACATGACCACGGTGCGGATGAACTCCGGCCCGCACAGCTTCCCCCCGCTCTCCAGAGAGTTGTCGGGGCTCTCCCCGTGCAGCGCTGCCGGGAGCAGGACTGCCAACACCAGGGCCACCTCCAGCATGATCCGCGGCAGGCCTCGAAGCGCCAAACAGAACCAGCGTGCACCCAAGATCACAAGGGGGCTTCAGCGAGCGCCGGGCAGGTGCTCCTAGTGCTGGCGAGATGGCTGTTGGTGCGGGGCTCCGGCCCTTTTATAGCCAGCGGGGGTATCTGCTGTCGCCATCCCGAGGCCCTGAGGCCACTTGGCAGGGCCTGTGTGAAACGGCCTCGAGGGAGGGAGCCCGCGTCCAGAAGGAACGGAGAGATCCGCCTGTGACCTCGGTCAACCGTGGGGGCTCCTCGCGGAGAGCGATAGCGGCTCACCCTCAGGCGAGTGCAGTCTCAGGACCGAGGCCGAGGGCCGTAGATGGGCGGACGGAGGCCTGTAGTGCACCAGCCCCACGCATTGCATTCATGCAGCGCTGTATACCTTTGGTGAGGCCTCCGGGAGCTAGGACGCTACGCCTCGTTCTTTAGACCCTGGACCCTGGAGCCAGAGTTTAGTGGGGGCGAAAGGAACTTTGATTCTCAGACCCTCGCCTCCACATCAACTATTTCACTAACCCTCATATTTTAACTTCATCCGTATCTTATCACTGTTCAAGCCTCTGGCATTTACCTTAAACCCTTCCTTAATGGGGCCCTTAATCCGAAGAATAGCCCTTCATTTACCCGCGTTAATGCCGTTTTTAACATCACTTTCTCCTAACTGTAATGGTAACTAATAACTACTTTTACCCTGCCCCACCGTGCACCACAACCCAAACCACAGCAATACCACCAACCTGAAGCAAAACACTTAGTGTTACCTTAACCGGGAGCTAACGCCAGACCCAGCTGCTGGTCTCTGCTCCTCCTTCACTCGCGGCGGGGGCAAGGGCCGGACGCGGTCGGGCAGAAATGGCTGCCGCAAAGCTCCGAAATTTTCAGAATCGGGGATGTGTTTTTGGATGAGTGACGGATGACGTCACAGATAGAAAGAACCTAAAAAACACGCCCCTGAATCCGAAAAAGATGGGGCTTAAAGGGAGTGAAGCCCCTCTCCTCCAATGGCTGGCCTCCGTTTAGGAAGCCAGCCAATAGAGAAGAGGGGCGGGTTCCAAGCCCCCTCTAAGAAACATTAAATCTCGGACTCCGCCCACTGCTAAGCAGTGCGACGGTCCTCGACCTAAAAACTATTCTTCAGAATACCAGAATACAAAAAAAAAATAAGTGCAAATACTTATCATCACTATGGTTTTTAAATAAATAAATGCGAGCATTTGTAAAGCGCACAGCTACCTCCTGAGAGGTGTCCCGGCGCCAGAGGCCGTCGGGAAGATTAAGCAAGCTATTGACCAGAGTCACATGGTGCTGGTCTAAACTGCAGCCGAAGCCGGGAATCGAACCGTGAACCCTGTGGGCTGAAGGCAGGCACCCTGGCAGCTGCGCCAAAACTCTTCCACATTTATATCTTAATTAGTGCTAATTAAGTTTTATTCACAGCTAAATTATAATTTACAACACAGTACTGTCAGTTATTTTTTCACTACAAAAGTATGCATGTCTTTTTAAAATTCACATAGGTTTACAGTATCCAATTATATAAGGACATATACTATGTCTATAATTAATTGTGATTTTATGTTTGTAAAGATTTATCCAACAATGGGTCTTAATTTGGTTTAATCTGAAGATTGCCGTTCATAATTAAAAAAAAACAAAAAGGCAGCGAAAAAGGAGGAAATCATACATACATTGTTAGAAAATGTATATATATTTTTTATTTTATGTAGTAATATTGCAATGGTTTTAAGTAACTATGCAGGAAATAAAGAAACTTGAAACAAACATAGGTTTCAGGCACATTATAGTTAGAAATAAGCATTTAAAAAACCATTAAAATTCACTGAAAAAAACATAGGTTTTAAGAACGTTATAGTTAGAAATTAGCATTTAAAAAAACTTAAAAAAAACATAGGTTCAGGGACGTTATAGTTAGTTGGACTTTTCACTCATATAAAAGCAAAGAAATTCGGCCGTTTTAGTTTGTAGAGCTAACTATAACCTGTGCCCCCGAAATGCACTGCTGATTATGTCACAAATTACATCACTCATGACATGCTCAGTGACATCATTGATAACATCTCAAATGACATCACTGATGACATTATCCAGTGAGTGTGTGTTGAATTTATACTTGCAAATGTATAAACAACCTGGAACAAGTTGAAGAGATAAAGGGCTCGTTACATATCCACAGGGCCCAAATTATATCAACTGAATGCACGTTCGACCCTAATGTCAGGCTCCCGATGATCCTACTGAACCGAAGGACTGCAAAATCCAGAATCCCCTTTGACTGCTTTGCCAAATCGAAGTCCGTGCACAATAATTAATGTCAAAGTTCAAAGTGTAGATATCATTAGTATTTAGTCAGCCAAACACCAGAATAATGTTCCATTAAAAGGGCTTCAAGGTGAACATGGCAATGGTGGTGACAAGTCTCCAAAGTCACTTTTGCAAATAGCACACATATGCATTTAACACACAAACTAACACTATCATAGGCACACATAGGAGGTCGGACAAAACCGATGCAAAATAAATTCGATAAGCCCACCAACCCCACCACTAATGCTTCGCATTGATTGTGCCCTGTCACCAGAGTGCCCCGGTATCTTGGGCAAGGCAAGATATATATATATATATATATATATATATATATATATATATATATATATATATATATTCACTGAAAAAACCATAGGTTAGAGACCATATATAGTTAGCTGGACATTTTATTGACATAAAACCAATGAAATTCCATATATAGTTAGTTGCACTAACTATATATCGCGCACCCGCAATCCACTGCTGATGATGTCACATATTACATCATTCATGACATGGTCAGTGACATCACTGATGACATCACTGATGACATCTCAAATGACATCACTGATGACATCACTGATGACATCTCAAATGACATTTCAAGGTTTTGTAAATGCAAATTCCTAACTATATATGGTCTATAACCTATGTTTTTTTCAGTGAATTTCATTGGTTTTTTAAAAAGCTAATATCTATAGCTGTAAAATATATTCTTTATTACGTGACGTATCACGTAGCCACGTGAGACGCCTCATGACGCGTCGCATAACCGTGACGTATCGGCTCTGCAGCGCAAACAAAACCCGTAACGTAAGCGTGCCGGAGCACGCTTACAGATATATATATTTTTTTTAACCTTAATTAGACAAAATCCACACGTGCACATATCTTGAGGCCTTGCAAAGGCACATCAAACAAACAGTCCCTACAATTTTGCCAAGTTTGCTGGAAATCTATTCCCTTAATTTTTTTCTCTTGGTTTTCCCCTTGTTACGCTTACCGGGACGCTACCCGGTACGCGAACCGGACGCTCCAAAAACACAAGATGGCGGACTCCCGTTACGCTGCCAGTTAGCTGCCCGGTTCGCGTACCGGGAAGCGCCTCTACCGCGAAAAATCGCGGGGGACTTTAATATCCCCCTCATCAATCCTAGGGGGTCAGGAGGGGTTTACCTTGCCCCCTTTCCTTCATTTCCCCCTTCTTTTTTCACCACATCTTGTCTCTCGAACCTACCGAGAGACAAGATGGCGGCCGCTCCGGACTGTTTACAATGTTGACAGCTACGCTGCCGGTTAGCTGCCCGGTTAGCTGCCCGGTGAGCTGCCCGGTGAGCTGCCCGGTTCGCGTACCGGGACGCGCCTCTACGGCGTAAAATCGCAAAAAAAAATTGTTTTTATTTTTTGCCCCGCGGGGCACTTTAATATCCCCCTCATCAATCCTAGGGGGTCAGGAGTGGTCTACCTTGCCCCCTTTCCTTCATTTCCCCCTTCGTTTTTCACCACATCTTGTCTCTCGATCGTACCGAGAGACAAGATGGCGGCCGCTCCGGACTGTTTAGAATGTTGACAGACACCGGAGAGCCAATCAGCTTCGCTTCGCGAAGTTCCGTTACGCGTCAGGTACGCGAACCGGGGCGCTAACCGGAGCGCTGTCACAGATATATATATTTTTTTAAACGTTAATTTCTCAAAATCCACTGGAGCACATATATTGAGACATAGCAAAGGCATGTCGGGCAAACCATATCTACAATTTTGCCAAGTTTCATGTAAATCTATTCAGCCGTTCGAGCTAAAAGTGAGTCCAACCGCCCTATGGAAAAATTAATGGGAAAAACGTGTTTTGGGACCCCCCTTTTTTCTCGGCCCCCCCTTGACGAAACCCCCCCAAATATTCAGGGGCTGCTCAGAAACAAAATGTGCCATTTTCCTGAAAATTTCAGCCAATTCCGTCCACAAACGCCAAAGTTATTAGACATAGAATTTTCAGAAATCCCATAGAGAAAAAATCCTAACTATATATACCCACTGGCTATCGCCAGTAGGTAATATACATATATAAACATATATAATCTGCATATCTATATAAATATAAATGCATGCATACATATACATATATGCATACATATGCATGTTATTTACATGAAAGTTTTAAAAACACTAATAAAAACAAAGCTAAAAAGCCACCTCATTACAAACAGAATGGCTTTAACTTAAACGAGGGCGAGATCTGTTGCATTTTCAATGCTTGTTTACTTTGGTTCTATCAAGAAGGCATTCAGATGTGTCACACATTTGCCATAAATTCTGAATGTTAGCACTCTAGTTGCTCATTAGATCACTGTAGTAAAGCTAGTGCTCACCAGGGAAGTCTGCTGCTAATCATGGTTTGCAGCCATTTTCCCGCATTTTTTATCCCGCAGACTTTCAGTCCGCATACCATTATCCCGCAAGGTCATTGACCTCGCATACCATTATCCCGCATTTTTTCAAAACGCATGTGCATTTATCGCGCATGCCTTTACAAAGAATTACGTTTTAAAGGCATGTATGGTAAATGCATTTGCGTTGTGAAAACCACGATGACGAGAGAGGTAAGTGGGTTTGTGTTAATTTTTTCGTGGGTTAGTGATTGTGTAGTGTAGTGTAGTGTAGTGTTGTGTAGTGTAGTGTTGTGTTAGTGTAGTGTAGAGTTGTGGTGGTTGTTTAGTGTAGGGTCATGCTGGGGGTAGTGTTTTAGGGTTTAGGGTTGTGTTGTAGTGTTTGCGTAGTGTAGGGTCATGCTGGGGGTAGTGTTTTAGGGTTTAGGGTAGTGTTGTAGTGTTTGCGTAGTGTAGGGTCATGCTGGGGGTAGTGTTTTAGGGTTTAGGGTTGTGTTGTAGTGTTTGCGTAGTGTAGGGTCATGCTGGGGCTAGTGTTTTAGGGTTTAGGGTAGTGTTGTAGTGTTTGCGTAGTGTAGGGTCATGCTGGGCGTAGTGTTTTAGGGTTTAGGATAGTGTTGTAGTGTTTGCGTAGTGTAGGGTCATGCTGGGGGTAGTGTTTTAGGGTTTTGGGTAGTGTTGTAGTGTTTGCGTACTGTAGGGTCATGCTGGGGTGTAGTATTTTAGGGTTTAGGGTAGTTTGCGTAGTGTAGGGTCATGCTGGGGGTAGTGTTTTAGGGTTTTGGGTAGTGTTGTAGTGTTTGCGTAGTGTAGGGTCATGCTGGGGGGTAGTGTTTTAGGGTTTTGGGTAGTGTTGTAGTGTTTGCGTAGTGTAGGGTCATGCTGGGGTGTAGTGTTTTAGGGTTTTGGGTAGTGTTGTAGTGTTTGCGTAGTGTAGGGTCATGCTGGGGGTAGTGTTTTAGGGTTTTGGGTAGTGTTGTAGTGTTTGCGTAGTGTAGGGTCATGCTGGGGGTAGTGTTTTAGGGTTTTGGGTAGTGTTGTAGTGTTTGCGTAGTGTAGGGTCATGCTGGGGGGTAGTGTTTTAGGGTTTTGGGTAGTGTTGTAGTGTTTGCGTAGTGTAGGGTCATGCTGGGGGTAGTGTTTCAGGGTTTTGGGTAGTGTTGTAGTGTTTGCGTAGTGTAGGGTCATGCTGGGGGTAGTGTTTTAGGGTTTAGGGTAGTGTTGTAGTGTTTGCGTAGTGTAGGGTCATGCTGGGGGTAGTGTTTTAGGGTTTAGGGTAGTGTTGTAGTGTTGGCGTAGTGTAGGGTCATGCTGGGGGTAGTGTTTTAGGGTTTAGGGTAGTGTTGTAGTGTTTGCGTAGTGTAGGGTCATGCTGGGGGTAGTGTTTTAGGGTTTAGGGTAGTGTTGTAGTGTGTGCGTAGTGTAGGGTCATGCTGGGCGTAGTGTTTTAGGGTTTAGGATAGTGTTGTAGTGTTTGCGTAGTGTAGGGTCATGCTGGGGGTAGTGTTTTAGGGTTTTGGGTAGTGTTGTAGTGTTTGCGTACTGTAGGGTCATGCTGGGGTGTAGTATTTTAGGGTTTAGGGTAGTTTGCGTAGTGTAGGGTCATGCTGGGGGTAGTGTTTTAGGGTTTTGGGTAGTGTTGTAGTGTTTGCGTAGTGTAGGGTCATGCTGGGGGGTAGTGTTTTAGGGTTTTGGGTAGTGTTGTAGTGTTTGCGTAGTGTAGGGTCATGCTGGGGTGTAGTGTTTTAGGGTTTTGGTTGTGTTGTAGTGTTTGCGTAGTGTAGGGTAATGCTGGGGGTAGTGTTTTAGGGTTTTGGGTAGTGTTGTAGTGTTTGCGTAGTGTAGGGTCATGCTGGGGGTAGTGTTTTAGGGTTTTGGGTAGTGTTGTAGTGTTTGCGTAGTGTAGGGTCATGCTGGGGGGTAGTGTTTTAGGGTTTTGGGTAGTGTTGTAGTGTTTGCGTAGTGTAGGGTCATGCTGGGGGTAGTGTTTTAGGGTTTTGGGTAGTGTTGTAGTGTTTGCGTAGTGTAGGGTCATGCTGGGGGTAGTGTTTTAGGGTTTAGGGTAGTGTTGTAGTGTTTGCGTAGTGTAGGGTCATGCTGGGGGTAGTGTTTTAGGGTTTAGGGTAGTGTTGTAGTGTTTGCGTAGTGTAGGGTCATGCTGGGGGTAGTGTTTTAGGGTTTAGGGTAGTGTTGTAGTGTTTGCGTAGTGTAGGGTCATGCTGGGGGTAGTGTTTTAGGGTTTAGGGTAGTGTTGTAGTGTGTGCATAGTGTAGGGTCATGCTGGGGTGTAGTGTTTTAGGGTTTTGGGTAGTATTGTAGTGTTTGCGTAGTGTAGGGTCATGCTGGGGGTAGTGTTTTAGGGTTTAGGGTAGTGTTGTAGTGTTTGCGTAGTGTAGGGTCATGCTGGGGTGTAGTGTTTTAGGGTTTTGGGTAGTGTTGTAGTGTTTGCGTAGTGTAGGGTCATGCTGGGGGTAGTGTTTTAGGGTTTAGGGTAGTGTTGTAGTGTTTGCGTAGTGTAGGGTCATGCTGGGGGTAGTGTTTTAGGGTTTAGGGTTGTGTTGTAGTGTTTGCGTAGTGTAGGGTCATGCTGGGGGTAGTGTTTTAGGGTTTAGGGTAGTGTTGTAGTGTTTGCGTAGTGTAGGGTCATGCTGGGGTGTAGTGTTTTAGGGTTTTGGGTAGTGTTGTAGTGTTTGTGTAGTGTAGGGTCATGCTGGGGGTAGTGTTTTAGGGTTTAGGGTAGTGTTGTAGTGTTTTTGTAGTGTAGGGTCATGCTGGGGGTAGTGTTTTAGGGTTTAGGGTAGTGTTGTACTGTTTGTGTAGTGTAGGGTCATGCTGGGGGTAGTGTTTTAGGGTTTAGGGTAGTTTAGTTGTTTAGTGTATGCTAAAGGCATATTCGTTCTAAAAGTTTTCGTTATTTTAATTTGTGGCCTAATAGTACATGCGGGATTTTTTTTGCGGACTGATGGTATGCGGGATTTCGTCATATATTCGCTAATCATACTTTCAATGGCAAAATGAACCCCCTCATTTTGTTCCTTTTTAAATTAAATGTTTTAAGAGTTACCACTTTATTCCAATCAAGATGGCTTCAGGTGTGCCATACCTTTGTAATAAGTAGGACTGTTAGCACTCTAGTTGTTCTTTAGAACACTCTGGGACATTCTGTCATTGGGCTATAGTTGGGCTACATCTGGCTGATATTTGGGCTACATTTGTTTTTTTGTCTCTGGTGGCCATCTTTGGGCTACATTGGGCTACATTGGGCTACATTTGGGCTCCAACATATATATAGCCCAATGTAGCCCAATATATATTTTTCAAAGTTAATTTTCGTAAAAACCACTGGAGCCTATATCTTGAGACATAGCAAAGGCACATCGGGCTACCAGTCCCTACAATTTTGCCAAGTTTGGTGTAAATCCATTCAACTGTTCAGGCTAAAAGTGAGGCAAACCGCCCTATGGAAAATTGCATGGGAAAAACACGTTTTGGGACCCCCCTTTTTTCTCGGCCCCCCCTTGACGAAACCCCCCCAAATTTTCAGGGGCTGCTCAGAAACAAAATGTTCCATTTTCCTGAAAATTTCAGCCAATTCTGTCCTCAAACGCCAAAGTTATTCGACATAGAATTTTCAAAAATCCCATAGGAAAAAAATCCTAACTATATATACCTACTGGCTATCGCCAGTAGGTAATATATATATATATATATATCTTCACTGAAAAAAACTTAGGTTTCAGAGTTGTTATAGTTAGAAATTAGCATGTAAAATGCTTTGAAATTCACTGAAAAACCCATAGGTTTCAGGGACGTTATAGTTAGCTGAGCCCCCCACACTAATTATTTGAGAAAGGCCCGGGTAGGTGGCGATCCCCGGGGCTTGGGGGGCCTATAAGGCCCCCCACCCTATTTAACTAAATCCCGGGGAGATGGCATTCGCCGTGCTTGGGGGGCCAATGAGCCCCCCACTATATTAGAATAAAGCCCTGGGAAGGTGATGGTCCCCGGGGCTTGGAGGGGCCCACAAGGCCCCCTTGCTTTTAATTACCAATACCCCAAAGAGGTGGCGGTCCCTGGGGCAGCATGGAGGGGGAGGAGCACCCCACGCATTTTAATAAAAAATCCTTAGGGTGGTGGCGGTCCCTGGGGCTGCGTGCCCCTGCTCATAATAAACTAAGTCCCAGGGAGGTGGTGGTCCCCTGGGCTTTGGGGGCTCCCACGTGCCCCCGCATATTACTTGCGCAATGCCCCCTGCACCTGTCACACGGGGGCTTATAGATAACAAAGCGAAGCAGTCGAGAGTAGTTTTGTTTTTGTTTTTTCGGACGATTTATAAATAAAATGCTTTTTTTGGACCTGTGGGTCCTTGTGGGACCCCCTGAGCAGGCCTAAGGGATCAGGGTGTTTCTACACTGCCCCCTTTTTGTGTTTTTTATCTTTGGTTAACTTGTTTCTTGTGACTCGGTTGCCGAGTCACAAGATGGCCAACACATTCTGGTTTGGAGTGTTGGCAGCCAATCAAAATGAAGCTCCTGCTCGGGAGGGTTCACAAACCCTCCTCGGTGCTCAGATATCGATGAATGGATTTACACCATTTAAAAATAAAGTTGCTTTCTGAACCAAGAGCTACCTTTTTGCCAAATTTGGTGTAATTCCGTTGAGCAGTTCAGGCTGTAGCCTGTTCCAAAATTTCCTATGAAAATTAACATGGGGAAAACGCGTTTGGGGACCCCCTTTTTCCCAGCCCTGCTTGATGAATCACCCCGTAACTTTCAGGACCGGAGCTGACCTGAGCTGGTCATTAGTTCTGAACATTTTGCGAAGATTTGTCAAACGGCGCCAAAGATATTGACAAAAAAAAAATGATTTGAATAGAAACAAGGTCCTAACTATAACTACCTACTGGTGATCGCCAGTAAATAACATATATATAATAGTAATAGTTATATAGTAATATATATATAATATAGTAGTATAATATATTACTATATATATATCCAGCTCCAGGTTACCCCTCAAATTAGAATCACACTCGTACAATGTTTCAGGAGCAATTATTGGTAAGATACCTCCATGCGCCGATGACTCTCAAAGCTCGTAGATTAGCCTGACACGTTTCAAAGCCTTACGGCTCCTTCCTCAGAGGCTCGACATATGCTTGAACAGGCCCACCTTTTTAAAGGATACCACGCCCTCCAATGGGCTGAGACTTCTGGATCTTGAAGTGTGCGTGTAATTTCCACCCTGTATGGGCGCATTTCATTTTCGCTGCTTATAAAAACTACTATATATAAAGTGGAAACAAGGAATGAATGAAATAAAAATCTGCCATTTAAAAGGTCCTGGTGGTACGTTTATCCTCAGTTCGCCGTTCGGGAGGTGCTGGAGGTTTTTTTTGCCCGATATATTATATATATATATATATATATATATATATATATATATATATATATATATATATATATATATATATATATATATTACCTACTGGCGGTCGCCAGTAAGTAGTTATAGTTAGGATCGTTTTCCATAGGAAATCCGCAACATTCTATTGGGAATAACTTTGGCGCCGAATGAGGGATCTGCCTGTAATTTTCCTTAACTTTGCCTCGCTCCTTCCCTGAAAGTTTCGGGGGATCCATCAAGCGGGGGCCGAGATAAAAGGGGGGTCCCAAAACGTGTTTTCCCCATGTTAATTTCCATAGGGCGGTTGGACTCACTTTTAGCCCGAACGGCTGAATGGATTTCCACCAAACTTGGCAAAATTGTAGGGACTGGTACCCCGATGTGCCTTTGCTATGTCTCAAGATATATGCTCCAGTGGTTTTTACGAAAATTAACTTTGAAAAAATATATATTGGGCTACATTGGGCTATATATATGTTAGAGCCCAAATGTAGCCCAATGTAGCCCAAAGATGGCCACCAGAGACAAAAAAAAACAAATGTAGCCCAAATATCAGCCAGATGTAGCCCAACTATAGCCCAATGACAGAATGTCCCAGAGTGTTCTAAAGAACAACTAGAGCGCTAACAGTCTTACTTATGACAAAAGTATGGCACACCTGAAGTCATCTTGATTGGAATAAAGTGTTAACACTTAAAACATTTAATTTGCAAAGGAACAAAATGAGGGGGTTCATTTTGCCATGGAAATTATGATTAGTGCTGAAGAAAGGGCACATTTTGAGTGACTTCTCAAATCCTCTTATATTTCATTAAAAAAATTCTGATATGCAGTCTCCCAAGACGGCCACCAGAGACAAAAGAGCCCAAATGTAGCCCAAATATCAGCCAGATGTAGCCCAACTATAGCCCAATGACAGAATGTCCCAGAGTGTTCTAAAGAACAACTAGAACGCTAACAGTCTTACTTATGACAAAAGTATGGCACACCTGAAGTCATCTTGATTGGAATAAAGTGGTAACACTTAATACATTTAATTTGAAAAGGAACAAAATGAGGGGTTTCATTTTGCCATAGAAATTTTATATATATATATATATATATATATATTCACTGAAAAAACCATAGGTTTCACACCAGTTATAGTTAGGAATTAGCATTTAAAAAACCTATTAAATTCACTGAAAAAAACATAGGTTTCACACCAGTTATAGTTAGGTGGAAATTTTACTCGCATAAAACCATTGAAATTCCCACGTTATAGTTAGTTGGACTCACTATAACTTGCGCGTGCAATGCACTGCTGATGACATCACATATTACATCACTCATGACATGGTCAGTGACATCACTCATGACATCACTGATGACATCTCAAATGACATCACTGATGACATCATCCAGTGAATGTGTATCTTTCTGAAAAAGAAATATTTTTTATATAAGTATATCTAAAGGTTGATGGAAGAATAAATGGGTAAATAAATGTCTAAATGGATTTTTTTTGTGTAAAATTGATTGGTTAACTGACTTATTAAATGTATCTTAGTGAATACATATATTAGCGAGTAATGTTTAAATATTTAAATATCTGTATCTGTGTCTCACTTTGTGTATAAGTGGCTGCATGGGTTGGTGAGTAGCTACATGAGTGTGTATATGGGTTATTAGTTGTTTTTTGAGTATCAGTATCAGTGTCTGTATGGTTCGGTGGGGGATATTACTTAGAGCACAGATGCATGAATGAGTGACTCACTATTTATATGTATTTTGAAGACAGCATGTGTGCAAGACTGTATGGTTGGATGATTGTGTGTATGGGTGGGTTAGTGAGTATGTGTTTTTATAATTGATTGTTTAAGAGAGTAAATATGTTTCCGTTTCTGTAGAAGTATGTGTAGGGGTGTGTATATAGCAGTATAATCAAGTAAATGTTTTTTTGATAGTTTATTTGCATGTGTGAATTTGTGTGTGAGTAACTATATGGATGAGTATTAGTGTGTAACAGGATGTATAGGTGTATGAGTACATATGATGAGTAAGTACATGAAGTACATGCATGAGTGACTATGTAGAACTGTTGGTGAATGAGTGGATGTGTATGTAGATGTTGGAATTACCTAATAAGTTGTTGTAATTGGTATTGGTTTCTCCTTTTTTAAGAAAATGTTAGTTTCTATTTTTGAATGTGTGTGTCAAAGGTTATTTTATGCTGATAGGAGGTATGCCGCGTTGTCACAAGGATGTTGTCATCAGTGACGTCATTTGAGATGTCATCAGTGATGTCATGAGTGATGTCACTGACCATGTCATGAGTGATGTAATATGTGACGTCATCAGCAGTGCATTGCACGCGCAAGTTATAGTGAGTCCAACTAACTATAACGTGGGAATTTCAATGGTTTTATGCGAGTAAAATTTCCACCTAACTATAACTGGTGTGAAACCTATGGTTTTTTCAGTGAATATATATATATAAAACTATTATAGATAGGTATCGTTAGGACCTATAAAGAAATAAATACATATTTAATAAAGAAAATAGAGGCAAAGCCCCGGGGATGGGGTCCGTTTTTTTTTTTAATGTGGCAGGCCCTGGGAGATGGGGTCCCCAGCGCCCAAAAAAGATTGAAAGAAGAGGGGCCACACAGCCCCCTTCTAACAATTATATTTTTTTTAAAAGCTGGCATCCCGCCCGAGGGCCCCGCCCCCTCCCTGCACCACTCTGCAAACACGCCTCCTGGTGCTTTCTAAGTTGTGGGACTAAGTGAGTTGCATTGTTGTACTCACTTGCTGCTCCCACCAGGGAATTGAAAGGAGGGGGGCAACTCTACGGTCCACCGCGGTCGGGCTCTTGAGCGGCCGTTTGAGTGGAGAGAGGCTGCCTTGCAGGAAAGGGGCTAACTGACTATGGTGGCCATTTTACACAGGTTAGCAGTCTAGTCTAACAGGCGCGTATCGGGCACGCAGCGGACGCTTTGGCGTGCCTAAAGCAAGCCCGTCTGCGCCTGTCCGCGCCTGGACGCTGCCGGCTGCCGGGGATCTCTGCTCAGTTGCATCGGCAGTAATGATGGGGATAATATATTCTAAAGAAAGGCTACTGGCCCTAAGGGGCAGCACTTCGAGAAGGTGCAGTAAGGTAGACCTTTTAGGGGAGGTGGGATCTCGAGACAAGAGGTGTGGCCATTGTAGGTGGACAGGTACATTACCCAGGCAAAGTACCGACTCACCCCACCACCTTCTCTATGGCAAGCCAGGCAATAGATCTATCAAGGACCACAGGGTGGGAAATAACTATGTGTGTAAAGCTAAATAAGAGCCATTTTAAGTCCTGTATTTTAATGCGAGATCTATTCCTAAGCACTTTGCAGAAATCTGGAATTTATTAGAAGATATAATGCCAGACATATGCTTTATTACAGAGACCTGGCTACAGAGTCATACTACTTTAGTGCTAGCCCTTGCACTCCCTGAGGATTACACTATTTTATAATTAGACCGGGTGAATAAGAGGGGAGGTGGCCTGGCAATAGCTTATAGGACCCCCCATCGTATTAAACTACTCAATACAGTGATGACCGATGGTCTGGAACTCCTGGTAATCCGGTTACACTCACAGGAAGGTCTGAGTGTGACGGGGACAGTAGTTTACCACCCACCATGAGAAAGTAACAAAGTCTTATGCACCTCATTACTGGAGTCCCTCCCTCCATATATTCCACAATCAGAACTCTTCTTCCTTGTGGGCAATTACTTAGATGACCCTGCAATCATGGATACGAAATGCTTGGTATCTGCCATGGAGGCATTGGGGCTCACACAAATGATCCATGAACCCACCCATGTTGCAGGTCACACACTGGACAACATTTTTGCCAACATGGCCATTTCAGTAGAGCCCCCACGGGTACTGTCCTGGACTGATCACTTCACTCTCAAATTTACTACTAAGATGATTGGAAGAGGCAGAAAGCCCCAAGGTAGACTGACCCCTCGGCGAGTATGGAGGAAAGTTACTCAGGGGTCGTTTAGCCAAGTTTTCAAACCACCAAGTTTTCAAACCTCCCTCATTTGATATAGCAGAGGCAAGTGACAAGGCTGTAGAAATATGGGAGGCGTCCATTGAAGACACTTTAAATCTCATTGCGCCACTTCGAGTCACACACACGCAGGAAAGAGCCAGTGCAGCCCCCTGGTATTCGGAGACTTTAAAAAAAGAAAAAACGCAGTGCAGATGTCAATAAAGGAAATGGCGGAAAACTAAGAAAGCAGAGGACAAGGAGGCCTTTTCAGCACAATACATAAAGTATATCTAAAAAATTGTAACCAAGCCAGAAGAGACCATCTTGGTCGGCGAATCCGGGAGGCAAAGAACTCCTCCAGGGAGCTCTTTAAAATTCTGAAGGAGTTTACAAACCCTAAAACAAATACTCCCTCTATCACTCCTACACAAACGCTGTGCAATGATTTGGCAAACCACTTTAAGGACAAGATAGACAAAATCTATCGATCTCTAGCGGTAGGAATAGTCGTTGAAGGGATAACCCCAGTTGAAGAGACTCCTCACTTCCCAGACTTGACTCTTTTACTACCATCACCACAGAGCAAGTGCAAAGCATGTTGGAGCTCACAAAATCCGGTGCTCCCGCGAACCTGCTGCTGCCATTTATAATGGCTGAACTGGCCCCTACCCTTGCCCCATCTCTAACCGAGGTGTGCAACATTCCTCGGCCACTGCCACCTTCCCCAGACGCTGGAAAAGGGCACAGATAAAACCTCTACTTAAAGAGGTGCTGTCAGACCCCACAGAGCTGCAAAGTTTGCGTTATATAAAACTTTATATATAAATAAATAAAATTATAGACCAATCTCCCTCCTTCCAAGCAGCTCAAAGATCATGGAGACACTGGTTAATAGGGTACTGACGGGATACTTAGAATGGCATAATTTACTAGACCCCTCACAGTCAGAATTCCGGCCAGCTCACAGCACAGAAGCGGCTTTGGTTGAAGTGGTCGACACCATCAGGATGCTACAGGATAGATGCTAGTGCTTCTAGATCTGTCTGCAACCTTCGACACCATCTCCCACCATGTCTTATTGGACAGGTTGCTGGACGTTGGTGTCGGAGGACGAGCCTGGGCCTGGATGCAGAGTTTCCTTAACAACAGAACTCAATGTGTCCAATTAGACACCTTCGTCTCCCAAACCACAGTAGTGGACAAGGGGATGCCGCAGGGCTCAATTCTTAGCCCCACCTTAATCAACATCTATGTGGCCCGCTTGCAGCCATCATAAGATCCTGTGGTTTTGAGACAATCTCGTATGCGGACCACACGACCAGGTGATAGTTCCCATCGAGAAGGACCCAGAAAAGTCTCGACTCAAATTTAGGTCCTGTATGCTACAAATCGCCACCTGGATGAGCAAGAACTGTCTGCAGTTAAATTCCAACAAAACTGAGCCTTCTGTTCGGAAAGGCCACAGAGATTTGGTCTGCAGACTGGTGGCCACTGGAATTAGCTGAGGCTCCTAACCCTACGGGCCGGGCTCGGAATCTGGGTATTCTGATAGACAACAAGCTCTCGCTGGAGGAGCAGGTAAAATCAGTATAGGGAACCTGTTTTGGCATCATATGAATGTTGCGGAAAATCTTCCCATGGTCCCTATGCAGGACAGGCAGACCTTAGTACCGGCCCTACTAGTCAGCAGACGAGATTATGGCAATGCGCTTTTAGTAGGAATCAGAGATGACCTTGCAGCAAGACTACAGGCAGTCCAAAATACAGCGGCACAGTTAGTCCTGAATAAACCTAGACATACCCCCTCCCACCCTCTGTTACAACAACTGCACTGGCTTCCTGTAAGAAAGAGAGCCGTGTTTAAATTACTGGTGATGGTGTTCAGAGCGCGACAAGGGATCGGTCCGCTTTATCTAAGGAGGAAAATAACAGCCTACAATCCGGCCCGGGCATTAAGATCTAGCAACCGGAATTTGCTTCTCCCCTGTAAAATCAAGAAAGCCAAATCGGGAGGACTTGCATTTTCATATCTTGCCCCTCTCCATTGGAATCGGCTGCCGGATGAGCTACGGGCCTGCCACAGTGTGCAACAATTTAAGAAGCTCCTAAAGACTTGGCTCTTCTAACTGCGGTAATCCCTGACCTAGTCCTCAGCACTGTGTTTACCAAATGCGCCGAAAGATCCCTGTTGGGATGATTCATTGCGCAATATATGTCTTAAATAAATAAAAATAAGTCCCCTTGAATTCTGAGGGTCCCTGGGGGCTAACAAGCCCACCAGGGACCTCCAGTAAGCGCCACACAGCTGGATGGCTGAGAGGTGGTCTGAGGCCACGCCCCTTTAACACCACTCTCCAAATGTGCCTCATGGCGCACTGCGGGTGGGGCAATGAGGTCCTCCTGAGTCCAGAGGACCTAGGGACTAAAGTGGACTTAATCCCCGAGTATAGTCCAAAGCTCTGTTTTTAATATAAAATCAGGGCCTTCGGTGGTCATATCACTGAAAATACAAGATATGAAAAAAATATGATTGTCTATGGGTGCTTGTGGAAGACTGTTAGAAATGGGAAATGGGGGTCTCTAGTTGGCAGTGGCTAGCGACAGTCCACGCAGGGACCCTTCTTCCTAAGTCAGAGTAAGGGGGCTACACCCTTTGATAACCTCTGCTCAACCCTGTGGTGACGTAGCACGAGCAGCTGGGCTTATCTCAGAGGCAGTGTGTAAAGCATTTATGATCATACACAGTAACACAGTGAAGGACACTACAAAGGGACACCACACAAGCAGTTATACAAAATAAGTATCTTTATATATAGACTTAACACCAGACCAAAAACGGTGAAAGGCCACAATGCTGAAAAATTGGGGTACTCTTAAAAAGCTGAAAAAAGTGTTCAAATAAGGGTTCAGTTCAAAGCAGGGGTCTCTACGACCCTTTTACTTACAAAGTACCTGGATTTCGTAGCAAAACTAACAAAATGTCGCAAAGTAGCTGTAACGATGATTTTCCTCATGCGAGGCCAGCGATGCGTTGAATCCTTGCCGCAAGGGAGGATGATGCACCGGTAGGCGGGTGCGTGCGGAACAAATCGGCAAACTTCTTCACGCTAGGCCAGCGATGTGTTGAATCCTTGCCACAAGGGGGGGGGGGGGTGATATGCTTAGCCTGTTGTGTGTGCGATACTGTTGCGATGATAGAAAATGGCGCTTCTCGAGGGAGCGACGATCCGGGTGCGATGCGAGGAAAATGGCGGACGGATGGCGCCCGCTCTGCGAAGTCGTGATGTGATGATCTCGATGCTTTGATCCGGGGTTAGCGAGCCTTCGAAAAGCCGGCAAACGTGCGATGCGATGATCTCTGGGGTTAGTGAGCACTTTGTGGCCTGCAAGCGTGCGATGCGATGATCTTTGGTTTGCGAGCGCTCGGCGGCAGCAGTGCGATGATTTTTCTTCAGCTTCGGCGGTTCGCAAACGGGCGTTAGCGACAATTTCAGCACTCTTTTCTCTGTAGTAGAACTAGAGGCCCTGGAACTCACAGGAGCTTCACCTGCAGATAGAAATCCTTGCTGGGAGGAATCAGGAGGTTGGTGGGGGAGTCAGATATGCATGTGACTCCAGCAGGAGGCTAGCTCTCTTCTAACCCTTGGGTGATTGCTTTAGCAAAAATAAAAGTTCTCTCAAAAGTCCTTTTTCCTCTTCTTCCAAGTTCAGAGGAAACGACTGCAGGCCAATCCAAGAAATAGCACACACGCACAAGGACAGTTCTCTCCTGCAGAGTCCTTCAGTGAAACGGACACAGGTTCTTCTTGACATCCAGGAGCAATAAAAAAATCAGGGGTTTGGGCACAGATATTTATACCCCACAAGTCTTTGTTCTCAAAATTCTCTAGTCACTGAACACAGCCAAAACCAGTTCTGCTCGGGCCTGGAGCACTTTGTTTACCAGGCAGCATCCTTCCTTTCAGAAAGAGGGGGTCTGCCATCAGATGCCCATTAGGAGGTGGAGCCAGCATTCACCTTGCCAGGCACAGCCCTATTCAGATCAAGGATCTACTCCTCCCCAGTACTCAATGCAGATCTCTCTATTCAACCCAGGTCTGACTCAGCCTGCCTTGCCCCTCTAAACCCAGACAGCCAATACACATAACAGCAGAGCACACTGGAAGGCTTAGGCAGGAAAATACCCTCTTTCTAAAAGTGGTATTTTCAAACACAGAATGTTAAAACCAACTTCACTAAAAGATGTATTTTATCATTCTGAGCTCAGGCATACTAAAATGTAATTTCTACCATGTTCCCTGAGTCAGATAGGACTATAAGATGTAATAGCCAGTCTGCCCATACAAGCCTATGGAGAACAGGTAGCCTTGCAGCAGTGAAAAACAAAATGGAGGGTAATTCACTACCAGGACATGCTACACATATCAAGCCATGTCCTACCTTACACACACAATGCACCTACCATAGGGGTGACTGACATGATGCCAAGGGAAGGTTCAGGGCTGGGAAGTGTGGGCACTTCACAGCCAAGATGGCAGTTCTGGACTGCATGCAGACACTGCAGTGGCAGGTCTGAGGTACACTTTACAAGCTGCTTCTGTGGGTGGCGCAAACCAGCGCTGCAGGCCCACCAGCAGCATTTCGGTTACCAGCCCTGGGCACACACGGGCCACACTACTAGGGACTAACAGGTAAACCAAATAAGCCAATCAGGGATATACCAATTCACAATCATATTTACACAGGAAGCATTTGTGCTGTGGCACTGAATGGCAGTGGCACAGCGCCCAGAGCATCTAATACCAGCAAAAACAGAGGAGACAACAGCGAAAAATGTAAGGGAGAGCCACGCCAATGGTGCCAGGTCTAACAAAGACACTTTCTATGGACTGAAATATAGAAAATGCTAAAGTGATTCTAGTATTTTACTGACTTCTGCTGGCCGTTTTCAATCAAGATAGTTAAATAGAGGCAGTTGACAGAATTTTTTTAAAAAGAACGTCTCTCAGCAGAAAGCAATTCTGGTATTTTACTGACCTCTGCTGGTTGTTTTCTATCAAGACCGGTAAATAGAGGCAGTTGAACAGAAAATAAAGTCCCTAAGCGGAAGCAGACAAGTCCTAGGGCTGATTTCCAGTACATACAAATATAAGTATATAATAAGTATATACAAGAGGTCTCAAATGCTCAACCTAAAAAGTATTTGTAATTTAATAGGTCTCGCATTTTCGCAAGAGTTAGATCTATTTGCGTTGTAAATGTAAACTTTTTATACTAATGTTTTTTGGAGTGGAATGAATGTACTTTGTGTTTCGTGGAATTATGTGATATGTTGAGCAGTGAAATTATGTGGATAGAAAGTATGTGGTATTTAGTGTATAGAAATTATGTAGAGTGGGATTATGTGTTATGGAGAGCAATTATGTGGTATGGTAGTCTGTGTTGTGGAGTGGTAACCTCAGGTTTAGTCTTCCTCGTTTCCATAGAAGCTAAACTATGAACTCAATAAGGAAAAAAAGAAGGAATCACTGAGCAGCACTTTTGGACCTAGTCAGAGGTATGAGGAGGGCCACTGGAATTATGTGAGTGTTTGGCTGCACCAACATTCGCACAATTATAAATTTTCCGCATTTGCCACACAATCCATCAGCTGCTGCCTGATCTGCAGATTTGAACAGAAAAAAAGCCTTGTTTCTAGCTCAAATGGCTCAAATGTTACCAAAAATGCAGCAACAAGTGTTGCAGCATGGTGGAAGGCCCTTTATAAACCTAGAATGGTCACCTGTTACTTTTTGCTAAAAGTGGGTGCTAAATGGTGTGCAAGCCACTCTTGCTTCTTTCTGCGCCTCTTCCCCCTTTCTGCATGTCTGCTTCTTCTTTCGGTACTTCCCTTGCTTCTTTCTTTACCCCTTTCCCTCTTTCTGCATCTCTGTTGCTTCTTTTTGCACCCCTTGTACCTCTTTCTGTACCCCTCTTCTCTTTCTGCACTCATCTTGCTTCTTTCTGCACCTCTGTTCCTTCTTTCTGCACTTCTTTAGAAACTTTCTGCACCTCTCTTTGCTTCTTTCTATACCCCTCTTGCCTCTTTTTCCATCCCTCTTCCCTCTTTCTGCACTTCTGTTGCTTCTGTCTGCACCTCTCTTCTCTCTTTTTCCACCCCTCTTCATTCTTTCTGCACCTCTGTTGCTTCTTTATGTACCGCTCTTGATTCTTTGTATACCCCTCGTGCCTCTTTATGCACATCTCTTACCTCTTTTTGCACCCCTCTTGCCTCTTTCTGCACCTCTTTTGCATCTTTCTGTACTACTCCTACTTTTTATGTACCTCTCTTGCTTCTTTATGCACCACTCATGCTTTTTTCTGTACCCTTCTGGCCTCTTTCTGTACCCCTGTTCCTTCTTTCTGCTTTTCTTTTGTTTCTTTCTGCACCTCTCTTGCCTGTCTGTACCTCTGTTGGTTCTTTCTGCACTTCTCTTGCTCTTTCTGCACCCTTCACGCCTCTTTCAGCACCTCTGTTGCTCCTTTCTGCACTTCTCTTCCTTCTTTCTACACCCCTCTTGCCTCTTTCTGTACTTCTCTTGCCTCTTTGTGCACCTGTCTTATCTTTTTCTTCACCCATCTTGCCTCTTTTTGCACCTCTGTTGGTTCTTTCTGCAATGCTCTTGCTTCTTTCTGCACCTCAATTACCTCATTCTGCACATCTCTTGCTTCTTTCTATACCTCTGTTGCGTCTTTCAGCAATTCTCTTGCCTTATTCTGCACTTCTCTTGCTCTTTTTGCACCCTTCACGCCTCTTTCAATGCCTCTGCTGCTTTTTTCTGCACTTCTCGTCCTTCTTTCTGCACCCCTCTTGCACTTCTGTTGTTTCTTTCCATACCTCTGTTGCTTCTTTCAGAAGTTCTCTTGCCTCTTTCTGCACTTCTTTTGCTCGTTTCTGCATCTTTCTTGCATCTTTCTGCAGCTCTGTTTCCTCTTTCTATACCTCACCTGCATCTTTCTGCAGCTCTGTTGGTTCATTCTGCCCTGCTCTTGCTTCTCTCTGCACCACTCTTTCCTCTTTCTGCACTCTTCTTTTTTCTTTCTGCACATCTCTTGCCTCTTTCTGCACCCCTGTTACCTCTTTCTGTACATTTCCTGCCTGTTTATGCACCTCTGTTGCTTCTATCAGCAATTCTCTTGCCTCATTCTGCACTTCTCTTGCTCTTTTTGCACACTTCACACCTCTTTCAGCATCTCTGCTGCTTATTTCTGCACTTCTCTTCCTTCTTTCTGCACCCCTACTGCTTCTTTCTGCACCTCACTTGCCTCTTTCTGCACTTCTCTTGCTTCTTTCTACATCTCTTTTCCTTCTTTCAGCAAATCTGTTGCCTCTTTCTGTACTTTTCGTGCTACTTTCTGTACCTCTCTTTCCTCTTTCTGCACCTCACTTGCTTCATTCTGCACCCCTCTTGCCTCTTTCTGCACCCCTCTCCACATTTTCTGCACCTCTCTTGTCTCTTTCTGTACCCCTGTTCCCTCTTTCTGTTCCTTTCCTGCCTGTTTCTGTACCTTTCTTGCCTCTTTCTGTACCTCTGTTGGTTCTTTCTACACTTCTCTTGCTCTTTCTGCACCCATCGCACCTCTTTCTGCAGCTCTGCTGCTTCTTTCTGCACCCCTCCTGCTTCTTTCTGCACCTCCCTTGTCTCTTTCTGCACTTCTCTTGGTTCTTTCTACACCTCTGTTGCTTCTTTCAGCAATTCTCTTGCCTCTTTCTGCACCTCTCTTGCCTCCTTCTGCACCCTGTTCCCACTTTCTGCACATTTCCTGCCTGTTTCTGTACCTCTCTTGCCACTTTTTGTACCTCTGTTGCTTTTTTCTGTACTTCTTATGCTCTTTCTGTACCCTTCATGCCTCCTTCTGCACCTCTGTTGCTTCTTTCTGCACTTCTCTTCATTCTTTCTGCACCCTTCCTGCCTCTATCTGTACCTCTCTTGCCTCTTTGAGCACATCTACCTTTCACCTACCTTTTTCTGCACCCCTGTTGCCTCTTTTTTCACCGCTCTTGACTCTTTCTGTACCCCTGTTCCCTCTTTCTTTACCTTTCCTGCCTGTTTCTGCTCCCCTCTTGCCCCTTTCTGTACCTCTGTTTGTTCTGTCTACACTTCTCTTGCTCTTTCTGAACCCTTCACGCCTCTTTTTGCACCTATGTTGATTCTTACTTCATTGCTCTTGCTTCTTTTTGCACCTCACTTATTTATGTCTGCATCTCTCTTGTTTCTTTCTGTACCCTTCTTCCCTTTTTGCATCCATCTGGCCTCTTTTTGCTGTTCTCTTGTCAATTTCTGCACCTCTCTTGCCTCTTTCCATACCTCATTTGCCTCTTTCTGCACTTTTCTTGCTGATTTCCATACCTCTGTTGCTTTTTTCATCAATTCTCTTGCCTCTTTCTACACTTCACTTGCTTCTTTCTGCACTTCTCTTGCTCTTTCTGCCCCCTTTGTGCCTCTTTCAGCACCTTGGTTGAATCTTTCCGCACTTCTCTTCCTTCTTTCTACACCCCTCCTGCCTCTTTCTGTACCTAACTTTACTCTTTCTGTGCTTTTCTTGCTTCTTTTGACACCTCTGATGCTGCTTTCAGCAATTCTTTTGCCTCTTTCTGCAGTTCTCTTCATTCTTTCTGCACCACCTCCTGCATTCTGTACCTCTCTTGCCTCTTTGTGCCTCTCTCCTACCCTTTTCTGCACCCCTCTTGCCTCTTTCTGTACCTCTGACTTAGAGATAGTTTTAATCCCCCTGCCCTATTATGTACTAGGGCCTTACAGGGGAGGTCATGCCAATCACAGGGGTACCCCAACCCATAGTGTACCCTAGTGTATGTAGGTATTTTCACTGTATTCTGTCTTTTAGCATAGCACTGGCTCCAGGCCTGGTTAGTCAGAGTGAGTTACCACCAGTAACAGTCAGCAAAAAGTTTGGCGACACAGGTTGACTTTGCAACAAGGCCTCTTTCTGCACCTCTGTTGGTTCTTTCTGCATATCACATGCTTCTTTCTGTACCTTTCTTCCTCTTTCTGGACTTCTGTTGCCTCTTTCTGCCTTTCTCTTGCTTCTTTCAGCACCTTTCTTCCTCTTTCTGCACATGTCCTACCTCTGTAGGCATACTTAGAAATTTGCATTTAAAAAACCTTTCAAACTCACTGAAAAAACCATAGGTTTCAGGGACGTTATAGTTAGAAATTAGCATTTAAAAAAACCTTTCAAATTCACTGAAAAAAAACATAGGTTTCAGGAACGTTATAGTTAGAAATTACCATTTAAAAAACCTTAGAAATTCACTGAACAAAACACAGGTTTCAGGGACGTTATAGCTAGTTGGGCATTTTACTCATACAAAACCAGAGAAATTCATCTGTTATAGTTAGTTGAGCTAACTATAACTCGCGCCCCCGGAATGCACTGCTGATGATGTCACATATTACATCAGTCATGACATGGTCAGTGACATCAATGATGACATCACTGATGATATCTCAAATGACATCACTGTATGCCGAGGTTCGAAAGGAATTTTGACTTTATTTTTTCTAAATCATGTTCCACTAATGTTATTAATGTATCCCGCATTTGAATAGGGATCTGGATACTTTACAGGATATACTGTGGTTCTTTGAGTATGAAGGTGGTGTGGTCCCCATTAGGAGTGATACTAGCTTATTAGTTTACTTTCACCGGTTACACCACACAAATATGGCTCTCATAGTGACATGACGTGCCCAATTTGAGATAGTCCCCTTTTCATGTCTATCCCGGAAAGATTTGTAACTGGGTTTATCTGGATTTTCAGCTCCGATTGGTACTCTTAACAGGTTCAACGTACGGGCAGCAAGACCAGATACAGAATCTCAACCACGTCTAGGTAAGCGGAAGTATGGGCGAATAGCTCTATAGATTAACATGGTGATTGTGTGGTTCTAATTGAGAATAATAGTTTATACTTATATCCACTTACAGATTGGTTGGTACTCCCCAGTCGAGGAAATATATTATAAAAATTACTGATGTGGGGACTTGGCCGTTTAGTTCTGTTACATTGCTGAATATCTGTTCACGCACACATGTCCTGCTTTGCAGCTAAGCGTGGTCATTTTACTTTACCATGCTTCATAATGTAGTTTGGTGGTATTGTCACTGATTGGATCCTACTGATTTAATGACTAACAGATTACATGGATAGAATTGGAAAGAGGAGGCTCACAAGAAATTTAACGGACATCCACATGTGCTCTACCCATGTAAGGATTAAGGGAGACTACTTAATACATTGCAGTGAGTTTTAACTCAGTTGACTGTTATTCTGAATTAATGCAATGTACTATTTTAGTTTTGTCATTGACAATCCTGGAGTGATGGGGCTTGATGGCTACTCATCACACTTTCAATTTCATATTTATTTTGGTCCGAATTTCTCAGGATACCTGCTTGTCTAAATATCAAGCGTTATTGATCATGTGGAATGATTGCCTACTTTGGATTCGATTTGGTGTAAAGATAACAAGATTTTGCTCACGCCACCATGGTTGTAGGTGCACATTTGGGCATTTATTCCACCAACTGGCGATAATTTATTTGCACACCATGGTATACCATGCCACCCATGCTTCTCATTGGATCAACATACATAGTCCATATTAAGTCTTATGAATTTAAAGATTGGCTTTGTTTGGGGTTTTTGCTAACTGTGAATAGTGCCTATGCCTCCTCACCATTCCATTTAACTGTTCGAAGGCTGGATTTTTAATCGTACAGCAATGAGACAACAATTGTGTAGAAAATGGCATGGATAATGATTATGTGATGAGGGTGAACTGTTATTTTTATGTAGCTCTGAAGAAGTCTTGGGGTATTCCCTATAAGACGAAATGAGTCCAACAAGAGGCAAAAATAATAAAGAAAAGAGAGAATTCCTGAGCACGGGCAAATTTACTTGGCTCAATGTGCATTAATTGACTGTTTGATATAATTTGTACACTCTATTTAGCGTGTGCTAGACATTTGTGTAGTCATTGTCTGATTAGCATAAATGGTTTAGGGGGAGTAGGGTGAATCACTTCCTCCTCTTTAAACACTGCATATATTAAAAGAATGGATAAATACTTTGTGATTTTTCCCTGAGCGCCATTTCCTGTTAAATCACCCATTCCTATCTTCCTTTAGACAAATCCTTAAGAAATTTTCCCAAAAAGTATGCCAGTCATTCTAGTTGTGCATGGAATGTTTCAGGGTGATCCATGAAGCGGGGGCCATGAAAAAGGGGAGGACGGGGGAAGAAATTTGCGTTTCCCATGTAAATTCTAATAGAAATTTTAGATACGAATACAGCCCGAACCGCTGGACGGAATTGCACCAAATTTCGCAGAAAGGTAGCGCCTGGTCCAGAAAGTGACCTTTTTGTTATTTGGTGTCAATCCATTCAGTAGTTTTAGAGGTAATAAACAAAATCCAAATTTGTATATCTAGGGACACAAACCCTCTGTGAATCTTCCCAATCTCATGTAGAGATCTGATTGGCTGCCAACACTTTAACCATGAACTGCTGGCAGCCAGAGGCTGAGTCCCCCAAAAGCATATAAATAAAATAAAAAAAGAAGGGGCAGAATAGAAATGCCCTGACCCCCTAGCCGTGGGGCTGGGGTCTCAGACAGACCCTGCTAGGGCCAAATATAAATTATAAAAAATAAAAAATTGCATCGAAAACCAATGGATTCATGCCTTCATGGCAAAAACAACAAAACCCAAACACTGCCACCTGTACTTTTTTCAAGAAAGCCCCTGGGCGGGCCAGGTCCATGGGGCATGCAAACTCTTTTAAAACTAAAGGGGGGGCATGGACCCTCCTCCTGAGACCCTTATGAAGCCTGGGGACCACCACTTTCCCAGGGCTTTATTGAAATTAAGGTGGGGCTGTGCGACCCCTCGCCATTGGACTCTAAGAGCCCTGGGGACCCACGCCTCCTGGGGCTTACATATGCCAGGGGACCACCACCACCCCAGGGTAAAATAAATACTAATGGGTCCCCTCGAACCCTGTGGACCACCACATCCCCGGGATCAAATACATATAAAAAATGGGAGGGAGGCCAGGTGGCCCCCCTCCCAAGCCATAGGCACCCCTGGGGACCACCAGCCCATGCATAGTAAATAAAAGGGGAACTGCACGGCCCCCCCTTTCTCAAGCCATTAATGGCCCTGGGGACCGCCACCCCTAGGGCTGGCTCCTGCTATCTCCTGATGTGCCCACCCTCTCTGGAGTGAGCTATTTGCTTGGCAGGAGCTGTGACAGCTCCCGCTAAGTGAGAGCAAACACTAACTCCGCTCTCAGCAAGCATGAGCTGTCAAACTGACCCTGCTTGCTAGGAGCAGAGTTCATCTCTTTCCCTGCGGTCAGGGAAACAGATGATATGATTGCTCCCAAATGCAGGGAGCTGCATATTTAGTAGCTCCTTGCATGCAGAAGCAATGCTGGCTTCCACAGAAGGCAAGGAGCAGGCTTGGACCATGGGAGCCTTGAGACTCCCCCCGTAGTCCCCAATGATACACACCGGATGTCCTGTGTGGGGGCAGGGCAACTAGGTATCTGTGACTGGACCCCAGTTGATTTGGTCCCGGGGGCCAAAATCACCCACATGGCTCCCCCATTGAATTTTGGCCAGGTCCCGGAGCTGAAATAGGCCGGGGGAGTGGGCAACGGAGAAATGAGCACAAAAGGCAAAATGAAGGGCAGAAAAGGCACAACAGAGCAGAAGAGAGCAAAAAAAGCAGAAAAGGCTAAATGGATGCCAGAAAAATCCGCAGAAAAGGCAAAACAGAGGGCAGAAAGGCAAGCAGGAAAGGCAAAACAGTGCAGAAAAAAGAGCAAAGGCAAAACAGAGCAGAAGAGGGCAAAACAGAGCGTATTCAGACACTCACACACCCACTCACAGATCCACTCAGACTAATGCAAACACTAACAGACTGAGTGAGACACTCATGCACCCATTCACAAACCCGCTCAGAGACCCATGAACCCACTCAGATACTCACTCACGCACCCACTCAGACACACTCAAAGACTCATGCACCTACTCACAGACCCAATCACAGACCCACTCATAGGTGCATGCAATCACTCAGAGACCCAGTCATAGATTCATGGACTCACAGACCTACTCAGAGACTCGTGTACTTACTCATAGACCCACTCAGGGACTTGCATACCTACTCACAGACCCACTCACCCACTTACAAACCCACTCAGACACTCATGCACTAACGTACAGACTGACACACTCATGGAGGCACTCGCAAACCCACTCAGACATTCTGACACCCACTCACAAACCCACTCAGACACTCACAAACCCACTCAAACACCCATTGAGACACTTATGGAGCTACTCCAAGGCCCACTCAGACACTCACACGCCTATTGAGACACTCACACAGACACACCCTGAGACACTCATGCATTCACTAACTCTCAAAGGTTACAGGTTACAGTTAGGAAATACAAAGTTAAAAATCTTAAGAATTTACTTAGAAAGCCAAAGGTTACAGGGATGTTATAGTTAGGATATAACATTAAAAAAGTAGAAATTCACAAAAAAAAACAAAGGTTACAGGGATGTTATAGTTTGTAAATAACATAAAAAAGTGGGAGAAATTCACTGAAAAAAACAAGGGTTACAAGGACATTATAGTTAGAGAATAGAATTTAAATACCCTTAGAAATTCACTGGAAAAAAACAAAGACTGCAGGGACGTTCTAGTTAGGCTCAGATTTCACTCGTACAAAACCATTGAAGTTCAGCAGTTATGGTTACCTGAGCGTATTATAACTTACACCCCCGCAATGCACTGCTTATGCCCTCACATATTACATCACTCATGACATGGTCAGTGACATCCCTGATGATATCACAAATTACATCACTGACATCATCCACAGACCCACTGACATACCCACTCACACCCCTACACAACCTCTTATACACCCACTCACACATTCACACAACCATTCACATACCCATACAAGTACTCACACAACCACTCACTCATCCATAGAGCCACACACTCATCCACTTACTCACTCATACAGACACTCACACACCACTCTGTCATCCATACATCTATTTATACAACCAATCACTCACCCACACAGCCACACACTCACCCAAATAGCTGCTCACATACCCACATATTCACCCATACAGCCACCTATACAACCCCTCACTCACCCATACAGCCTCTCAACACAGCCACTCACTCACCCATACATGCACTCACATACTCACACACTCACTAACACACCAACGCTTACATACCCATTCACATATCATACAAGCACGCCCACATCTGGTCACTTGCCCGTACAACCATTCACACAGACACTCACTCTCCAATTCAGCCATTTGCACACTAACTCACTTAATTAACCACCCACTCAAACAGCCACTCTCCCATACTGCTACACTGCACACTGTCACTCACTCATACAGCCATTCAGACACCCACTCACTCATCCATACAGTCACTCACACGTCACTAACACAGCCACTCCCACCACTACTGACGCATCCACCAATACAGCCACTCACACAGCCACTCACTCACTCTACCACACCTCTACTAACACACTTATTCACAAATAAGGCACTCATGCACCCACTCACACACCCATTCACTCACACACCATCTCAGGGATATACACAGTCACACAGCCGCTCACATAAAAGATCTTAAAAAATGTTCTCAATTATTAGTAGTACACAAAGTAAACTAAATTAACTTTTGTAATACCTGACTAACACTCAGAAACTTTTAGAAAACACTCAATCCCTGGATGATGTCAACAGTGATGTCATCAGTGGTATCATTTTAAAATGTGATCAGTGATGTCACTGACCATGTCATTAGTGATGTAATATGTGAGGTCATAAGCAGTGCATTGTGGGGGCGTAAGTTATAGTTAGCTCAGGTAATTATAACTGCTGAATTTGAGTGGCTTTGAATGAGTGAAATCTGTGTCTAACTATAACGTCCCTGTAGCCTTTGGTTTTTTTCTGTCAAAAAAATGATATACATATATATAATTTAATAAGAAACAACAGTCCTGTCCCACCTTCTACATTGAGGGGGATTCAAAGGCAGGTACAGACCTCAAAAACACCTCCACACAATCCACAAGTATTTCGCAGTTCTTTTATTTTTCTTGAACACCACAAAGTGAAACAGACAAGTGTCCGCCCTGACTCATTTTGATCATTCCACGGCGATCTTGATCACATGGCGTGCCACTGACAAATAACTACTCAAATACTTAGTGTAGCCAATCATTACAAAGGACTGATCAAAAAGTGCAAAGATATAAATAAAAGACTCAACCAAATTACTGTTAAAAGACAGACTCAAAATATAGGATACACTAGCAAAATGGGCACCCAAATAAATAAATATATACAATTACTGCGTTAATTGGTAATGCACTTGGATACAAAATATGAAGTTTATAAAGGGGAGAGCAAATAGAAAAATATCTTGATAAAATATCTTATAAAGCACAGTCCGAGCACCTAAGCAAAATAAGATTGTGGTGAGTTAATAAAGTGCAAGTGCTGATAATAGAAATTGACTTATGTTGATCAAAAAACCTCCCCTCTCATATACAAAGCATATTGTAAAACAAACCGCATGGGCATAACAGATTGTAATAAATCGCATCGTGTACTAAATAAATTATTTGTGCAAACAAGTGTATATGTACTCGATTGATAGTCCATTGAAAATTTGATAAATCTGAAGCAAATGTGCAAAATAATGCAAAAAAACCTTAATCACCCTATATACACTAATATATAAAAACTAGATGAGGCTGTGCAAAGGTGCAAAATTACTCATGAAAAACAATAACAGGTTGTAATCAAAGTGCTAGTGCTAAATGTAGAAAGTTTCTGTGCCAGAATATACAGTACAAGTAAATTCAGTCATGGAAGTAAAAATACGGAGACATTGCATATATTTACAACAAACAGTGAGGCTTTGGAAAATATATAAGCACAGTCCATACCAGAGGAGAAGACACTGAGTGAATAAAACACAAGCAGGACTCAGAAGCACTGAATAAAAAGAAGAAACTACAGATTTAACAGGACTTAAAAAATTGTGCAAGTCCTCGCTTGTGTTGAGCCCATTGGGAATCTTGGTGTCAAGGGTCATAATATAAATGACTTCAGTTGTCGCAGCTTCCTCTCTCTATTGCCCCCGAGTAGAAATGGGGACTGCCCTGATCACAGAATATTTTAATTCACTGACTTTGTTCTGGTGTATTGCTTTGAAGTGCCGGGCTAGCGGGTAGTTGCGGTCAGAGTTGATAATTGCTCACAAGTGCTGTAAAATCCTATTAAACACTGGGAGCTTAGTGCTGCCGATATATTTAATTTGGCATGTGCATTCCAACGTATATACCACATATTCAGTGCGCGGGTATAATGTTCTTTTAAAGGAACAGGAATGGCACTAAAGGCAGTCAAGTACTCAGCTATATTGTCCCCAAATTTACAGGCCTGGCAAGATGAACATTTAAAAAAGCCTGTTTTAGAAAGCCAGTTAGTTTTTGATGTCAATTAGGGGCTATATTTAACTAAAGCATCCCTCATAGAGGGTGCTCTTCTGAACGTTATAGCAGGAAGTTGCGGCAAGAGTGTTTTAAGAGTTAAATCTGTAAGCACAATGGGCCATTGGGCATATATAATCTCGCGAATTTGTTTTTCCTGCTTACTGTGAGTTGTTATTAATCTAATAGGTTGAGTCTCGATATCGTCATCATCAATTATTGGCTGTGCTATAGAGTCAAGATTATGGTCAATCTTCGGTATTAGATAAAACTCACAGGGTTGAGAATTAGCTTTGTACAAAGCTAACTGTAAGTTTTGTTGTCTGTACCCACGTGCCAGGAAGCGATCATAGGCTTCTTTCTGGCAACGTTTTAAATCGGTATCAAGACTGTCCCTACCGGTTTGTCTTTTTGGAAAAGCTTTAAAATGTTTCCAAACGGGGACAATTTCTTCGGCTCTGGCTCTTCGTAATACATTTTTCACCTTGTATTGTCGACACAATACACGCAAATCTCTCCAATCTGTTTCTTCTATCACACTGTTATGCTGACCTATCCCAGCGGGACACCCACCAACTAGATTTCTTCTTGTCCCCCGCAGCTGACCAATCCTAGCGCGGTCACTTTGACATCAGCCCTGCTCCTGCTGCTGACCCTCCCTTTACAAAAACTATCAGCACTTTCTATAACCTTTTCCTTACAGCAAAACGGTTGGTTACAACGTAAAACACATTTCCATTCCCTGTTGCACTAAACCAAAGATAGTTTTACTCAAATATCCAAGAACTTTTGCTCTGTAAGTGCAGCACTTTCTGCCACCTTACCCTTCTTTCAAGCAAGTGGTAAACCTGTTTCTCTGGATAAGACACATGCGAAGACTATACTTCTCCTGAGAATTAAGGCCAAAGTTTCACAAGACAGCCTGTTGACACAAACATACTGTAAATCCCTAACATAACACAGGACCGTGTTACCACCTTCGGAAACCAGACCATACACAAACCCGTGTGACTTCACTTGCCACACATAACCACTTCCAACTTCCTGGAAGCTTAACATTTCTGACTACATAAACTCAACACAAACTCAACATAAAGTGTTAGACATAAAATCAATAATCACCAAACGAATCAATAGTAACCATAACTCTGCTACCACGTAATCTGATGCAGCGCTCAGTCCTAAATTTAAGTTATTCAGAAAACCAGACACATTCACACTCACAACTTTAGTCGGTGGGGCCCATAACACCGCAAAACTCACTCCCAGTCTTCTGAATAAAAGAGGAGCTGGATGACGGGGTACTTATTTTAGTCAGAATTTCAGTCAGTTATGAAACCAAATACAGTTATTTACACAATATCAATAAATCATGACTATAATGAACATCAATTACCGCACTACTAGTTGAGCAGTTAATGGTGATTAAGACCAGCTTAACCACTGTTTAAGCTAACAATCATTTACATCAAATAAAGATTAACTCTAAAGAACCACAGACTGAATTTTTAAGTTTAAACATACTTTAGCTACATTTTATAAGTGAAAATCTTTAGGTTCTTTATTAAGGCAGTACATTGAAGAAAATATAAAGAGAAATCAGATTTTATTTAAAAGACATAGACACCTCTGACAGACATAACTAGAATATGGAGCTGGAAAATCATAACTCCTGGCCTAGGGCGATGACAAGAAGAGTCCACCCGGACAGACTGGATGAACCCCAGGTCACAGGACAGCTATAACCACCGAACTCTGACTCTATCCCAATCTGGTTAACTGACCCTCTTTCCTCCTCGGTCGCACACCTCCCGGGACAGCACCCACAACGTTCTTGTTCCTTCACAGGCAGATTCTGGTCCAGTCCGACAGAGATTCGAGCAGAAACAGAGTCAAATGGCAAGGAATGCATTCACCCAGGACTGGACTCTTTTATAGCTAAATCTGTGGCTCACTACACTCACAAGTTTCATTTTCGAGACAAACTTGCTTTCCTATTGGACAGGGAAGTGGGCAGCAAGGGTCTCCTCATCACATTCTCTTGTCCAAACTAGTTTGGACAATGGGCATACTTTAGTCCATATGATCATCCGTTCTCAAGGGAAGTTCATTTATAATAATATCCAATTTTGCAATATTTGATATTCTGCACAATTCGATCATCCACATTTGCTCGGGTCTTTCTCTTCTTTCCCACGGTTCCCAGGGTGAGCTCTTGGCACATTTGTCACTTTGGTCATCCTTGGCCTTGACACTCTGCTTACTGTAGGAACACGCTGTCATCTCACATGTCGCACTGCGACAGAGCATCAGTCATCCGTGGCTGCGCGCACAGATATTTCACGTCACACCACACTGGCGCCCATCCTAGGATCAGAGGCCTAGCAGGCCCAAACGCACTAATATTAAACACAAAGAAATTTTAATGAAGGAAAATAAGCCTTTCTGTTTACCACCTACCATTCTAACAACCCTTATAAAGTGTTACCTAGCGAAAGCATCATTCTTTAAGCAAAATGTAATAAAATAACACAACATGCAAACACATAACATACTACATAGCATAACATGCATTATTACGCTTTAATCCATATACAAACACGTCAATTAAGTTTCTCTCTTCATGCTCACGTTAATTAATTTGTTCTGCCATGCAAGCAATTTTCCCACATGGTCATTTTGGTGTAGTGCAGGGATGGGTAGTAAATACCACACAACATTTTTAAAAATTACGGGCTTATGGCAGTAATGACATTTTTTAGGGGGTAAAATGTTGTCACCCTCTCATCACACTCCACGCTACACCATGTCATTGTACCTCACAATACTCTACGGTCCGACATTCTATGATACCACATCACTCTACCACACTATACAGTATGCCATGCCATTCTCCTCCAATCTACAACACTCAAATTCACTCTACAACATTCATTGCCTCTCCACTCTACCACACTCATTGCTCTACTCCATTCTATAGCACTTCACTGTACTCCACTTTATGACACAATACAACACTACTCCACTTTGTCACTCCACAACACTTTATTTCACACTACGACACTCTACGTAACTTTCTCTATGCCACTCCAAACCACTTTATTCCACTGTACTCTGACACAGTACTCCTCTCAGCTCACTTCTCCACTCTACACCACTCCACTGTACTCTACAATACGCCACTTCACCCTATGCCACTCTACTCTAGAACACCCAACTCAAATTTATGCCCCACTACTCTACGCCACTCAATGGACACTCCACTCACCGTATGACACTCCATTGTACAGCACACCACCTTAATACACTGTACAACACGCTCTTCCAATCTACTGTACAACACACCGCTAGACAAATCTCCACTATCCGACACTCTACTCCTCTGTACTCCATGCTATGCCACTCAACGAAACTCCACTCCAGGACACTACAATCCACAACACTTCACTCTGATACTCCACTCTAAGACTCTCCACTTTATGTACTCCACTCTACGACATGCCACTCCACTATAGAACACTCTACCCCATTGTATGCCCCTTCAATCTTCACGACTCTGCTCCACTCAACACTCCACTTTTTGACACTCTTCTCCATTCTACTGTACAAGAGCCCACTCGAAAACACTTCACTCTATAACACTCCTCCACTCTTTGCCACACCACTCTACAAGACTCTACTGCACTCCACGCCACTCTACTACACTACACTCTACTACACTCTACCATTCAAAACACATTTTTATAAAAAAAAAATCCATTGTCATTCAATGAAAAAAGAAAGGTTAATGATATATTATAGCTAGGAGACCATTATTAATAGTTTTTTTAACCAACTGAAACTACTCAAAACATTTGAAATTCTACAGATATAACTTCCAATTATAATTAATGCCCCTGTCAAAGTACTAAAACTCGCACATCTTCATAGACAGTGTTGTCGACTCATGATCAACACTACATTAAGCATAACTCGCCCTGCTACCAGACACACTGTTCTCATATATGATGTTCTTTCAGATGTGATGAGTCTTGTTATAACCGCTATAATTTAAAGTGATTTAAGTGATGTAATAGGAAATGGTACAAGCAGTGCATGGGTAAGGAGGTGATACATAACTCTGGGTATCAAAAGTAAGTCAATTATCGGTGTAGCTGGTCCAGTGTCACCGGGGCCTAGAAGGGTAGGTGGCCCATTTTACCTTACACAGGCTGAAGTTATTATTTTGATATAATGCTCATTCCAACTTTTTATTAGGTGCCTGCTTGGGGCCCTATCCCACTTTTTTGGGAGTTGGTGGGGGTGACGGGTAGGTCTCAATCATGCCCAGGTCAGGCTCCCGACAGAGTGCAGTGATGCAGCGATTACACTTTAGTAGCTGAGAGGAAGGACAGCACAATTGCTGGTTCAAATGTCTTCTCTGAGTTAACTGAGTTTTAGCAGCCAAACACAACCGCTTATTCTGCTGCATATGCTTCTTCCTAGTCTGAGGGACTTCATGCATCCTCCTTACTATCTCCAGGCACTGTGAGGGTGAGGTGCCTTGAAATGTGTGGTGTATGCAAATATGTCTGCCTGTAGTCCCTAGCCTGACACCAGACATGCCTGTTACTGCTTTTGTCAGCATGCAATCCAGTTTCTCATTACCTCACCAAGCGCACGCCAACAGTTTGGATTGGGAGCGGTGTAGTCCCTCCAAGGACTTTGTTGCTCCCCAAGTGGACCCATCTCTATTTCTGATTATATCAAATTAATATTAGGAATTATGACATTCTCAGTAAGAAGAAGAACTATGGGTCAAGATTTTATGGAGTTTATCTAAAGAATTTACATAAACAATACACATCATAAGTACAAAGAACTCAGTAAACTTCATTACAAAATCCAGCATAGATTCACCTTTCAAAAGTGGGGAATCAGGTTCCTAGATACCGAGGAAAAGTACATCTTTCTACAGGTCTTCTGACAAAAGATTTCATACATGAGAAACATTTTGCCACAGAATATATTTCAGGATTCTCTCATAATACTATTGCATTGAATTTGGTTGGTTTCACAGTTCATTCAAGCACTATAATCCACAGATTATATAAACAGTCTGAGACAGTTGGGATGTCCTTGGAGCACTCACCATCTTCTAGTGAGAAGCATTTAATTGTTTATTTAGAGCTGAGAAATAACAGCAAGAATGATCACGGGGTGTGGTGCAGCATTATTTCAAGATGGAAGACAGTGTATCTTTGGTTATGTTAGCTTAAGTTTGAGTATTTTAGACGTCTAAAAGATGAAACTATGTTGTAAGTAAAGACCTTAGGCAGCCTTATATATACAATTTAAAATCAACACAGAATATTGGTGACTCCATTGAATCAGTCCTGTTCTATGAGTAAACTAGATAAAGTTGTCTGATAATCATATTGTAATAGGCTATATAAATATACAGGTCATAGAAATAATCTTTCTTCACAAGTACAATGCAGTGCATTTGGCTTAGGTCGTGGCTAATTCTTGGTAGCATCGTATCAACGCGTGTTTTGGCGACCAAACCGCCTTCATCAGGAACACCACGGATATTATCAAAATAGACAATAAGGAAAGAATATGCATCCAAAAGTTAGGGAAAAACCACAATGCAGTATGGATACCAGTCCAAACTAATATGTAGTAGACTGTCTATACACAGTATGTGTCCTTAAATACAGTTAGTGGGACTGCTTAGGAGATAGCAGTCCTAATGTAATCTTGTTGTTATCTCTCTTTTCTTTCTGTTCTTAGATAGTGTCATGGATATTGAGGTTTACATGTTCATTGTTATTGGCAGGCAGTTAAGTCTTTATGATCTGATGCGATTAAAATTGTCCTGCACCATGTTTGTCTCGTGCAACAACAATTGTTGAACATGGCTGATTCAATGGAGTCATCAATATTCTGGGTTGATTTTAAAATTAATATTTTTGATAATAAAAAGGGAATGGTGAATGATATTTGCTTTGCCTGGCTCTCCTTCTATTACAGGACTTTACAGCCAAAGAGTAGGATGCTTACGGTGTTTACTTACAATATATGTTCCCTGCCCTAGGAGCGCTGATTATTATCAGGGGGTCCTTTGTGTTCTCAATCAAACATGAAACTATGTTCACACTTTGCAGAAGTACCTTCCTCGGCCAATCACACACGTTAAGCTAAAGCTCAAAAGGGCACCAAGAACTCCCACTCTTCCCATCTCATGACTCCGAGGTCCTGCCACTTCAGTCATTTACTCTGCAAACCTCTGTCCCTAGGAGTGCCCATCTTCAAACATCTCTGCAGAGGCGCAAATGAGGAAGGACGGATAGAAATGGAACTAGTGATGAGCCATAGTTAGTAGAGGAGAACTGGGGAGAGAGACGGAGAGAACTTAAATGAGAAATTAGATGAGGGAAGAAAGTGTACGTATATGGTAGGAAGTAGAGTATGTAGAAGTGGGTTCACAAAAAGAGCAGGTGAGAGTGAGAAGAGCAGGATAGATTGTAACAGCAATGTGGCAAGTATAAGGATGAGACAGACTGATTGGGTGAGAGAATAGCGTGATGGCAAGAAAAGGAAGGGACAGAGAGAAGGAGGGACCAAAGAGACAAGGAAGGGAAAGAAGGAGCACAGAGTGAGAGAAAAAAACAAAGAAAGGCACAGTAGCCTAAAATAGAAGAGTGCAGTAGAGTGTTAAGGGTGCAAGAGAGTGTCAAGAGCGGGTGGTGTGGTATAAGGAAGGCAAGAACTGAGTCAGACATAGACGAGCTGAAGCGGGGCATCGAATACAGCCCCCAGGCTCCACAACACGTCGCATCACCTTTCCCACACCCGAAGGTGCTTAAAGGATGTCGAGAGGCCCCTTTGTGGGGGACACAGACAAGCTGAGCGAGGCCATAGACTACAGCCCCCAGGCTCCACCACACGCCACACCGACTTTCCCACGCCCAGATATGCTTAAAGGATGCTGAGAGGCCCCACTGCGCGGGACGATCGCAGGCCGTGCCCGGGCAAAGCCTGGGCCATGGGCAGGCCTGTCCATGCCAGTCAGAGCCAGGAGGAGGCTGGGCGTGGTCCCCCTCTAACATCGTCATTCCAAACCTTCTGGTCCAACATGGCTAAAAAGAAGACGCCTGCGACAGAGGAGGTAACTGTGACTTCAAAAAATCTTGCCACTCCTTAAAAAAGCAACTGCTGACCCAAACGATCCAGCGAACTACAGGCCTATCTCCCTCCTCTCTGCTCTCTCTAAGGCTCTAGAGAAACATATCAACAGAGCGAATTTGGATCACCCAGAAAGCCACAACCTGCTGCATTTGACCCAATCTGGCTTATGGTCCAATTATAGCACAGCGACTGCTCTGTTGGAAGTAACAGATTACCTAAAACTTGACCGAGGGTAGTGCCGTCCTTATATTACTTGACCTGTCAGCGACGTTCGACACAGTCCCACATGAGAAACCTCTCAATAGACTGACCAACCTGGGCATTGGTGGGATGGCATTAGCCTGGATTACCTATTTCCTAACCGATAGATCTCAGGAAATATGGGTGCCCCCTTTTTCATCCCCCATGCCTAGTATGAATCCTAGGGCTCCATCCTTAGCCCTACCCTCTTTCATTTATATATGTCCCCCCTTGCATCCTTGGCAGAGGCCAATGGCGCCAAAATTATATCATACACTGATGACACTCAGCTGATCTTCACCTGCGACATGGGAATGGACTTTGATGGAGATATAATCAGATCTTTTCTCAAGAGTATTTAACTGTCTCAAGGCTAATCAGCTGAAATGCAACTCTGAGAAATGTTTTGGCATGCTTCTTATTTTAAAAAGTTCCTCCCGCTGCTTCCACCTGACACCAGGAAGACAGTGGGCCAAGCTCTGGTGACTTCGAGACTGGACTATGCCAATATCCTGTACCTGGGCCTATCTGATCACCTCCTCCAATGCCTACAAGTGGTGCAAAACTCTGCAGCCAGGGCGATTCTTAGACCTAAACCTAGGTCGCACATTGCCCCTTACCTTAAGGCCCTACACTGGCTTCCAGTGAAGGAAAGGATTAAGTTCAAAGCCCTCATGTTACTATTCAAGGCCCTTCATGACAAGGGGGCCAGCTATCTTTATAAGTACGCTAGCCGGTACACCCCAGCCAGGCCGCTAAGATCCTCCTCCTCCTCTGACCACGTCCACATCTCCAAAGTAAGCTTGGCCTGTATGGGGGGCGCAGATCTTTTGGGTATCAAGGCACCCAAGCGTGGAACCAACAACCTGCCCCCCTGAGAGATACAATTGATTCAACAGCTTTTAAGAAACGTCTCCAAACCGGTTACTTTAAGGACTAGATGCGCCTCAGGGTCCTGTCACTTATGTTCCTCTAGCGCCGGGATACTCTTGTTTGAGTAGCTGAGCCCTTTACAAGGTCCATTCATTTATTAGATACCTTTTTTGGCCAAGGCAACATCCGCCCTAGAAAAATAAATCACCCACACTGAAAAGAGACTTTCTGTGGGGGCTGGGGCAGGGAACGTATCTAACACAGTTGACTCCAAGTCAGGTGGGGGAATGGCATGACATGGGGATGGTCTTCTCGAACCGTCTGGGGTCACTCCCCTGCTTCCTGAAACCTCACAGGTTGCCTATACATCCAGTGGGAAATCAACAGTCTTATATACCACAAATGGGAAAAGGAAAAGGGGCCCTGCGATCCTGCTTCCTAATTGCCCTGTTAAGAAGACCAGAAAGGCCGCCCCGTCAGCGGCATCCACATGTAGGATTGGCCAGCGACACCCTGATACTATATCCTCCCCAAATTGGTGCAACCTTCTTGATAACTGCAACCGATCTATGCCCGTTTAGAATCGAAAGATCGCACTGTACAATGTTTGTTATAGAACAATCTAGTGCAACACACGGCAGTGGTCTCTAATAGTAGTCTTGCTAATTCTAGTCCCGGACCCCAAACTATGGACAGCTCCTCTGTTGCATGTAAAATTTGTAAAACTCATAATTTATATTGTCAATATTTATGTTTGAATTGTAAAAAGAGGCACCTTGTTTATGACCTAGACAAACTTTCACAGGTCTCACCCGCGTTGCAAATCAGATATCAAATGAGATGGCCCTAGTTTGGAGCCTACAGGTTTAGACCATGTAGGTTTTGATCCTAAGTACTGCCCACTACAGGTGGCCATCCAAGATATTATGGGTAATGGGCAATTACAACATTCTTCAAGGTCACAGGCTAACTCAAATCCTCTCATTTTCCATTCCATAGCAGACCTAATCAGCAATTTATGAATCTTCCCCCTGCAGTTTGCCGCCATGTTCTAATTCTAGTCAATGTGCCTTTACTCTGATCCAAATAGAGGCAATGGCCAGAAGAATGCCCTGGATTGGGTCAGATGTAAAAACAACCAATAATAATTGCGCCATCTTAAAGTTTGACAATAAATGGCTAGTGAGAGACTGATTGGAGTTTACCGTCTGCCCTCTCATCTCAATAACAGATTTATGCACTCCCTTTGGGTTTCTCTTATAGCCCTGCAATAGTACGTAGTTCCATCACACACGTTCAGGGCCACCCTTCAATGAGAATTGGCCACAAGTCAGATCAGATGGCCTTCGATATTCTTCCCCTCTCAAATAGGTACTCACCGTTGGAAGATATGGAGGCTTGCGACTGACCCATTTTACCTTTAAATCATTTGCCTCCTGAGTCTATTTTCATCACAAAAACCAAACTGACCTCTATTTGGTACCCATTGAGAGGACACAGAATGCTGTTCTTTAATCACAGAGTAGTAACACACCTATACCAATCAGCTCTATATCTTCTTTACCCAAAACGATGAAGACCAACTCTCAGGAGTTCTCAAGGGATATAACGTTTCTCTCATGGAACATAGTGGGTTATGAAAACAAAAAAGATAACTGATATTGGTATAAAGTGTTTATGAATGCTGATATTATCTGCTTCTAGGAAACTTGGGCCGAGCAGTCGTTCTCTGTAAATGGCTACCGTTCCTTTGCTACGCCAGCACATCCATCAGCATCAGGCAGATCTAAAGAGGGCTTACAGTTATAGCAAACACGATTCCCCTAGGTAAGGTGACTTGTACAAATAACTTGCCTTACTTTCATATTATCCTAGAAGAAGGATCCGGGAAAATATATTTATAATTGATTAATTTCTAAAATAATAATTTTCAAAATCCCTCACAAGTCACAGACGAGTTGGGGAGAATACTGGAAGTCCTTCTACCTCACCACCCACGCTCAATTTTTTAAATCTGGACCGGTGATTTTACTGTGTATTGCTGCACCAAATTAGACCAACGTATCTGAGGGATAACTGACACTAATGATTTGCCGCTTGTCCATTTTAATCATCATAACTACGGAAATGTCTTAAAAAGTATGTTATTGACCTGGGACCTACTCATAATAAACCTATGTCACCCCTCTACTGGTCAACTTTTCCTCACCTTCCAATGAACCAGGGCTATTTCCACAATTGATTCTACAATGATTTAAGCTAACTTTGAGAGCTGTATTAAGTCCTCTATGGCTGAGCTGACAACATTTAGTGATCATGCTTTCCTTCTCTTTTGCCTTGTCTGGCCTCTCTCTGCTAAGACAAGCCCTATCTTTGCCCCAAAACCTATCCTGAGTAAAAAATATGGATTTACACTAAAGTGGGAGAAAATAGATCCAACTTCTTTTCCCCCAAAGGTTGTTAAGGAGGTGCTACCTGAGATCCAATCCTGTTTAGATACCCAAGCTGGCAGCTACCAAGTAGCAACAGAATTTAGAAGAATTTTAATATCTATCAGTTCTAATCTCTCATGCCGAGCTACAAGTAACATCCCATTGGTAACTGGATGGTTTGAGACAAATTGCTCGAAGGCTTCCAAACAACTTCGCACTGCTCTTAAAAGATATCCCAGAAATAAAGCTTTGATAAGGAAGCTACGAGCTGACTTTAAGACAGTTAGGGAGATGAGAAAGAAGCAGTTGTTGGACGAAGCATGGCAACATTTGTGGGAGGCCTCTAGGAATAACGACAGAAAGGCCTTTTGGACAGTGGCAAATGCCCCTTCTTTGCAGGATCAGGGTGGCCCCTGTCTTGATCTTCAGATTGATGAATACACCTGGCTGTCTCATTTCCAGAACACTTTTCATCTACAGAGGGATAGTACTACAAATAACCAGAGGATCTGACGGTGGTCCAACTGGGGATGGAATTTTCCCAAGAGGAAATTGAGCTTGTTCTCTCCCAACCACCTGCCTTAAAGGCAGTAGGGCTGAATGGGGTCCCCCTGGATATTTTCCTGGGACATAAAAATGTGTGGTCCCCACTCCTGACCCAGGTTTTCAATGCTCTTATCAAAGTGGGTCCACCGGAATCCTGGAAACAATCAGTGATTATTCCTATATATAAAAAGGGTGATCCCTCGAACCCCGCTAATTACCTTCCAATCTCCTTGTTGGACAGAACTGCCAGGCTAATGGGGGGATTGCTTTTAGATAGATTGGAGGACTGGGCAAATGAAAATAATGTTTTAGCCAAGACCCAATATGGGTTCAGAAAGGGGAGGGGTGCAATCGATTAAGGCTTAAATCTAGCTTTATTTGCAGCAAAATATGTCCATGCGAAAAACGGTCGGTTTTGGAGGAGCGTGGCTTGATCTGCCACAAGATGGCCGCAATTCACTGAGGCTCCGTGCATTGGCTGAGAGGTTTCCCGATGCGGAGTGGCGACGTTTATTCCCTGACACCATGAAAAGGCATACTTCCGACCACTGATGTGGGAGAGCACATAGAGTTTTTTTTTACATAGTTATGCAGTTTTTCGCTCCTGCTTCTCCCTCCTGCTTCTCCCGCGTAGCGTTTCCCTCAGGGAAGACACTTGTGGCCGCTATTTTGTCTGCCATGGGTCGCGGTGGTAACTGGCTGCTGGTTTCCCCGTCCTGGCTTAGATCTGCCAAACAGGTCACTGGAATTTTTTTATACATTTTTTTGGGAGCTGCTCTATTGTATACTTGGTCAACCCTTCAGAGACTGGAAGACAAATGGATCAATTTAGAGTGAAAGGTTACGGTGGTAGAACAGAGGATTAGTGATACTCAGGATATGATCCCCAAGGTGGACGCTATGTCTGGAGAAATAGCTCTTCTCAAACAGCAAACTGAGGACTTGGAAAATCACAATAGGCGTAACAATCTCCGTCTTTATGGTATTCCTGAAGGTGAATTGGTCCTAAATCTGGGGCTCCCTCTCTGAATCGTCAGCCATCCGCCCTACGGCTAGATGTAGGTGGCTAAATACCGGTCGGTAAAGCCAAAAATCGGTAAATTTCTGCGTCACCGACCGATATTTAGCCCTGTGCAATGTAGGTATTACCGAATGCCATCGGTAATAACGAATCGGTAAATTAAAGGGAAACAGTTACTGATTCCTTATTTACCGATCGGTCAACACCGAAACCTCAAAATACCGAATCGGTAAATAAGGAATCGGTAAAAATTCGGTAATGCGATGTAGCAAAATTCGGTAATACCGAATTTGTCCAAATTCGGTATTAAAGAATCGATAATTACCACTAACCCAGAGCAGGTGGTAATCAGGTGCAGTGCATATAAACAGCCCCAAAATGCAACAGTGTGAACATAATGGCGGCCCTCTATGTCATAGCAAGGCGGCTACGTTTGCGAGCAGCAGGACAGAGGGAAGAGCGTGTGTACAGACTGCGCGTCACACTGTTCCAAATGACTGAGCCAGAAATCCATGACCGGTACAGGCTATACCCACACACCATCCTTGACCTGATACGGGACCTGCAACCATACCTGGAGCATCAGACACCAAGGGAGCACGCAATACCCACCTATGTACAGGTTCTATGTTGCCTGCACCTCCTAGCATCAGGAAGTTACCAGAGTCTGATAGCCGCAGCAGGTGGTGTGTCACAGTGCTGCCTGTCCTGTTTCTTCAACTCCTTTCTGGACGCCTTGATGCAGAGGTTGCATCACTACATACGCGTCCCCAGCACACAGGCGGAGCTGCAGAAGACCAAGCTGGATTTCTACCAAAAGGCACAGTTCCCACATGTAATAGGCTGCATCGATGGGACCCACATACCAATCTGCCCACCTGCAGCTACAGAATATATATACCACAACCGCAAATCCACTCACTCCATCAATGTGCAGGTGATATGTGATGCAAACTTCATCATTACTGACATTGTGGCGAAATTTTTAGGGAGTACCAACGACTCCTACATATTCAGGAACAGTGGGATCTGTACACGTCTGGCTGCTGGTGAATTCGGAAAAGGATACCTACTAGGTAAATCATTGTGACACAGCCTGATGTATACCTTGGATTAACTTATTGGTGACCCAAATTAATGGCACTTTCTTTCCCATTTAGGTGACAGCGCATATGCCCTCCGGTCATTCTTACTAACTCCATACCTCAACCCATCCACCCCAAGGGAGAGGAGATACAATGTGGCACATAAAAGCACGTGCAACATTGTGGCGCACACCTTTGGACTGCTACAAAGCAGGTTCTGTTGCCTCCACAAAAGTGGAGGTGCACGTCAGTACCGCCCCATCATCTGCTGCAAAATAATAGCAACATGTGCAATGCTGCATAACCTTGCCACAAAGAAAGGAACAGCAGTGGAACTAACTGACTCTGAGGACGAGGGTGAGGACAATCCACTGCCAGAGCCATGTGCAGCTGGTGTGGCAGCAGCACCGGATGGGTGACACAGATGGGCTGAGATATCACGCAACTATTTCTGAGTGAGTAAGGAGACTTAGCCAGTTACTGTATTTGAATGATGGTGTTTAATGACCAGTGCACACGACCAAGATCTGAAAGTCTCCATACACCCATGGGTTACTTCACCCATTAATGTACAACCATGGCCGGCTCTATTTCTTGCGCCCACGCGCTGCACTACCACGCTCCTTAGCCCCACTGTCTGCACTGCCAGTATGTTCCTGGGCAGCGCTGTGAAGTTTGCTGCGCCTCCTGGTCTCTGTGGGAGAGGGCGTAATGCTACTACGGCTAGTAGCCTCCTCACTGTCCCCCCCTCTGCTGTAGTGGCCACCTACTCTGTTTGCAGCAGTTCAAGTGCTGAGGTCATTGTGACCATCCCCCTAGCCACATCCCGACTACAGTGTGCCATCTCCTCCTGCATGGCTATTGAGCGTCTGCACATGAGGGAGGTAGCAGTGGACAGGCGTTCACCGCCTTGGTGTATGCATCCAGTCTCTGCCTCTCCCTGCGCCTAGACAGGCGGTCCTCCTCAAACTTGCTGCAGAGCTGCCTCACAGCCGACACCACGTCACTCAATCCCTCAGACATGGTGTTGTTAATGGCACTGATGCCCTTTTCGATGCAATGCATGTGTGCATTCATGTGTGACATCCCCCGCTACACTGACCGCATCGCTTTCCATTGGAGGGGCTGGACCTGCAGCATGTTGTCTTTCCACCCAGCGAACACACTGTCATCTTGGCCTGGGATTGGAGGACTGGCTGCCCTTGCCCTGTGGCATCTGGAGGATGTGTGGGCACGCTCTGATGGGGACTCTGATCTTTCCCTGTTGCCGTCCTCAGCCACTGTTGACTGTTGGACCCCTGTGCTCTCCTCCGACACCTCCATCTGCTGGAGGGTGGCCACCGCATGCCTCCTGCCTGACTGTGGTGGTGGTGTTGGTGGTGATGGCGGCGTTGTCTGGAGCTGTGGTGATGGTGGGGATGGAGACGTTGGTAGTGGTGGGGTTGTGTGCCCTGCAGGCAACTGCTCCTCCTCCTTCTGTCTCCCCTCTGGCCTGCGTGCCTTCCCTCTGCTCCCCTGCGAGATGTCGCGCCTGTAAAGACAGAATGTAGATATACTCACTTATCTGGCAGCATTTGCATTGCATTAAACATTATGCCTGCCAATCACAATGACTGTCCTCTGCTTGCTAATTGCTGTTACATGCCTTTGGGTTTGCTAGACTGACTGTTCTGAACATGTGTTACTTATGACTGCATCTCCCAACATGCATGGCAGGTTATGAGTAAAACATGAACTGGAGTGGGAGTACCTATGCCTCTCTGGGGATTGGGGTTGGGGAGGGGGGTGCACAGCATGCTGTGCATGCATCTTACCTTGTTTGCTGGCAGAACTGTCTGCGTTGCCGATCCCACTCACACGCTCCTGCTGGAGGGTGGACTCAACCATAAGCTCCAGGACTGTTGGTGCAGGTGCTCTGCTCCTCCCTCCAACAGTTTTGCTGGCCTGCCTCTGCCTCTCCGCCATCCTCGCTTTCGCAGTCTTCCTCAGGTTTCTTTATGTCCTCAATGGAGCGCTTGGTGACCCCGAACGCATTAATCTTGCTCTGAATAGCAAGCCAGATCTGTCTCTTCCGCGATTCTGGCACATGGAGGGACTGCTTGCCAAACAACTTATCATAGTCCTTGGTGACTTCTTCAATGATGACCTCCAGCTCCTTCTCACTAAACTTTTGTTTTCGTTTTCTTTCTGCTGCCTCCTTCTCTCTCTCCCGGTTTGCCATTTTGTTAGTTTTTCTTTTATTGCAAAGAGAGGCTGTGCTGCTCCTGGCTCCTCTGCTCAGCTCCAGGTTCAGTACAGCTGCCTGGGTGTGGCCACTTCCTGTTTGGGAGGTAATTGGGATGCACAGGATTGACTGATTCAACAAATTCTGAATTTTAATATTACCGAATCGGTATTTACCGATCTAGCCCCTAGAGGGATAATTGTTCTGTTCTTGGAATATACTGAGTTATTGATGGCTCTGTCTGCAGCGAAGCAAAGGAAACAGATTTTGTGGTCCTTCCATAGAGTTTCTCCTTCACAGGATGTTGCTTGTGCTACCACGGCTCGTCGTAAGGAATTCCTTTCCTTTTGCCCTGCTCTCCGCTCCATGAATGCTATATATGGCCTTGTCCATCCTTGGTTTTTTAAAAGTTTCTTACAAGGAGTGGACCTATTCTTTAGACCGCCCTGAAGATTTAAGACCATTTATTTCTCTTCACAAAGGGGAACAGATGGACTTCGAGAAAGCCTGAATAATTGCTGTAATACCATGTGTTTTGTATCCCAAATGCTTAACTTTTTTTCAATTTATAAGTTTAGATGTTTTTCTTTGTCCTTACCTGGTTGTCTACTTTGCAAACATTGCATGTTTATCCTCATAACTTAACATCTTCTAATGGTTCTGTGGTTTTCCTTCACAGATTCACCATGTTTAGTATGGTTTGCCTTCCTTTTTATGATCTCCTCAGTGTGCTTCCCCTCGCACTCCTATTGTATCTAGTACTTCACATATTGGTAAGTCTTCCCTCTCCATTACAATGAGTTTGTTGCATATAATTGTTCACATTATATTTGTTTCTTAGGTTACTTTATATATTCCACTGCTGTTCCCTATTTTATTATATTATCTTTTTCCTACCTAGCTATTGGTCTCAGTCGCTTTTCCCTGTCTACCTTGACTCTTGTCTGTCTTTTAGTATACCATTTTTGATCACTTTTCTCTTTTTCTAATTTCTTGCCCTTCAATCTCTCATTATTCATCTTCTCTATCTGCTTTTATTATGTAATGTTCTACTTTTTGGTTCAAAATATTTGCTTATTTTAATGTTATCAATTTGAGATTGCTCATGGTGTTATTTAATATCTCTTCGATTTTACTATGACTGACAATATTCGTATAATATCTTGGAACATTGAAGGTTTGCGTAATCCTGCCAAGAAACAAAGGGTTCTCACCCATTTATATAGATTGCGTTGTAAAATTGCTATGCTTCAAGAGACTCACCTTAATGATGCAGATATTAATTCTCTCAAAAAACCAATGAGCAGGCTCTGTATATTGTTCTTCAGCTAAAGACAGGAAAAATGTAGTGGTTACATTATTTCACAAGTCCCTCTCTATTCTTGTTGAAAAGGAGGAGAGGAATGCAGTTGCAGATGGCTTCTTTTGCATATTACCATACACGATTCCACTATGTCTCTTCTTAACATTTATGGTCCCACTGGTGTAGACACACAGTTTTGGCAGTCTATGTCCCATACCTTTCACTCCTGCCCTGACTCTAACCTCCTGGTGGTTGGGGATTGTAATCAGGTCTTAGATCCCTTCATTGAACGAAAATCCAATGCAAAATACGATCCTAATAAAATGCATACAACCTTTACTAATACTATTCGCTCGAGAGGGCTGATGGCTGCTTGGGGAATATATTATCCGGACACCTGGAATTTACTTTTTACCCCCCCACTCATAATTCTAAATCCAGAATTGATTATATTTTGAGCCCTCATCTCATTCATAACCTAACACATGCTGAAATTGGCTCTATTCTTATTTCGGATCATGCTCTTGTTTTTATTCATTCAGGCCTCCCTTCGGAGCTCTCCAAATCTCTTAGATGGCGCTTTAACAATTACTTACTCAAAGACCCCATATTTATTGGGCGCTTCAAAGACTTTTTGTCAGAATTTTTTCTCATCAATACTAGTCCTGACATCCCTTTTCACCCCATTTAGGATGCTTTCAAAGCGACAACCAGAGGTTTTATCATTAATTATGTTGCAGTCAAAAAGAAACAACTTCGCCATGAATCAGCTTCTCTACTATCCTCTATTAAACATCTTGAACACACTTATTTCTCTTCTAAAAACAATGATACTGTCATATAGTCGACTTTGCCTGCACACTGTGTTAAGTTAGCATGAGCTTATTAGAAGTTTAAACGCCATTTTTCCTTTCTGCTGCTTTACACACGGCCCATGTTATTATAAATATTCAGAGTCTACTGGAATATTTTTGCTTCACACGAGAATAATATGTTTTTCTATAATATCAGCTTTGCTGAGTAAGCTATGTCTGAACAGTGAGTGCCAAGGCCTTCAAGGTTATCTCAACACAGTGACTGTTATTAGGTTTGATCAGCGCACGTTCTAGACATAACACACATGCAGCTGCGGCTACCTCTGTTTTTTGCTCGTTTAATAATGCACTGCGCAGAGCATGCTCACACACTTGAAGAACAATTCGCATGAAGAGCTGGTATAGAAAATTATGTGATGCCTTCCTACTGAGACCAGAGGTGTGGGCCCACCCTTCTAAACCAAAATAGACCTTCTTTTGCTATAATATAATATACTAGCAAGGGAGGGTAAGACTGATGTGTCATTTAGCCTTTTTCTCTTTTAGCATTTAACATGCTTTCTCCCTTTGTATTCTATGGAATAGTAACTATGCTGCTAATCTTGTTGCTTATAATATGTTTGCTTGTATTGGCTAAGATACTGCGCTGGGGAACACGTCATTAGAAATAAACATTTCAAACTTGCAAGTGTCCTCATTGACTCCTTGTTTTGGACTAGTATGATAGTATAACTAAAGAGTGTTCATGTGTTCCACGTTACCTGAGGTGTTCTAAGTCCATGTTCTGGGTTGTCTAATCATTGGGAGAATGGAAGAACCTTACGAGACACTGATTGCTAGTCTGGTAGGGGATTTTGGATACTAAGGTGAGTTTTGGCACACCCTAATTCACTACGGTTCCGAGTCTCTATGCACAGTTCTGTGTATGAGCAGAAATCCCTGCGACAATACTCTTAAGAAACTTGTCCAAGCCAAACTGAATTTTAACAGGAAATCGACAGAACAGAGTGCTGGGATGTTGCTTAAAATCAATTCTAAATTTTATGGTGGCCATAATAGGGCTGGTAAATTACTTGCGAACTGCTTGAAGGTCAAGTCGCGACACTCCAAAATAAATAATATCACTGATGATAACAGTCTTAATCATTTCAAAGATGAGGAGATAATAAAATGCTTTACGGATTTCTACATGTTCTTATACACTCCTGAATCTTCTCCATCGGATATTTCTTTGGAGACATTTTTTGCATTGTTGCCTCCTCGTTCTCCTTCCTCTCCTGATTGCTCTTTATTAGAGAAAGAATTGTTCCTTTCGGAGCTCAAGGCAGCCCTAGCTAGGTTACCTAAAGATAAGGCCCCTGGCCCAGATGGGTTTACTGCGGAATTTTATTCCTGTTTTTTACAAACTCTTCTTCCTTACCTTTTATCTCTCTTTCAGTATTTTATTTCTCACAATGAGGCTCGCGGTTCCTTTCTCAAAGCCATGATCTGCTTAATCCCAAACAAGTATAAGGACCCCTTATACTGTGCTAATTATTGGCCCATCTCTTCAATCAACTTAGATTGCAAAATGTTTGCTAAGGTACTGGCCCTCCGGCTTAATCAGGTCATCCCTGATCTGATTGGCCACGAGCAGACTGGGTTTGTCAAAGGCGGAATGTTGGCGGATAATTCTAGAACTTTTTAAAATATCGTTCTTCTTGCGTCTAAGAGTTAATCTGCTGCAGCCATCTCCTTGAACACGGAGAAGGCTTTTGATCGTATTCACTAGCTTTTTATGATGCACTCACTTAAGTGGCATGGTTTTGGTCATGTTATTCTATCTTTTATAAATTAGTTATATTCCTCTCTCCTCACCTCAGTTTTTCTCAATGGACTTCAATCTCCCTATTTTATTATCCAGCGAGGTACTCGTCAAGGCTGTCTTCTTTCTCCTTTGCTCTTTATTTTATCCCTTGAACTCTTTCTTTATTCTCTACGTCATTCTTCCACATTTAGAGGTTTTACACATAAGTTAATTGAGTTCAAGTTCACCGCATATGTGGATGATATTCTATTAGACCTCTCTGATCCTTCTATCTTCTTGCCTGCTTTCTCAGATCTGTTATCTTCATATGCAGCCCTGGCCAGATATAAATTACATTTTCCTCATCCGAAGTACTGCCATTAAATAAATATTGTTTGAAAAGTATGTTTGAAGGAACAGATTTTAAGTGGAACACCAATTACATTAAATATTTGGGAATAAAATGCACTTCTTCAATCGCTAGAACGGTACAGCTTAAATTGGATGATGTTATTTCAAGGATATCTGGTATGGCAAAAAAATGGTCCCCCTTATTTTTGTCTTGGTGGGGCAGGTTGGATACATCCAAAATGATGATGCTTCCTGTTGTTAATTTTTTGCTGTCCATACTACTAGTGAGGCTCCCCGTAATTTTTTTTAAAACTCTTAACGGTATTTTGAGTAAATTTCTATGGAACGACCGTAAAGCCTGTATCTCTATATCTTCCTTGTCGGCTCCTAAGGATAGGGGAGGTGTCAACTTTCAATATTGTCGTCAATACTACTCCTCCTTTTTAATACATCAGGTTTGACCTTATATGTCTTCTTCGGGTGAATCCCCTGCGCCGCTATGGTATAAATTGAAGGAGTCTGTGGTTCATCTGTTTCCCTTTTCCTCGTTATCCAATTTCATGCATTTTCCTTGTTTATTACATTCCCCAACCATTTCACAATTCATATTGACTTTCAATCCAGTCCTTAAAAAATCACTTTCACCTTTACAACTATTTTTGGATTCTCCTGTATGGCATAATAATTCCATTAAACTTTCAAATCGTACCCTTTTTTGGAAAGTCTGGGCTGTTAAAGGGATCTTCCAGGTCAAACACTTACTACAGGATATGCAGTTTCTATCCTCTCAGGAAGTGCTGTCTAAATTTGACTTGCCTGTTACTTTTCCCCTTAAATACGACTCTTCAAGATTGCTCCTAACTCGACCGCTTTCCTTTCTGTCTGGAGCATCCTCCTCTTCTTCTGTGCCACCATTTTATCCATTATCTACTTCCCTCCCCATTCGGGCCTCTCATATATATCAATATCTCCATTTCTCTCTTCTCACTCGTCCCAAGAGTAAAACTGAAATTTTATGGGAGTCGATTAGCAACACACTATTCCTATACATACATGGAACTCGATTTGATCACGAATTCATCATACTTCATGCAATGCTAGCACCACTCAAACACAAGTTGTTTCAAACCCCTGTAGACATCTGTAAATTCAGTTCTGACCTATCCCACAACTGTTAGTCCTGTAAAAACACCCCATTCACATATTTACACTTTTTTTTCCCTTTGTCCTAATGTTCGAAAGTGGGTTATTGGTAGGGGCAAATGTAGGTCTGCCACTGGCAATAAGGCCACTAACACATGATAGGACCCAGCATAGGTCTTAGAAAATTATTCTTATGCTCAACCCTTGGTAACGTGGCTGCGAGCAGACAGGCTTAACTTCAAAGACAGGTATGTAATCCATTTAAAAACACCATTTCAGTAAATAATTAAGACACAACACAAAATAAAAATCCAACACAAATTTATAAAAATAGGTCATATTTTTATCTTTTAAATAACACCAAAACAAAAAAATCCACTGTAGGGAACCAGAGATATGAATTTTTAAAGATTAGTCACTTTCTAGTGCCTAGAAACCAACAGTGCCCCCTTTAGTCATTTTGTTTTCTCTGTCAGGGACACACCTTTCTAAATTGTTCTGAAGAATTTTCTCACCACTGTGTTGGGCCGTCTTCTTCAGCAAGCGGGATCCAGTTAGAACACCTTCCTGGAGTTCTGCTTGGGGGTCCCAAAGTATTCAACACACAATCCAAGGTTCTGGAATCTCCAAGAGGGTCCTTGAAAGTGTGAAACTTCAATTCCGCAATCCACTTGAACAAAACCCTTACAAATCCACTGGTACTCCAGGCTTTGAATTCTTTGTGGGGCTGTCCAGGTGAGCTCTGTTAACCTGTAGCTTGCAGGGAGTCCACTGAGTCCTTTTGCAGCAAGGTAATCCCCAGGGCTGCAGTTTGAATTGGTGCAGTTTTCAGAGGTCAGGCCTTAGAAATCTTTGCACAGCAAACTTCTTTTCAGCAGGGCACTTTTTGCTTCAGTAAGTTTCAAGCAGTAGAACTGGAAGGCTCTTCCCCTCTCAGATACTTATTCAAAATTCTCTGGGTCAAGCACCGGGTCACTTCTGACCAATGAGAGCAGGGCAACTCCTCATAGTTATGACCACATCCTGTAGAGGGTGGCATTAGTTTCTCCCAGAGTGCATCATTCTTCCAAATCCATACTGGCTGATTTTACAGCAAGGAGGTAAGAGCTGGCTAAACGCACCCCCTTGGTTGGCTTACTTCCATTGACTCTCCCCTATCATCTGCACATACCTTCCTTAAGCCTAGCCTTGACTCTGGGTCAGATTGAAACTGAAACCCAGGCCTCCCCTCTGCCTTTGAAGAGGTTGGTTTATGACTCCACCACCCTGGCCTGGCATTCCTATAGACCAGCACACTGCCCTCCCAGCAGAGGGGTTCTTTATCACCTCTTCAAAGCAGCCTGGCTAATCCACTTAACTCTGACCAATCAGGGCAGACCACTGAAAGGCTGAATTTGGGCTTACAAACAAGAACGTCTTTTAACTTCTTGTATGTACACTTTAGGAAAAATTCAACAATATAATATTGGATTTGCTACTACCATTCTGGGTAGTCTTTGAATGGTCCCGCTAGTTCTCCTATCAATATTTATTAATCAATAACTTCCTACCATGTTAACCTATGGGCCTTGGGGTTTGCAATGATGAAATGTCTTGGGCCCGTTTTCTAGCACCAGGGCTTATAAAAACATATTTTATAAGTATTTCCCTAATCTCTAGAGGACCCCCACCCCCTGTGCAACTAGGGAAGACTTCAGGGGTTCTGAATCTGCAGAAATAATGCAGATCCTCCTTACCCAGTTCTTCTAGCATCAAAGTCAAAATTGAGCAGCTCTTTAAGTGAAATATAAAATTTCACTTTACCCAGGCATATAAAAACTCATTTTATAAGGGCGTACCTTATAGATAACTGACCTCCCCACCCCTGGGATACCTTGGGGTGACCCTGGGGGTCCCTAATATGCAAACACATGGTAGGTTTTTCATTTGTAAGGGCCCCTACCCCCAAAGTCAAGTTTGGGCACAATCCAAGGTTTAAAAGCTGTCCTGGCAACCAGTGCTGCTTTTAAACTGACCTCAGGCTTCAGCACTACACACATGCTAATGCAGAAAATCTGCTGGCCTCTAAACTGCCATGCCCCAGGATACTGGAGACTTCTAGGTAGTTTCAATCCCCTGCCCTATTACATACTATGGGCTTATGGGGTAGGTCATACCAATTACAGGGGTACCCCACCATACCATAGTGTACCCTAGTGTATGTTGGGTGTCTTAAGTGTATTCTAATGTGTTCCTTTTAGCTTGGCACTGGCCCTGGGCCTGGTTAAACAGAGCCCAGGGTCAGTCAGAGTCAGTTACCACCAGTTCCAGTCAGCAAAAATTTGTGGGGTGCCCAGGGCACAGCATGACTTTGCAACACCTAACATTTCTCTTTTTTTGGAACAAGGTTTGTAAATGAATTTCCTCCATCTGCTTCTCTAACTTTCCTTTTGATATATACTCCATATTTGTGGGTAGTAATTCAATACAATGGTTCGGTGCTCGTAGGATGGGCATTTTTGTATATCTGTAAATTATCATTGCATTTCAGGTTATCACTTCCAACTGGAAGGATGCTTCTAAAGTCAATGTTTCCGTTTGGTGGAATCTTCTATGTTCCCATAACAGACTGGACAGGGCATCTGCACTCACCTCTCAACAACTCCTCCGAAAAGAAGCCTTCTGGTCTCCCATTACCAATTACTTAGCCTCTTCTGCATTACTTAACAAGGACACTACCTTTGTTTTTCAACCGCCATGAGTATAGTGTTGAACCTCTTTCATAATGTTCATATTTGATTGCTATTATTTTGACATTGGTGATTGTACAATATTCCCTATTGGCTATTTTTATCTAATATATTGGGTAAGAATGTGACTTTCTATCTTTTGCTATTCTTCTTTCTTTCTTTCTCCATCTATTTTCTCTTTCTTCCTTTTTTCTTATTTTTCTTATACAACCCCAAAATGCTAATATGTTATGGTACATATTTCTTGTTATGGTACATATTTCTTTAATTGCTTATATTTTTGATTATAGTTTTCTATGTCAAAATTAGTTTTCTTGAGTTTTATCCATTATCTTTTCATATATGATTTATGATACCTTTTGGTACCTCTTTTGACCGATGTTGCATTATTGTACCTTGTTCTTTATTTGATTCAATATAGCTCTTTATACTCCAAAAAGAAAAAAAGGTTGGTTTTATATGTCTTTTATGGACTTGTCCGCAGACTTCGACTGCGTGAGCCACACAAAATTGTGGGCTCTTATGGAGTCGATGGGCGGGGACAACTACATAATCCTTTTTATTAGAGAGTTGTATAGAGAGAGGCCGGGGCTGTATTCAGGTTTGGAAAACAGGGGGAATGCACGAAATTGTTGAGAATTGAAAAGGGGGTTCAGAAGGGGTGTGTACTCGCCCCCTTTCTTTTCTCTTTGTATACCAACAAACTTAACAAAGTTTTGACCGCACAATGTAGGGAAGTTCCATCTGCAGCTGACTTTTCGTTGCCTGCTCTTCTCTAAGCAGATGATGCGGTTCTGCTGGCCAGAACACCCCTGGCCCTACAGCGTTTAAATGACATATATTCAAATTGGCTGAACTGTGGTTGTTTGTCAACAAATCGAAAACTTTGTTATGGCAGCAGTGATAGGAAGAAAAAAGTCAATTTCACATCCCCTACATGGGGGTTCCCTAGAATGTAGAGTCTTTCATTTACTTGGGTCTCTTTTTCGACTCCAAACTAAACTGGTCTACTATGGTAGAAGACAGAACACACATGTTGAAAAAAAAGCATAGCTGCTCTGTGGAAATTTGCTTCCAACTTGGGTAAAAACCCATGCAGGGAAATGATAGAAATCTACCTGGCAAAATCTGTAGCCATAGTCACATATGGCGCTGAAATATGGGACAAAGCTCAAGTGGATGCCCTGCAGACAGCGGAGGATACATTTGTTAAAAATCTGCTCTCAGCCCCTCTGGCTTGCATGAACTTTATTGCCCATAAAGTACTTGGCCTCCCTTTCATTACTGCCTCGATCAAACTGGCCCTGCTCCTTTTATGGTTGAGAATCTGAAAAGGGGCTCGGTTGTGATAAATCAAGTGATAATAAAAGAAATAATCAATCTTGACTGAGCCAACCGTATCCCATGGAGGGCATATGTTGAGAAGTCCCTCAGAGATTTGGGCCTAGCTTTCCTGTATGCTTCACCCTCAAAATGTTTGTCTTTTTCCAAATCCAAATTAAAAGAGGTGTTAGAAATGGGGTCTCTAGTTGGCAATGGTTCGCACCTTTGTCCAATTAAGGACCCTTGCTTCAAGTCAGGAGAAGGGGGGTACACTTCCAATATAACCCCTGCTCACACCCTTGGTAGCTTGGCACAAGCAGACAGGCTTATCTCAGAGGCAGTGTGTTAAGCATTTGTGAACACATACAGTAAAACAGTGAAAACACTAAAAAGGGACACCGAATCAATTTAGAAAAATATGTAATCTTTACCTAAACCCAAACAAGAACAAACAACAAAAATCCAACAATACAGTATTAAAAATAAGGCTTTCAAATGGTAGCAGTAACTCCATTCAATTCAGGTAGTAAATGTGACACTCTTCTCACAACATTCCTTGGATGCAGCACGCAAAACAAACAATAGAGTCGCTTCTTCCCCGTCACTCGGCAACGGGTCGGTCTCAGTGAGAGGGCAGCATGCTTCTTCCTCATTGCATCACGCTTCCAGCTCCCAGCAACACTCAGTCTCTAGAGGTCCTGAACAGCAGCAGGCACCTCTCTGCAGGTTAGAATTCCCAGCAAGGAAATTCAGGGGAGCGGGTGGTGAAGTATTTGTGTCCCTGAGACTTCAGAACAGGAGGCAAGCTCAGTTTCAAGCCCTTAGAGATCATCTTCCTCAAGTAGATGGCAAAGCAAACAGCAAAAGTCCTTACTGTCCTTTCCTTGGCAGCAAGTAGCAACTGCAGGCCAACCCCAAACAGCAAATCAGCACAGGGGCAGTAATCTTCCTTCAGCTTCTCCGGCTCTTCCCCTTGGCAAAGGTTCCTCTTGATTTCCCAGAAGTGATCATAAAGTCTGGGGTTTGGGCTTTTTATACACACAAATCCTTTGATCTCTGAAGGCAGAGAGTGCCTGTACCTGGCCAAACACAGTTCCGTCCTCTCTGGGGCAGTTTCCTGGCAGGAGGGGGGACAGCATTGTTGAAAGCAGACCAGGCCCATTCGGGTGAAAAGGAAATCTCCTCCCCCTACTCTAAATGCAACCCAGGTCTATTCAGCCCAGCCCTGACTTATCAGACTTCTGGAGCCCCAGCCCTCTCCAGCCCCCTGCCATCCAAAAGCCAGACATGCAATACACAATCCTAGCAGAAGCACACCGGATGGTTAGGCAAGAAAATGCCTACTTTCTAAAAGTGGTATTTTCAAACCCAGAATGTAAAAATCACCCACACTAAAAGATGCACTTTACCATTCTGAATTCAGGCATACTAAACTTCATTTTCCTATCTTGTTCCTCGGGCCATTTATGTTCATAAGATATTATGAACAAACTGCTCATTCTAGCCTACGGGAACAGACAGCCTTGCGATAGTGAAAAACGCGATTGGCTGTAACTCACTGTGAGGACATGCTACACACATCAGAGCATGTTCTACCTTTCACATACAATGCACCCTGCCCACAGGGGTACCTTGGTCCTACCTTAGGGGTGACTAACATGTAGAAAAGGGAAGGTGTTGGGACTGGCAAGTGTGTGCACTTGCTAAATCGATATGGCAGTCACAGACTGCGCACAGGTTTTGCGATGGCAGGCCTGAGACACCTTTTACACGCCGCTTCGGTGGGTGGCACAATCCGTGCTGCAAGCCTACCAGCAGCATTTGATTTACAGGCTCTGGGCACTCAGGGTGCATGATACTAGGGTCTGACAAGTATATCAAATATGCCAATCATGGAATCACTAATCCATAACAAGAATTTACAAAGGGAGCACTTGCACTTAGGCACTGAATAGCAGTGGCAAAGTACCCAAAGCATATAGACTAGCAGAAACATAGCAAAAAACACAGGAGGCAACAGCAAAAAATGGAAGAGAGACCCACGCCAATGGTGCCAGGTCGAACAAGAGGCTTTTGTCAATAAGTGTGAACGTAATCAAAGTAAAGTTACAGTTTTATCTTACCAGCCCCTGCCTAGAATGGCCACGGGACATTATTCCTATCTCTCCTTGGTTACAAATAATATGCACCAATATTTATTTACTAGGATGAGACTGGATTTCTTTCCTTTAATGGTAGGTTACCCAGCTCAAGCATATTCATTAAATCATTTATCACTATGTTCTAGTGATGACCGATCCCCACAAACTATAGTGCATATTTTATTTTTCTGCTCTTTTTATAAGATGGAAAGGAAAAAATTAATCATCCCAATGTTAATCAAACTGAGTCTATCCTCCCATTCCTTAGCCCTTGTCGTTATCGATACGTTGAAAACCCTTTTTGTCTGTTTTATGAATGAAAACTTTTTATATTCAGTTTTTCAGACTAGGAAAAATTAATCCGAGATGAGGGTTGTTTTATTAGATCAGCTTCAAAAGTTTGTTTACAACTGCATTTTCACTGATAATGAGCTGATGTAAGGATTTTAAAATATTAGCCATATTATGCTGTGGGACTTCGAATGAGCTTGCGTAGGAGTGGTGCTGATTTAACTTCTCTGTCTTAATAACTTGTTTTTATTATCTTTATTGCTGAAAATTAATTGTTGTTTGGTTTTTTATTGCTTAGTAACGTATGCTTAGGGTTTTTAGTGATGAGAATATCAATATTTTAACAAACAACTAATTGTGATTTTAACATGTTTTGGACTATTTTGCACTGTGATATTTCTCTATACTTTTATGCATTTACCAAATGTGAATAAAGCTGTTTAATGATGAATCAGAATGAGAGGAAAAAATCAAAGTGATGAGAAGTGAACTGTAGGGTGAGGGAGACTTAAAGAACTGAGAGAAAAGATGATATAGAAGTAGAGTACACAGAGATCAGGTTAGAGAACTGAGAGACAAAGTGAAATACTGAAGGCCAGCAGAGCAATAGTGAGAAGAAGAGGCCAGAGAGATTGGATGAGAGCTCGGAGTAATGGGGTGGGAGACAATAAGGAAACTGAGAGGGTGAGAAAAAGAAATAGAACTGTGAGAAAGAGCTGGCAAGTAGGTGAGTATCGAGCGACAGATTAGAGGAGGGAACTGAGAGATAGAAATGAGAGAGGAGGTCTGCTGAGTGATAGCATGAGAGAGACTTGGGAAGAGTGATGGTGTGAGAGAGGAAGGATACAGAACAAGCTTTGGTAAATGGATTAGATTTCTCCTATGTGATTAATAATAGGCTATTTTTGTTGTAAGTTGTAGCTTGCTGAGTAGTTGTACAATATAATTTACAGAAGGCTGTTAAAGTTTTATGACTTGTTTATGAGCAAAAAGGCAAAATATTGTGTTGTTACAAGTGGTAGAGTGTGAATAAGTAACACTTTGAAAAATGAAACAAAAAAAGAATGGAATCAATTTATATAATAGCAATATTCTGTGTTTAGAAGAGTTCTGACAACTTTTGGGCCCAGTGCCACTGTACCTGCTGCACCATTCAAATCATGCCCCTAGTGTCTGCAAGATAACCGCATTTGTGATTCCCTCACTAGTAATACAAAATAACAAGCATTTGCAATGCAATCGGTCTCGCCTTTGGGACCTTATATGTAGTTATCTATGCAGCACATTAGCCTGGGTCCTGAAACATCTACTGTTCTTTCACATGGAGGGAAAGTAGGAACCAAGCTGCATGACATGCCAGGTATGAAAACACATGGAGAGAAACATTGCCTTTGAGCGGGAAATGGTATAGTTCAAAGCTTTGTTTTTTTAAATAAAAATCAGGGCCTTCGGTGGTCATATCACTGAAAATACCAGATTTTAATTTTTTTTATTGTCTACGGGTGCTTGTCGAAGACAATTTCTATGGACTGGAATCTAGAGAATGCTAAAGTGATTCTGGTATTTTACTGACCTCTGCTAGTCGTTTTCTATTAAGAAAGTTAAATAGAGGCAGGTGAACAAGCAGAATGCCATTCTGGTATTTTACTGACTTATACTGTTCATTTTAAATAGAGGCAGTTGAACAGAAAAAAATGTCCCTAAGTGGAAACAGACACGTCCTAGGACTGATCTCCAGAGCGCACACATACACATATATGTATATACAAGAGGTCTCGAATGCTCAACCTAAAAATAAGTTTGAAACATTTTGTATTTTTATCATCATTACTTTTTGTAAAAATAATTGTTGTTTAGCACAGCTTTCTTCATTTTAGTTCCTTGCCTCACATATTATGGTGTGGTGAGAGAGAGGGACCAGATTTTATGCCCAGATTCACTAACCTTTTGTATTGTGGTTGTGCCACTTTTTGGCGCAGGCATGACGAAAAATGTTAGACGAAATTTACAAAGCCACGCAAGAGTTGATTTGCATCACCTTGTATGACTTTGTAAGGAAATGTAACGCAACACAGCGCCTTGCACTGTTTCGCATTGCACTTCTGTGGAATGGCGCTCCATGGATAGAGCATGGGCGTCCCATGCTTTCACCCATGTATTTTGACACAAACTTAGATTTGCTAATGGAAGTAAACCTGGTTTTACGCCAAAAGGGTTTCCCTACCTAAGATGGGCGTAACTAGAAGAAATATCGTCATTTTATCCTTGTTACTTACTCTTTCCATGTGTGCTGCATTTGGCACCACACATTGAAAGAGGATTATGCCTTTATGAATGGTATTCCTTCCTGCACAAAAGCAATCCTGCCCGTAATGCCAGGGTGCTTTTAATAGCGCTAGGTTACCTTTAGTGCTCCAGCACAATGAGAGAGCAAAAATGTGCCATATCTTAGGAGATATGAAACATTTCTGCTCTGACCGTTTCACCCAGCGCAGCAAGTTGCCTTGCTGCGTTGTGCTACGTGAAAGGTTAGAAAGTCCACCCCTGAAAGTTAGCCTATGTAACTCTATGGCTCACTGGTCGACCTAACATTTCCAATCTGATATGACGCATGTGGACTTGTAGTGTCAAGAATATCAAAGTATTGGGTTCCACGAACTGCGGCCTACTGCATTCCACAGGTTGCTACTTTCTGTTTTGTGAGCTCAAACAATAGATTTGTGCAGGAAAGTGGGTTTCCGTTGCAGTAACCCCCCCCTTTTTGCCAGACTACTGATGCACTTTCACTTAATGTGCCCTGAATCCCTGCCAATCAGCTTCTCAGGGCCTGTGTTCTTTCCCCAAAACTAACCCAAACCCAATTGGCATCTCTATTACCCAGGGCACTGTGGCATGTGAAGTCCTCAAAGGGCAGCTGCACTTATTGTGTCAGCCTTGAGACCCTGTTCCTTTACACACACACTGCCTTTGCAGGCTGCGTGTCTTGGTGCAAAACAAAGTGAAGAGTCGACATGGCAGCCATCCCTGTATGCCATGCCTACAACCCACTGCCCTGGCATAGACCAGTCCCCTCTCTAGCTTGGTGTACTTTACCAGTGGTTAGGGTACAGGTGTGTGTGCCCTGTACCCCTACAGTGTCTAAGTCCATTCTTAGACAGTGCAGTGCTGCCATTAAGAGTATATGATGCTGAGAGTTTGTCACAAATAACTCCACAGCACCATAATGGCTGCACAGAAAACTGAGAATTGTGTTATCATACTTCACTGCACATTAAACCCACGCTGATGCCAGTGTGGGATTTAATAAAAAATTAACTCAGAGGGCATCTTAGAGATGCCCCCTGAAAAACGACTAGCCTCTGGTAGGTTCCCTGACTGGTACACACCAGCCTGGCACCACAAGACATGTTTCTGGACCCTTGGGGTGGGAGCCTTTGCTTCCTGAGCCCAGTTCACACCTCCCCCAGGCCAGGAAGAACCATCTGTGCAGGGGAGCTTCAAAGGCCTTGCAGCCTTTGTAATAAGACCCCCAGCCTCTCCTGCTATGAGAAGCAGGCCCCCTTCCTGTCTCCCCTTCTTTTCAGTGCCTGCCTTCTTGCAGATGCCAGGCACTCCCCAATCAGGATTAGGGATTGTGCTCACTACCCCACGTAGAGTGAGCACACCAAAGGTGTAGTCACAAGAAGTTCAGTATCCTTTGGCTTTGAGACCCCTAAAACACCCCCCGTATTTAGGGGGAAGCCCTTAACCAAAAAGGCAGATTCCTGCAACCTAAGAAGAAAAAGGACGAAAGAAGATGCCCAGCAGAGATGACTGCAGAGAACAACTGACTTGTCCCCAGCCCTACCAGCCCTTCTGCATTTTCCTGAGGTCCTGCACCAAAAAACGTTTTGTCCTACAGTCCGCGACCTCCAGAACTCCTGGGAGGACTGACTGCTTTCAACAAAAACCGAATCTCGTGTGAACATAAGCTCTGTTCAGAAGAAACACCAAAGAAAGACTCCAAGCCTGCTGAGGCACAAGAAACCAGACGCCTGGAACCACCACTGCACCCGTCACCTACGGCCCGAGTTCGTGTGGCTCACCAGTCCCAGCGAGGTCCTCCAGCGCTCCAGAGTCCGAGTCTACTGTAGGTTGACCACTCCAGGACTCGGAACATCGCCTGCAGCCTCTGCACAGAGACTTCCCCCAACCGTGAGTGGCCTGGTAAGGTGAAATCCAACCTCAAAAAACACCCCTGCATCCAGCTGCCCTGCACCCTGGAGAAGAGAACCCGAGGTGCACCTAGGTCCCAGAGCCCTGCAACTTACCTGCCCAGCTACTGGTTCCTCCTGGAAGTCTTCATGGACCGAGCCTGTACCTGAAAACCAAAACTGAAAATCCCCATTGAAAACAACAGGGGACCCGACGCCAAACCTGCACCCAGCTGCCCCTGGGCTGCTGCGGGTGCACTTTTTGTGCTAAACAGGATCCCCTTTTACCCTGAGCTTAACACCAGGAGCTTGGCTCTCACAATCTTGTGGCCTGCTCGCCAGCAGCCACCAACCTGAGGAACCCTATCCCCCATTGGATAACATTGGGCCTCAGCACTCTGCACCCGGCCGCCCTAGTGCCACTGAGGGTGAAACAAGAGTGCATCCTTGACCCTGGGGAACCCCTGAGACTAACCTCAGAACACCAACTCCCACAACTAAGTACTTACCTTAAAACAGATAAAAGCTTTTTCCTCCATAGTGTGGAGTTGGAAAACCTAAAGAAATTCTTAACAATTTATGAAAATTTTTGCTTGAGTAAAACCTTTCTGCCTTGTTTATTTTCTCGCCTCACAGCAGGAACAAAGCAGGATCTGAAAGTGTATCATTATTTCAAAACCAAAGCTGCTGTGCGACCCCTTCTCAAAGTCACCATCCATCAGTGAGAGGATTGCCCCTAGAACAGAATCCTTTGCAGCCTTTCTACACTCATGTATTCTCACTGCTGCTCCAACCTCTTTCCCATCTGTTTTTTGTTTATTTTAAACCTGTGCTATAGCCCTGTATCCCCACTTCTCCTGCACCAACATCTCGTTTGCTATTGTATACCTCCCATGTACGGCCAGCTTTCTACCCCTGCAATTCATGACAAAAGTTGCTCTGTAAAACGTCTGCTGTTTTGGTGTCAGTTTATTTTTTATTTTTACTTTAATGCATTTTTATAAAGCGCGGACTTTACCCGAAGGTGTCAGAGCACTGTACAATAGAACCAGTTACGTTACATGAGAGAACTGTTGCAGGAATAGAACAAACAAAAAGAGCATGCCATAGAATCAGGGCGACGCAGGCAAAAGGCACACAATATCAAGCACAGCATGAACAGACTGTACAAGCAAAACTAAGAATAAATATGACAAATTGACTGACCTCTGGCTGATGCTTGTGCACTTTCTTCTGTACAAGTGGAAAATAAAAATATATTGATAAATCCAGTTTGGGTATGCTCAACCCTTCCGCCCTCAAGCTTGGGGCTGAATTCCATTTGTGTCTCTGCCTGGACTATGTTGCCCGTGTCTAAGCCTTCACATGCTTTGCACCCAGACCTCAATCCCTCCCCGAGTACCTGGGAGTCGGGACCCTCACAGGGTCTGGTTGTCAGTGGTTCTGCATCTACATCAGGCACCCTCACACTGTCTCGGACCCTCAATCTATGTTGGGGCTGAGCTGGGGCTTTTCTGGCCTCCATATGTGGGCCTGGGACCTCCACACATGGACCTCAGTCTGGCAGACGCTGCTATCCCTCTCGTCCTTGCAGTTACCATGGCAACAGGGGGTCTCAAGGCTCCTGAAGGCAACAGCCAGACTTGTTTCTTGTTTGCAGTTCTTGCAGGTTATGATGTCATCAGTGATCAAAGGGGTTGCCACATATTGAGACCGATTTGAGAATAATAAACCTTGGTCCACTTTCCCTCGACGGGTACAGTGCTCTCCTCACCAGCGGCATTGACTCCCCTCAGAGCCTTCCTACACGCGGCAACACGTCTCTCCAGGGACTTGGTGCAGTTCAACAACATCACCCCATCCCATTTCAAGCCCACGCCACCTTCTGGACCAGCTGAGTAATCATGTATAATGAGGCCAGCCGCAAAATCACCCCTGTATATGGCGCTGAGAGAGATATATCTTGAGTGCTTAAGTTGATTAAAAAAATAGTGCCACGGCTCTCGTCAGGCCTCTGCAGCTTGTAAGTAAAGTAAGTAAGTAAGTAAAAAAATTTATTGCACAATTATTTAAAATCATTGCAATATGCACATCCAGAAAATTACATTTTAAGTAGAAAAGAAGTATTCAAGTCTGTTAAAAAAAGACAAAAAAAATTATGGATTGGGTAATGGGAAGGGAAAGCAGAAAAGCCAAGGGAATGTCACTTAGGGGGGTTAAAATTCAAGCTTGCTCGGATGATTAAATCGAGGAGTTAATTTCTGTGATGAATTTTACAAAGTGAGTCGCCAATTGTGGCGAGTCTCCCATCATACATGCCTCGAGCGCTTCTTGACAAGTCCTGATGCCTAGAAAAAGCCAAATTGATCTCAGCCAAAATATTCTTTGCGCCGGAGGTGATGGCAAATGCACAGAATGTGGATTAGGCTTTCCTCTCCCTGGTTGCAGAAACGACACTGAGAGGAGGCTTCTTTCTTGTATCCATGGCCAAACTTGTATGCCTTCAACGGAATTAAGCCGAAACGAAATCTCATTAATTGATGTTTGATATACGGCTTCATTGCTGATGCGAGATAAGATGGTAATGCTTTCGGGGAATATAGTTTGGCAGCCCAGGGGCCGAGAAAAAGCTGGAGAACCTGTTGCATATCCGATTGATTCGATAGGATTTTGGCTTGCTTGGTTAAAAGCTTTGCTTTCGTTTCATTGGGCAAGGAAGAGGACCATATGTCCCCCGCTTCAAGGGAATTGAGACAGAATGTCAGATATTTATTCCATGATGTAGTTGGGTTGCTAAGCAGGAGCCATATGCCGCTCTTCAGTGAGTGGGGGTTAGCTTGTTTCGCTTTCAGACAGTATGAGACGTATCTTGCTCCCATAATCCAGCGCATAGAGAATAAGGAAAATTCTTTCCGGATTTGGGCATGGGAGGTCGAATTTGGCAATCGAAAGACCCGGCGATAGCATGATGACTGTGCTCTATCTAGCCAGTTGTTCATTTTGTCTTTAAAGATTATTGCGCCAAAGGAGATTGTAGGCAGGAATTTTGCGTTGATTAGTTTTATCAAAGGGACAAAATCTTGGGAATGCAGAGCACTCTTCGTTCTCTTGAAGGCCCCCTCTAAACTGCGAGCCACTGCCTGCATCTCTGTTGTATGCACCGTGCATCTCCCTTTATGGTCAATCCAGACGCCCAGATATTTATATGCAGTGACCGTCTCCAGTGGTTTCCCTTCTATAAACCACTTGATCTTTTTTCTATTCGCAGGTGTAATTGCCATCGTTTTGGTTTTACTAACGTTTATCTTTAGCATATTGTTTTTACAATACTGGGCGAGGGAATTGAGCAGTCTTTGGAGGCCCACCTGGGTTTGATCTAGAAGAATAGTATCGTCTGCGTATTGCAGAGTTTGGATTTTACTTTGAGCGATTCCTGGAGGGAAGGCTCTTGATCGGGACAACCATTCAGGTAAGTCGGCGAGGTACAGATTGAAAAGTAATGGCGCAAGGGTGCATCCTTGTTTTAGGCCCCTATTTGTGAACATTTTATTGGAGGTAGACCATTTCGATGTTACTCTGACTTTTACCCAGGTGTCCGTGTATAGGGCTATTAGTGCGTTTAGTAGTGCCCGTGGGATGCCCCATCTTGCCAGTTTTTCCCACAATTTAGACCAACTAAGCTGTCGAAGGCTTTACGAAAATCAATGAATCCCATATACATTGATTTGCCTTTTGCAGCTAGGGTTGTTTCCATCAGGTGGGCTATGGAAATCAAGTTGTCCTCGATGTGGCAACCTTTTCAGAAGCCAGTTTGGCTAAAAGGGATTACGTTTTTCATTTCCACCCATTTTGTAAGTTCTTTTAAGAGTACACTTGCATAGGCTTTCCCATCCACATCAAGCAGAGCTATCAGTCGATAGTTATCGGGGTTAGAGCGCAAGCCTTTTTTATGGAAAGGTACAAGGAATGATCCTTGCCAGGAGGGGGGGATTGTGTGTCCTTGAAGAGAGGGGTCAGTATCGCGGCCCATTTTTGTGCGGAGGCTTTGAGTACTTGCGTAGGGATCCCGTTGGGTCCGGGGGCACGGCTGGAGTACATTTTCTTTATGACTCCTACTATTTCTTCTGTTGTTATCTTGATGGTGGCGGTTGTGCCATCCTCAGTGATGAGCTGATCGAGAGTAAGTTGGGTACTACTGCTGTTATTTGATGTGTACGGTGCTGTGTATAATATTTTAACGTAATTCTCCCAGTCAGCGGGGGAGATATTAGCTGCAGTGGGTGGTTTAGTGGCTTTGGTTGCCTCATTTACCCAATTCCAAAATTTTCTTTCGTCCTTGGTTTTAATTATCTCAAAGACTGTCGCCCAACGGAGCTCTTCTTCCTGTCTTTTTAGGGCGAATCTGGCCTTTCTGTAGTTTTTTCTGGCAACAGATATGTCGCTCCTCAGGGATTTATAATCACTTTTGTTGGTCGCATGGACTCGTTGCAACTTATTTAATTTACTCTTTGTGGAAATGATAAGTTGTTTTTGCTCCAACAAAGTAGTTGGGACCGAAAGGTCCTTCGGAGGGCTATTTGGAAGTTTTAATGCTAATTGATCTCTGAATTCGCTTAGTTTTGTCTACCAGGAGGATCCTGTCAGGTAATCAGTGCCATCCAGACGCTGTTCGGAGAGAAGACTGTCTACTTCCGCTTCTATTACTTCACGATTCCATTCAGACCATCTTAATTTTCTTACATTCTGAAGGTTTGATTCCCTTCCAATCAGGGGAGTTGTCGGGCGATGTTGCTGCCTAAGGGCAATCTTGCATACTAGAAAGGCATGATCGCTGTCTAAGGACGGTATTATCGAGACCTGATGTGCCAGATGGAAGGCAGTGAAAGATATCCATATGTAATCTAAAGTTGCCATACGGGATGAAGATATATGGGTATATGCAGCTGGTTGATCAGAGGCTAACCTTCCGTTAAGAATGCGCAGGCCTGATTGGTTTAATTTTGTTGCTAACATTGTTCCATTGGCTTCCTTCCGTTGGTATTGGGACTTTATCTCCGGGATTGCCCACTCTTCATTTACTAGTGATATTTGAGAGGATTGGGTGGGGTCAATATCCATTAGGTTGGAGTTGAAGTCGCCCGTTATCAGCCACATATCATTTTGAAAAAAGCTTCAAAATTATTTATTATAGGAAGCAAGTTTCTTAGAGTAGTCCCCGACGAATTTTTACGGGATGTAGGTAGACACAGCCAATAATGATTTTTTGCTTTATTTTCCCCTTGACATGACTCTTAATCTCAATGCTGAGGAAAATGTAGTCGCCTTCGCCGTTATAAAGTGTCTCTAATTTTGCAACCAATGTATTCTTTACGGCGATCAGCACACCTCCAGATGCATGGCCACCTGCTGTGGATGGGATAGCAAAGGATTCGGCTACAGTGAAATGTTCCCAGATGGTATTCTCCAGGGCCCAGGTCTCTTGAATGGCAATGGCAATGATATCGATTGACTTCTGGAGGTTCGTGGTTAATCAGCCTATTTTCTCTTTTGTTAGGCCCCGGATGTTCCAGGAGCAAATGTTTAAGCAACAGGCTGTATCATACTTTGGTTCGTTTTCATGCTGAATTGTCTGTGCACTACCCTAAGGCCTTGGAAAGCCAGGACCAGTCTTGGGATTTGTTTGATTTAAATATACATTTACGTGGGCCGCCTGCTGTTGTAGCTGTTACTTGAAGCGGAGTATCAATCCAAGGTGCTGCTTTTGATTCCTGTCTGTGGCCGCGTAACATCGGGGGTAGCTGTCGTTTGCTCCCTTCCAAATTTAAGTCAGGGCTAATGTTGTTGGTTTTCAGTGGAGTCTTTTTGCAAGTCAATGGATTTTTCTGGCTCCTCTGCCTGATTTGTAATATGATCCCTCTTGTTTGTTCCAAGCCATTGCAGTAATGCATTACTCTTTTTTTTTGCTTTGTTTAATTTCTTCAGTTTTTTCTTGTTCTTTCTGGACATCGTGGTTCCTTCCTTCAGAATTTGTTTGGTCTCGATTAAAGGCATAAAATAACTTGTTGTGGTAGGTGGTTGATCAAGCTGGGTATTTATTGTAGTAATAAGTCGTTGTTGATCCAGTTTCAGGTTATTATAATTATCGCTTGGGCTGACTGGGATGACTGGGTTAATGAGATGTCATTTTGGCGTTCGAGAAGTTTCTTGGGTTTGAGGTTGGGTCGGAGAATTTGTTTTCTGCGATGTAGTTTGAGACTTTATCCTTAAATCTTCTATTAAAGTAGACATAATTTCGTGCAGGGATTCGAGTTTTTTTAATAAAGGCTCACAAGTACAGTTGATCTGAGTGTGATTTGGATACAGGATTATATTTGCGGGCAGTCCCTGACTTAAATGTGCTGCGGAGGTGTAATTTTGACCCGCATTATTTTGGACTCTTCGTATCAATGCGTTTAGCTGTTCCAGTTTAGAGTCTATACCCATTATAGAGTCTGCTAATAGTTGAAGAATAGCTATCTGTGTCTCCAGTTTGTCGGCATGCATATGGGCAGCATTAGCCATGGAGTGCAATGCTTGATTGGTGGCTGCGAGAAGCAATTAAACTTTAGGCATTCCTGGGCTTGCTTGGGAAGGCCTTTGTCTAAAACCTGCCGAGTCGGGATTTTTTTCAGTGGGATGATAGCAGGCGAAGGACGAGTTGATAGATAGATTAGATTGATATTTTTGAGGATTTTTGTTAGGATCATAGTTGGAACATTAGTCTTTAATTCCAGCTTTAACATTGCTAATGTTTGCAGTTGAAACTATGGGTGGGCTTGCTTTGGACAACGCCTCGGGTGAGGCAATATTGTTGAGAGGAGTAAACTGAGGTACCCCATTAGGAATTGGGGTGGATGTTTGTGATAGGAAGTCAAGGATGCGTTTTTGAATGTAGTCATTTGATGCGCCCTTTGTCAAATTTGTCATATTTTCATGCGGTAATAGACCTTGCTGGGTTGAGAGCTTTGGTGATTGAATCAAGGAATCTGACAATGAAATCCAAATTATAGAGTCAGCTGAGATTTGTGCCATGGCTTTAACATTATATATCTCTTTTCCCAGCTGGGACCACATATTGACCCTGCCACGCTGCCAAGTACTAACCATCAAACTCCTGCAAGGCATACTGATAGATACAAGGTTCCACTTTCACTTTTGCTTGCCGCCTCCGATTGCTCAAGCACATGAAAAAAAGCTTCACACAGTTACGGCTCCTAATGTGGTGGAAACGGAGCATTTCAAGCAGAACTGCACATAAAAGTAATACGTGTACTTTCTGCTTCAAATTGAATCACTATGAGGAACGTAATTGAGTCTTGAGCAGATGTGACAGAGTTAAGGAAATGTGTGGGGAGAGTGTTCCGTTGTGCTACTGTCCAAGGTGGCAGAAACGTCATGCCCAGTGCTAGGAAGCAGTTCCTTCACCCCAACGGGAAATATCCCCAGAATCGTAGAACTGTGCTAAATGTAGTGAGGGGAGTTGTGGGACTGCCGCAAAACACTGCAGGACGAGGAAGTAATAGTTGATGGTGTGGTTGCTGCATAAAATAACCCCCGCACTGTGCCCACTCCAGAGTACATGCTACAATACCCACTGCATTCCTTAGAATAAACAAGCCAACATGCATTTGTGTTTGTAGTGGTCATTTGTTGGCCGCAGTTTTATTAGGAATACATGGATATACTTTGGCATTATTCGCATGCCCTGGACATAAATCATCAACGTAGATCTGTCATATTTGCGTCATAAATCATATGCATTGGTCATACGTAATCTCTGTCATAAATCATATGTACATCACCAATTAGCAAATTGGACTGACAGTTCGTTGCTTAGCTCATTTGGAAGCTTGTCTTGTTTCTTGTCCCTTCTGGGTCATTCCTTTGCACGGTTGGGTTTTTGCTCTCTTTGCGTGGGGGGGGGGTAGCTTCTGTCCCCGGAGTTAGGCCACTACTCGCTACCTTGTTGGACTCTTTTGTGCCCTGCCATCCGGCGGGGGCTGGGCTGCGAGCGCCGTCTCCGTTTGCTACCCCCTTTTTGTAGGCCAAATCGCTCAGCCGTGAGGCATCCCAAAGTGAGTGGTCCTACACACTGCCCTTAGGCCAACTCACCCAGCCGTGAGGCATCCGAAGGTGAGTGGTCCTATTCCAGCACACCGCCCTTCGGTGTGCCTCCTTACCAACCATTATCCTCGTAGCTCTCCGCCACGCCGTCAGGGAGGCTTACGTCTTCCTGCGGCTCCCCCCCTTTCCTCTTGTCTTTTACCTGTAACCTGCTCGAGCCCTGGCTCCCCACAGGTTGCGCCATAATGCATGCCTGCCTTCCTCTGCCAGGTATACTCCATCTCGCCCATGGACCGGAGGTTTCCCGGTCCTGACTTTCTCTTGCGGCACCATATTCGTCTATTCAGCCCAGCTAACTTAGACTGCTGCCATCGGAACCAGGTGCATTATCTGTTGACTGGACCCCCATCCTGGTGGCTCCTACTCCCCCCAGATCATAGGTGGGGAGCAGGTTATCTTAACCCGGCCTCGGGACTGACTGCCGTCTAATGCCTGAAGCCTGGTAATTGCTTCCCGGCAGCGCCCATTGTGTCTGGCTGGGCTGCCTGTCCCTAGCCCTGAGGCCCCTTGTAGCCAAGGTGTGTCAACGCCGAGGGGCTTACCCCCGATGAGTGACAGTATCCCGCTAGTTTGTCTTGCTCCTAAACATTAACACCCTGGCCTGGTAGTTTCGGCACTGGACGGGTCTGCCCCCCTTTCCCTCGTTTTCACCTCTCCAAGGCTTTAGCTGTAGGCTGAAGACCTTAAGCTACCCTCCAGCTGTGCCACTGTAGCGTGCACCGCGTAGCTTAGCTCATCTCTGGCATTGTTGAGTTCTTGCTTGGCTTAAGCCAGTAACCGGCCAGTGTCATCACCACCGCTATGCTATCGGTCTGCCTGGGTGTACACCCTGCTCTTCCCTCAGCGCTGTAACCTCTAATTGTTCTGCCTGATTCTGGGCCTGAACCGAATCATCTTGCCCATTCCTTAACCCACTGGCCATAAACTGCACGCTTGATCCGCTTGTGACAGGCTGGAGGACATCAGTCTGGTGTCCTTTACCTTATTGTGGTACCTCCCAACATCTATTTTGAAGGCTGGGAATGCTCCCCGTTTTAACAGCTACCTCGTGGTTTCTTGCTTCCCTCTTGTGCCGGCCCCTGTTGTGCCGTGCTACATCGTTTTGAGACTTATGGATTGCCGTTACCACAGAATACAGAAAAAAAAAAAAAAAAAAAGGGGGGTAAGGGCTCCTTAGCTCCTCTACCCTCATATGTTTCCGCAGGGTGCCCCTCCTGCCCTAGTGGGCCCCTTAGCTGCCCGTGGTCCTGGATTGTTGAGGCAGCGCTGGGGCCCTTCGCTGCACTTGCCTCTTTCCCTTGGGGGCGGTATTCACAGTACTGGGCTCAGATCTTTGGATTTCCGAGTTTGACCTGTGACGAAAGCGCATTTTGTCAATGGGTGACTGCGAGCCCACTGAGAAGTGCTCAAGGCATCCCCCCGCTAGGGAGAAAACTACTAGTGTGTTTTGGGAACTTGGCAATGGACAACATTTGAGAAAAGCTGTCCACTTTTGAGCGCCCGTACCAAATTGCCGCAGTGCCTCCGGCCACTAGTGGGGCATAGTGTGGGCCATGGAGGCAACCGGGCCCGACAACTAGACCATTCTTTAACTCTGTGCCCCCCACCGCCTGCTGTGTATTATCACTTAGGCCAGGCCTTGAGGTCAGGAGGCCGCTGCGATGCTTCTAATAGAGAGACTTGGCACGGTCCTCTGCTACAAAGTACCTGTGATGCTATTTCTCCATTCCCAGCCCTGGGTCTACCTGTAAAAACTACGGGGGAGTGATGTACAGTTTTGGACACTGGGGTGCTCCCTTCCCACCTCTCTGGCTCGCGTTCACCTGCTGGCACCAGGCCGCCCTGCCCATTTAAACCCTTATTCCGCCGTCTGGGTTGGTACCCCTTCCAACCTACGTAACATAACCTGCGTATTTGTAAAGCGCATGTTCCCGGAGGTATCTTGGCTCTGAATACCCGCTGCCTCTTGTTACCCAAATCAATGGTACTCATCTTCTCGATCTCAGCTGGCTGAAAGGCTGTGTGGACCCGCCGGGATTGGAACCTGTGACCATGTGGTCAAAACACCGGCCCCTGCATTGGGCGTATTGGTCCACTGAGTCACCAGGCTTGGCTGATTCGTTCTACTTTCTGTAGTGTGACACCCTTGCGTGCCCAGCTGGCATTCCTAGCTGTTTTTACTATTTCACTGTTCTATGCCGGGGTCGCTGGGCAGAGTGCATAATTCTGTCCCCATTGACCATCCATCCATTGACCATCCTAATGCTACAGATGGCGCCAGCCATTGCTACAGTCATGGATCGTGTGCCAAAGCCTGGCTGACGAACGTACACCTAAACCATCATATCTTACCCGTCTCCAGACTAGCACTGTTTATTCCACATTATGTAGATTTTTTTTTTTTTTTTTTTGGTTTAATTCCGTTTCCGGCTCTTTATTTACTATTTTTCTTTATCTTGTTGCCTAAACATATGGCGCGGACTGGGCCCGAGGAATTGGAGCTTCACACGGGCCCCCTTTTTTTTTTTTTTTTTTTTACATTTTGGTACGGATAGATTAAGTGGGTTGCCCGGATCACAGGAGGTGGACTCGCACCCTTGTTAGGACCCTGGTTTGCAGCACCAAAGTCGGCAGCTCTGGCAGGCTGCTCCTCGATTCCTTCAAGCCCCTGCTTGCTACAGTCTGCCATAAGGGCCACCTGTCTTCTCTGTCTTACTTGCTGTCGTGGTTTGCCTGTCCCACACCTTTCGCGGTGGGCATCTCCCCTGTCCGCCTTGCATTGTGTTAAACCCATCCCTTTCACTCCGGTCCTCTCCCCAGGCAGCCCAATTCCTGCCCGGGTTTGATAGATACCGAGTTGCCCACCTTTGTGAAATGTTTGTGTTGATTCCCTAACTTTCAAGTAAGGCCATACCTTAAAACTCTTTGCCACTTGTGTGCGATTTACTTCTGCAGACTATTACGAGAGGATAGGGTCATATTCCTCTGAAGTTAATTGATTTACGAGCGCAAGGTTTACTTTTCTAACTACAGTGCCTCTATTCTGAGCTTATATATCGTTGATTTATGAGTGCACATGGCTTCCGAATTGGGCCCGGGGTTTACCGAAATCTGTGATTTAACTGGGCTCTCCCTCCCAAACATTACGAAAGGGTGCGCATCCAACTCAAACTGTCAATGTATTTGAAAGTAAGAACCACTTATTCTGTGATATGGCCAATCTCGAAATAAACAGTAACCTGTTGCAATATTTCTTTGTCAGGGGGGCTGTGGTGGTGGCTGGCAACATCGCAGGGCTCTATTTCCTTTGCCATGTGTCCGATGTGATAGCCCCGTGCAGACTTTCAGCAGACCGCCGAGTTTGTTTCCTGCCCCCCGCGTAAACAGTATCTTTTTGCCAAACAGGGGCACACCGAGATTATTTGCCGTATTATTGGCCCCATATATCTTTCCTCTATGCCGCCCCTGACAGTGTTTCTTAGGTGGGGGTCTTGCTCGTAAGATTCTCTCTACGTTTACTCTGCCCCGGGGCGCTTCTGCTCAACCTTTCCTTTTCATGACCTCGGACGCTATTCCTGCTGACCTGAAGTGCAAGGCAGGGTAAAGGTGTTCACGAGAGCTCTTTAAACCAGACTCCCAGCAACTGTAAGTGATTCCGGGCCCAGCATCCCCAGGGGCACATCCCGTCTATGTCATGTAGCGCCGCTGGATGGAGGCCCAAGGCGCCTTCTTGTGCGCGGGAAGCGCCGCTCGCTGCGCTCTGAGCTTTACCAGAAGCTCAGTGCCCGTTCCCCTTAATGGATAACCCCAGCTCTGATAACTTCTATGGAGTCCACCGGACCACCCCAATGTAAGCGCTCCCTGGGTAAGTCTTTAAATGTAGCTCGTCCTTTTTTTAATTATTATTATTTTTTTTTTTTTAAAGATTAACAAAAGGTTCTCAACGAGACCGATTAACCAGCCTGACCTAACCTGGGACAGTGCACCGTGCCCCCTTACCCTCCCACCGGATCGGAGCTACATAGCCCAGCGGTGCATCCGTCTATGTGCAAAAGCGCCAGTTCACAACCCGCCTACCTACTTGCTTTTTATTTCGCATGTGTTGGCAGTGTACTCCTACAAACCGTGATAGCCTCTTCATGACCTGCAGCTTGTAAATGTAATGAGGCCTGTGTCCAAGAGAAGCGCTATGCGTCATAGGTCTCGTCTATCACAATGCCCCTCCCCCTCAGTAATTACCTTAATTAGAAGCCAGGGAGAAGGTTGCTTTAGTTACTAGCCACTCTGGTGGTTACGCTCGCTTGCTTACTGGGGAGCGGGCCGAGGTGACCCTCCTAGGCAGGGTTCATGCCATTGCCTCCACCTTTCCCTGGTAGGGAACCCTGGTGTCCTTGCTGCGCCTCTTGTGCCCCTAAGCTCTTGCCTGCGTCTGGCGACCCACGCTCTGCAAGCAGCGTGATTAACCTGATGCTACAATGTGTCCTGCCTTTGCCGACCCAGCCTTAATGCTTCTGACCCTGCTCACCTTATTCCACTATCTTCAGTCATCTCGGGGGCACCGTCGCCCGCACCGACCCGTCCGCGTCGTGAGGCCTGCCCTGCCGGCCGTCTTCACTCCAGGCCGTGTCCCCTGGTCAGATGGTCCCGTGCTTGGCTAGGCCGACCCCATTAGTGCCGCCGTGCATGATTGTGCTGTCCCGTGCTCCTTGCTGCGACCCCCCGGTCACCGCCGATCTGGCTGTAGGTGCCGGTAATTCCAGACACGCGGACGCGTTTCTTCGAGCGGTTGCGACCTCCCTTTCTGCAATTCTCGGCGTGCTCCGATGCAGAAGATCTCCTCGCCAAGTTGTTCCTGAGTAGCAGCGGCAGCCGACCATCGCCTCAGGGTGTGCCACAGCAGAGCTTCGCCTCGAAGGTCGGAATAAACAGGGACAACAAAATTCTTGTTGTGCCGCTGCTGCTCCCCCGCTCCATGAAGATAGGAGCTGCCAGGGGGAGAGGCAGCTTATATCCCGCTGTGTCTTTCCCGCCTCATAGGCCGATTCCCCTATTGGGGGGTTTGTACCCCGCTTGTCTCCCCATTGGCCGGGGGATAGGCACCTTCCTTGTGGCTGTAGCGGGGCGCTTCTCCCGCCTCTGGGCGCCTCTTCGCGCCAAAACCAGTTTTTCTGGGGCTCAGCGTCGGTTATGGCGCCAGCCCTCTAGCCCCCGTTGGGGGCGGCTTCTGCAAAAGCTTGCAATCAGTTTACTTTAACATCTTGTTGAAATCATAGCATGTCTTGCCTATTTCTGCATACACAGGAACAGTTCTTTTTCAATCGCTAATGTTCTATGGTGAAAGTGCACCCATGCAGAACAGTGGTGCAACTACAGTGTGGTGCTGGGCATGTAAACCGCACATGGTAGAGGGCTGAATCTTGTTGATTCTTGAGTGTGCACTTTACCTGTATAAAAGGCACCCTATTATTGCTTCAGAATTAAGCAATGTCATCTCTCCCCATGACCTTTCAAACTTGAGTGTGCTTGAGGGTCCTCAGAGCACTTCCTCTGCAGGCAGCTCAAGCTGAAAAACAATGCTATCTGTGGGGTTCTCGGGGGCCTGCACCTTGAGGAGAGCGTTAAAGGTGAACGAGTTGCCACCTCACATTTCGTGGTGAAAATTGCACCTTTTAAGCAACGCTTCTTAGGAGATGAGAGGACGTGTTTTCTGAAAGCAAGGCTAATGTGCTACATAGCTAAATACATATAAGGTCCCAAAGGCGCGATTGATTGCATTGCAAATGCTTGTTGCTGTATGTGCACACTGATTCAATCAGAGAACATTACACCAGTCACCAACTGTGTCACAAAGAATCTCATGTCACTGACATCACAGTGTTGTGGAAACTCTAGACCCACACTTTCACAAAAATCATGAACCAATTCTTTTAGCTCCTGTGTTGTTCTTTTAATCTGTACCCAATTAACATCTTTTGCGTACTATGCCCTTCTGGAAATTAATCACTGCTATGTTTTTCTCCATAACAGAAAATGATGGTGCATTCATGCAAACCTATTTCACTGTCTCCTCACCTGGCCCTTGCACAGCAACTTTAGATTCAAACCACAATTCAGTCTGCAAGGCAATGTCAAAGAACATTTTCAAATTAATACACGACTCCTTTAAAATTTCAACAAATCCATCAACTTGTGGGCACCACAGCATAAGTTTGTCTCTCAATTTTTGGAATGTGTTCAGAAATGCTGCAAGTTCACTTTGTTCCGTGGCATATGAACATGCACTTCACCCACCTTTTCTCTCAATGAGTTAGCATTAGCTTCTCCCTCATCATGTTTATTATTTTCCTCACCTAGATCTGGTGTTTTTTTTTTCTTATCCAGTGTCTTTGCTAGGTCTGGTGGTTTCTTTTTCTTCTCATGATTTCTTGCCCACTTGTCTCCTAATTTCCCAAACCCACTACATTTGAAAATATATTTCATTATTTCTGCAATGTGCAATTGCATTCCTGAAGAACACATTGTCTCATGTGCCTCATCTTTCATATGTACCCTGAAACTTTTCTGAAATAGAAAACTTCCTGAAACATCAATTTCATATTTCTGAGCCCAATCAGTCAGTCTATCATGTGTATTTACTGCACACGTAGTTGTTTCCTTACTCAGGGAAATTAATTCGTTTTTCTGACACTGGTTCACACTTTCATGATTTAAACAGCAGGGACTGTTAATTCTTTCATGTTAAAATTTTAAATTTAAAGCATTAAGATGACACTTTTTTTCAGGGTCTGGGTTAATTTGTTACCCCATACTCTTTACCTTTTTAATCACATCTCCAAATATATTAATTTTATCCTGGGCTGTTGGTGTTGTAAAGATCATCCATTTCTCTCCCACCTTTCAGTGCTTGGACTGTCTGGGGTTAGTTTCTGTTCAATAATCTGTAAATACTGAGTTTCTGATGTAAATCCTGACATAATAACTCCTTCGGCATGCTCTTTAAACCTTTTGAGTAGGGACCATATTAATTCGGACAGTCACAATTTGTCTAGGCCCTGCCTCGGCATCTGCAGCTTGTAGTACTTGTACTGAATCAGTCACACTTGAAGCAGTAACACCTGGAGGTATCACTGTCAGTGCTGAATCAACAGGTAGTGTGTCAATCTGAAATATCTGCACAGTTCTCTCTATCTGTGTTTCTCTCTGTTTAACAGAAGCAATAGCCACTGTAGTACTTACTGGTACTATATTATCAGTATTTTTGTGGGGACACTTAGTTAACAATGCATCAGTTATTTCATCCCCTGAATCATTATTTATTTGAAGCTTTTTGTCATCCTTAATTCCCTTCTTCTGTATCTGGCGCTTTACTTTTTATCCTCACTTGCTTTGTCTTTTGCTTTTTCCCACATTTATAAGGCCTCAAATTGTGCAGCTCTAGATGGTGTCTTTATTTCACATAACACTCTCTATAATTTGTCAATAATTTGCAATTCAAAAGTACCATCTTTTGGAAACCTCAAAGGAATCTCTATTTTCAGTAATATTGCACCATTGGTGAACCCACATACAGGAGTTTTGTCCTAAATTGGTAGACATAAAATGCACAGGTGTTCCTTCAGGAGCATGACCAATTAAAAACAAAATTATCACTTAACCTCCCAACAGTTTCTTTTAACCTTCAAACAATTTCATTGCTGCAATAGTTCAATGCAATTTCTTTTCTTTAATGCTGTCAGTTTCAATTTCAGTCAGTTTAACTCCTACTACTGACCCTCTCAACTGCAGTATTTTTCTGAGTTTTCGTAATCAAAATTCTGTTAGTAACAACATAAAAAACATTTGCTACTCTGTCTGTTCCACTAAACAAAGGATAGACTTCAACTTATTCCTGGAGACTCAGAATTGCTCCCCTTTTACTGTGAGTAAATCCCTCTGTTTATTTTTCATTCAAGCTCAGACGAACCTGTTACTCCTACAGTGTTACCCTTTCTAGGTTATGTAAGACCAATATTGTACCAGCGAACTCTCTGATGTCACTCAAGCGCGGAAGAACCTGTTACTCCTTCATTGTTACCCTTTCTATGTGATATAACACCAAAGCACTAGCAAACTCTCTGCTATCAAACACTCTCACTTTTATACAATATATAGTCTATAATGCAACACTGCCAGCCCTGCGTAGCTTCTCAGTGTTCTTCCAACAGACGAGTAACCTTCTGCAGTGTGCCTTCCATTTACCACCCGCTATTCCGTACCCGGGCTTTTTCTGGAGAACATAAAACAGGACACAAACTTTTCATGTTAATCATATAATCAATAATCAATGATTGACTTATGAAATTACCAATTTATCAATAAAACCATCAAGTCAAAATGAGCAAAAAACATTCAAAACCCTTACTATTTTTCAACACTTAAAAAATACATCCTAGCATATTAACAACATTTCACAACAATATTGATACTCATACCACTCCAGAAAACGCCTTCTTGCATCACCTTCCAGTACTGATTTGCCAGTCTTCAGGTTCAGAGCATTGAAATCAGGACTTTCTTTTGAGAATCTGGACATTTATCTAACTTGGGCAATTATTTCCTAGCGCTATTTAGGCCTTAGACTAAACTATGCTCCTTTTGGTGATGGTGTTAACCTTACATCTGCTACCAAAACGGAGCCAGCGGTAATTTCACGGTAATTTCTCAATGCAAAACCATAATTTACCTCTAGTTTACCGCTTTAAAGGTGATGGACCTTTGCCACCGTGTATCACCTTAAGGAGACTTACCATAAACATGAAAAGTCAAAATGCAATTAATATTTAAGTCCATAAAGAGAGTTATGAGTATTTTTTAAAGGGTTTTTATTTTCTAGTCAAAAGTTAAGTTTCTCTGACCCTTTATTAATTAGTCAAATATCAATCTGGTTACAGAATTGAAAAAATAGGAAAAATAGAATTAAGACCAAACATATTATAGATTGCATACAAAGCACTCCATCAGAAAGGGAAACCCATAATTCTATGTCAGTCAGAACTCTTTAAAGAGTTTCCGGAAAAATTTAATTCAAGAGTGAGTTTTGCAAAGCTAATCAATAATTAATAATTAGCAAAAATCTCCCATAAAGAGAAATAACTGCATATGACAAAAAAAAAACAAAAAAAACCTTCCTGATCTCTCAGCTGCTCTCTCTTCTCTGGTCTGTCCATCTGTGCTCCTCTGCTCTGTGTCTCACATAGATAGGCTGCTCCTTGAAAATGCCCTCCCTTCATGAGACCACAGAAGAATGTGATCTGCCCAAAAACAATCAAGGCCAGCCTACACCTCTCAAAAATATGTGAACAGGGCCCCCCGTTCTCTGCGCAATCTCCTCCCAGGCTGCACCCGTGACGTTCAATTTCCTAACCCAAAGGATGTCTGGTCAGATCTGCTTCTTCTCTTCTCTCCTAATCTCTCCTTTTGTGTCTCTCCTGACACGCACTCTAAGGGGTCATTATTTATACTCTAATTTTAGCTGACTATACTAATGATGTGGCAGTTTCAGTAGAAACTCGCACTATGATTGGTTAGCACAGGTGACATGGGGTTTCTTCATCGTGTTCTCATTACAAATCCAATTCATACCTGTTTTCACAAAGGAAGCGTTAAGACTTAATACAGTCATATGTTTCACCATCAATAATTATACAATATTGCAACATTTAAATGACAAAATGTTTCTGTACATTTCCGTCTCTCTTTCACATCGCACGCAGGGATGACACTTTCCCACAAACACTTGTACATTTGGCACTATGACAGGATTGTGCAGATCACTGTGGCCTTGACCTCTGTGTCTTCACTTGAGGCACTTGGCAGATCATGTAGCTGGTTGGCGCATGCGCTTCCCATTCAGCACACTGCTGACAATTCTCAACCATGCTGGATTCTTAGGCATCCATTTTATTTTTGGGCCCAATGTATACTAAGGTAAAACAAACACAAAAGAATATTAATTTATGAAGTAAAGCCCATTATGTTTACCTCCCCCATACTAGTACCCAGTTTTAGTTATTACCTAACAAAAGCTATTAGTTTAAAGCATATTTTCTATTATTTGTGCACAGCATGTAAATGTGCAATTTACAACATAGCATAAACATGCACTAGTGCAAATTTTCAAAGCGCAAACAGTTAATTCATACTCATAGCAACATGCTCTAATGTTTGGATAGCTTTTCATGCAAAATGTGTTTGCCCCACATGTAGTGTTGGTGCATGGCTGATTAATTAATACATATTATAAGAAAGATGTGTTATGAACTGAACATGCATTGTGTAAATATGCAACAAAGCCAAGGTCTCTTAGACGAGAACAGAGCTTATGATTTATATGGTACTCGCAAATTGCGCGTGCAATTTCAAGGGTGCAAGGGTGTCAAAAGGACACCCTGTTGCGCCCCTGAAATTGATCTGTGCACAAATGTTGCGCACACACATGTCCCAAGGACATGTGTGTGTGTAATACACAACTCTGAAAAATGCACTTTAGTGCATTTTTCAAAGTATTTGCAAATTACCATGAAGTTCAACTTCATGGTAATTTGCGACCCCTAGTAGCGAAATCGCCACTTAAAAGAGGTTTTTGCATTGCATTTAAGGAATCGCAAAATGCAATTCCTTAAATGCAATCAAAATTTGAGAACTTGCAATTAATTGCAAATTCTCAAATTGGGATGGCCTTGACGTTTGCTGCATCGCAAAAGCTAATTTTGCAATCGCAAACGGGCGATTTTTGCAAATCGCACCATTTGCGATCACAAAAAGCTTTGATGCATGTGCCTGTCCATGTCTTTCACTTTGCATGCACCAAAAGTGCCACTTTTAAAAAGCGTTTGACTAGGCCTAATTTCATGTTTCATGTGCCATGTGTTTTCACTTGCCCCAAAATCTGCATGCCATTTTAATTGCAGACGGTCTGAAACACAAAACAGAGCGATGCTTAATCTTGATGAAATCTGGCTCTATCAAAACAGTGAGTGATAGTAAAGAAAAAAGGATACTCACGAGGGAACCCAGCCGGGTTCTAGTTATGTGTGAGGGAAAAAGGAGAAAGTGAGCGAATGAAAAGAATGATTTGACCCACGGGGCAACAAGATAAACGGGTGGAATAATTACTCCTATTCACCGTTAACAGTAAGGAGAACTTACCCCAAGTGAGAGTGGGGGCTGGCAATCCGTGAGTAGCACAACGCTATTGATGAAGCCCAATAAGAAAGCGTGGTATTCTCTTAAACGCAGACAGCTCAGACAATCTTGCAAACAATTTGAAAGGAAATGGAGGAAGGATTTTACAGAGACTATCAAGAGCAATTATAGAGAAGCACTTAAGCTTTATAAAAATGAAATAAAAGTTGCTCAAGCTAGTTGCTATCGTGGAAAAATTGCTTCTGCTTCCAATTCCCCAAGGGACATTTTTTAAAATTATGAAATCTCTCCTCACCCCTCTTAGCCCTCATATTGAATCTGTTGATGCTCAAAAGCGTTCTGATGAAATAGCAGATTTCCTCTCTACAAAAGTCTACAACATCTATTCTACGTTCCAACAAACGAATCTGGACCTAAATATACCATTGCCTACTCAACAAGGCAGGCTGGAGGAATTTGCTCCGCTGACCCTACTGTCCCTGCAGAAACTTTTGAGGGAGCTTAAATCGAGATCTCCGGCAGACCCCGCCCCTCTGTCCATTCTCAATCTGGTCTCAGATATTGTCTCTCCAGTTATCTTGGACGTAATAAATTCCTCCCTTGTAATGGGGCAGATCTCGCTTCTCTGGAAACAAGCAAGAGTCAAAGCTCTTCTGTAAGAGTCCAATTTAGATCCTGAGGACTGGGCCAATGATCGCCCCATTTCTCTGCTGCCGGGAATTAGTAAACTTGCAGAAAAATATGCTAACTCCATACTGGCAGCTTTTGTGGAGGAAAATAAATGCCTCCATCCCACCCAGACTGGCTTCAGATGCTATCAGGACACGGAGACCGCACTTCTCGCAGTGGTTGAAGAGTCCAGAAAAATCTTGGACAACGGAGGCTGCGCTGCGATCATCTTGTTAGATCGCAGCGCAGCCTTTGATACGGTAAACCATCAAATTATGATCCAAAGGCTCAGGGAGCTGGGGGTAGCAGGGACTGCCCTTAAATGGTTGAAGTCCTTCCCCTCAGACAGATAATTTGCGGTCTTTGAAGAGGATGTTCTCTTGAAGCAGATTTCTTTGCAGTATGGAGTCCCCCAGGGATCTTCGCTGAGTCCCACCATGTTTAACATCTACATGAGGTCCCTTGCGGATGTGGTGCTCCCCTGGGGGATCCAGATGGTCACGTACGCTGATGACACCCAGTTGGTGGTGGCCCTTAGCCAGCAAGATAAAGCTGAACTTGGTCTAACTTCCTGCCTTGTGAAGGTCTCTGAGTGGATGGATCTGTCTTTTCTTAAATTGAACGGTGCCAAGACAGAAATTATGATACTAGGCCATGCGGCCCCCCTGAATTTAGATCCTATGTGGCCTAGTTGTCTTGGCCCCATTCCTGTACCAAAGAAACAAATAAAGAGTTTGGGCGTATGTTTTGACTCCAACGTCGGCTTCACAGTTCAAGCACGTAAAGTTGCCTCTAACTGCTATGGTCTTCTTAGATCGATAAGGAAGATTTTGCCTCTTCTTCCATTTGAAGCTAGGCATATGCTGGTCCAAGCACTTATTTTATCGTGGCTGGACTATGCGAATGCAGTTTAATTGGGTGCGCCACAAGGAACCACTAAGACCTTACACACTGTCTAGAACTGTGCGGCCCTCCTTTTAATGAATGTCCCAAAACGTAATTCTGCTAAGTTAGTGCTTAGCCGGTTGCATTGGCTTCCTGTTCAAGAAAGAATCCGGTTTAAGGCAATGTGTATTGTCCTTAAGTCCATTGCTGGTAATGGGCCCCCCATGATTCAGTCCATGGTGCAATTTATTCGCACCAATCGGACTCTTAGATCATTGTAGAATAAAAAAGGTCTTCCACTTTGCTGAGCTCAAATGAGCCGTCAGGGGACTGCTGATGCTGCAGACCAAGAACACTAAAGTGTGCCCACATTCTAGCACCCGCTGTGTTCTTGGTCGAAAAATCACGCATGTGCCTTGAATCCAAGTGACACTGAGTCATAAAAGGTTGGACGGGGGTTATGTGTGATGAAATAAGAATGTAGCCATGCCAGGAACCACGAGACGATTTCTTGAAATACATAAACAAAAGTTCCACACAAAAGCAAATGAACACAGTACTTCGTTAACGGGAACTGATAAGAGCACCCTTTTAAGATATATTAATTACAATAGATTTCACAAGCACAGCTCAAGCGCTATGCAGGCGGAACCTAAAAATACGATCAGAAAAGAAAATGATATTCAGATGATGAAGGAGAGAGTTGAGTTATTAAGTAAAACAGAAGATATCAAAGAACTAGCAGGTGAGAAGAATACAATGAGAGCAAACATGGAAATGGCACAAAAGCAGACCAGGACAGACATGGATGGGAGAAAAGAGAGGTCAAAATTGAGGTGGGCATGCCACAGATGTCAAGACACCAGAGCTGTTCATGGACTGTCACATACTTGACAAACCCCTCTGTGTGCAGCAGAGGAGGGACTGGCTACTTCCATTTTTTACAATCAAAATTCAAAAAGCCTTAGGCGCTGGCCCTGAAAGTAAGCAGGGGAGGCAGAAAGGAAGGGCTACAAGCCATATGTAGATAGAGGACACTGTCTGGAAACATTCCCATTTAAGCTGGGAGCACAGGGCAAGCTGCAGGAATAAAGGGGAAGGGGAGAAAAACGGAAGATGCAGGGAAAAAGAAAGAAAGAGTGAAAGAAGGTGAGAAGGGGCAGACAAAAGAGAGTGATAAAGGTAAAAGAGAGAAAGTAAGGAACCAAAGAGAGAGGAAATGTGAAGCCAGAAAGAGCCGGGCCAACATTCTGAGTGAGATAAAATTAGCGAGAGGCAGACAAGGAAAGAAAGACAAAGGGAGAGAGATAGAGAGTGAGAGACCGAAAAAAGGAAAAGGAGAAAGATGAGGCAGAGAGCGAGAAGAGTAGGCCAGGACACCACTTGTAAAAGTCCACCTCGGAAGAGGCCCAGTAAACAAACCCTGTTTGTCCTATTGCCCTCGAAGAGGTCGGACAGAAGCAGTCTTTGTGGAAGAACCCACACAAGGTATGTATAAAATAGGTTAGAAGTAAATGTACCCTTTAATTTCTAGACACCTATCTATGCAGTTTACTCCTAACCCATAACATTCAACCCCAAGATTGAAAGCAATAAACAATATAGCTCAAGCAGTAAACACAAATTACTGTCAAGAGGAGAAATTGGATGCTTTTTCTACACAATTCGTTTGTTCGACTGGAGCCATCGATACCGAAGGAGAGTGGACGTGTTAGGTTCTAGTCAACATTTCTTTTCTTACGAATGTGTTCGATTAAATGACAAAGTATACTGTCTTCTCTCTCAAAATACTAGGTGTATTGATGTTTGCTTACGGGGCTTTACTTTCACCCAACTAGTACAAGTGGATAGTTTGAGTATAAATTGTAGAATAATTAGGTTTTTAATCATTTGTGTACCACAGTCATAGTCATTTATTGCACTATTTTTTAATTGTTTTTATGAATTGACGTTGAAGAACAATTGCATATTTTTTTAATAAATATTATTGTACTAAATTTCTACTCTTGACAGAGTACAAAAGATGGAACAAAAACAAAAGATGGAATGAATACAAACAATGGAAAGAGCAATGGGCAGGCATGCAACCATCATGAAAGTGGCCACATTAGTCGTGCAGGTAAGAGGGGAAATCGGGAGCCTGTGTTGGACGCACGCTTCTATCCCAGTCACGCGTGTAATTGTACTCTCTGCATCACAACACATAATCAATGCTTCAGGCAGCGAAAAAGATGCAGGGCTCTGGTACAGATTGTGGTGCAGGAATCTGAAATGAGCCATTCACTGGCTTGCAAGGACCCCACTGAGAGCAGGTGAACATCACCACAAGAGCCAGTCACTCTTGGTTTACAGCTGTCACACGAAAAGTTTGCTCAGATGCTGCTGCAATGGCAGAGGGTCACAGGTCCATGATCTCTGGAGTGTGTGACAGCCAAAGGTCAGACATACTGCAGACATCAGTGGCCAGTGGGGAATCAGGAGGGGTCTGGATGACTGACAACAAAGGGGAACCAGTTGTGGTAGCAAGATGCTGCATAGCAAGTACTTAGGCTCTCGGGCTGAGATCCACCATGGGGAGGGCATCTATGGCACTTTCTTCACGGGGGTTACAGACCACAAGGGGGCTGCACTCAATGGCGGCCATGGGAAGAATCAAATCAAATCAGGTGTTTGTTAAGCGCGACTACTCACCCATAAGGGTCTCAAGGTGCTGAGGGTGTGGGGGGTTCGCAGGTTCCAGTCCATCAAGAAGGGGGTCTGTTGAAGAGCCAGGTTTTGATGTTTCTTGTGAAGATGGGGAGCGATGTTATCTTTCTGAGGTTGAGCGGAAGGTCGTTCCACGCACTGGCCGTGCAGAAGGAGAAGGAGCGGCCACCCAATCTGGTCTTTCTGGTGCAGGGGACCATGGCGTAGGAGAGCTGGGCTGATTGTAGTGGCCCGTGGGCAGGGGGCCACCAGGTGTCGTTCCAGGCATCTGGGTTTGGGCCCATGAGGAGTACTTCCGTTTTGTTTGTGTTTAGTTGTAGGCAGCTGTTTTTCATCCTTCAACGGCAGATCTGAGGCAGGCGCAGTTGGACTGCCCTTCTCTTGAACCCCTTAGACAGCAAGCTACTGCTGAGGCTGCTGGGAATGCTAGTGGAACCCATGACATTTATTGGGATGAAGGGCTCCTGTATTCAGAGGCTAGAGACCCCAAGCCTGGTGCTTCCAGGAGGTTGGTCATACCTTTGGCATTCAGGGGCTTCCTTTTGACACTAGCCCATGATATTCCCTTAGCAGGACATCTTGGCCAGAACAAGACTTGGGACAGGCTTGTCCCTCACTTTCACTGGCCCCACAAGTCAGAAGACAAGCCAGTGGCAAAGCAGGTGGCACTACAAAGGCCCCCCTTATACCACTACCTGTGGTGGGGGTTCCCTTTGAAAGAGTGGGGATTGACATTGTTGGACCAATGGATCCTCAGACAGCATCTGGGCACAGGTTTATCCTGGTGGTAGTGGATTATGCCACCAGGTACCCAGAAACTATACCACTTAGGACCACTACAGCACCTGTTGTGGCAAGAACCCTCCTAGGCGTTTTCTCAAGAGTGGGTTTCCCTAAGGAGGTTGTTTCAGACAGAGGAGCAAACTTTATGTGTAGTTATATGACTGCAATGTGGAAGGAGTGTGGAGTGAACTACACCCTATCGCCCACAATACAACGGTCTAGTTGAAAGGTTCAACAAGGCCTTAAAGGGTATGATTAAGGGTCTCCCTGAAAAGCTCAGGTGGAGATGGGATATCCCACTGCCCTGCCTTTTATATGCATACAGAGAGGTCCCACAAAGGGGTTGGCTACAGCCCTTTTGAACATTTGTTTGGGCATCCTGTAAGAGGACCCTTTTGTCTGGTAAAGGAAGGATGGGAGTTACCTCTCAAACAAGACATTGTGGACTATGTACTTGGTCTCTGCTCCAGGATGGCTGAGTACATGAAAAAGGCATCCAAAAACCTTGAGGCTAGCCAGGAACTGGGAAAAGCCTGGCATGACCAAAAGGATGTACTGACTTTTTACCAGCCAGGACAGAAAGTGTGGGTGTTGGAACCTGTGGCCCCAGCAGCTCGCCAAGACAAGTGGAGTGGACCCCACACTATTGTTGAACAGAAGGGAGAGGTTACCTATTTGATAGACCTAGGAACTCCAAGGAGCGCCCTTAGGGTGCTTCATGTCAACAGACTGAAGGCATATGTTGACAGGGCAGACATGGGCTTGCTCATGGCTACTGATGAAGGACAGGGGGAAGAGTGTGACCCTCTCCCAGACCTGCTCTCAGAACCCTGATGATGGATCAGTAGATGGTGTAGCCTTGATAGGCAGCCTCACTGAGCAGCAGCAAACTGACAGCAGACAAGTTCTACAGGCATACAGACATATGTTTTCACTGACTCCAAGTCAGACTACCTGGTGCACTCATGAGGTGGACACTGGGGACAGTCTGCCTGTTAAAAATAAGATTTACAGGCAACCTGATCATGTCAGGGGCTGTATCAGGAAAGAAGTCCAGAAAATGTTGGAATTGGGAGTGATTGAACCTTCAGATAGCCCTTGGGCTAGTCCAGTAGTCCTAGTACGTAAACCTTACACCCAGGGTGGTATGAGAGAGATGATGTTTTGTGTAGACTACAGAGGTCTCAATGCTGTCACTAAGACAGATGCCCATCCAATACCAAGAGCAGATGATCTCATAGACACTTTGGCCTCAGCCAAGTTTCTGAGCACATTTGATCTGACAGCTGGCTACTGGCAGATCAGACTAGCTGATGATGCAAAGCCAAAAACAGCATTTGCAACGCCTAGTGGACATTTTCAGTTTGTGGTAATGCCCTTTGGTCTGAAGAATGCACCTGCCACATTTCAAAGGTTGGTGAACAAAGTCCTCACAGGCCTGGAAGGCTACTGTACAGCTTATCTTGATGAGATTGCTGTCTTTAGCTCCACCTGGGAAGATCACCTGATCCACCTGAAAAATGTTTTGGAGGCCCTGCAGAAGGCAGGCCTAACTAGCAAGGCTACTAAGTGCTTGATAGGGCAGAGTCAGGTTGTGTACCTGGGCCACTTTGTAGGTGGAGGCCAGGTTCAACCATTTCAGAGCAAAATCCAGACCATCATAGACTGGGTTGCTCCAACCACCCAGACTCAGGTCAGAGCTTTCTTGGGCCTGACTGGGTACTATAGGAGGTTTGTCAAGGGGTATGGTTCCATTGTGACACCCCTGAATGACTTAACTTCTTTAATGCCTAAGAAAGTTCAGTGTACAGTCAGCTGTCAAAAGGCATTTGATGACCTGAAGCAGGACATGTGCACTGCACCAATTCTGCAAAGTCCTAACTACTCCAAAGAATTAATTTTTCAAACAGATGCTTCTGAGTTGGGGGTAGGGGCTGTGCTATCACAATTGAATGAAGAAGGTCAGGACCAGTCAGTAGCTTTTATTAGCAGAAGGCTGACCCCTAGAGAGAAACGTTGATCAGCTATTGAGAGGGAGGCCTTTGCTGTGGTTTGGGTTCTGAAGAAGTTGAGACCATACATGTTTGGTACTCATTTCATTGTTCAGACAGCCCATAAGCCCCTCTTATGGCTAAAACAGATGAAGGGTGAAAATCCCAAACTACTCAGGTGGTCCATTTCTCTACAGGGGATGGACTATACAGTGGAACATAGACCTGGGAGTAACCATGCCAATGCAGATGGACTCTCCAGATATTTCAACATAGAACATGAAGACTCAACTGGTCAAGGTTAGTTTAATGTCCCTGCATTTTTTTGGGGGTGGGGGGGGGGGGGGGGTAGGAGAGTAGGGTCTGCTTCCTATGGCTACCTCCACTTTTTGCTGTGCTTCACTGGTTTTTCGACTTTAGTCTGGCTGTGGCCCTGCTAATCAGGCCCACAGCCTAGCTGTTCTCTCTCTAAATTGATACCATGTACTTTAGGTACATACCAGATTGGTTACTGGGTCACCCTTGTGAACCCCTGTATAGTGTACCCTAGGTACCCAAGGCATTTTCACCCTAGGCCTACCAGGTGCTGCAGCATGCATTGTGCCACCCCTGGTTAGCCTTCCAAACTGACACCACAGGTCTGCACCTGCAGCCTGGGTAAGGTGGTGTAATCACCCCTTACTGGGATATAGTATACCTATACCCTATATATATAGACACATATTAACCTATAAGTCACTCCTATGGCGGACCTCGACAATCCTGGAAGCAGAGTGCTTGGTTTTGTGTGAGAAGGTGCCCTAGCATGAGCTGAGCCCCTCTGCAGCTTTCGGAACCATCTCCTTATAGCTGTTCTATGATATAGCCATACCATATACTCTTAAGTGCATTATAATCCTCATGGTTAATGCTAACTTTGGTTTGGCTTTATCAAAACATGTTGTGTAAGGTGTCAAACACTTTGGAATACTACCCCCCGCCAGTCCTGGCACGCGGAGTAGCATTCCACCCTTCTAGAGGGAGAAGACATGTAGTTACTGGTTTACCCGGTTAAAGTTAAACAGAGCCCTGGCATCACAAAATGGATGCTGCTGCCACAGACACGAGTCTGTCCTCCTGCTGCTGGACGAACCTCCAGCAGGGGAGGCCTGGACAATAGGTTTCCTGTCCAGGGAGGTGCTGGCACCTCCCCAGACAGGCTTTAGTGTATTGGGGCAGGGTGGGTTGCATTCAGTGAATGCTTTTCAGACACTGCCTGGGGCACACAAGGTGCTCCATGCATTTCCCAGTTCAAACCGGGTGCTGGGGCACTCTGCCCCAGCTCTGGCACGAAACTGGACAAATGGGAAGGGGTGTAACCACCCCCTCCCCAGGTCCTCCCATACGTGGGACCCTAGAGTTAGTCCATCCCCTATTTTTCCTATAAAGATAGAACCTCAGTCACTAGGACTTCAGATTACCCTGGACGAAACTCTGATACACAAATCTTGGATCTTCGACATACCATATCGACTGGAGGACAGAAGAAATCTCCCTTGTGGTCAAGGAATGACCACCCTGTTCAAACAGGCACCAACTGCATCTTTGCCTGTCTGCATTTTCGAGGCTCCAGTCAGATCCCGAAGAACCTGTGACACAGGACATGGACTTCCAGACATCTCTGACGCTGACCCGAGCTCCCAGCAAAGCTGAGACCCGTAGAGGATACGAGAGACGTGGGACCAGAACTCCTGGACATCCTGCATTTTGCAAACTGCACCAATTTCCCGAGGTATCCCGAAGTTGTGCATTGGGGTGCTTGAAGCCCCAGCCCCGAGCACCTTTTGCACCGAAGCTCAGAGGCCCACACTCCACGAGTGTCCCGTGGGCCCGCTTTGTGCATTTCAGCTTGACGCGTCTTAACGGTTCCTAGTCCATTGGCTAGTGAGCCCCCACGAAAACTTTCCTTTGATTTACTTTGCTTTCCTGGTTGCTCCAGGCTTGCTCCAACTTTCCTGCAAAGGAGAAGTTCCTCAGACCTTGCTGGTCTGCACCAAAGCCAATCTCGTCATCCTGCGTGGGTTGCGGTTGCCAAGGCTTGTTGAGTATAATCCGGATTCCAACACTGCAGTCAACTAGATCCTTAGTGGGACAGCTCGAATCCAGCTCCTGGTTGTCATCAACGCTCCCTGGACCACGTGGCTGAAGAGATAAGCTTCACCTCTTTCACCTGAAATCACCCGACATCGCCTGGCATCTTCCTGTCGCCATCCTGGTCACTGGCAAGTGACCCAGACTCTGTCCCTTCTGCTTTCAGGTTCTTCAGATCTTCGATCCACCCTTGGATCCACACGGACACTTTTCCTCTGGTCGCCTGCAGCATTTCTTCGAGCTCTCCATTGGAATCGACAAGGAAACCCGACACGAAAAAACACCTATGCACCTTCCCTAGGTGAGGTAACACGAGTACTCTGGTGCTCCCATGGGTATTGACTCTCCAAGTGTCCTAGTCTAAAAGGGTTCCATCGCAGTTCACCTCCTTGTGCCCTTAACCTCTAAAACTGTACTTTGTTCATTCTCCATAGAAAGTCATTGGTAACCCGCGGCTGTGTTTAGACACTGCACGCGTCTCCCGTGGGCCTCCTGCATCCTAACCTTTGGTTGTTCTGAGTAGCCCCAGCGATTCCACAAGCCCCAGGCCTGCTTTCTTTTCCACACGTGGTTCTTATACCACTATTTTAGTATATGGTTTGTGAGGCTCCTAGGGCATAACGTATACTGTGAAACTTATCGTATGCTAATCAAGTTCCTTGTATTGTACTGTTACCTATGACCTCATAAAGAGTGCAGAGGTGTTGTGTTTAGATTAAATACATACACATTTGATATATACCTTGTGCGGTGTGCTTTCATTTGGTACTCAAGAGATTATAAATGGTAAAACAACTTGCTTAACTCGCCTCTAAGTCTTAGTCTGAAGGCTGCTCTCCACAGCTACCACCAGGATAGCTTTCTTTAATGTTGACTTTACAACCTACCATCAATAAGGGTTGTTTGGACTGGTGCAAGGTGCCCACTAGAATAGTGGACATCATATACGAGGCCAACTTCTCACAGTGTTGGCGGCCCCGTTGAAAATGTGGTGGGGCAGAGGTCCGTGAGGGCCCCAAGGTGGATCGTCTTCAGTGTGTCATCATGGTGAGGGCTGTCCAGGTGTCGATCGCTGGCTTCAGGGTGTCGGGGGTGGTTCAGTGTGTTGGTTGTCTTCGTCGAAGTTGTCACAGATGCTCTTGAGTTTGTGGTGGAAAAAGGTGCTGAGTTTGTCGTAGAGGTCTTGTGAGGGAGGGATGTCGGTGGACTCGCTGGTGGGTTGGGCGAACTCCTTGATGATGTTGAAGAGTTCTTTGCTGTTGTGTGCATGAGTAGAGATTCTGTCTTCAATCGCTTTTTTCCTCGTTTTTCTGATGAGTGGTGGTGGGCGTTGGAGGGGGCTTTGAAGTTGTTGTGGGCTTCTGTGGATTTGGTGTTCCTCTAGGCCTTTTCGAGGCGGTGGCAAGCGCGTCTGGATTCTCGAAGTTCGGTGGTGAACCATCTAGCTTTCCTGGCGTGGGAGTTGTTGTTTTTCTTGAGGGGGGCTATGGTGTTGGCGCTGTCGGAGATCCATCTGTGCAGGGTTCGGGCTGCGGTGTTGGCGTCATCGTTTTCCGCGATGGTTGGAGTGGAGTTGCTGAGTGATGATGTTAGCTGGTCGCCGGTGATTCTGGTCCAGTTTCTTCGTGGGAGCAGGTGCTGGTGTCTGTGGATAGTGGGTGTTCTGAAGGTGAAGTGGACGCATCGATGGTCAGTCCATGGGAGTTCGTGGTGTGGCTGAAGGTGATGGAGTTTCATGTTGTGAAGAGGGGGCCGAGGGTGTGTCCTGCTGAGTGCGTGGGTTCCGTCACGATCTGGCGGAGTCCAATGTTGTGGAGGTTGTCCAGGAGGGATGTGGTGCTGGAGTCCAGTTGGTTGTCGAGGTAGAAGTTGAGGTCTCCCAGTAGGGTGTAGTTGGTGGACGCGATGGCATGCAGGGAGATGATGCCCGTGATGGTGTTGGTGAAAAGGCCGCGGGGCCCAGAGGGTCGGTAGATGAGGGTCCACGGAGGGTGGAGGTAGGGCTGGCCAGTATCTTGAAGTGAAGGTGTTCCATCAGGTCTGTGGGCTCGTCGGGGAGTGTGCTCAGGTGGAGGGTGGATTTGTGGACGATGGCGATTCATCCTCCAGGGCGGGTGGGGCGACAGGACAGCTTTGGATTCAGCTGTATGTCTGGGGGGGAGGAGTGGGATGGGGTTGATTCTCTCAGTTTGCATCCCAGTGGTGATCATGGTCTTGACTTGGCACTAGTGACAAGCCTCAGGTGTTGGAAGTATTTTCAAATGAAAGCTTCTTCCGGCAGTGAGATGGAAGCTGGATTGAAGTACTCGACAATATGTTCCCTTTTCTGTTCAAGTTGCAGCTGCAGCCGTCAGGGCTGTCTTAAGGATTCTTAGGGCCCCAGGAAGACATATTTTGGGGACCCGTGTTTAGTAGAACTTTCAATTTATCACCAATTTCCATCTAGTTCAAGCTCTCCTAATGCCCAAAAATATCAATATATACTTCAAGAATTCAGAATTAAGACATTTATTTGTGTGGGATTATGGAGCAGATTCAAAGCTAACTTTGACATAGTCTGGAGTTTGTAGCAATAAGTTGGATCTAGAAGTGGATGGCAATGAGAAATTCTCATTTGGAAGATTCTTTGCCAGTGGAACATTCTCCAGTAGAATTATATCCACCACACTGGCCCTGTAGCAGAGGCTATTCTGTAGCAGTATTCACCAATAACGAAATAAGACATATGTTTAGGCAGGGTGTCTGGGGTGGAACACCCCCCTGAAATCAAGTGTTGGTAGTGTCTTCGTCAGTTCAAATCTGTGTCGAGGTCGTCGGGGAGCAGCAAGTCAGCAAACCGGACTTCACATGATTGGTGCCTGCGGAGTGCAGAGAAGTGATACTTTCCCTCCAAAGGAACTTCTTGGTGTATACTCAAAGGCTGGAGGTGCGCCATGGTTTTCCTGTAGTCCTTTCAGGTTCAGGACGACACAGCAGGCAGCGATTGTCAAGTACTTCAGGCAGGGTTTGGCGCCGTTTTGTTCTACAACAAGGCTTAATTTCTCGGGCAGCAGGTCTTTTTGTTCCAGGTTTCTTTGGTCCGTCAAATCTGATATTCAGGTCTCGGAGTGCCAGCTAAATGCTGAATTTAGGGGTGTTACAAGGGGAGACTGGTACACCATAATCAACAAATCTCTGCTCCGAAAACTCCAGACCATCCAGAACACCGCCGCCAGACTTGTCCTCGGCATTCCACAACACAACCACATCACCCACCACCTACGAGACATCCACTAGCTCCCCATAGAGAAGAGAGTAACCTTCATGATACTCACTCACGCCTACAAATGCCTCCCCAACACCGGACCCCAATACCTCAACAAAAGAGTCTCCATTCACACACCCAAAAGAAACCTCCACTCCACTGACCTTCCCTAAACCCTATGCATCAGCAGAGCCAGAGCGTGTGGAAGAGCCTTCTCCTACATCACAGCAAAGAACTGGAACAAACTCCTGCTCATGAGCACCTTCAGGAACAGCCTCAAGAACTGGCTCTTTGGTTGAAGCGGAGCTGCACGGCTCGACACCCCCCCTCTCCCCCCCTCCCCAGTGCCTTGAGTCCCTCATGGGTGAGTAGTGTGCTTCACAAATCCCTGATTGATTGATTGAGCGAGCCAATGGGGTACTTATCTTTCGGGTGTCTACTTCCACTAGAGACCACATCCTGTGGGAAGGGGCACTACCCGTAACCCTGACGGGTTATTTCTCCACTATCCCAAGGTGGTGGATTTTTAGGAGAGGGGTTCACATCACCTGCCCCGCCGTAGGGGTAGTGGAGGCTAAGTGGGGACCCTCCTTCTAATCTAACAAATTTTCCCACCTTTACTCCCTCCAAAAGTGAAGCAGGAAAGGAGGCTTGGCCTCCCCCACTATCTGGAGGTTCCTGGGTTGGATTTTAAAGGCAGCATTGCCTTTGAAGCTTCCCGCCCAGGAAGGCCATCCTGTCCTGGAGGAGGTGTGAAGCACCTCTGCCCAGAGCAGGCTTTGTCTGTTCTCTGAGTGCTTGTCTCCCACCCCATGAGGTCAGAAACATGTCTGGTGATGGCAGACTGGTTAAAACAAGCCAGAAACTACACGAGTGCTTGGTAGGTTTTCAGGGGACCCTGTAAAAGAGTCTCTTGTGTGAATTTATAAATAAATATTCAACACTGTCATCAGTGAAATTTTATTAAGACAAGATGTGTGGTACCAAACATCTTAGAAATCAGTGAATCCATCATGGAGCTAAGAACTCATGTTGACCACTATCCTGTCCATGTACTCTTCATGGCTTCCCTGTTCACTTACAGCATCACAGAATAGACTGGACATTGTAGGGGCATATCTGATCCTGCTGATATGCCCACACATAGGATATAGTGCACTCTGCCTTAGAGCTAATAGGCCTGCAGTAGGTGTGACTTACCTAAAACTTATTCAGTATATAGGAGGCATGTTTGAAATTTTTAACTAGCACATTAAAATTGTTGCCTAAATTCTGGTGTGCACCATACACCCCTACGTTTTCATTAGTTGACAAAGGACTGTGTGTCATGGTGACTCTTCTGATTTCTATGCACAAAGACATGCAACCTGCAATGGCAGTATGCATAGTCTTGGTGACAGGTCCCTGGGGTGGCACAACAGTGCTGCAGATCTAGAAGACCCTCTTTGGCACCCATGCGCTAGGTACCACTTGCTAGGGACCTGCAGGGGTAACTGAAGGTGTGCCAATTGTGGCTCAAGTTTTTGGGAAGAATATCTGGCGCTGGGTACTTGGTTAGTAGGGATCCAGTGCAATTACAGTTCAAAATCACATCATGCATCAGGGAAAATCATGTCAGACGAGGCGCTTTCCTGCAATACAGTGTTAGTTTCCCTTCCAACCAAGTGTATCCACCCACCTCGGTGTCCCATATTTCCTGAAATGGGTGGTCCTACTCTCATAAAATCTTCCCCCATGCAGCCTTTTCCCCATTTTATCCGAGAGCTAGACTGCCCTACTTAGGATTTCCATGTCAGAAGACAATTCGTTGTTTAAGAAGACCCCTCCAGTTACACTAAGTGCCACTCTCGCTCCACAGATGGGCGCTGTAGAAGATGTGTTTGTGCACTGAGTTGGGGGTTCTGCCACATTCAAAAATCTTTTCTCCGGGAAATCTCGGTGCCATGTTATAGCTTCTCTTATTTAGTCCTTTCTGCGCATCCTCTCCAGCTCGGTTTGGATATCAGTGGGTTCAGTTACGATGTATGGAGCTGTTGGGGTGGTGTCATATTGAGTTATGTTTAGAACTAACCTATGTGTTTCTATCTTGTTGTGTTGGATCTTGGACCTTATTCTACATAGGTAGAGGTGCATAAGGCAATTTGCTTTTTTCTGGAGCTACTTCCTGGGGCAAGGAAAGTCTGTCTGCTCCTACTGCATGTGGGATTAATTAACAGACATACCGTAACCTGGCTGATGCTTGTGAGCAGACGGTGGTCATGTATTGGTACCATGTTATATGCTAAAGGGTGTAGTGCAGTTAATGAGGGATGCTGGTGTTCTGTTTGGTGTAATTGTAGGTAATATTTTAGAGATCCCTGAGCAGGAACTGTTGTTCCCTTTTAGTAACCTTCTTTTGACTGTGCAGTTCCTCGATATTACTCAAATGTAGGATTATCCATAATAGGCAGATTGTACATAACCATATAAATATACATAACTTTTGTTTCGACAGGGGGTTGTGGCTTGCCATCATAGCCACGTAGACGTGCTCTAAAAGCGCTCCACGCAGCGGCCTCATTTAAGCTAGAATCCTAAGACATCTTTATGCTGGAACAGAAATGGTCTCTTGGCACCCATGAGACCTCCAGCCGCCACACAAGCAACCGCGTTGGGACCCCGCAAACATAAAAATGAAGCTCCGGTCCTGAAGAAGGGCCGGTGCCTTCTTGGTACCGGCGGTGCGGCCGGGATGCGACGCTGGGCCTGGGGACCAGCCAGATCCTGCCAAAGTGGCACAACCACGCTACGATCATGGAGGAGGTCGCATTTCCGCCAAATGAGTGACTGTGACAGCGTGGGACCCTGCAACTACCGCAACAGAGACCGGTCCAGAGGAGGGGCCGGCGCCATCTTGGTGAAGGAAGAGCGGCCAGACTGCGACGTTGGGCGTGGGCCCCATTGGACCCTGACTGGGTGGCGTGGCTGCTCTCCGATCCCTGAGGAGGTTAGATCCTGACCGCAATAAGGTGGAGAGCGAGCAGGTCTAAAGCACGCAAGGAAAAATGACGTTTGACCCATGGCGCTGCGAGGCACAGAGGGGTGAGAGCTGCTGAGGAGGGCTTGAGGGGATAAGGCAGTCCTTGCCCAGAAAACAAAGCACCCGGCCCCAGTAGAGCCCTAGGCGTTACGGGACACTGGTAGGTGGAAGACCCCTCCCCTGCCTTTCAGAGGGGGCCTACCACATCGGGACAGCTGGGTTGCTGATGCAGACTGTGGTGGATTTTACCGGGCCCAAACACAATCCCGCCCGGCTGGTGGTGGCGCCTCAAGGGGCGACGGGCCGATGTGGAGTGGGGCGGTGCCCTAGGACCGCTAGATGAGTGAGGTGAAGGGGGACCCCCTGGAAGCCGGTCCGGGAGGCCGCATGCAGGCTGGTCTGACCTGTCTGACTGGTAGACAGACGCATCCTTTGGTGAGAGAAGTACCTGCAACCCGGGGTCTGTGGGAGAACCGAGAAGCTGAGGAGGTGGGCCTGGGCATATACTGAGGAACTATCCACACGAGAGCCCCAGGATGGGCCACCATTTGTGGAGAATAGAGCCAGGATTGTGCTGAGGCGGCGAGACAAGGTGTCCAGGTGCACTTCGTTGGGGGGGTCTTGAGGTGCCGGTCCCCTTGCGGGGGTCCTGGACGGGATATCCTGGTGAAGAATTGTGGAGCTGGCAACAAGGTACATGCACAGAGGAGCAGACCATTGGTGGGTGTTTCCCTGATGGGTAGGGTCTGATAGGATATTGTCTGACACTGCTGGCCGGTCACCATGGGGAAGGACGGTCCCGAAGACACAATCTAATAAAATATCAAACTATGCACAGCCCATTTTACATGGCCCAGATGCTAGAGAAGAGGACCCTGCGCTGGGGAAGGGGTAAACAGAGGAAGCTGATGTTGATGCACCAGCGCTAAAGGAAGTCATCCAGGCCATTCAGTCGTCCAGAGACGATATGGTCCGGAAGATTGACGTTGTGACCATGGACGTTAATTTATTGAGGTGTGATCTCCAGAAAGAGTGACTGCCACAGAGAAAGACACGGATGTCTTAAAGGAGGAAGATAAAAACCTTAGTGCAACGGTGGTGGAACTGAAGCGACAAGTGATAAAGTTGGATGAAAGGGCAGAGGACTCAGAAGAAAGGTCAAGGAGAGGGAACGTGAGATTTGTTTGTTTCCCTGAGAAAGTGTAGGGCCCCTCAGTGACATTGTTCCTGGAGGACTGGATAGTTCCTGAAATGACAGTTGTCTACTTTTTTCAGTATTGAATGAGCACATAGAGCACTGGTGGTCCCCCTAGACCTGGAGCACCTCCCCGAGCTATCATTGAGAAATTATTTAATTTCCGGGATGGGTATGTTCTCCTCCAGCTTTCCTGTAGTGGATGGCACTTCTTCTCAAATGTCAATCAATATCGGTCTATCCCGATTACACCCAATGAGTTCAGAAACAAAGAAAGACCTTTATAGCAGTGAAACTGAGACTGAGAGACCTGAACTTAAAATACAGCCTTCTGTTCCTGGCAAAATTACGCGCGGAGGGTGAGGGCCATGCCTTGGTTTTTTTTCCTCTGCGGAGGAGGCGAGGGACTGGCTAGACACCAAGGCCCCAGAGGGAAGACGACTGGTATCCTCTACGGTCTCCACTGGGACAGCGTCTACAAAATCATCCCTGAGGGGCTGGGGACAATCTACACAACAGGCACAGCGCAAGAGGACGACGAGCCTGGTCCGCATCACTGTCTTTCAGGACGGCATGTTACATGCTTCAGATTCGGAGATCGTGCCGGACTCGATGGACGTTGCAGTTGGAACCGGAGACACAGGCAGTGGCCAAGAATGATCTCTGCACGCTGAACAATAAACATGGAACTGTATAGATAAGTCAGTTATGTATATGTTTCGTGAGGGGGTCCATGAGAGACTGGTTTGAAGATTTACTATTGGGGTTCCTTGGAGACTCTTAACTTATTTCTTCTATCCTTCTGACACTCACTCCAATTGGTTGTTATTTATACTGCAAGCATGGGTGGCCGCTGAAGTAGCGATGCACCCCACCAGAGTCCAAGCCCGCCGAGGAATCTTGTGAGCAATCTCGCGTCTGGCATAGCCAGTTCTCTCACACAGTGCTCAATTGTCGTTACCACCTGTATTTCAGACAAGGTGGAACTGGGCATCGGCCCTGGGACTGTTAAGCTGTTGTTAAAGTACTTACAGGGAGTGGGGGGAATGTATGAGGCAGTGTGTATTGCTTCTTCTTTAGATCACAGGATGCACATTGGAATTCATACTGCTGACCATGGGGGGAGAGGGGAGTGGAATTGTTCATTTTTTGCAAGTTTGTTCATTTGTTGGGGAATTTTTGGGGTCACACAGGATTACACTATGTCATGCAGTCTGCTAGGAGGACAAGACGGACTTACCGGGGAGGGGAACACTCTTTGGACAATTACTGCCACATCATCAGGGCAGTACAAACGCTGAAGGTCCTAAATTGAATGTTCGAGGATTGGCCAGCCTTGACAAACATCGCAGAATACATGCCTTCCTAAAGAGATACAAGATCGCAATTGCGGGGCTCCAAGAAATGTATTTATTTATTTAAGAGTTTTATATAGCACTAGCTAGACTCGTAGGTATCAGAGCGCTTTACAACAAATATTGTGATGCTAATATTTATACAGTGTTTTGATTGACAGCATTGTCTTGTGACAAATCTTGTTCCGGCAGTCTTGGGAGCGAGGTTAAAAGGGGAGTGGAACAGGCAAAAGTCTTCTTGTTGAGGACTCTAGGGTCTGCGCTTAGCTGGATTCCATTGCTGAAGGGGCTCAGTCACATTGTGCGTCATCTCTCACTTCTGATGTGCTCTGTTGAGGAAGAGGTCTTTGAGCTGTCTTTTGAAGTTTATGAAGGAGGGGTTGGTCCTGATGTGAACTGGTATGTAGTTCTAGATTTTGGGTGCATTTCCAGAGAAGAAGGGAGACAGGGTTTTTTGTTTGCGGGATTTCGGTGGAATGAGAAGAAGGGTATTGGTGCTCCTGAGGTTCCTCGTTTGTCCTGCCTTTTTGAGTTTGGAGGCCAGGTAGGCCAGTTTTCCAGTGTGCAGAGATTTGTGTGTGAGACAGGCAGTTCTGAAGTTGGCACGCATTTCGATTGGTAGCCATTTTAGTTCTCTTTGGGAGGGAGAGATGTGGTCATATTTCTTTGCTCCTGTGATCATCCTGGCAGCTGTATTTAGGGTTGCTAAGAAGGTAGCTAGGTGAGAATTTAGATGCCAGTGAGACTAGCGTTCCCGTAGTCCAATCTGGACAGCATAGGGATTGAGTGGCCAGTTTAAGGTCGTTGGGGGGATGAAGAGTTTTATTTTGTTGAGTAATTTTAGGTTCAGGAATGCGCTCTTTGCTGGGTTCTTGATATGTTTGTCTATGTTAAGGCTTGCGTCTAGGGTGATACCCAGGGATTTTACCGAGTGTGCCAGGGTGAGTTTGCAATTTAGAGTGTCAATGGATTTTAGCCATTCTGTGGCTAGGGGGGTCCGCTCCTTTTTGGAAATGAAAAGGATTTCAATTTTGTCTTGGTTGAGTTTAAGGTGGTTGTGGGATAGCCAGTGTTGGACTTCTCTTAGGGTGTTGTTTAGTTTCTGTGTGTCTCCTAGTGACAATGTTTCAAGGTAGATCTGGGTATCATCGGCATAGAGGTGGAAGGGGATGTTGGCTTTTTTGAGTATGGAGATGAGGGGTTCCATGCTGATGTTAAACAGTGTTGGGGAGAGAACTGATCCTTGCGGGACTCCCCTGGTTATGGGGAGAAGGTCAGACGTGAAATTGTTAATTTTTATTCTTTGTGAACGGTTCTGAAGGAAGGAGGTAAACCATTGTAGGACCACCTCGTCTGCACCAATTCTTTCTCAGAGTGCATTTATGAGCAGATTGAGGTCACCCATGTCAAAGGCTGCCGATCATGGAGTATGAGTAGGCAGCCACTGCCTGCATCGAGTGATTTGTAGACATCATCAACGATGTACAGGATTTCTGTCTGTGCTGCAGCCGTTTCTGAAGCCTGATTGGTGAGTATCCAGAAGATTGTTGCTGTTAAAGTGCTGGTTAAGTTGAAGGAGAACACCCCTTTCCAGGATTTTTGATAGGAGAGGGAGATTGGAGACTGGCCTGAAGTTGTTGGGGTTGTTTGGGTCAGTGCCCATTGTTTTAAATAATGGCGTGGCTTTGCCCATTTTTAGACAGTCTGGCATGATTCTTGTACTCAGGGGGCTATTTATGATCTAGGTCCAGAGGTGGTCTAGGGTGAGGTTGAGTTTTTTGGCCAGTTGGATGGGAATCAAATCCGCTTCGTGTGAGAAGGGTATGGACCTGATAATCGTTTCCGTGCTGTCTGCTTCAGAGATGTGGTTGAATGTCTTCCAGCAGCATGAAGGGTGCTGAGTGGGATTATTTCCTTCAATGCTTGGAGGCAGGTTGTCGTTAGTTGCCAAGAGGTGTTCATCAAGGGAGTGTTCGATCTTGGTGATTTTTTTTGTGAAAGAAATTAGCAAAGGTGTCACATAGTTCTTTGGAACACTGTATGGTTAATGTGGGAGGTTTGGCTGTTTGTTGTTTGATGAGATTGAATAGTTCTTTTGGCCGATTTTTAGCGTTGTCTAGTGCACTACAGAAAAGGTGGGTTTTTCATTTTTGATATGCTTATTGCATTTCCTACGTTCTGATTTGAGCTGGTCAAGGTGGGTTGAGGATGGGTTGTTTCTCCAGAGTCTTTCCGCCGCTTTGAGATTTTAGGTCTGTATTGAACCAGGTTCTTGAAGGGTTGTTCCTGGCTCTTCTTTGCGTCAAGGGGGCTATTTAATCTAGTATAGTTGTCATCGTTGCGTTGTAGTGAGTGGTGAGCTCAGTTGCCTATAGGTCGTTCGAGTTAGGGGGGAGTAGTATTCTTACCCTTTCTTCCAGGGCAGCAAGGGGAATCTGTCTTAGATTTCATGTCGAATGAAGGGTATCCTTTGGACGGGTAGGACAGTGGGATGCATGGTTGATGTGAAACAGAATAATGTGGTGGTCTGACCAGTCGACAGGGAGGATGTGGTCGACAGTAACTGTATCTTTCAGAGCTATAATGTCATACAGGATAGAGCCTCTATTATGCGTTTGCTCTATGCAGTGTTGGGTAAGGTTATTTTTGAGAAGATCATTTTGGGCTTGGATCAGAGTGTTTGCATCATTCAAATGTAGGTTAAGCTCCCCTAATATTACGTTGTCGGAGTCAAGGAGAGACCACCGTGCTATCAGGTCAGAGAGGTGTTCTCTGAAAGAGGGAGTGTTGCCCGTCGGGTGGTAGAGGAGATGGCAATGAATTGTTTTTTCATCCTTCGTCTTAATGGTGGCGGAGATATTCAAATGTGGTGTAGGTGAAAGAGTCGATTTCGGTTATAGAGATGTTGCTCCTGTGGATGATTACAATACCGCCGCCACAGTGGTTCTTCCTGTCTTTGTTTATGATTGAGAACCCGGGCGGCATAAGCATGTCAAGGATAGGTAAAGAGGATTCTTTCAGCCAAGTTTGTCTGATGAACGCGATGTCAATGTCATGGGTTAGGAAGGTTTCCGTCAGTTCTGTTGCGTGTTTAGTCGCAGATCTGCAGTTTATAAGCATGCATTGGGTTGTTGTCTTGTTGGCAGGTTTCATAGGAGGAGGGGTCTAGGAAATATTCATGAGGAGGGCCAGCAGCCTCTCTGTTCTAGGAGTGGTCTGGTTTCTCCCATAACCCGTGATTACCTGGATCGTGTAGTTGGGGTAGTTAGCTGTGGAGGAGTCATAGGAGTTAGCAAGAACAGTCGCCTCTTCCATGGCCATTGCGCCACTTGTTCTTTTGGGTCTATGAGGCTGGTTAATGAGAGGGATTGAGATCCAGTTGTGTGTCCGTGGATTGTAAGAGATAGGGTGTTTTTTGTTGGGGATAGTGGGAGGGGAATGTAAGAGTTGGATAGGCTCCAGATGCATGGTGATGTTCGATATAATTTTGCTTAGTGCCTGTTTTATAATATCAAGTTGGCTTTCCACCCGAGGAAGTCTTAACGACTTATTCAATGAGTCGGGAGAGTTTAGATTTGAGATGCCTTGTACAGGATAGTCTAGGGGTGGTGTGAGCCTGTCGGTGAGACAGTGAGTTATTATGTCATTGGCACCTATGTTGCTCCTGTGGTTGGCAGAGGGCATGTGGAGGGAGTGCACATGTGTTTGAAATAACGGTTTGTTGCTTACTGTTGTGAGGTGAGGGTAGGGAGACTTTGCTTGTGTCTCGATTTTGCTGGGTGTCCGTAAGGCCGAAGTTCTGGGAAAGGGGAGGGAGGGGAAGGTGTCTATGAGGGGGCAGTGAGTTTTAGAGGAGATACATCTCGGAGATACTCTTGTTGAGAGAAAGGCATCGGAGGGAGTGACATTGGCTTTGATGGAGTGCGTCTGGAGAATGCTTTGTGAATTTGCATGGGAGGGTGTAGGTTAAGGGAAAGGGGGCTCGAAGGTAGGGTGTTGAGTGGGTGATTATATTGTAAGTGGGTGATGGCATTCTGTAGCATGTGGAATAGGGAGTCAAATGAGTCTAGGTTGGTTGGCTGGCATCTGGACTATACCATTCCTGTAGATGGTGGCATCAGTGTTTCCACTGTGCGAGGGGTGTTTTTCATTGGAGATCATCAGTTTGCAGCTGAGAGGGGTGCTAGCTGTTTTGATTATGTGGAGGTTGGATCTAAGTACGGTGTTCCATTTCGCTGGTCGTTGGGTGTGGAAGATGAGATCGATTTTCTTTTGTCCTTTGGAGGAGCAGTGGTATATATCAGCGATGAGTTTTGGTGAATTGTCTAATCAACCTATGTTTGAAGTTTCTTTTTGCTTTGCGTGACAGATTAGGTGGGAAGATAATGGAGAATGTGTTAGGGCTATGGGTTTTCAGGCATTTCGCAGGGCGGCGTTGGGAGGTAGATGTGTCGAGAGGCATCTTGCCTCAGTGTGTATTTTGATGTTATTTGCGCACAATTTAACTGGTTTCCACTAGGAGGTCTCCACTAGTGGGGTATTCCCAGGGTGCAAGGGAGAAGCGGGGGGACGGATCCCCATCTTGCTGGCATCTGGTATTAGTGCCTCAGATCCGGCTTCGTAGCAAGTCATGTTTTGCAGCGGGCACAACTTGTCAGGCCTGGTGAGTAGGTATCACTCTAGCCTGAGTTCTGTTGACAAGCTAGGAAACGGACAAGTGTGCGCCTGGGATTATGATAGGATTATCATGATTATCGTGGTTCCACATCCTATAGCTCCTTTTGGGTGTTCCTTCTTGGCAGGCATCTTGCGTCTCTCTCTTTGCAGCAGTGTCTGACGGACATGACTCTGATTGAATATACTGAGGTCTGAGTCATGGGTGCCATCTTAGGGGCAGGCAGTGCTCTCTTAAAGATCATCTTGGTAGTGAAAGTGGCCTGCGAAGAAGTGCTGCTTCTTAACACCAGGCACCACATCAGTAGTAAAACATGCACGTCACTGGCCTGTTGTAAAACACTTGATCACAGAAATGATTGCCCAGATCTGGTACAGCGGCACCATTTTAAAGTCAGGCGTTGCACCCATGAGAATGCTGTGTTGAAATGATTGGCTTGGCAGTAGCTCGCTCCTTGTAGATAACAGGCACCACATATCGGGGAACATAATAGTGAGCTTACAGAAAAATGGCAGGTCAGATATATTCCACCTCATACTCCGGTTTTGCACGGGGGCACTGGTATGGATGGCGCCGTGGGTCCCCTTTCAACACTTCCAACATGTTCTGGACCCTGAATGACGGTACATCATTTTGTTTGGGAGGTGGGAAGGTAGGGACATGTGTATTGTAAATGTTTATGCGCCTAACTCAGACTGCCCCAACTTTTTTCCAGCAGTCCTAACGGCTGCAACACTATATATGGGCGAAGAGATTTTCCTCTTTGGAGACTTTAACTGACTCCTTGACTAGGAATTAGATAGAGAGCCCCCTAGAGAGAACACCAAACCCCGCATGACTAGATCTCTTGCAGGCATCCTTCAGGGCATGCAGATACGAGATGAGTGGAGGGCACGCAACCCCACTAAAAGAGCTTTCTTGTTTCACTCCCTCAGTGAATACCTTCGCTCGAATTGACCACTGCTGCCTCTTAGCCGGCCTTTCTGCCACAACGGAGGGCGTTTCCTATTTACCACAATATTTGTCCGACCACGCACCATTGCTACTGACCTTGACTAGCGGGCCAGGACGAACTGCCATCCCACTATGGCATCTTCAGGCTAAGGCACTTACGGACCCTCTATATGCAGAGACTGTGGTGAAGGCCTTGCAACACTATTTTGGGGAGAACTGGGGATCGACAGCCAATAGATCCACAGAATGGGAGGCCATGAATGTCGTAATTAGGGGGGTTTGCATGAGGACTACGTATGGGGTCCTACATCAGCTTAGTACAGACATCGACTCCTTAGAAAAATGACTGAAGACCCTGAAAGACACTTTGCATAGGGTTCCGTCTGATATGGCCTCGTGGACGCGGGTACGTGGGGAGTTACTAGAGGCATACTCCCAATTAGAGAAACACAGATATCACACTTATAGGCAGAGACTACATATGGAGGGGGATAGATCTGGAGCGATCTTAGCCCGATTACTTCGGACTGAGACGGAACACGCACGCAGCACTGCTTTAGTATGGAGAACGTGGTGCAGGATGCAATTCTGAAAGAATTCATGATGCACTTACTACAAACATGCTCGTCAGCCACTCAGGCTAGCCCGCTTGCACTGCAGGACTTTCTTGATGGGATAATGCTTCCCACCCTGGGAGAAGATGAAGCTGAGGCTCTAGGGACACCGATTTCTAGGGAGGAAGTACTAGCATTTATTAAGAAGCTGAAAGCAGAGAAGTGCCCCAGGAGCGGAAGACTCCCAGCAGAGTTTTATAAAACGTTCACCCTACACCTAGTGGAGCACCTCCTTGAGGTGTTTAATGAAGCCTTGGCCTGTGGGGTACTTCCTAACACCATGATGGAAGCACTAGTGTCCATGATCCTTAAGCCGGATAGAGATCCGCTGTCCCCTGCCTCTTATAGGCTCATCTCCGTCTTGAATATTGAGGAGAAAATAGTAAGTGGCGTGCTGGCGGTACGACTCTTGCCATATGTGACCCGACTGGTTCACTCGGACCAGGCCGTGGTCATTCCGGGTCAAAACACCACACATAATTTGCACAGATTCGTGCATAAATGGAATACACCTGCAGGAGGAGGGCTGGGCTCTGTGTCTCCTGTATACTGGATATTCAGCAGGACTTTGGCTCTGTTGAATGGGACTACATGTGGATGGTGTTGGGTGGGATGGGGTTAGGGGAACAGTATATAGAGTGGCTGAAACTGCTCTGCACTAGACCGAAGGCTCAGGTCTGCCTCTGGAATCAGGTGTTAAATAGCTTCGAGCTCCAGAGGGGTACCCAACAGGGTTGCCCCCGTCGCCCCTTCGATTCACCCGCGCGATGGAGACCCTGGCGATCACCCTTAGAAATAAGATAAAACTACGGGGATTCAGTTGGGAATTGCTACCCACGTGGTGTCAATGTACATTAATGTAACACTGATGTCCCTTCGGCACCCTGAAGAGGCAGTACCTGTGCTCCTTCAGGAGCTGAAGGGCTTTTGGGAAATATTGGGACTGCGCCTCAACCCAGGGAAGTCCAAGCTCTTCCCCATGGGAACCCTGGTGGACACGGAGGGTGCATTACCCCTAGTGGGAATGCGATGGGTCAAGGAAGCAGTACGTCAACTTGGGATCAGGCTAGTAGACACACATCCTGCCTACCTGGAGCACAATATGGGAGGTGCGTGGAGGGCATCCGCAAATTGAGTTCTGGCGAGACCTACCATTGTCTCTAATGGGCTGGGTTGCCATGATGTAAATGGTGATCCTTCTGCGCTGTTTGTATGCCATGCAGAATTCCCTCTATCGTATACCACAGGAGTATTTCCGCCAGCTAGCCCGCCTATTGGTGGACCTGCTGTGGGGATCTAAAAGGGAAAGGGTGGAATTAGACACACTGCAGAGGACATAGGAACAGGGGGGATTGGAGGTCAGCCGGGCCTCTATTATAAGGCGACACAGCTTCAACATGCAATACACTAGCTGAAGGAGAACGACAATTGGGAGAGGCGGTTACTGGAGGGCACCCACCGGGGGACTCAGCTCCCTGACCTTCTTATGCTGGGATAGAGGGTGTCCGAATGACTCCCGTACATTGTTAGACATGTGGCTGCAACCTGGGAGGATGCAATTAAAACTGTGGAGCAACGGGTGCCTTAGGCCTCGGATGCCGCGCTGTGGGCAATGATACCATTTAAACGTATAAGTCACACCATGTACATTACCAAATGGACAGAGGGAGGCACCGCACGAGGGGGGATTGATACTCTGGTCAGCAGTTCCTTACTAGAGAGGAGGCAGAATCAGGGTTGGAGTTGGGCAGTGGGTAGTACCTCCAATACGCAAAAATCTCAGCGGTGGCCCGCAAGTTGTGGCCAATGTTACCACAGGAGCCCCCCATATCCGCTACTCTACAGGCTCTCTTGACATTGGCAGGGGGACATAGGCTAGTTTCCCACATCTACTGGGCACTAAGGTAGGGCATAACTATGGACCCCCTCACACTCCAAGCTTAATGGGATGCGCTGGCAGAGGAATCTTTAACAGACTCGGAATAGAAAAGGGTGCATGAGGGGGTCAAAAAAATTAGCTCCAATGACAGAAATATACCCGGACTGCTCTGCCCACTGTCCCAAATGTGGTTATACTGATGCCCATTTCTTATGTATGACCACAGGTGTGGGGACACACAGTGTTTTGTAAAATACCCCTCACACACCAACAGGCCCCTTGGTGTCATGCTTCATCATCGGGGTCTTCGCACCCCTCTAACGGGATGCGGCGTGCTGCGACCTACGACTACGCGTGTAAATAACCAAACGTGCAGGACTATATACAGTGACTTAATACTAAATACCGGCTATAATGTGCCTACAGCGGTTTGTGACCATGCATTTGCATGATTCATTGTCAAAAGATGTCTTGCTTCATGAGCATTCGAGTACGTCTGGGGGTTGATTGCTATTTTGCAATAGACTCGGGACAAGTTTGCCTCCGTGCTACCCCACATGCTGCTCCGCTGGTAGTCTACCTGTGGTGACACTTTTCACTTTCCACTGTGAGTAGGATTCCTTTTGTTTATGTATCAGTGCCCGTGGAGTAAGAATCCTACCCTGTACTCTACCTCCCTCCAATTGTTTTTTTCATTTATTATGTATGACCTGGGACTGTTCAAATTGAAGCTATTCTGAGGTCGGTGGTAGACTGTTTGCAGGAAGTTCTGTAGTAGGGGATCTCTGTGTATAGTCATAATCTAGTGAATAGTCCCGCCCATGTGCGTGGACCCCGGCAATCAAAAATAATCTCTTAAGTTGTCAGAAAATTGCAGAACTGCAAAGACACTTAAGAGAGAATTTAAAGACAGATAATGCAGCCTATATCCACAGGCTACACTGTCCAGTACATCAACTAGAAATTCCACCAAAAGAACACGCAAATAGCACAGCCTGTCCAGTTTCTTCCATAGAGAAACTTGCCTCTACCAGTAAAAGCCTCTCGAATGATAGAGAGGAAGGTATGGACAGACAAGCCCCATAGGCTGCCATTATGTGGCTTAAATAGGATACTGTGCCTTTAAGAGAACTTTCCAGAACTTCTCCCAGTATCCCAGAATGCACAGCAGGTCCCTCTTACATTCAGTTCTTTTTTCCGGCTCCTGCTAACAGTACCCTGGTGCATTGAGCTCTGCCTTTTTCAAGGGTTTATTGGAATTTTGTGCACTTTTTGCTTTAAAAGTGTTTTCAGTGATATACTAGGTGTCTCCCTTCTCTTTTGTGTATTTGTTCAGGCTTTTTAGGGCTCTAAAATGCCTGCTCTATTCGACAAGTGCCCAGCATGTGGAAGGAAGAAGGCCAAGACTGATCCACACGACGTCTGCATACTCTGTCTTCCTGAAGCACATGTCCCTTAAGAATGTGACATCTGTCAGACCTTTTCAACAAGGACCCTGAGGGACAGGCTGAAGATTAGGCTTTAAGGCCTAGAAGAGAGATGACTGCAGGCTGCAGGTGGGTCTGGGCAGTCTGGGAAGGCTCCCTCTGCCTCTGCTGAGGCCTCTGGGGGGCTCCCCAGAGGCAGGAAACCCAGCAAACGGTCCCGGTCTCCGTCGACGTCGATTGCTTCGACGACGATGTCGAGACGAATGACGACGGTGTGTTCCCCATCTCCCCGGGGCTCCGGGTCGAGGCGGCGTGAGAAGTTGACGTCGAAAGGCCTGGGTAGGCCACCGTCGAGATCACCGTCGACGGCGTCATCGTCGACGCCAGCGTCGACCCATCGACGTCAAAGAAGAAGGCATCGGCGCTCGCCCTCAAAGCCACACCGCCAGTCGACGTCGAGGGGCTCCTCGACGTCGAGGTCCTCGGACAAGCAGTCGGTGCCGAGAAGGAGTCGACGCTCATCGCCGAGGACTACACGTTCGACGTCGCGTAAGAGACGCTCGAGGTCAGGGAAGAAGCACTCGACGTCGCGGAGGCGATGTTCGACGCCGGAGTCACGGTGGCGACGTTCGACGCCAGAGAAGCGACGCTCGACGTCGAGAAGAAAGAGGTCTATGAGACTTTCAGGCTCTCCTAAGCGGCGCAGAAGGATTTCTGACGCCAGAAGTCACGCTGGGTTTGGTGAAGGACACCGGAGACGGCGATCACCTACTGGAGGGGCTGCTTCGCAGTCACCTCCCCCGAAGAAGTCACCGGGCTCGGTGTACTCGATGGTTTATACACCATCTCGGCCTAAGACGCCCCCGCCTCCTTTACCTAGAGAGGATCCTCCTATCAATCCTCCACTTCCACCACTTCTTCCCGCAGGACAACCACCACCACCGCCGATTCCGCCACGTGGGCCTGCTCCTCAGTCGGAGATACCCGTTCCTCCTCCGAGGTCGGTGTCACTGCCTCCGCTCCCTACACCGCCTAAGGGGACTCCAAAATCTCTACCCCAGGATAGGCCAAGGAAGACGCCTCCGCAGAGGCCTGTGGAGCGTCCACGAGCTGGGAGATCGCGCTCTCGCTCCAGGAGGAGGGAACGATCGCGTAACAGGTCGTCCACGAGGTCGAGACGACGCCACAGGAGGCGCAGGTCTCGTTCCCAGACGAGGTCCTCGGGAACCAGGGACTATTCTCCGACTTTGTCGGAGTCACCGGAAACAAGGGTGTCTCCGGTTGATGATCTGGTGTCCTTTCAGGATGTCCTTCTAAGAGGTGCAGCGAAATTGGGCATATCGTTGACGGTGCCCACGCCCAAGACATCGGTGATATTCGAGACACTTCATCAGAAACATCTGTCTCGTCTATTACTGCCACTGGTGCCAGGGTTGGAGGAGCCTGCCATGGACCCTTTCCTCACCCCGGCAGTGACTAAGGGGGTCCCCTCAAGACTGCAGAAAAAATACCGGGCTCCCGACTCGGATCCGGCTTTTCTAAGGGTGGAACCCCCTCCGGACTCTGAGATAGTGACGGCAGCTCGGAAACAGCATGCCACCACTCCGTCATCCACTGTCCCACCAGATAAGGAATCTAGGTGGCTGGATTCGGCTGGGAGAAAGGTTTATGGGACGTCGGCGACCTCCATGAAGGCTGTGAGTGCCACGACCTTGTTAGGGTGGTATGACCGAGCCCTCTGGGAATCCCTCCAGCAGTTTGTGGAACACTTGCCTCGTGACAAAAGAGAAGATTTCCAGGAGGTGTTGAATGAGGGGATGCTGGTGGCGAATCAGGTAATCAGTGCTGCAGCCGATTCTTACTTGCTGGCGGCGCATGGCTTCTGCCATGGGATTAACCAGCGAAGACACGCCTGGCTCCGCCTCACGTCACTAAAACCTGACGCACAACAAAGGGTTGCCAATCTACCATTCTGTGGCGAAACTCTGCTTGGAAAACATGCTGATGATGAAATGGCCCGCATGAAGGCGGAGGCCGAAACGCTCACGGCGGTGGGTCTGGAAAAGCCCAAGGATACCAAGAAATCGTACCGCCCGTTCCAGAGACGGTTCGGTGGACAGGGCAGAGGGCGTGGCCAGTCTTCGGGACAGCAACAGCAGCAGCAACCACAGCAACAGTTCAGAAGGCCGTTCCAGAAGTATCAGAGAGGCAGAGGCAGCCAGCAGTCGGCAACGGCGACTAAAGGCCCGGCCGGGTCTAGGCCCTGAGTGCTTACTTCCCCTACATCCGTTACCCACTCCGGTGGGGGGAAGCGTTCAATTTTTTCTGGCAGAGTGGAGGAAAATTACTCAGGACAAGTGGGTGCTGAATATTGTTTGCAATGGATACAGTCTTCGGTTCCCCAGCCCGCCTCCAGCAATTCCACCGGTCAGCTCGCAGTTTCAGCTGCGCGAGCTCCAGACGGAGGCCGATATCCTGTTAAGGAAAAGGGCGATAGAAGACGTACCTCGGTCTCAAAGAGGAAGAGGTCTTTACTCCCGGTTCTTTCTGGTTCGCAAGAAGGACAAGAACAAGTTCAGGCCCATTCTAGACTTGCGACAGGCAAACAAGTGGATTCGCAGAGAAAAGTTTCGCATGATGTAGTTGCATCAGATGTATACTCAGTTGCAACAGGGGGACTGGCTATGTGCTTTAGACCTACAAGATGCGTACTTCCATGTGCCCATTGCACACAAACACAGGAAGTTCCTGCGATTCCAAGTAGGCGCCAATCATTATCAATACACAGTACTGCCATTCGGGCTGAAGTCTGTGCCGAGAACATTCTCGAAGTGCATGGCGGTGGTGGCAGCGCACCTGTGAAAGAACAAGGTGTTTGTTTACCCGTACCTGGACGATTGGTTGATCAAGGCCTCCTCAGTCTTGGAAGCTCAAGCACACTTCCAGAAGACGTGCGTTCTCTTGAACAAGCTGGGGTTGCACATCAACATGTCCAAGTCTGTCCCGACTACGGTCCAGTGCATACAGTACTTGGGAACCTCCATCAATACGCTGTCAGCAAGCGTGTCTCCTTCGGAGGAGAGACGATTATCACTCCTTCGTAAGGCTCAGGCTCTTATGATCACTCCATCTACAACAGTGAGGGCGGTGTCTTCTCTACTGGGATCGATGGCCTCTTGTATCTTCCTAACGCCCCACGCGTGACTGCACATGAGACCGTTGCAAGAGTGCTTGGAGGACCAGTGGGATCAGAGGAAAGGATCTTGGGACGACAGGATACGACTGTCTCTGCATGCTCTTCAGTCTCTGAAGTGGTGGCGTTCAGCGGAGAATCTCCTCAGAGGGGTCCCCTTCCACAAGGACATTCCCACTCAGACTGTCATGACGGATGCCTCTCTCCAAGGCTTGGGAGCGCACTCCGGAGACTTACAGATACAAGGAACGTGGTCCCCGATGGAGGCCACGTATCACATCAATTTCCTGGAACTCAGAGCTGTGCACTTGGCACTGAAGGCCTTTCATCCGTCCTTTCAGACCAACTCTCTGCTTGTACAGACGGACAATACGACCACGATGTATTACCTCAACAAGCAGGGGGGCTCGAGATCGCGAACTCTGTCGCAGGAGGCGCAGGCGATCTGGCATTGGCTTCTGACCCGAGGACTGACGATAACGGCTACCCATCTGCCAGGTGTGCTGAATGTTCAGGCGGACGCACTGAGCAGACTGCTCCAGGAAAACCACGAATGGGTCATAAACGACAAAGTGCTAGGAGAAATTTTCGCAAGGTGGGGGACGTCCGACGTAGATCTGTTCGCCATTGCCGAAAACAGCTAATGCCGAGACTTCGCCTCCAGGTACTACCAGCGGGGGACGCTGGGGAATGCGTTGTGGATCAACTGGTCGAACAGCTTTCTGTACGCTTTTCCGCCCATTCCCCTGATTCCGGCAGTACTCATCAAGCTGGCCCGGTCCAGGGCGCGGATGATACTTATTGCTCCAGAATGGCCCAGGCAGTGGTGGTTCACGGACCTGCTTCACCGGTCTCTCCTTCCTCGCATACGGCTGCCTTGCAGGCCGGACCTTCTCACGAAGTTCGGGGGACAGATGCTGCACCCCAACCTTTCGTCTTTGAGTTTGGCGGCATGGCTCCTGAGATAGTGCAATATGGTCATTTGAATCTGCCAGAAGATTGCATGGACATACTGAAGGAGTCTAAACGACCTTCCACTCGGACTTCCTATGCTTACAAGTGAAAGAGGTTCTGTATCTGGTGCCAGTCCAAGAACTATGACCCTACGACGTGCAAGGAGGATGTCATTCTTCCTTATCTTCTACATTTGGTGCAGTCTGGACTTAATGTTCATTCCATTAAGGTTCATCTCGCTGCTTTGACTGCCTACAGGAAATGCCCTTCACAGACTTCCTTCTTCCAGATCCCTGTGATCAAAGATTTTCTGGAAGGCTTGAAGAAAGTATTCCCTCCTGTCAGGCTTCCTTCGCCTTCATGGGAACTGAATGTGGTGCTATTTTGAACCTATTCATAAGGCTTCGTTGCAGCACCTGTCCTGGAAGGCGGCGTTCCTCGTGGCCATTACATCGGCCCGCAGGGTGAGTGAAATTCAGGGGTTGTGTTGCCAAGAACCTTATACTGTATTTCATGCTGCTAAGGTTGTTATGCGTACTCACCCTAAATTTCTTCCCAAGGTTATTTCTGATTTTCATGTCAACCAGACAATACCTTTGCCTAAGTTTTTTCAGAATTCTTCCTCTCCAGCGGAAAGGTCCCTGCATTCCCTGGATGTTAGGAGGGTGTTGAAATTTTATCTGGATAAAACCAAAGATATTCGTAGGTCAGACCAATTATTTATCAATTATGGATCGGTCAGGACGGGTCTTGTGACCTCTAAGCAGTCTATCTCTAGGTGGATTTTGTCCTGCATACAGCTATATTACCAAAAAGCTAATAAGACCTTAGGAGGTAAACCTAAGGCTCATTCCACCAGGGGCAAAGCTGCCACGACTGCTTTGCTCCGTAATGTTCCTATTGCAAAAATCTGCAAGGCGGCCACTTGGAAGTCGGTCCATACCTTTGCTAAGCATTACTGCCTGGACACTGATGCCATGGCAGACGCTCAGGTTGGGCAGGCTTCGCTGCGAAATCTGTTCGCACAGTAGTGGTGTTATTTCTCTTTTCTCCACCGCCGCTTTGGTGTGGGGATGGGCTTGCCATTCTATTGACTAGATTATGACTATACACAGAGATCCCCTACTACAGAAGGAGTAGTTTCTGTCCTGTAACTCCAGTTCTGTAGTAGGGGTATCTCTGTTATAGTCATAAGCGCCCTCCCGCCTCCCCGGTGGAGAAAGATATTCATGTAAGAAATGCTACAGGTCTGGCGTGTTACGCCTTCAAAAAGAACTGAATGTAAGAGGGACCTTCTGTGCATTCTGGGATACTGGGAGAAGTTCTGGAAAGTTCTCTTAAAGGCACAGTATCCTATTTAAGCCCTATGGGGCTTGTCTGTCCATACCTTCCTCTCTATCATTCCAGTGGCTTTTACTGGTAGAGGCAAGTTTCTCTATGGAAGAAACTGGGCAGGCTGTGCTATTTGTGTGTTCTTTGGGTGGAATTTCTAGTTGAAGTACTGGACAGTGTAGCCTGTGGATATAGGCTGCATTATCTGTCTTTATATTCTCTCTTAAGTGTCTTTGCAGTTCTGCAATTTTCTGACAATTTAAGAGATTATTTTTGATTGCCGGGGTCCACGCACATGGGCGGGACTATTCACTAGATTATGACTATAACAGAGATACCCCTACTACAGAACTGGAGTTACAGGACATAAACTACTCCTTACTGGTTGGACGCTGACCTACTCCATCAAAGAGGTACTTCTGGGACTCCTCCCTAGACCTAAAGGGAGAAAGCTTACAAGGAATTTTCTCCAGCTTGGATGAGCACAACGCCCCCCACAGTGAAGAGCTGGGCCAAAGACTTACAGGAATAGGCACCAGTGGAGCTAGGCAGCAAGAGGCGATTCGGAGGGATGAAAAGTTGGAAGACGATGCAAGGTCCTGGTATACCATGATCACAGAGGTCCACATGGGGGGTGGGGAGGTGTTGTCGCCTCACAAGGGATGGAGGGGACTCGAGCTGATCACACTGCTCGGGATGGTAGTACCATCTGGGAGCACCCATAGTCCAAGAATGTAGTACAAGCACCACAATAGCAAGACGTAGTTTGAATTATGGTACATGGTATGGGGGAGTTTCCTTCTTGTGACCCTGGGGGGAGGAGGAGGGCCTTGTTACGAGTTACAATGTTATGATTTATTTCCATTAGACACTGCGGTTTATGTCGGGACACAGTATTATGATACATTATTGCAAGCTCTCAGTTGTGAACACGTCCTGCCCTTACAAGAAATGTATTAACAGTTTAAGTATAATCTCCTGCGATGTGTAATTTCTGTCATGATCTTATTGTGATTCTGGATGACCATCAATATATAACAAAAAATGTATTTAAAAAAACTAAAAACTTTTGTTGCGACACTGCAGGTCTAGGTATGGGTCCTCTATGAGTCGTCTGTGCACCTCTGGTGGCTGTGTTCCTTCTGAGCAATTCATGAAAGTTAGCAGTTTTTAGTTCTAGGATGATATCGCCATGGAAGGGCTCGCCCGCGTGTTGTCCTCTTTGAGGGTCTCTGGATGTTTCCTCCTTCCAGTTGCATAAGTTTGGTAATTTATTTTTCTTTTGGTCGTTGGGGTTGATGACAAGTCGGCGTTGGTGCACTTCGTTGTTCGTGCTGCTACCTATTTTTGAATTAGAACTTTGTTAACTGTTAATTCAGCTTAGTTACATATGCTCTGTTTTCAATGGTTTTGGAAAAACTGTATTTACCATATGGGTGTGATCACATCAACCTACCAGTTGCGATCTAGGGCCCTATGTAGGTAATGTTTGTTTTGCGATTCTCAAATTGCGATTTTTGGGGAATCGCAATTAGAGAATCACAAAACAAAATGTAGGTAGGATTAGCAATTATTTTTGCGAATCCCAATTAATCCTTATTTGCGAATCGCAATTTGTGAATCTGAAATAAGGAATACCTTCTCATTCATTCCTATGGGCTAGAAGGCCCATAGGAATGAATTGGAAGACATTCTCAATTTGCGATTTTCTATTCGAGAATCGCAAATTGAGAATCCAATTTCAGGGTTGCAAGGGTGTCAATAGGACACCCTGTTGCACCCCTGAAATTAACATGTGTGCACTTGTGGCCAACATACATGCCCTAATGTCGTGCAGGCCTCAGCCAGACCCGCTAGTGCAAGGGGTTCGCCCTTCTGCACACGAAGTCCTTAGACCCAGAGAAACAAAGTTGGCACGGAAACTGGAATTGCAAAACATAGAATTTATTACACTTCATGAAGTGGTGCTAAAGTATAATACGTAGCACTCCAAATGCCAAAACCTACAACAGGCGCTGCAAAATGGCTCTTACCAATCATAGGCTGTCCAGATTCCAACTGCCAAGTTCTAAATTCGACCAAACGGTCACTGCACGGCAGACCAGCAGAAGAGATCTCAGTCGAGGACCGGCGCCGCCTGGATGGTCGGATCGGAAAGAATGGAAGGAACACCTTTGATGCCAAGACACGGGTCTTATCTGGCAGCGATCGCATCCTCAGCGAACCTTCGTCACGACCAATCCTTCGGGCATCCGAGTCGCCGATGAGCCCCACGTGCCGGGCGCCAATTTGTTGTTCAGGCCTCAGCCAGACCCGCTAGTGCAAGGGGTTCGCCCTTCTGCGCACGAAGTCCTCCGACCCAGAGAAACAAAGTTGGCATGGAAACTGGAATTGCAAAACATAGAATTTATTACACTTCATGAAGTGGTGCTAAAGTTCAGCCAGTACCCTTCGGCACTGCGAGAAGTAGCACAAAGGGCTACCGGACACATGGTTTATTTATACCCACACAGGGGCTCAAGAGAAGGCGGTACAAAGCATAAGAGCACATTTTATGTCCATACAAGGTAATATCGAGAAGCACAATTGATCAGTGGGCGGAGTTAACAGTCTTGGGGTCTCGGCTAACACAGTCCAATCTAGGGCTAACCATTAGCAGATGTGGACCCTAACGGTCAGCGGCAAAACACAGAGATGCTATTATTAGCCTGTTGCGGGCAGATTCAAAGGCCATGAGCAGAAAGGTAGGACAACGCACATGGTCGACACGAGGCAGTATGTGGCAGACAAAATGGCTTCCGTGAATTTAAATTGGATGCCGCTAAATGTCAAGATAAAGCTAAAACTCGGATGTCTTTTGCTAACGCTCAACTCAATCGCCGTCAAAATACAACAGACGACTCTTTTAGCGTTAGCTAAAGACATATGATCTTTTTGGATAATCTGTGCATTCGTCTCGTATATCTATGCACATTATATTTGTCACCTCCTTATCCAATGATTGCTGCGCTTTTACGGTATTTCGTTTGGATGGTATACAGGCATTTATGCACATAGAACATAGCATTGGACCACAATGTATACACATACAACAAGTGAAAATTAGTGCAGCTGCGATGCATAGAATAGTCAGTAGCTTCCAACCCCAAGCAGAAATCAGAGCCCAAAACCATCCAGTAAATGTCCAGGTACCATTTTTCCCATGAATATCAGAGGCTATTTTGTGCAATTTAAGAATTGCCTCATATACAGAAGGTGAATTATCAGGAATGTATACGCAACAACTACTTCCGATGACTTTACATGCCCCTCCTCTATCTGCTAACATAACGTCCAGAACCATTCGGTTCTGAAGAGTTACAATCCTAGCAACTTGCAGTTCCTCGGTAATATTACCAAACAGCGCTACTGCTGTTTCATTGGTGACAGCTTCCACAACTCTAGTTAATCGTCGTATTTTCCTGCTGTTTAATGCAGCACCTACAAACGGGAACAGGCCTAAATTAAAATCAACATATTGCTGTAGATTAGTATCTGTTTGATCAATATCATCAAGTCGAATTGTTCGCTTATAACGATTCATGAAAATATTTTTAAACAGTTTAAAATCTCGGTGATAAGAGGCAGGCGCAAGAAAAACAGGGGGCAATAGAAAAGATACATAACCACCCTATAGGTAATCTATGATACCCATGACTTCCACATTCTAGATATGTGTTATGTGAAGCCAAAAAAAGTACTATCATTTATTCCATCTATATTTAACACAACAACCCATTCACTGATTCCCACTGGAATTCGTCCAGTGCTTTGCACGCACAAGTTAGCTCTAGTTCGTGTTACAGTAATTACAGATTCATTGCTCGTAGTAGAGTCTCTTGTATGGGTGAAAACATAAGGTGTAGAAGCATTGTCCGGTCGATATTCTTCCTACTCCCATATCGTTCCATTCGCTTGAGGATAACCATGTTCATCTTGATAACACTCTTTATTCAAACGGAAGAGAACTCCACCTACTGCAGGTTTTCTGTTCGAAAAGGGAAGAGTGTACCAGGCTCGACAAGAACCATTGTGCGAAAAAGGAAGCGGATTAAACGGTGTTCCACCTTTCTTCTGATGAGCTGGAAGCATACCACAAATCCAGCAGTTCGTAGTATTGGTGGCATCGTGGGTGTGGTGGAGCATTTGGACAAAAGTGTTATTCAGATAAGATTCTCTATGCTTATGCTCATGATAGGGAAGAGTAAAATGCTGATGCTCTTCCGGAATCGGAGTAGTGGGAACCATAAGAATGTTCCGAGCAGGTCTCATCACTTCAACTGACCAAGTGATCACTGCTATAGCTATTAGAACAACAAACACACCTAATATTCCTAAAATCTTTCTCTTAGTAGCATTCATAGTCACAAAACCAAATCTTCAAAACTAAAAAATAGAAAAAACAAAAATAGTCAATGAGCTCTTTACTCTGGGCAGACGTTGGTTTCTTCACCACAGACCAAGACCGGTGTCACTACACTACGCAGGGCTGATCCCCCTCCCTTGTCATATCGGCTCTCCGTTTCCACTACCCAGAGCGGTTGCTCAACCAGTCTCGCAACAAAAAACTTCAAAACACTCTCTTTGATCTCAAATCGTAACGTGCTGCTCCAGGAGTCGTCTGGTCCGGGAAGAACTCCATAGATCCGTCAGGTGATACAGCAGGGCCTTTCTCCGTGGCTTGGATATCTCGATGATCGGTCAAAACAGCAGGTTCCACCAAGGTCGGCAATACCTTGCGACAGTGGACACTCTGGATCTTCTTTTTGTTGGTGACTCTGACTGCCGCTCCCGTAGCCTCTAATTTCGAGTCCCGCAGTGTACTGCTCAGCGCGCAGCGCCTGGAGGAGCATCTGTGCATGCAGTGGTGCGTTTTAGCGGCGTATTTTTAAATATATCCTGTTTTCTCCGTTTTTATTTTATTTTGGTAAAGTAAAGTAAAGAGGTGTGGCGCCAGGGCGACTGACGCTGGAATCTGGGGACCACGGTTCGATCCCCGGCTCCGGCTGCAGTTTAGCCCAGCACCATGTGACTCTGGGCAATAGCTCGCTTAATCTTCCCGACGGCCCCCAGCGCCTAGAGACCCTTACGGGTGATTGTGCGTTTACAAATGTGGACTTTGGTTACACTGTTTCCCCTGATTTTAATTGCCCCAGACTTGCACTATAAAACAATTCTACTCACCGCTTCTTTGGCGGGCCCGGTTCCTTCGCCCTCATTCCGGCGGACATCTTGGGGGAAAGGGAGGACGCCTGGCGGCGCCATCTTTGTTGTCGGGCTAGTTGCTCGCTCGCAGGAGGCTTGACCTGCACTTAAGGCGGGTAAACTAGGCGGCGCCCTCTAATTTCGAGTCAAAACCGCAGGTTCCACCAAGGTCGGCAATACCTTGCGACAGTGGACACTATGGATCTTCTTTTTGTTGGTGACTCTGACTGCCGTTCTCGTAGCCTCTAATTTCGAGTCCCGCAGTGTACTGCTCAGCGAGCAGCGCCTGGAGGAGCATTTGTGCATGCAGTGGCGCGTTTTAGCGGCGTATTTTTAAATATATCCTGTTTTCTCCGTTTTTATTTTATTTTGGTTACACTGTTTCCCCTGATTTTAATTGCCCCAGACTTGCACTATAAAACAATTCTACTCACCGCTTCTTTGGCGGGCCCGGTCCCTTCGTCCTCATTCCGGCGGACATCTTGGGGGAAAGGTAGGACGCCTGGCGGCGCTATCTTTGTTGTCGGACTAGTTGCTCGCTCGCAGGAGGCTTGACCTGCACTTAAGGCGGTCATGCTGACGCGCAGCGGGTACGCGCAGCGAGGTCGCCGGATTTCCGCCGGAGTTACGCCTGAGTTCAGCCCGTCTGCGCCCGTCCATGTCCCAGAGGCTGCTGGGGTTCCGGGAGGGGCTGGTTTTCGGACGAGGTATACGGCGGCTGAGCTTCTCTCCTATAGGAGAGGTAAGGGCGTGTGCTCTGTTGTCTTTCCTGGGCATTTTAGAGGTAAAAGACGCTGTCAGGGATGTAGTTGGCTACCAGGCAATTGTCCGGTGGGAGAAGCTGCCAGCCCTAGGGCGACTGCCAGGCATCTGTGCCTTTTACTCAACACTCGTTCTTTGAGTAGGCATGCTCTGGACATCTATGAGCTCTTATGCGCAGAACAACCGGTGTGCTTAATGCTTACTGAAACATGGCTGGGAGAGGCTTCTAATCCGGATATTGCGACCGCTATTCCTCCTGACTATGTGATTTTCAGGCAGGATAGAGTGAACGGAAGGGGTGGTGGGGTGGCGATTGTGGTCAAGAGATCTGTCTCCTGTTTGATCGTCCCTATGGAGGCCATTTCAGGTTGTGAATACCTGGCCTTTTCAATAGCTCTATCGCCCCATCAATCCTTTACTGGGCTGCAGGTTTATAGACCACCTGGACCATTGGGGACCATTCATGATGAGTTGCAGACACTTGCTTCGGCACTATCCTTGAAGGCAGAACATTGTATAGTGCTCGGGGATTTTAATATTCATATGGACATGGCGTTGGATGGCGACACGATCAAAATCAATGATGTCACCTCCCCCCTGGGCCTTATCCCCTATCTGGCAGTGCCGACTCATAATAGGGGCCATACTCTTGATCAGGTGTTTCCCACCATTCCACTTGATATGGCCAGTCCCGTCCCTGTCCTTTGGTCGGACCATTTTCTGATCAGGTTCCAGATTCTTGGTACCAATAAATCATCTTGTCTATCGGCTAGCCAGCCTAGGCAGTCCTCTCGAGCATTTCACCGGGTGACCCCGGATTGTCTGGCTCAGGCCTTTTTGGCTCACCCCTGTCCTTTGTCAGGAGATCTCGAGACGGATTTGGATCTGCTGCAAGGCTGGTTAGTGGAGCGATTAGATGAGTTAGCTCCTGTGATCGCTCCCCGGAAAACCTCTAGACGGACCTCGGCCCCTTGGTATACGGAGGCTTTGGCTCTGTCACGGCGAAATTGTAAAGTAGCAGAACGGCTCTAGCAACAGCAGTATGATGCTGGGGCCAAGGTAGCCTATAGGGCGGCCATTAAGGCCTATCATGTTGATATTCTGTCTGAAAAGAAGAAGTTTTTCTCGGCGAGAATTGAGACGGCCTCGAGTTCTTGCAGGGAAATCTTTAAGGTTGTCAAAGAGTTTTTGGCCCCTAAGGCAACTGCGTCGCATCATGTGTTTTCTGAGTCATGGGTGATCTCGTTAGCTGTTTTTTTTACCACCAAGATCAAGCTGATCCAAGACTCTTTCTCTTCACTGGGCCCGAGTGGTGTTACCAGTCCGGGGGATCAGTTAAATTTGTCAGCGAGATCCGGTCCCATCCTTTCAGAGTTTCCATCTCTGTCTAGTCCCGATCAAAAGCTTAAATCAGGTTCACCGTTAGACCTGTGCCCTGCCAAATATTTGGCTGGGGTGGCGGAGGTTATAAACCCGTTGATCAATCCCATTCTCAATCTATCACTGACTGAGGGTGTGGTCCCTGCGGTCTGGAAACAGGCGATGGTTGTTCCATTACTCAAAAAGACGGGTCTTGATCCCGAGCTACATGCCAATTATAGGCCGATTTCCCTCCTGCCTGCTCTGGCAAAGATTGTGGAGAAGCACGTGCACACGGTGCTCTACACTTTCCTTGAAACTCATAGTCTGCTGCATTCCACCCTGTCGGGCTTTCGGACAAATCTAAGCACCGAGACGGCACTTTTGGAGGTCAATGAGGCTATCAAGGAAGTGCTGGATGCGGGGGGAAGGGCCATGTTGGTAATGTTAGACCTGTCGGCGGCCTTCAACACCGTCCCTCATGAGGGTCTCCTTTGTAGACTCTATGAGATCGGGTTGAGAGGGACGGTGTTGAGCTGGTTTCGATCTTACCTTGCTGGTCGCAGGCAGGTGGTCTGGGCCCCGCCGTACTCGGCCGAAGTGCCGCCTCTGGAGGTCGGAGTCCCGCAGGGCTCGGTATTGAGCCCGACTCTTTTTAATATCTTTATGACCCCTCTGGCGGTGCTGGCTGAGTCTTTTGGGGCCCAGATAGTGTCATATGCCGATGACACTCAGCTCCTTTTTACTTGTGGAAGGGGGGCTGAGTTCGACGGAGAGAGCATCCGGGGCTGTCTTGGGGCTGTTTTTGAATGGTTCCAGCGAAACAGCCTGAAATGCAACCCAGATAAATCTGAGGTGCTCTTCTTCGGGTGTCAGTCGGACCCAAGTTGGCAGGAGTGGTGGCCGGTGAATATGTTCCCTCCCGTGTCATCTTCTCTGATTGCCAAGAACCTGGGGGTCAAGATTGACAACGGCTTGACACTCAAGTCCCAGATCCTTGGATTGACCGGTACTTGTTACGGCCTTCTCAAGATGCTACGCAAGTTCCTTCCCCTGCTCTCACTGGCGCATAGGAGGATCACGGTTCAGGCCCTTATTGGCTCGAGACTTGACTACTCAAATGTCCTCTATTTGGGCTTGCCGGAATATCTTCTCCAGAGCCTACAGGTAGTCCAGAACTCGGCGGCTCGTGCCATTTTTGGCCTGCATCGCCGAGCGAGAGCTTCGGAACTTTTGCTTTCTTTGCATTGGCTGCCTATCCGGAAGCGGATTGCTTTCAAAGCACTTACGCTGGCTCATAAGGCATTCCATGGTGTAGGAGCGGAATGCATCCGGAAACGGCTCGCTCTCTACAAACCAACTAGAGCTCTAAGATCGGAATCTCTTTGCCTTGCCGTTGTCCCTGCTGTTAAAAAAGCAAGGGTTGGGGGGCGTTCCTTTAAATGCCTGGCACCTCAGCTTTGGAATACTCTTCCTTTGGCGCTCCGCAGTACCTCCAATCTGTTGGCCTTCCGAAAGGATTTGAAGACATGGCTCTATGGCCAGTAATCCGCTCGCGCTTCTGTTTCTGTGGGCCTGCCCTTTGCAGTTTGTTGTGGGTTAGAAAGCGCCGGGACACTCTTCGGAGTAGCCGAGCGCTATATAAGACACCCATAACATAACATAACTTGCTCTGGTCCACGCCACCTCGGTTCCAAGCTGTTTGACCACTCGAATAATTTGATCATCACATGGTCGCTGGGACGGAGTCCATGGCCCTCACCTTGGGATTTATCCGGGAGCGCTTCTCGAACCTGTTGATGAATGGAAACCAAGCTGTCAGTTAATTGTGCCAAATAGTCATTCATTAAAACACAAGGTACATCATACACAGAACTTGGCTTCGGAACTCCCCAAACGTTCATCGGCCGCCCGAATACCACCTCGTACGGGGTAAGACCCGTCCTAGAATGTGGTATAGATCTAATGGACAATAATGCCAATGGCAGCGCATCTGGCCACGTCAATTTTGTGGAGGCTTGAATTTTCGCGAGTTTGAGCTTGAGAGTACCATTATACCTTTCCACCAATCCTGCAGATTGTGGATGGAACACAGCATGGAACCTCTGCTTGATTCCTAATCCCTTCAGGACATACTTGATAACTTCCCCAACAAAATGAGGTCCGTTATCACTCCATAAAAGTCTGCAAACACCGAACCTCGGGGAGAACTCCTTTAGTAACACCTTAGCAGTGGTAATAGCCGTATTATCTTTTGTGGGGTACGCCTCAATCTATTTGCTAAAGGCACAAACCACCACTAGGACATACTTCAAATTATTACACCGCTCAAGTTGAATGTAGTCCATTTGTAGGACTTCAAAAGGTGCAGTTGGTGTAACAAACCCTCCAGATGGAACTTGTGTCCCCTTTCCAGGATTGTATTGTAAACAAATCAATTTATTTATTTATTTTTGCAATTTATTAAGCGCAAACGTTTGCCCGAGGGCGTCTTTGCGCTAAAAATCAAGCAGGACTGTACTACTCTCTTAGCTGTGTTTGCAATCTCAGGATGCTCCCAAACTTGCGTAAGCATTTTCGTCATTGCAAGAGCTCCAACATGTGCTACCCCATACGCCATCTGAACCATAGGTTGCACGAAAGCTATAGGCAGCTTCCATCGATCCATTTGCTTGTTTCTCCAGCAACCTTCATCATCTAACTCTCCTTCTTTAGACCACTGTTCACGTTCTTTGTCAGAAGCTGTCTTCTGTATCTCTCGCACTTCCTGCCTAGCATCGTGCCATCTTTCAGCTTGCGACTTCACTACATACATAGAAGTGGTATTTCTCTGCATTGCAGTCTCACGTGCTATACGATCTACAAAAGCATTTCCTTGTCCAATCTTATGTGCACTGCACTTCACTATGGTGATTTTCTTCGGCAATGTCAATGCAGTCAAGAGATTGTGCACTAAATCTCCGTGCATTATCTGTATCCCATGAGATGTAAGAAAGCCTCTTTCCTTCCAGAGTAGGCCAAAATCGTGCGCTACTCCAAAAGCATAGCGGCTATCTGTGTAAATGTTCACGCACAAACCAGCACTGAGCTCACACGCTCGCGTCAGCGCTATCAATTCAGCTGCTTGAGCCGATTTCTGTGGTATGCGAGCTGTCTCCACTACTGTCTCAAGCGTGGTAATTGCATATGCGGCTGAGGTCGTACCATCCGGTAATTTTAAACAAGACCCATCAACCCACAATTCACCATCTACATCTGGAAGGGGCGTATCCTGTAAATCAATACGACCCTTTGTCTGTTCTTCAGTCAGAAAAATACAATCATGCATGTCTTGTGACTGAGGCTGAGTCACCGGATATGGCAACAAAGTAGCTGGGTTCAAAGTTGCACATCTCTTCAATGTAATGTGGGGGGCTAGCAATGTCAGTTCATATCCTGTAAGACGAGCGCTAGTCAAGTGCTACGTCTTTGTCTGATTCAGAAGGGCATCGACAACATGTGGTACTAACACTAACAATTTATGCGACAAAACTATCCCTTCACTCTGTCGAATAGACACCGCTGTTGCTGCAACTGAACGAAAGCATCCAGGTAATGCTCTAGCATCAGGGTCAAGAACTGCAGAAAAGTATGCGCACGGACGTTGCTTATCGCCGTGTAACTGAACCAACACTGATAATGCACATCCATCTTTCTCGTACACGTAAAGTGTAAAGAGCTTTGTGTAATCTGGTGTACCTAACACTGGTGCTGAACAAAGGGCTTGTCGTAATTGTCGAAAAGCACTTTAACATTCTTCTGTCCATGGAAGGGGTACTGGGGTATCTTTCGTGAAGAGTGCTAACAGGGGCTTAACAATATGTGAAAATCCCAAAATCCACTGTCTACAAATGAAGTAAGACCCAAAAATGCACGTACTCCTTTCTGTGTGGTAGGAACTGGTATGTCTAAAATAGCTTGTATACGATCTGATGTCAGTGCACGTCCCTCCTTAGACAAAAGGTGACCTAAGAAGGTTACCTTTGGTCTACAGTATTGTAACTTCTTTCGAGAGGCCTTGTGATGATGTGTAGCAAGAAAAGAAAGCAAAGATAAAGTACATTTCTCACACTGTTCTGGAATGTCGGCTGCCAACAAGATGTCATCGACATATTGTATGAGAGCCACACCTTCAATCAGTACGAAAGAATCAAGTTCCCCCTTCAATGCTTGGCTGTAAATACTCGGACTTTCAGTATAGCCCTGAGGAACTCTACAAAATCTATACGATCGATTATTCAAAGTGAAGCCGAACAAATATCGGCTATCAGGATGAATAGTCAATCACAGTGAATGTAGTGGCAGTTGGAGGGACTAAAGTAAGAAGTGTTGTAATGTCAGAAACCACAGGGTATTGTGGTACTACTATCTTATTTACTTCTCTCAAATCAATAATGAATCTGTAAACTCGTGTGTCAGTGTCTCTCTTCAAAATCGGAAGAATCGGGCTATTGCAAACATTGTATGGGACTTCCTCAACAACCCCAACTCGTATCTAATCATGTACAATTCGTATGAGTGCTTCTTCTCCCTCCTGTGAAATGCGATATTGTGGCAAACGAGGTAACACAGCTCCCTCCTTGACGCTAATCTGGATCGGAGGAATGACCATCTGACCCACATCTGTGTCCGAAGTAGCCCATAAAGATTCAGGAAGGGAGGCTAATGCAGTGTCTTTCTTAACCAGGCAAATTCTGTCAAATTCAGTGTAATTTTCATTCAAAATACCTCGCACCCCTTCAGGAAAACAGCGTATGGTAGCTCTAAAATACTTCAACATGTCAAAGCCCAAAATGTTGTCTGGCGTGTTAGAGGAAAGCAAAAACGGACATGAAGCATTGAATTTATCAACATAAAATAAGAGTGGCTGGGACAATGGGCTAAGGGAAGATGTTCCATCGAAACCTATCGAAGTAATAGTTGTGCCAGACAGGGGAGCCCTCGGAACCAATTGTTTAGACAAAGCGCTACGTGTAGCTCCTGTATCACCAGAAACCGATCAGTAGAGCCCAAAACATGTGCTGTAACATAGGGACCCGTCTGATCTACTGGAACTTCAACTGATTCCTTACCCCATCCTAGGCAATCCTATGCATGAGCAGAATCGTACAAATCAGGCTGGACATAATCGGACATTTGACATTGATTTCGCCTATCAAATGTATTCTGTCTCTGCTGTGGGCGTGTATTCATGTCGTATCGGGCACGATCATTCATATTTCCTCGAGGCTCCGAGAAACCTGAACCAGTTCTCCCTTGGCCCCGCCCCCTAACGTCCCGATGAGGACGTAGCAACGGACAATTCCGCATCCAATGGCCTAACTGCTTACAATATTCACACTGATTCGAAGATACATCCAAACGACCATGAGGAGTATTGGGAGGCGGTCGTCCACCTCTATCATAGTTTCTATCAGGGCCCCTATCATAACCTCTAGAAGGCGGACCATACACTTGGGCAAACATAACTTTCGTTTTTAACTCTTTTGATTTCTTGTCCTCGGTCCCCGTCGCCTCCGCCTCTTGGCGCTCATAATACTGAGCCATCGTCAAAACAGAGGCTGGAGAGGACGTAGTCCAAGAACTTTCGCTAGCTTTTAGGCGGCTTGCTATGCCAGGTAACAAATTTGAAACATATTTATCGACAAACAAATGTCTGCCGGTATCATCGGTAAGGGACTGACCGCTAAAATTATGAAAAGCTTCCTCAAAACGAGTAAAGAAATCAGAAACCGATTCATCTGTCTTTTGTTTACAGGATGCTAAAACAGTCCAATCAATCTTTTTAGGGGGAATAATCATTTTAAGTTTAGTCAAAATAGCTGCAGGAAGATCTAATATCAGCTGATGCGGTTTTTGGGCGGACTCTCTATCCGCATCTGTGCGCTCTATCTCCTTCCATTCGGCACCAAAAACAGCGCGATCATCAATTTTACGAACGGTCCTCCACATATCTGGGGGCAAAATAAGACCGAAAAACAAATCTATATCACATAAAGTCATGACACAAGAATTTAAAGCGCCCTCAACTTCTTCGTATAAGGCGGCTGGGTTTTTACGCGTGTCAGGTAACACATTTTTAAGCGCCATTACATCTGCTCTATTCCAGGGAGTATATACCCGATTATAAATAAAATATCCCTCAGCATCGACAGAATTTTTATCATCTATATCACCCGTTCCTTTAGGAGGAACATACAAAGGCGCAGCTTCTCGCATAGGTTTCATGACAACTGGTATTAACTTATCTGTCACGAAGATAGGACGCTGTGGCTCTCCAGGCGGATTGGTCTGTGGAACGGCGTCCGCAGCCTTTTGCTGCTCCTTCAGATATCTCGCCTCATTCCGTATTTTAACCAGTCGTCTAATCATATCTTCCACCTGGGAAAAAACAAAAAGACCATCACGTAACTGTTTATGATCAGTTGCAATATCAGCAGGTTCTAATGTAGGGGAACATTTTCGATACATTTCCACAACTTCATCAGCAAATATCGCAGTAAAATATATCTGTTCCTTTTCTGACCAATCCTTTATAATAGCAAAAAGATCGGAAGCAGGGTCAGTGCTACGTAATGCTTAACGAGCAGCTTGTCTGATTTGGGCCGAACGTTCAGCTGACAACATAGATCGGGTGTCCCGCGCTTTCTGTTGTCCCGAATCAGAATCCTCATCATCCCCGGACGGTGCAGACGGAGCGATATACGGAGGTGAAGGTCGATCTAATAACAAAAAATCATCATGTGGTTTATTAAGGACAGGATAGAGAGGCTGACAGACAGGATATTGGCCAGATATCTTTAACCTACGTTCTTTCTCCTCTCGCTCCTGTATTTCTTTAGCTTCTTTCTTTCTCAACTCCAGCGCTTTCTCATACACAGTCTTTCGCTGTTCTTTTTCAATCAACGCTTGCTCACGTTTCTCCTGCTGTCGTACTTCTTTCTCCCACATTCGCAAACTCTCAAACATATCACGCCTAGATTTTCGCTCAAACAAACATCGTTCCACGTATTCAACCTTTTGTGCATCAAACGACCCGTACAATGGCCAACGTAACTCAGGATCCTTTTTGGTGTATTTATGCCACAACGTGCTGTACATTATGGCAGAAAGACCAAACTTCACATACATGTCTCGATTAGGAGTCCCCTCGGGGGGAGCCGGCTGCGATTCCTCAAGTCGTAAACTGGTACCACCAAACAAGCAACACATCTTTCGAAGTGCGCGGCAAAAAGGCATGCTCAAAAATAGTGCAAGATATACACTACTATAGGGAAAGAGCGCTTAAGGTACTTTCTTAGTACGTCGCGCTATGCAAATCAAAGGTTGAGAAAAGAAACTCCATGCTATAACTGCCTATATGAGTTGCAACGCATATATATGCAATCAAAACATACAAAATCCAAAGTAGACAAGTCTATCCCAAAGTCAAACGTGCCACGATAAGCGTCCTTATCATACGTAGCACTCCAAATGCCAAAACCTACAACAGGCGCCGCAAAACGGCTCTTACCAATCATAGGCTGTCCAGATTCCAACTGCCAAGTTCTAAATTCGACCAAACGGTCACTGCACGGCAGACCAGCAGAAGAGATCTCAGTCGAGGACCGGCGCCGCCTGGATGGTCGGATCGGAAAGAATGGAAGGAACACCTTGGATGCCAAGACACGGGTCTTATCTGGCAGCGATGGCGTCCTCAGCGAAGGTCCGAACCTTCGTCACGACCAATCCTTCGGGCATCCGAGTCACCGATGAGCCCCACGTGCTGGGCGCCAATTTGTCGTTCAGGCCTCCGCCAGACCCGCTAGTGCAAGGGGTTCGCCCTTCTGCGCACGAAGTCCTCAGACCCAGAGAAACAATGTTGGCACGGAAACTGGAATTGCAAAACATAGAATTTATTATACTTCATGAAGTGGTGCTAAAGTTCAGCCAGTACCCTTCGGCACTGCGAGAAGTAGCACAAAGGGCTACCGGACACATGGTTTATTTATACCCACACAGGGGCTCAAGAGAAGGCGGTACAAAGCATAAGAGCACATTTTATGTCCATACATGGTAATATCGAGTAGCACAATTGATCAGTGGGCGGAGTTAACAGTCTTGGAGTCTCGGCTAACACATTCCAATCTAGGGCTAACCATTAGCAGATGTGGACCCTAACGGTCAGCGGCAAAACACAGAGATGCTATTATTAGCCTGTTGCTGGGCAGATTCAAAGGCCATGAGCGGAAAGGTAGGACAACGCACATGGTCGACACGAGGCAGTATGTGGCAGACAAAATGGCTGCCGTGAATTCAAAATGGATGCCGCTAAATGTCAAGATAACGCTAAAACTCGGATGTCTTTTGCTAACGCTCAACTCAATCGCCGTCAAAATACAACACTAAGGGCATGTATGTGACCCACATGGCACTTTGAAAAATGCCAAAAAGTGAATTTTTCAAAGCAATCGCAATTTACCACCAACCTGGAGTTGGTGGTATTTTGCGATTCCTTAAGCCACAATTCGCACAACTTGGGTGCTTCCTACATTGCATTTAAGGAATCGCAATTTGCTATTCCTTATTTTGCGTGTGGCTTTTTGTGTGCTACATAGCACACTGCCCAAATTGCGTTCGCAAAAGCTGAAATTCTGCAAATTTCAGCATTTGCAATCGCAATGGGGCTACCTACATATGGCCCTTAGTGAGGTATCAGAAGGTGACCAAAGTTGGATACGTCTTTCCGTGATTAGGGGAGTAAGGGTGAATATTAAAACATTATTAACAAGACAGATCTTATTTATATTAGCTGTTGAGCCCCCCTGTCCTTTTAGAGTGGTTTCAGTCCTTTTCTGACATTTTGGCTCTGAGTGGGCAGATCAGTGTCGGGTATGTTTTGGAGTGGTTCCATGAGTTCAGGGAGGGACAGGATTGTGACATTAACAGGGGTTCTATGGGTGTCACTAGTTTAAAAAAAAAACACCTTGCATGGTGTGTGCATAAGAGCGCGGTTCCTGTGCGTGCCTTTCCCGAGGAGAAATGTTCCTGTTCGCGGCTACCTGTTTTGATATTACCTCAAGTTGCTTGCTGTGAGTTGTTTTTCAGTCCTTGTACGTTCAATACATATGTGTGGAAATTTGGGAAACGGAGCATTTTACTGTTAGGTTTTGCTTATGTTTGCAACGTGCCCAGTCAGCAAGTTTTTATATTTGTGCGTCTCCCTGTTCCCAGCACGTGGTCTATGTCGTAGGGGTATTTGTAGAGTGCACTGTTACTCCAAGGAGTGTCCTGGCGCTAACAGCTGAAAGGAGAGCGGCGAGGAGGAGAAAGTAATTAACAAGAATAAAGCCAGGTTTTCAGTTTCTTTTGAAACAGAGGAGTTGATTCAATGTTTCTTAGGTGGAATGGCAATTTATTCCAGAAGACAGGCCCAAGGTACGAGAGAGCCTTGCTCCCTGTCCTCGACTTTCTAACACAGGGGATGTTTGCTAACAGCAGGTCAGACGAAAGGAGAGTTCTACGTGGGGTATAGAAAGGGATTTTCCGATTGAGGTACTCTGGTGCGGTCCCATGTAGGGCTTTCTGGGTAACAAGTAGGGTCTTGAAAATCACTCTCTTCCTTACTGGGAGCCAATAACGGCTTTTCAAAAGATGGGACACATGTGCATAATGTGCTATAGGGAACTCCCTTTTGACATCAGTTGCTTTGGCTGATCTTGACTCTGCCTTTTAGGTCTTGCCTAGCGTTGCAGCGCATGTGCTGAGCACTTTGCGAGGCATGCAGTATACACTATAGCGTGGAAGCTTCGTGGAAGCTCTGCTCACTCTACGCCCAACTTTTTCATTTGCTTAGCTCCTAAATTCTGCCTTCCAATTGGCTCAGCACTCTTCACCTGGCCGCTCCAGTGCTTTTGGTGGTGCAACTTGAGAGCCAACCTAGACCTTGGGGAACATTGGTCCTAACCTCCAAAACTCCTACTCATGAGTCGAGTACTTAACCGTGAAACCGATAACCATTTTTCTCCCATAGGAACCAATGTTATGTGTTTTTGTTCCTAAAATGTTCTATTGAACCAATGTTTTGTATGGAGAAAAAGTAACTACTCAGCAAATCCTAAAAAGTCTTACTTACTGTGTATTGTGAGATTCCCAACATGGTATCTAGGCATACCCTCCAGAGTAGTCGATGTAATCTAAAAGTATTCCAAAAGTAACTACTGTGTAATTTAAACTGCTTTTTGAATCAATACCAACCTGTAATGATTGCAAATTCAACCACAACTTCATTTCCTTGTTAGTCTTGCATTTGAGAGTATATTGTATTTACCTGTGCCAAGTCCTTCTTGGTTTGAAAAATAAAACATAAGTATACCTTTTTTTTATACTTACCTAATTGGTCCGGATTTAGTTTTAGAGTTTGTGCCATCAGACTTGATTTAGTGAACACAATAAATGCTCAACTCACCATATCGAACAGCCTAACTCTCACCCACACTACTGAAAAGAGAGCAGTTAGAATTTACATAATTTAGCCTCTGCTATACCCCTGCGGACTCCCTGGACTCTGTGCACACTTTACCTTACTTTGGTATAATATATACAGAGCCAGCTTCCTAGATTGGTGGGTCAGCGTTGGGATGTAAAGCCTTGCATTTGTTGGACTAACTTAGTCAACCTCTGATCACATGACAAGAATCCAACAATTGACGTTAGATCAACTCATTTTGTGAATTGACTATTTTTTTTAATTACTAAGTCTTGATAGGGTCTTGATTTAAGTTCCTGTGGCATTTTTCTTAGAAAATTAAGTCAGCGGAGTTAGGGGAGGAAGTACTTAGGATTTTTGTGTAAGTCTTCTCAAAAGAACCCCACTTTAGAAAAATAATGAGAAACACAGGGAATATGGCTGTGGAGCTCAATCTCACCCCTTACGCTAACCTAAACCCTACCAGAATAGAACTCCTGGAGTTTCTGGCATAGTATGAAAGGGACCACCCCTCCCTTGGTGGGGGAAGACTCACAGGGAGATCGGAAAGGTAGTGAGGGGGATGAGGTCTTTAACCCTCCATCTCAATTACTTAGGGAGGAAGAGAACTTTGAGTTTCCCACCTCCAAGCCAAGGAGTAGAGGGTCTAGATCCTAAAGAGGTAGGCTAGACAGTGAAGACAACTTCACTGAAGAAGACAACCTTTTAGCAAAGTTGACCAAGAGACTAGAGCTAGAGACTAGGCTGCTAGCCCTCGAAAAAGAAAGAGCAGATATGGGCCTAGGTCCAAGCAATGTTGGCAGCAATACTAAAAACCAAGAAGGAGAAAGATCCTATGATCTCAAAATTCCCAAAGGGATTGCCCCTAAATGTGAGGATGTTGATGATATCACCAAGTGCTTTACAGTCTTTAAGAGCGCTTGTGAAGACAGAAAAGTGAGAATGTCTCACTGGGTGGCACTCCTTTGGGAACTATTCTCTGGTAAGTGCAGATAAAGACTTCTGACCCTACTTCTGCCCCTTTCTGGGGCGGAAGCAGAGTCCTATGAACTCATGAGGTGTCAGAAGCAGAGTCCTATGAACTCATGAAGGGTACCCTGATTGAGGGATTTGGATTCACTACTGAGGAGTACCGAAGTAAATTCAGGGGGTTCAGAAATCCTGGAGTCAGTTCAGGGTAGAGTTTGTAGACAACTCAGTAAATACACGAGGTGGCTAATTGACTGGATCACATTTTAAGTAACTGCATCAATGAAAAGTTACATCAGTATCTGGTAGACCTAAGTTCAATATCTCCCCACGAATTGGGAAAGAAGGTGGACTACTGGGTAAAGACAAGCCCGGCCAAGACAACCACTGAGGGTGGTTACAAAGCCTCCCCAGGGTTAAGAGGGTGAGAAACCCAAAGACAAATATCAAAATTCTTCTAAAGGTCCCTAAAATCCAGTCCAGGGGGGTAGGCCCAGGAACTCTTCCCAGCCCACTTTTGGGTACAAGGAGAACAATGTTGTTCCTGCAAGACCTGGTGTTTCCACTGTAACAAGAGGCAACACTGAACTGGAGATGTCATCTGTTCCAAGTAGAATGCCCCTTGGCCTCCTCCAGTCTCTATAGGTGTTGTAAATCCCCAGATGGGATCAATAGTGTGCCCAGAGCCTATCAGGGTTCACACTGAGGCTGTTTAGTCTCTGAAGGGGAGAGAGGGTTAGCTACTTGCTGGCCTGAAGCAGGTAGTGGTCTGTCCAAAGCTCACAGCCGCCTGTCTACTTAAAAATGATATGGAAACCTCAGCATGGGCTGAGATAGAAAGAAAGACACATGCAGCCATGCTGCAAAACCCTAAGATGGTGTGTGGGAAAACAAGAGTGCATTGCCTAGCATAGGGTGAAAAAGGAGAGTTGGACCCTGAAATGATGGCCTAAACTCCCAAGAGAAAAGGTAGGAAGGCTGATGAAACAGCTTCCCCCACAGCAGAAAGATCAGGACCCCTCTCCTCAGGTAGGAGACTTTTTTTCAGCCCCAGAGGGAACTGATCCCATGGAGCTTGAACCTTAGAGCTCTTGGGCCCAGGGAGACCCTCTAGGCAACAGCTGTGCCTTGGGTAGCAGGTCTGACCTTCTCTCGAAGGCCTGAGGCAGCAAGTTTCTGCACAGGAGCAAGGAGATGTCAGTTGCTCCCACAGAGTCTATTGGGAGGAAAGACTCCAGTACACGGAGGGATGAGACCCAAACCTGGTGCCACTGGCTGAGTGGTAGTGCATCAGTCGTATAGAGAGTTTCCACTCATCTAGCCCATGACATACCCCTGGCTGGACACCTGGGCCACGCCAAAACTTGGGAAAGATTTCTCTCCCACTTCCTATGGCCCAAGATGTCCCAAAAATTGAAGGGGTTTGTAAGCGCCTGTGTTACCTGTTAAGCCAGTAGCAAGATAAGAGGACACCCAAAGGCCCCCTAAATTCCACTACCATTGTTTGGGGTCCCCTTTGAGAGGCTAGGTGTGGATATAGTGGGTAAACTTGAACCTCCCACAGTGTCAGGAAACAAATTCATACTAGTAGTAGTGGATCATTATACTAGGTATCTAAAAGCCCTTCCCCTTAGGACTACTACAGGCCCTGAGGTAGGCAAGGCCCTCATTGGTGTCTTCACCAGGATAGGGATTCCTATGGAGGTAGTATCAGACAGAGGTTCTAACTTCATGTCTGCATACTTATAACACATGTGGGATGGGTGCCAAGGGATCTACAAGTTCACAACACCTTACCATCCACAAACCAATGGTCTTGTTTAAGGTTCAGCAAGACATTGAAAGGTATGATAATGGGACTCTCTAAAAAGCTCAAAAGGAGATGGGATGTTCTGTTGCTCAGCCTGAGTTTGCCTACAGAGAGGTGCCACAGAAGGGAGTAGGGTTTCCACCCTTTGAACTTTTGTTTGGCCACCCTGTAAGGGGCCACTCTCACTTGTGAGGGGAGGATGGGAGAAACCCCATTATGTCCCAAAACAAGATGTGTGGACTATGTACTAGGCCTTTGTTCCAGGATGGCAGAGTACATGCAGAAAGCAACCAAGAATCGTGAGGCCGGCCAGGAGCTCCAGAAGCTCTGGAATGACCAAAAAGCTGCACTGGTAGAATTCCAACCAGAGCAACAGGTGTGGGTTGTGGAGCCAGTGGCACCAAGGGTCCAGGATAAGTGGAGTGGCCTGTACCCTATCCTAAAGAAAGAGTGTGGTCACCTTCTTTGTAGACCTGGGCACTAGCATGTCCCCCAAAAGGGGGATACATGCGATCCACCTGAAACTCTATTGTGGCAGGGCTGATGTAACCATGCTGATGGTTAGTGATGAAGATCAGGAGACTGAGAATGGACCTCTCCCTGACCTCCTGCCTCACAGCCCCCAAGTTGGGTCCATAGATGGAGTTGTCTACTCAGACACCCTCTCTGCCCAACAACAGGATGATTGAAGAGAGGTCCTGCAACAGTATGCACAGCTCTTTTCCTTAACTGCTGGTCAGACTCCCTGGTGTACCCATGATGTGGACACTGGAGACAGCTTGCCTGTCAAAACCAAAATCTATTGGCAGACTGATCAAGTTAACGAAAGCATCAAAGATGAGCTCAGCAAGATGCTGGAGTTGGGTGTTATTTAGCCCTCTGAGTCCCTGGGGTATCTCAGTGGTCCTAGTCCCCAAACCACATCCACTGGGTGGAAAAAGAGACCTTAGATTGTGTGTTGACTGTCACCAACACAGATGCTCACCCCATCCCCAGAGCTGATGAACTGAAAAGTTAGAAGCTGCCAAATACTTAAGTACCTTTGACTTAACTGCAGGGTACTGGCAGATTGGCATGGCCCCTGGAGCAAAAGAAAAGACAGCATTCTCCACACCTGATGGGCACTTCCAGTTTACTGATGCCCTTTAGTCTAAAGAATGCAATGCCCCGGCCACCTACCAAAAATTGGTGAATCAAGTCCTTATGGGCTGGAAGGCTTTAGTGCAGCTTACCTTGATGGTATTGCTGTGTTTAGCTCTTGATGGCAGGAGTGCCTGCTCCACCTGGGAAAGGTTTTACAGGCCCTGCAAGCTGCAGGCTAAGTGTCAAGGCATCCAAATGTCAGATAGGGCAGGGAACCGTTGTATACTTGGGACACCTTGTAGGTGGAGGCCAAGCTCAACCACTCCAATCCAAAATCCAAACCATTCTGGATTGGGTTGCTCCAACCACCCAGACCCAAAGCAGGGCATTCCTTGGCTTGACTGGGTTCTACAGGAGGTTTATGAAGGCGTATGGATCCATTGTGACACCTCTCACAGAATGTACCTCCAACAAGATGCCCAAGAAAGTGAACTGGACACTTGGCTGCCAAAAGGCTTTTGGCATCCTAAAAGAGGCAATGTGTTCAGCACCTATTCTCACCTATTCTCAAGGCTTCAGATTACTCCAAGCAGTTCATTGTGCAGAGATGGGAGCGCTCCTATCCCAGACCAATGATAATGAACAAGACTAACCTGTTGCTTTAATAAGTAGACAGCTACTCCCAGGGAGCAGCATTGGAGTGCTATTGAGAGCGAGGCCTTTGCTGTGGCTTGGTCTCTGAATAAACTGAGACCCTAACTGTTTGGTACTCACTTCCTAGATCAAACTGACCACAGACCTCTCAGATGGCTAATGCAGATGAAAGGGGAAAAGCCGAAACTTTTGAGGTGATCCATCTCCCTACAGGGAATGGACTTCACAGGTGGAACATAGACCTGAGACTGCCAATGCCACTGCAGATAGCTTTTCCAGATTTTTCCACTTAGATAATGAAGACTCTCTAGGGAAGGTTTAGTCTCATCCTCTTTCTTTTGGGAGGGGGTTGTGCAGGAAAGTATCCCTTTTTGCATGGTTACCCCCCATCTTTTGCCTGACACTTGATACAATTTTGACTTGGTGTGCCCTGGGTCCCTGCCAATCAGGTTCACACGACCTGTGTTCTTTTTCAAAGCTGTACCTTTGTACACACAATTGGGACATCTTTGGCCACAGGTAAGGCCCATGTAAGGGGTACCACGGCTACCAAGGGCACTGTGACCAAGGAAGGCCTCTCGTGGTTGCAGCACCTCTTGTGCCACCCTTAGAGGCCCTGTACATTAACACTCACACACTACCATTGCAGGCTGCGTGTTTTGGTGCAGCGAAAAGTGAAGAGTCAACATAGCACACATCCCTGTGTGCCATGCCTGCAACACTCTGTCTGGGGGCTAGATAAGTCACCCCTCAAGCAGGGTGCACTAGCCCAAGCTGAGAATACAGTGGCATGAGCTCTGTACCCCTACAGTGTCTAAGTTCATTCTTAGACATTGTAAGTGTAGTAAAGCCATAAAGAGTATATGGTCTGGGAGTTGGTCATTATGAACTCCATAGCTCCATAATGGCTTTACTAAAACCTGGGAAGTTTGGTAGCAAACTTCTCAGCACATTAAACCCACACTGATGTGTTTCTAGTGTGGGATTTAATGTACAATGCACACAGAGGGCAACTTAGAGATGCCCCCTCAAAAATGATCTGCCCTTGTGGCTACCCGCCATTTGCCACACACCAGACTGGTTTCTGGACCTCTGGGTAGAGAGCCTCCTGTCCCTGGGTCCCGAGACAAAGCCAATACTGGGTAGAGGTGTCATTCCTCCTCCCCCAGGATGGATTGGGTCCACGAAAGGGGAAGCTTCAAAGGCCTGCTGCCTTTGTACGATGTCCCTGCCACTGGCTCCCACCGGTTCTGACCCCCCGTTTGGGTAAAAGAATCAGTGGAAAACTGAGCTAGGAGAAGTGTGCCCACTTTTGCCAGCCGCAAACCTCAGTTGGGGGAGGCGAGGTGAAAAATACATCTCAGTCCCGTTCATCCTGGAGATGAGGGGACCCAGCCAATTAGGAAGAGGCTCATGCCCCCCTCCCACTGGAGAGTGGTATAATAAGGGGTGTACTCACCCCAAGGAAAGAGCCCATTGGTACCGACCTACACCCCCCTGTAAACCCCCTAAATGTAGTATCTAGGGCCAACCCTGAACCTTGCCTCCTCAGATTTGAGGAAGAAAGCAGGACCGAAGAGCCATGCTGACCCAGAAAGAAGAGGACACCTGCTACTTTCACCTCAGCCCTAACCGCCTGTCCCGACTTCAACCTGCCTACAGTGAGTACCCAGACGAGTCCAGCAGCCAACAATCCCCAGAGCCGGGAGGACCTGCCTGCACTCATCTAACAGACTCTGTCTCCCGTAAGCTCCAGATTTGCTCAAGCCAAGACTCACCCACAGAATCCAAATCCAGGTGGCTTTGTGATCCTGACCTGGGATCTAGTGATCCCTGACCGCCCGCAAGCTCCAAAACGACGTCTGCAGCCTCAACCAGACAAGTCCCCGTGACCAGAGCTGGTAAGAAGAGCTCAACTCCAAAAGACACCCATGCACCCAATGCCCCCCTTGGGTTGCCCAACCGACATGTTCCAGGCATCCCCCAAGATCCCAACTTACCTCTCCAGACAATGGTTTTCTCCAGAATTTCCACCTGCCCGACCATGCAGTGGCTTTTCTAAACTGAAGATCGCCATTGACATCCACTGGGTCTCCGACGTCACGTTGGCACACTGCACCCGGCTGCTCCTGTGCCACTGGTGGTGCAGCTCCTGTGCTGATTGTTGGCCTTTGCTTTGCTGATCTTTACCTCAGGAGCTTTGCTCCCAGACCTGTGTAGTCTGCTTATAAGCAGCACCTGAAAAAAGGCCCTCTTAGCCCCATTGGTTAACATTGGGCCCCTGCACTCTGCACCCGGCCGCCCCAGTGCTTTTGGTGGTGCAACTTGAGTGTCAACCTAGACCTTGGGGAACCTTGGTCCTAACTCCCAAAGCTCCCACTCGTGCGTAAATTACTTATCTGTGAAACAGATACCCATTTTTCTCTCATAGAAACCAATGTTATGTGTTTTTCTTCCTAAAATGTTTTATATGCAGAAAAAGCAACTACACTGCAAAACTTGAAAAGTCTTACTTACTGCGTATTGTGGATCCCTGTCATGGTATTTAGGCATAGCACCTGAGTAGTTGATGTAATCCAAAAGTATTCCAAAGGTAATTACTGTGTAATTTAAACTGTTACTGGAACCAATACCTACCTGTAACAATTGTAAATTCAACCGCAACTGCATTTCCTTGTAAAGTCTTGCATTTGAGAATATATTTACTTACCTGTGCCAAGTCCTGCTTGGTTCTAAAGATAAAACATAAGTATACCTTTTTTAAACTTACCTAATTGGTCTGTATTCAGTCTCTGACTGTGTGCCTCCAGTCTTGTTTGATTGAATACAATAAATGCTTAACACGCCCTCTGGATAAGCCTAACTGCTCGCCCACACTACCACAAAGAGAGCTGTTGGTACTTACCTGGTTTAGCCTCTACTATACCTCTGGGACTCCCTGTGCACACTATACCTTACTTTGGTATAGTATATACAGATCCAGATTCCTATATATGGAATTAGAATGTTTATGGGTTGTTTTTTTTACCATTCTTGAACAGATTGTTGGGAAGATATGGGCAGTAGCTATGCCATTGTATTCACGTGATCCTTTGGGTGCAGGATTGTTGAATGATTAGAGATATTCTACTTATGTTCAATATTTTGCAGGTTTCACCCAAAATATTGTTTTCTAACTGAATGGATGAAAATAATACTGCCAGAAAATGTGCCACATACTTTGCATTTTTTGCTGCATTATTGGATAAACTTGAGGTATAATTTGGTCCTCCATGACACACAATCCTATAAAGCTCTGCAGAGTTTGTTATGGTGACGAAGTCTGAAACTCATGATTCCTTGTTATATGTGTATTTTTATACCACTGCATCTTGTGTAATAAGTGACCTCAGCATTCTGCTTAAATCTACAAACCCACCCTTCGTTGCTGTCCTCCTACAACTGAGTATATTTATATTTTTCTAGCCTTAAAATATTAAGGTTTTGTGGCACTCTGCCTAATGTGTGCCCTCCCTCCTACCTTATTGGGAGTACAAATAGAATAATGTCCAATGAATTACCATTCTTTGGATGCCTCCTATCTTTCTAATGGTCACCCTACCCCATTTCAAAATAAAAAATGCTAATTCAGCCAGATTGGCGCATGTTTTTTGGCAGTGAGTTCAGTGGATAGATATAGCTAGAAATCCTGAATTAGGTCCACTCAGGTTATGGCCTCAGATGGCTAATTCTGTGCCCCTACATTTAACTAAGGTGCTAAAAAATATTGTGAGTTGAGCCAATGCAGCAACCAATAGAGATTCAATATCTAGTAATGAATCTATAAATGTAAAAAGAGGCAGGCAGAAAACCACTTACTCCACTGCTGGGCATTATTTCATTATTTAAAAGAATATGTGAACGTGTGTACTCTTTTCTATCAACAGGTCGTAAACTCCGTTCAGCAAAGGACTTTCTAAGTGAAAGCATTCAGATTGAAAAGGAAAAGAGCAAGCCATCAATTCACAAACTACAGCTTCACAGACAAACGATAGGCTGGGATGGACATCTTCAGAAGTGCACATTTGGACCACAGAAACCCACCTATGATGACAAGGTGATCATGATACTTGGAGCAACAGGGTCAGGAAAAACCACTTTAATCAATGGGATGATTAACTACATTTTAGGAGTTAAGTGGGAGGATGGTTTCCGATTTAAACTAATTGATGAAGAGACCAACCGATCACAAGCGGAAAGCCAGACCTCTTCAATAACTTCGTATCGCCTCATTCACCAAGAGGGTTTCCAGGTGCCAAACAGCCTCACTATCATAGACACACCAGGATTCGGAGACACTCGGGGCATCGACAGAGACAGGTTCATCGTTGAATTGATTAGAAAGTTCTTTTCTACACCCGATGGTGTTGATCATCTAGACGCAGTATGCTTTGTAGTCCAGTCCTCATTGGCTCGTCTCACACATACACAGAGATATATATTTGATTCCATCCTCTCTATTTTTGGGAAGGATGTGGCCAACAACATACTCGTTGTGGTCACCTTCGCCGATGGTCATAAACCTCCAGTGCTTGAAGCAATTAGAGTGGCAGAGATCCCTTGTCCGATGCTCAACGGTACCCCTGTCCATTTCAAATTTAACAATTCTGCCCTGTTTGCTTACAATGGATGCGATGAATCCACGAATGATGCAGAAGAGGATAACAATTTCGACAAGATGTTCTGGAAGATGGGTGTGAACAGCCTGAAGAGGTTTTTTACATCACTGAACGAGCTGGAAACTAAAAGCTTGAGATTAACCAAGGAAGTTCTTAAGGAGCGCAAGCAGCTTGAGGTCACCGTGGAAAGTCTGCAGCCCCAGATCAGAGCTGGTCTGACAAAGCAGGAAGAGATCAGGAAAACAAAGGCGATCTTGGAGCAGAACAAGGATAAGATGAAAGCCAATCAGAACTATGAGAAGGCGCGTGGTGAAGTGATGACGGGTGAAGGGATATTTCAGCAGCTGAATGAGGAGCTTGAAAGTGTTGAAGAAAGAGTTGCAGAGCTCATTGACGAGTTGTCTCAGTGTCTCCGGAGACTGGAAGAGATCGCCCTGAAGCCAAACCCGCTCTCAACGCCGGAGTACATTGACCTGCTGATCCTGTCAGAGAAAGAGGAAGCCAAGCCGGGCTTCATGGCGCGCATCGAATCACTGATGGCCGTGAGGGAGCGGGCTGTGCTGATTACCAAACTCTCTGCGGGAGAGAAACTAATGCCAAGAGGCCGGGGCCCCTCGAGCTCTGGGAAAAATACCAAGAAGGGTACATTTCAGAATATTATAAATTGGATACATTATAAATAAAGATTTCTGGGTATTGGTATTGACACATTTGTAAATTAAGGTAATTCTCCCCAGCAGGTTTTATAAAGGAAGAGTCCGGAATAGTGTATTTTCCAGCACTGATATTACTAGTCTGCCAATGTTCTTACTGCTAACTTTAAAGCCGAGCGTCACAGCTCTGAAGTGATTACTTTCATCCCAAGAAAGGCTTCTCCGGTTATGGTTAGTCCAGCTTCAGCTTCGGACAACACATGTCCCGGATGCAGAACACTTGTTATTGACTCTTACCTCTAAGACATCAACATGGGGTATTGAGGCCCGGGCTTGATACATTGAGGACATCTGGAGTGCAGGTGAATGTAGGGGACGCAGGAACAGGAAAGAGAGAGTGCAGGGTCGGAAAAGCCAGGTGAAGACATCTTGTTGCAGACACATATTTCTAATTTTACTATGACCTTAGAAGCCTGGGTGTGGCTGCAGGAATCTCTCAATTCATTGTCTTTATCAGTTTTGCTTCCTCTATCTTGAGTCATCTTTTCTCAGTGATGTAATTGTAATCTGACTTCTAATTGTATCAGGTATGTAATTGTATCTGACATGAAATCATATGTGACATGTAATTAGATCTGACATGTGATTGAGCTGGCATGTAATTGTAATCTGACATGCACTTGTGTCTGACATGCACTTGTGTCTGACATGTAATTGTATCTGACATGTAATTGTAATCTGGCATGTAATTGTAATCTGGCATGTAATTGTAATCTGGCATGTACTTGTATCTGACATGTAATTGTATCTGACATGTAATTGTATCTGACATGCAATTGTATCGGACATGTAACGTTGATTTGTCGTCTTTATTGCTTGTTCACACCTGTAAAATCACCAGCCATACTTCGATATTTTGTCAAAAGTTCCAATAGTGATTCTGTTGATTTCGGTGTTATGATAATGGTATGCCTTTTTATTTCTGTAAGACATAATATGTCCTAATACAAAGAAAACAGAGATGAAGAAAGGCCCAGGACTGGTCATTAAACATCTGTAGCTCACTGGAAATGATTTGAGTGAAACAGGAGGAGCGCCACATGTAACTACAAGAGTGATGTTGGAAATGGGATCCCCGGCTGGCCAGGGCTTTCGCCAAAGTCAGTCAGAGACCACCACTACCAAGTCAGGGCAAGGGAGTTACACGCCAAGATAACCCCTGCTCACCCTCTAGGTAACGTGGCGCGAGCAGCAAGGCTAAACTTGGAGGCGATGTAAGTTAAGTATTTGCGCACGCACCCCAGCAACAACACCCAGGACCCACCACAAAGGAAACTCCACACAAGGTTATATAAAAATAGCCTTTGTATTACACCAAAACACAATAGATAAAACACACACTTTACAATGTGCCAGAGGCACGGGCAGAATTTACAGGGGATATGTACCAGACAGGGCCACCTGGACCACTGTCAGGAATCAGAAGTAACACTTTCAGAAATAGCACTTAGAATGTAAATCACTGTAGCAAAAAATATAAAAATAGAGCACACAACCAGTAACTACTGGTAACCAGGACCTCACTAGCACCACCTGTACTAGGGAGAAAACAACCACCTAAGTATTACAGTACCTGTAGGGGTGTAAGAACAAAACACATGATGCAATGCATAACATTCATTCAGAGGTGTAAGGAACATGGCACATGACGCATTAAAACACATTCAGAGGTGCAGGAAAAGTATAATTGCGCCAAACTCACTTAAGTCACCACCTGTGACTGTCCATAGGCCAACTGGCCTTGTTGGGGCTAGGACGCCCTGTGTCCAAAGTCAGGGTCCTAAACGTGGCAGTTGCCCACAAAGTGCTGGGCAACTGGTGCAACAAGGTTTGAGCCTTCCAGGACTCAAAAACAACAATGGGGCCAATGTGGGAGCCTCGCTGGGCTCTCAAAGAACAATGGGGGCTGTGAGCCTCTCTGGGCTCTAACCAAAACACTGCCCCTCGAGCCCCACTGGGCTCTAAACAAATTGATGTGGCCCTCAAGAACCTCTCTGGGCTCTCAATGATAAAATGCGCCCGTTGCGCCTCGTGGGCTCGAAGAGATGTGCCCCCCAAGAGCCTCTCAGGGCTCGCAAAGCAACTTTCCACCTGGTTGGAGCCCTCGGGCTCAGAGAAATGCCTCGGAGCCTCTCTGGACTTGAAGAAGCAATTGGGGCCTCAGGGGAGCCTCGCAGGCTCTCACTACACCAATGCCCCCCCCTGCGGACTGCCAACACGGAGCCCCACTCACCGGGGCTCTTGCTGTCGGACTTCTTTACTCGCGGTCGGGCAGGGGGTTAAACAGAGCTCCACTCACCAGGTCTGTGGCGGGGCTCCTCTAGCTCTGCTCCCGTCGGGCGGGGAACTCCTCTTTCATGCTCCGCCCGGGGCACACGTCCAGGCTCCTCGGCGGGACACCCCGGGGCTCTGTCTCTCCCTCGGGAGCCTCGGAGGAGACGGCCGCTTCCTGCTTCCGGCTGCGGGGGCGGGACTTCCGGGCAGGCCGCGCCGCGATTGGCTGGCCTGTCAGCTGCTTCCGGGTCGCCGTAGGCAGAGCGGCGGCCCGGGGGAAGACCTCGCGGCCACAATCTGTTACAAACGCCGGGTGGGCACCGGCTCCCCTCTTAAGGACAGATCGAGGTGGGCACTCGATCAGGGTGGACAACGCCGGGTGGGCACCGGCCTCTGCAATCAAAGCGCTCACAAGCGCAATCAGTAAAACAAAGCGCTCCCAGGCGCTAGGCAGAAAATCACAGCACTCCAAGCGCTATAATCAAAAATAAAGCGCTTCCAAGTGCTAGAGGGCATAAAGCGCGCTCCTAGCACTACGAGCAGAATAAAGTGCTCCCAGGGGCAAGGACAGAGCCCCAGCAAACAAGTCCTTGGGCAGGCAGGGGGGCAAGGCTGGGCCCAGAGCCAGCACACTGGGTCTCCAGGCAGGGAGACACCCCAAGTGGCAGTCCTCTGGCCCAGCAAAAGCAGCAGCAGCCCCCTCAGGATCCTGGAAGAGAACAACATCTGTGGGGGCACAGCCCCATTTTTATACACCATTTTCCTTTGTCTGAGGGCAGGGTGGGGGCAGAACCAGTCACAGCTGGTTCTTGAGTACTCTGTTTACCTCAACCACCCTCTCTATTCACTGGCAGGGCTTGGGTCATTCGACGCACCACAGGGGGGCGGAGCCAGCATTGTGAGGGGAAAACCCAGCCTCATTCAGGACACAGGTACACTCCTCCCCAGCCATCAGCATGCTAATCTCCCACTCACCACCGGGCAGACCCATCCAGACTTCCTGGAGCCTGCCATGCCAGCCAGCTCCAGCCAATCACACGCCAGCACCTTCACAGCACACACACAGCCATGTCTAGGAATGACACTTCCCCACTAGACACATACAAGCTGCACATACCATCGCGCAGCATTCACTCCCACGAGTTCACACATACCAAACTCGAGCCTATACACCCCACACATCAGGAACTACCAGGGACACATACATTCCCCATGCATTCCTATGGGCTGGCAGGCCTAGCTCAGCACATGCACTCAAAGTGCGCACGCACTTTCCACTGGGACACAGTGAAAGTGCGCAGAACCCCAAAAATCACCATTGCCAGGTCACCATTTAAAGCAAAAAGTCTAGGGGTGAACCTGCCCTAAGGGCCAAAGTCCAACACAACCCCCTTCCAGCCAAAACGCAGGGTAGAACAATCACCACCGTGATGGACTTCCCTGCTTGGGGCGATAGAACACGGACGCGGGCCCGCAACTGCAGGGACACCCTCCTGTTCTACGCCACGGTGAACCCATGGGATTCCTTCTAAACACACTGTCTGGACCAACTGGGCTACCCCACTGGTACTCCCAAGCTGTCCGCGGCCAGGACCAGGCCCTGGGCCACCCAGTTGCCACTGGTCCTTGCCTATTCGCAGAGCGGGGGGTAGTAACCCCTGGCCCATAGGAGCCATTCTCCACTCTTCCTGTCTGCAAGACAGGACTAGACTGCCACTGGTTCTCCAGCCTAGGGCCTACAAACTCAGGCGGACCAGGAGTCTCAGGGAAGGCTCTCCTCCCCTTACCTCTTCTCCTAGGGTTCCTCTTCCGACGAGGGGTACACCTAGAACGCCATTCCAACCCAGGGCTTATCCACTCAGGTTGCACTGGGGTCAGAGGTGGGCTCTCCCACCCTCTGCACCCCCTTCCAGAGGTCTGCCCTCTCCCACCTGGAGAAGTTCCTCTGGAAGAAGAACCGGTCAGGACACTGGTTACAGTCGTCCTACCCTTCAGGTCAGGCTGACCCTGAACCTGGCCTCCCAACCTCCGGTCTAAAACCTTTGGTGGAACAATTGCCTGGCACTCCAGGACTTCTGGGGACTCACACACAATCCCCCTGAGGCTAACAAATGACACATCTGTTGTGTGACTGTCTGTCTGGCGCAGATCTCCCGCCCTCTGTCCACCTGACAGTGCGTGACGATCCCCCAGACCAGAAGTGGCGCCACCCGGGTCCCCCCAAGAAGATCTAGCCCAACTGGCTAGTCCCTGGTCCACTGGTGCATCCACTGGGAAACTCATCCCCCAATCACTCCTCACGCTGGACTCCTGTACTCTCCCTACCGGAGCGGTACTGCCAGACTCTAGAACCACAGGAGCTCTGGTTACAGACGCTCCAGGTCCTCTACTCACTAGGAGATCCTCCTCAAGTGGACTAACAGGACAGCCTAGGTCCCCAACCTTGTGTTCCCTCAAGAAACCATCCAAGTCCTGAGGCAGGGCTTTGGGCGTCTGGGGAACCTCGGTCTCCCCCTCACTCCTGCTCCACTGAGCCAGGCAGTAAGCCCCTACACCCTCCTCGCTATCCTGGGACCTAGCTGGGCTACACTGACCCTCTTCCACCACGCTGGGCTGGAAGATCCCTGAACCACTACTTTTGGAATCACTCCCTAATGACTCTAGAGAACCTCTGGCCCTTTCCCAGCGGTCTGCTTCCGCGGCAAGCTGCTCTGAACAAGGAGACCCATATTCCAACAGGTGTTGGCGCAACTCTGAACAACCACTGAGCACCTGCTCTTTGACAATCATATCAAACAAGACTTCAAAATCATCTCTCGTGTGAACCTGCACCCAATCAAACAGTGTCCCACAACATTCATCCTCAAACTCCTCCCACGACTGGTGAGGCAGCTTCCTACTGCCCCTGAATTTCAACCTATACTCCTCTTCCTGGGAAACAGGTACCAGACTGGGGGAACTGGGACTGGGACTGCTCGCACTGGGCTCTATATAGCTGCCACCACTGGACTCAACCCACCCTGGGGAGCCCAGAAACTCAACACTGCGCGCAGGGGATAGTCTACCCTCCAGAGCTACTTTGCCTCTGGTGGCGGCCCTCTCAGCCTCCTCTATCCTTTCCTGCGCTAAGACCCTCTCGGTCTCCAGCTGTTGCTTTCTAACGCCCAGCTGTGCCATAGCCTGGGCATGCTCCAACCTGAGCCTCTCTAAAGCCAGCTGGTGCTCCCTTTCTCTCCTCCTATCTTCCAGCTCCTCTGGGGACAGGTAAAGGGATGAGGCGCTGCCTCCTACGCTGGACCCAGCAAGGGACTCCCTATCTATGGGGTCCTCACTATCTACTGGCGTCCAGGTGCTGACATCTTCTTCCTCCTCTTCTGAATCTTCAGGGCTCCCCACAGACCCACCACCCTCCTGGTGTGAAGCCCGGGCCCTTTCCTCACTTGGCTCAAGATCCCACTGACCCTTTTGCCACAGGATCAGGCTGCTCCTAAGTTCGGACTGAGTGTCTGACTCATCCACCCCTATGTCTCTCTCTTCACAGAACCTTACCAACTCTCCCATACTGTACCTAAACAGATCACAGAAATCAAAAGCAGGCTCCATTCTGGCGGACGTTCGAGAAAAGATCACACAGGGAACCTAGTGGTCTGAGCTAACACAGGAGTACACAATTCACAAGGTATCAGCAAGCTCTCTACCCCAGAGAACTCACACTCGCTTGTCCAGTGCCACACACCATTCATCCACACACAACCCTCCCCTCGGACTGGTAAGGCAGTTTCTACCACCCCTGATTCCTCAACCTGACCACAAGTGACACAGGTACCGACTCTGGGCGCAGGGAGGGGGACAAATGTACTTGACACAATTGCACAATGATACCTTTAGGCGAAGAAAATATGAAACTTCAAAAACAATAATCCCCTAAAATGTGGTCATCTAAAATGCAGAGTTTTGTAGTGTGGCCAGTTGCCACTATGGTACAACGCAAACACAAATCCTTATCCTCACCGCTTGCCGCCAATGTTGGAAATGGGATCCCCGGCTGGCCAGGCCTTTCGCCAAAGTCAGTCAGAGACCACCACTACCAAGTCAGGGCAAGGGAGTTACACGCCAAGATAACCCCTGCTCACCCTCTAGGTAACGTGGCGCGAGCAGCAAGGCTAAACTTGGAGGCGATGTAAGTTAAGTATTTGCGCACGCACCCCAGCAACAACACCCAGGACCCACCACAAAGGAAACTCCACACAAGGTTATATAAAAATAGCCTTTGTATTACACCAAAACACAATAGATAAAACACACACTTTACAATGTGCCAGAGGCACGGGCAGAATTTACAGGGGATATGTACCAGACAGGGCCACCTGGACCACTGTCAGGAATCAGAAGTAACACTTTCAGAAATAGCACTTAGAATGTAAATCACTGTAGCAAAAAATATAAAAATAGAGCACACAACCAGTAACTACTGGTAACCAGGACCTCACTAGCACCACCTGTACTAGGGAGAAAACAACCACCTAAGTATTACAGTACCTGTAGGGGTGTTAGAACAAAACACATGATGCAATGCATAACATTCATTCAGAGGTGTAAGGAACATGGCACATGACGCATTAAAACACATTCAGAGGTGCAGGAAAAGTACAATTGCGCCAAACTCACTTAAGTCACCACCTGTGACTGTCCATAGGCCAACTGGCCTTGTTGGGGCTAGGACGCCCTGTGTCCAAAGTCAGGGTCCTAAACGTGGCAGTTGCCCACAAAGTGCTGGGCAACTGGTGCAACAAGGTTTGAGCCTTCCAGGACTCAAAAACAACAATGGGGCCAATGTGGGAGCCTCGCTGGGCTCTCAAAGAACAATGGGGGCTGTGAGCCTCTCTGGGCTCTAACCAAAACAATGCCCCTCGAGCCCCACTGGGCTCTAAACAAATGTATGTGGCCCTCAAGAACCTCTCTGGGCTCTCAATGATAAAATGCGCCCGTTGCGCCTCGTGGGCTCGAAGAGATGTGCCCCCCAAGAGCCTCTCAGGGCTCGCAAAGCAACTTTCCACCTGGTTGGAGCCCTCGGGCTCGGAGAAATGCCTCGGAGCCTCTCTGGGCTTGAAGAAGCAATTGGGGCCTCAGGGGAGCCTCGCAGGCTCTCACTACACCAATGCCCCCCCTGCGGACTGCCAACACGGAGCCCCACTCACCAGGGCTCTTGCTGTCGGACTTCTTTACTCGCGGTCGGGCAGGGGGTTAAACAGAGCTCCACTCACCAGGTCTGTGGCGGGGCTCCTCTAGCTCTGCTCCCATCGGGCGGGGAACTCCTCTTTCGTGCTCCGCCCGGGGCACACGTCCAGGCTCCTCGGCGGGACACCCCGGGGCTCTGTCTCTCCCTCGGGAGCCCCGGAGGAGACGGCCGCTTCCTGCTTCTGGCTGCGGGGGCGGGACTTCCGGGCAGGCCGCGCCGCGATTGGCCGGCCTGTCAGCTGCTTCCGGGTCGCCGTAGGCAGAGCGGCGGCCCGGGGGAAGACCTCGCGGCCACAATCTGTTACAAACGCCGGGTGGGCACCGGCTCCCCTCTTAAGGACAGATCGAGGTGGGCACTCAATCAGGGTGGACAACGCCGGGTGGGCACGGCCTCTGCAATCAAAGCGCTCACAAGCGCAATCAGTAAAACAAAGCGCTCCCAGGCGCTAGGCAGATAATCACAGCGCTCCAAGCGCTATAATCAAAAATAAAGCGCTTCCAAGCGCTAGAGGGCATAAAGCGCGCTCCTAGCGCTACGAGCAGAATAAAGTGCTCCCAGGGGCAAGGACAGAGCCCCAGCAAACAAGTCCTTGGGCAGGCAGGGGGGCAAGGCTGGGCCCAGAGCCAGCACACTGGGTCTCCAGGCAGGGAGACACCCCAAGTGGCGGTCCTCTGGCCCAGCAAAAGCAGCAGCAGCCCCCTCAGGATCCTGGAAGAGAACAACATCTGTGGGGGCACAGCCCCATTTTTATACACCATTTTCCTTTGTCTGAGGGCAGGGTGGGGGCAGAACCAGTCGCAGCTGGTTCTTGAGTACTCTGTTTACCTCAACCACCCTCTCTATTCACTGGCAGGGCTTGGGTCATTAGACGCACCACAGGGGGGCGGAGCCAGCATTGTCAGGGGAAAACCCAGCCTCATTCAGGACACAGGTACACTCCTCCCCAGCCATCAGCATGCTAATCTCCCACTCACCACCGGGCAGACCCATCCAGACTTCCTGGAGCCTGGCATGCCAGCCAGCTCCAGCCAATCACACGCCAGCACCTTCACAGCACACACACAGCCATGTCTAGGAATGACACTTCCCCACTAGACACATACAAGCTGCACATACCATCGCACAGCATCCACTCCCACGAGTTCACACATACCAAACTCGAGCCTATACACCCCACGCATCAGGAACTACCAGGGACACATACATTCCCCATGCATTTCTATGGGCTGGCAGGCCTAGCTCAGCACATGCACTCAAAGTGCGCACGCACTTTCCACTGGGACACAGTGAAAGTGCGCAGAACCCCAAAAATCACCATTGCCATGTCACCATTTAAAGCAAAAAGTCTAGGGGTGAACCTGCCCTAAGGGCCAAAGTCCAACAAGTGACATGAGAAAGAGATCAGATGTGGAAAGAAAGGAGTTGTACAAAACATGAGAGCAGAGGGTGGGTGGGGAGAGGCTGAGAATAACCAAACAGGATAACGGAAGAAGTGGCGAGAGGGTCAGGAGGAGAAGGAAAGGAGGGAGCAGGGTCATAAATATCATTTGCAAATCCAAACAAGCATATGCAAAGCCAGTAGACGAGATTTATAAGGCGACGTGCTTCTTTGTTGAGTGTTTGTGTAGTTGGGTGACTCACATGAGTATGAGTACGTGATTGAGGGCATGGATGGAGGGGAGATGAAAGGGTGAATGAATGTAGGACTAAAGCGGCAGGGCAAGTGTGCGGGCATGGTTGGGGAGTAAGTCTGAAGCACTGGGGACAGAGTGTGAGAAAGAGAGTGAATGGGCGAGTGACTGAGTGCATGGGTTTAACAGTGATGTCATGGTTGGATGGGTCGCTAGATGAATGTTTGAATGCATGAATGGAGCATGGGCTGTTTTGTTAATAACACAGCCCTCCAAGAGTCTCCAACAGTCTGCATCATACAGCTGCGTGCAGTTGGTGATGCAGAAGTTACAGGTCACGATCAGCCTTTGGCGCCAGCAGCTATGATAACCCCTTATTTATTTTTATTTTTTTTATTTTTGGTGTTTTATAAAGCACACACGTGACATAAGGGTATCAGAGCACTGTACATATAATGACCATAAACCAAGATCTAATACATAAAAATAACTTCTAATAAATTGAAATAGCAGTTTTTAAGAACCCCAGTAAGATATGGATGGTATGCAGTAGCAGAGTTATTAAATGACAATCTCCATTCTTCATGGATCATTGGAATAGTATTCAGCTTTGCGTCGGTTCCGTTTGAGGACCCCAGGTGATAGTTTGTGTGGGTTCTGCTGGGAATGTATGTGCCTCAGCCTTGTATTGGTTTTACAGTCATTGTACCTGCTACAGAGATCAGGGGACGGGCTCATTGTGACTTTTAAGAGAGCAATCTCTTCATTAAGATCCTTTTCACCTCTTTTTTGAAAATGTGGGTCGATGGATTAGACCAAACCTTGGGTGGTAGGGAGTTCCAAATTATTGAAGCTGATCCAGAAAAGGAGCACGTGCAGGTCGTTTGTTTTCTGATTCTGGGGGGTTCTAGCCTGAGAAAGTGTGCACCTCTTAGTGATTGGCTTGCCAGCTGATAAATTTGAGATGAAGGCACTATATTGCACTCCTGTGGAGGCCAAGCGAGGCCACAGAGGTCATTTGGGTTTCTACATAAGGGTCTTGTGGCAGGCGAGAGGTGTACGGTGCAGCAAGGCGGCAGGTCGTGAGCTGCACAAATTCCTTCCATAGGTTGAGGTTGTGCTATACAAGTAGAGGCAATGTGTTACACTGCATCAAGGTGCAGGGTTTGCTGAGGCTGTGCAATGCACTGCTGTGTCAAGGGGCAGGACACAGCAAACACTCTCAAGGCTTTACTAGGAGCACTGTGATTGGACTAGGACAATGGCACAGGACCGACAATTGTTAGAATGTGGTGAGTAATTCCAGAGTGTAAAGGGTAGCGACGGTGGGACTGGTGAGTAACGCAAGACAGTCAGAAATATTGTTGAAACTGTAGTGAGTGATGTGAAAGTTGATGGGTGGCAATGATGAGGTCTGAGTACAGTATGAGTGGTTTTGATAACTTTGGTGACAGTGGTAAATCATGTGAGTGTCGTGCTGATGATGGTTGTGAGTGATAGGAATGTGAAGGTGGCAAGCCTGGTGAGTGATGTCGCTGTGTGATGGATGGTGATGGTAAGGCTGTAGTAGAGATGCAAGAATGGAATACGTTGTGATGGTGAGCGATGTGTATGTGATGGGTAGTAATCGTGAGTGATAGTGACTGGAAGTGTGATGTGTTGTAATGATGAGTCTGTTGCAAGTAGTGCTAGAGGGGGAAGTGTTGTGATGGTATGGCTGTGCTGAGTGATGTAATGGGTAGTGTTAGAAATGGGGGTCTATAGTTGGCAATGGTTTGCCCCTTTGTCCATGTAGGGACCTTTATTCTTAGTCCGGTTAAGGGGGATACACTTCTAAAATAATCCCTGCTCACCCCCTTGGTAATTTGGCACGAGCAGACAGACTTATCTCGGAGGCAGTGTCTAAAGCATTTGTGCACACATACAGCAATACAGCAACTACAAATGGACACCACACAACTTTAGAAAAATAAGTTAGCTTTATCTCAACCAAACATGCCAAAACAACAAACAATCAACAATACAGTAATAAAAATATGACTTTCAAAAGGTATGGACAGTTCTGTTCAAAGCAGATGCAACACTTTATAACACAACGTACCTTGGATGTGTCAAAATCAAAAGCAAGAACAGCTGCAATGAATGGGATGAGTCTATTCCTTACGCGCATGGAAGGTAATGCATCGGTTCCTTACTCCAGGGGAGATGATGCATTGGTTCCTTACTGCCATGCAATGGAGGTGATGCGTCCATTCCTTACTGAACGGGAGGTGATGCGTTGGTTTCTTACTGTGCAGCTAGGTGATGAGTCAGTTTCTTACTGAGATCCCAGTGTTCTTGTAGACTTGGCGCCCCTGTGCGATGCGTGATGATTGGGGATGCGTTGGTTCCTGATGTGGCAACGGCGCTTGTTTTGATTTTTCAGCCGGGGTCCCATGACAGCATGGCCTTGTAGGAATCAGTGCGGTGACTTCGTCCTTCGTAGATCAGTGCATTCGATGTAGTGTGCAGTGATTTCCCGAGCCGCAGGCAGGTGCTGCGTCAGTTTCCTCGGCGATGCATCAGAAAAAGGTACGGATGCGTCACGCTTCTCCTTGTTGCAACACTTTTCCAGCGCCCAACAGCAGGAACAACCTCCAGAGGCCCAGACAGCAGCAGGCACCTCTTGGCAGGCCAGAACTCTAAGCAAGGGAGTTCAGGGGAGCTTGGGGGTGAAGTCTTTGTATCCCTGAGACTTCAAAAACAGGAGGCAATCTCTACTTCAAGCCCTTGGAGATCATCCTCAAGCACGGGACACAGCACTCAGCAAAGTCCTTGTCCTTTCCTTGGCAGAACCTGCCACTGCAGGCAAACCCCAGACAGCACAAAGCAAAGGGGCAGTACTTCTCCTCAGTTTCTCCAGCTCTTCTCCTTGGCAAAGGTTCCTCTTCAATTCCAGAAGTAATCTTTGAAGTCTTTTCTCTCCCTGGGACTTCCAAGAGGAGGCAAGCTCTACTTCAAGCCCTTGGAGAAAACTGCCCAAGACAGAGCAACAGTAGCAGGCCAACCCCAACAGCACACACAACAGGGGCAGTGCTCCTCCTCCAGCTTTCCCGGTTCTTCTTCCTGGCAGGTTCCTCAGTTCAGAAGTATAATGTCTGTGGATTCGCTGGGGGGTTTTGTGAACTGTTGTATAATAAGAATAATAATACTGCTTTTTGTAGAGCATGAAAAGCTACCTCCGAAGAGGTGTCCCGGCGCTATAGCAATAGGTGGCGTGCAAAAGAAAAGCATGCACAGTTCAGAGTGTCCGGGAGATTAATCTTGATTAAAAAGCCATGTTTTAGCTGCTTTCCTAAATTATGATTCCAAGGAAATCTGGCTCAGGGCCTTAGGCAGGGCATTCCAAATCATGGAGGCCCTGAGCGTGAAACATCTGCTGCCCAGCCGTGCTTTCCTGACTCGGGGGTTGCATAGCAGGTTCTGAGTGCTAGACCTGAGTGGCCAAGACTGCTTGTACACACCTAGCCTCAGCTTCAAATAACTAGGGCAAGTTCCATAGAATGCCCGAAAGGCAAGGGTTAATGGCATGAATTTAATTCAGTTAGCAACCGGCAACCAGTGCAATTCTTTAAGATGGGGAGAGATATGCTGTCTAAATGGAACACGTATGATCAATCTCACAGCCGCATTCTGGACCATTTGCAATTTCTTTATCTGGTATGCCGGTAGGCCCAAATAGAGGCCGTTCGCGTAGTCCAAGCGAGAAGTTACTGTGGCATGGACAATGACCCACCGACAGTTTTCTGGCAAAAGGTGTATGACTTTTCGCAGGTTTCTCAGCCTGCTAAAGCAAGCCCCTGTCACATGCCGAATTTGTGCCGAAAAGGATAAGTCCGCCTGCCATTTTACTCCCATATTTTTTGCACACCCTGCAGGGGCTGGAGGAATGCCCATTTCCTCCGGCCACCAGAGGACTGCAGGGGGGGGGCAGGTTTTTCCCAAAAAAGAACACCTCCTTTTTGTTTGCATTCAACCTGAGTTTGTTGTTATTCATCCATTGAGCTATACCTTTTAAGAAACTCCTAAAGTTCTCAAACTAATCACTCGACAGATCTTTAAAAGGAAATACCAACTGGGTATCATCGGCGTAGGAGATCGCCTTCAGCCCCCAGTTGGCAATCAGCGAGAACAGAGGGGCCAGATAAATGTTAAAAAGCAGTGAGCTCAAGGCCGACCCCTGTGGAACCCTACACCATAAGTGCTTACACTTGGACTGATGCGGTTGAAGCGCCATCCTCTGCGTGCGCTTATGGAGGAAAGATTGTAGCCACTCCAGGACTGTGCCCTCTATCCCCAAGTCCGAGAGGTGCTGGACCAGTATGGAATGGTCCACCGTATCAAAAGCGGCTGAAAGATCCAGGAGCACCAGCATTGCTGATGCCACTGAATCCAGCGCCATCCTGAGTGAATCTGCCACCTCTATCAGCGCTGTCTCTGTGCTGAAACCAGCGTGGAAGCCAGATTGGGTGTTGTGCAGGATACCATGGATCTCGATAAAATTAGTCAGTTGTCTCTGCACCATCTTTTCAAGCATCTTAGCTGGTGCAGGCAGCAGTGAAATCGGTCTGTGGTTATTCATTTCACCTGCATCAACATTGGGTTTCTTCTTGAGGGGGAGGAGAGTGGTATGCTTCTATAAGTCAGGAAAGATGCCGGTAGTGAGTGAGGTGTTCCATATTTCAGACAGTACCTGGATGGAGGAGTTAGCCAGCTCTTTCCACAGTTTCGGTGGCCAAGGGTCCTCCGGTGAGCCCTGGATAACCACCAGTGCCTCCTTCTGTGAGATCTGAGTGAATTCTGAGAAGGAAGACCTAGGTACTATCCTTATCATTGTGTCTGATTTGACAGTTTCAGTTATTGCCAAAAAGGATTTGTAGACCTTACAGATTTTGTGGTTAAAAAAAATCTGTGATTTTCTCACATAGTGCCACCGATGGTTGTGTGTCAGTCATCAACTCGCGAGGTTTGAGAAAAGCGTTTACAACCTTGAAAACAGCTTTGCCAGGTTTATCGGCGTTCGACACATTTAGCTATATAATCTCTCCTAGCTTCCTTCATTAATTGATGCATTTTTTTATATATTGTTTTTGCTGTGCTATCATAGTCCACTCTCCACTGCCTCTCAGGGTGATTACATCTGCTTTTCGTAGTCCTTAGCAACTCAGTCAGTCAGTCAAAAGTACTTTATTCGGTTAACATTAAAACCATAAAAGCATACTATACATTACATAAAAATTAAGTTATAAAGCCATGAATCACATTAAAAAGTTTCAGACATTGGATGCTTTTCAAACAGATAATTTGTTTTTTTTTAGATACTTTCTTAAAAACCACTGGTCAGATTAGAGACATGATTACATTTAATTAATTCAAAATAGATCATGAGAATGATTTGCCTTTTTCTTAATTTTCCTCCTCAATCTGACTGCTGCAGTAAGAAAGCTAGCTATACTAAAGGTCTCCCACACATTGGATAGCAGCTGCAAATAGAGAAGTGCTGGCTTGACTTGCAAGAAACATTTAGCTTTTAAAATTGGGAGAATGAAACGCTTCCGAATGTGCAAAAATTGCTCACAAAAAAAAATAAAGTGCATGGTGTCCTGGGTAGAAAAATCGTCACAGGAACATACCCCCAAATCCTCCACCCTTTTCCATCCCGGAGGATCTGCGAAGAGGAAATGAAGTTGATTCAACCTGAATTTGACCAGAAGAAAACAGTGGTTTGGGTTTGTAACAGTATTCAGGTATGGTTCAATTGCACAAGATGTTATTAACAATTGGTAGTCCTTAGCAACTCCGAAAACCAAGGAGCAGAAGGTGATTTCCTAAAGGATTTCATGATTTTAGCTGGAGCAGTCGCTTCTACTGCATCCGCAATCCAATTATGGAGGGTCCCAGAGTCTGCATTAGGGTCCTTAGAAAGTGCAGGTTGTATGACGTTGAACAGCTCCTTGGCATTGTCACATTGGTCTTGACTTTGTCTCTTATGAAGGTTCATTTGGTGTCCCTTATGCGCTGGCGATATTCCTTCCGTGTTTCTGTGGTTTTCTGGTTTCACCAGGTTTTCTCTAGGTGTCTGGAAGAGCGTCTGGCTTCTTGTAGGTCAGTGGTGAATGAGGCGGCCTTCAGGGTGCGTTGCTTGGTGGGGTGGTGGAGGGGTGCGAGCTTGTCGGCATAGCCGGAGATCCAGCGGTGAAATTCTTTGACTGCGGAATTGGTGTCGGTCCTGGCGCTGTGGGGGGGGGGGTCTTGGAGGAGGGTGGTGCTGAGGAGTTCCTCTGTGACCTTTCTCCAGTTCCTTTGTGGTGGTTGCGGTGCAGGCTTGGGTGTGGACGTGGTGTTGAAGGTGAAATGGACACAGTGGTGGTCTATCCAGATGAGCTGAATAGTGTGGCTGAAGTTGATGTTTGTTCCTCCTGCAAAGATAGGGTCGAGGGTGTGTCCAGCTATGTGAGTGGGCGTGTTGACCATTTGCTTCAGCCCGAGGTTGTCGAGGACAGTGATAGAGTCGGGGTCATTGCAGTTGTCGAGGTTGAAGTTTAGGTCCCCGAGTAGAATGTAGTCTGTGGAAGTGATTGCGCGGGGTGCGACGAGCTCGGCGATGGTGCGTAGTCCCGGTGGTCTGTAGATGAGGGTCCCGCGTGACGTAGTTCTGGGGCTGATCTGGAAGTTGAGGTGTTCTGTGTTCGTGTGGGGGTCACTCGTGCTGGAGGTAGAGAGTCAGTGGGGGGTTTTGTGGGCGATGACAAGTCTTCTTCCTGGGCGGCGGGGCCGGTCCTTTCTCTGGATCTTGTAGCCGTCGGGGATGGCAGCAGCGATGTCGGGTCCGGAGGTGGCATTAGTCCAGGTTTCAGTGAAGAAAGCGATGTTTGGCGAGAGGGTTTCGATCATGTCCCAGATCTCTATCGTGTGTTGGTGAAGGGAGCGCACGTTGAGGAGTATGCATGTCAGAGTTTTGGTGGTACATGCGGCGGTCGGTCCGTCGGCAGTAGTGGAGATGTTATCGATGGTGAGGGATCTGCGGCAGGGTAGGCACGAGAAGGGTCATGGGTGGTGTTCGGTGAGGATCTTACGCATTCAGTGTGTCTTCTGTGGTTGAGTGCGTGGAGGGTAGTGGAGTCGTAGTAGTGAGGCCTGGGTGAGCCAACGTTCCTGGCACTGGTCGCGGTCGGGTTGAGGTTCCGTGAATTCTGAACCAGTTTCATAAGGTCATGGTTTCGTTACGAATTTGATATTAGCGAACCGTAACTTAACTAAATTAGTGCGGCAAGTATGAGTGTTTTCATCACGTTAGACCGATTGATTCAATACGTATTTAGGGATTTCGTTCTGAACACTTGGGTTCCATTTTGTGTATGGCAGCCATTTTGTGGTTGCCCTCACATAGGCCGATGACTGTGGCTGAACTAGTCTTTTTAAGGACATGTACACCTTAGCTCCAGTTCGTGCTGACTCCTGTTTGACCTGAGTGAACTGACCCTGTTGCCTGAAGCTGACCTTGCTAAACCAGTTCCTGCCCTTTAGGATCAGAGCACAGGACATCGTAAAGTTTTATTGCACACAAATATGCCTTATCCTACTCTCACCTGTTTCTGCTCCTTTCTTTATGGTCTATTTATGATTGGGTTGTGGCCTTTTTTTATTATGGGTTCGTTCGACCTGTCTAAAGAAGAATGTTGGGTTTGACCGATGATTGATCATGGGCTGGGCAACTGAAAAGTGGGTTTTACTGTCATGCGATACCTTTGATGTGAATACCTGTGATTGGACAGTTTGTAAATATTAGGTATTTGTCTGGAATGTGATTTTTGGCATAAAAAGGGACGACTTGCTGTGTAAAATTGAGCAGTCTCCTGAGAACTCATACCACGAAGACTTCTAGGACATCTATTACTGGCTGCAGCCAATAAATTGGATCTTTGACGCCACCAAGAAGTTTCCGTGTCTCTGTATTCTAAGAAAGGTGGAAACCGAAGACTTTGGGCGTGCCCCTGGCGCCGCTGGGTATTAAATAACCCGGTTCTTCAGTTGGCGCCCAACGTTGGGCGACTTCAGCGGTACTGGTCCAAGCCTGAAGATCGTGAGGAGCTTCGTGAGGAAATTCTGGAGGACGGCCACCACTTCATCGACCCCGGCATGTCGAACGTGGACTGAAGGTCTTTTCTGCGAGGCTTCCCGCTTTCCTGACGGCTACGAAGGACTGCGGCCCTGACTGTCGCCCTGTCTTGGACCCATTTGTGATGCTTTGTACGGCGAGACGATAGACGGGTCTTCTGGTGGCGTGACTGATACCTCAGTTAAGTATATGTGGGTCGCTCCCAGTCCTTAGTTTTTGGTCCTTCGGTTCTTAGTTTGTTTGGTCCTTAGTTTTGATTTGAAAATTGCAATTTCCAAAGCCGAGGGTCTTGTATATTTACGAGTATATCGGTAGAGATAATCCCTTGAAGTTTGAAGCTCGATTAGTGAGCGAAGATGCCTAATCGTTGGAAATTTGGTACTTGGTTTGGTTGTGGTTGCAACAGGGATTCCCGATTGGAGGATTCGTGTCCGATACCTCTGGTTGGAACTCCGACTTATGAGCTCTATTCTAAACACGGCGTGGGCCCCATTACGTTCAATGAAGTATGGGTCCACTACACTAGAAAAGATGGTGTCTTACAATGGCCCCAACATGGTAGCTTTAATACAGACATTTTAGACAATTTAGAAACTAAATTATTTAGGAAGAAAGCCCAGCCGGCAATGTTTGACTCCTTTCGCCTTTGGCGTAAAGAAGCCAGACAACGAGAAATTAAACAAGCTAAAAGAGATAAAAGAGAAAAGGATGTATCAATAATGCAAGCTGCTAGGCAGTTTAAAGAAAACAAAGAAGATAAAGCAATTGAGATGTCAGATAGGCAACGTTGCATGGCCATGGTTAAATGTTATCCGGCCTTGCCGTCTTCTCCTCCGAAAGCGATTGAAGATCTTGAAAAAGATTCTTTGATCTCTCATTTACTGAGATTGCCACCTCCTTATGTGCAGGGTGCTACTGCGCCTCCATTACCACCGGTTGTTCCACCCTTTGTTGTTCAACCTCCTGCTGTTGTTCAGCCACCGGTGCTCCACAGATGGTTTTACCTTCTCCTGTGCAACCCGCTCTAGGGTCGCCAGCTTTGCTACCAGCTTTGCTTCAAACTCCTTTACCTTCCGCTTCTGCATCTGAGACTCCTACTGTTCTTATTCCTACACCTTCTTTGCTTCAAAACACTTATTCTCCTGTTCTTATGAGTGCTTCTTCTCCTTCTGTTCGAAAATGAATGACAGAAACAATTTCTAGTTTATTGTGTCCATTGTTTGGGTCACTGAATATGACCCCTGTTTTGGAACGTAAACGAACAGAGTCGTAGTCAGCTTCCTAGTTCCGAGGAGCGGACAGTGTTGGATTTGTTGGCTCGCAGATGGATTTTAAATGCTTCAAGGTATAATTTGCCAGCGGTTATGGATGTTTTCTTTCAGTGGGAACCGCCTAAGCAAAGGTATGTTTTCGATGTGATGTGTACTTTCCTGCGTCAGGAATGGGACGATAATGAGTTGGGTCCGATTCCGCAGGATGTGCTTGATGTTCAGTCAGATTTTTCTAAAGGGATGATAGTGGACACTGATGTTACAGATGCTGTAGAGAAGATATTGGCTTTTAGATCTAGACTTCCGCCTCAGACGTTGTACGAACCTGATTCCTCTGTTAGGAGGAAATTGAGACAGTATCCAATGAGAGAGGTTCCTCCCCTTTGGAAAGAAGGAGACGCAAATGCTAATCCGCCTGTTTTGCCACATTTTCAGCGAATATGGGTACATGTTCCTTGGAAGAGAGCAGAGGTCTTGGCTCTTAAGCAGACCTTACCTGATCCTCGTAAGAATCCTGCTGGTTACTACAAAGAGTTCTCTCAGACAGTAGATGCGTGTATAATGAATTTAGCTGACGTTGACATGTTGATGGGTAATGTAGTTCCGCAACCTTTGTGGGCGAAGATTCGTCATGAGAATCATGCAGCTGAGTTAGGAGATACTTGGGCGAATATTGTTGCTGCAGATGGTCGACAAGTAGGAGGTGCTAAACCTGAACCTTTAGTTGCAGAATTACCTGGTGGAATTATTACTTTGATAAAGACGATGATGCCTGCTTTCCGAGTGAATTGGGATACGTTAGCAGCATGCAAGCAGAAGAAAGACGAGAGTGTGTCTGACTTTTTCACTAGGTTGAAGAGACGTTTATCGATCACAGTGGTCAGGATATGAGTACGGAAGGTGGTCAAAGGTTGTTTGTGGATAAATTTGTCTTTAATTTGCTTCCCGAACTTTCTAATAAATTAAAGGACTCTGAGAGTTCATGGGCTGTTTCTTCGTCGGCCCAGATATTGGCTACTGCCCAATATTACGAGAATAGGGATAAAGATGAGAAGGATAAAGTAGAGAAAAAAATGAAAGATTTAAAGACGAAAGTTCTTTTGCAGCAAGCTTATCCGCCTTGTCAGAATCAGCCTCAGTTTCAGCAACCTCCGCCATTTCAGAGATTGTTACAGAAGCCTGAGCCTTATGTCCAGCGATTCTTTCCAGGCCCTAATTAGTGTGCTTACTGTAGAGAGGAAGGTCATTTCAAGAATAATTGTCCGACTTTGTTACAGCGTGCGAATGGTGCACCAGGTCAGAGAGGACGTGGTGGTTTTCAGCAAGCGCCTAGAGGAAGAGGTCGTGGTGTGATCCCCCAGAATGAGCGTTCCTCTTCCCTACAGAGTTCTGCGAATTATTTTGACAAACAAAATGTTCCGAGTGGTCAGTCTGCCCAGTACTATGTTGAGGATTACTATGTTGAAGGTGAGAGTGTTGGTTATAATGATAACTAGGACAGCCATGGACAAAGTAAGGGAGTAGTGTCAGTTCCAGTAGATCAGAGTGGACCGTATGTTGAAGTGATTACATCAGGTGTAGTAGAACCTTTTCTTTTGGATACTGGTGCAACAAAGAGTTCTATTATGCATTCTAAACTCCCTGGCGCACCTTTGTCTGGCTTGACCAATGTTTCCGTAGGATTTTCAGGCGCCCCAGTTCGTAATCCGGTTTCTAGTCCTTTGTCCCTTTCTATTGGCCCTTGTGAATTAGAAGCTCCACTTATCCTAACGACTGGTTGTAGTGAGAATCTGTTGGGTTTGGACTTGCTGAAAAGATTGTATGCGACATTGTATTGTTCTCCTTCGGGAGTACAACTTACGCTTGGTAAGAAAGTGATTTCTCCAATGTATTTGTCCAAAGATTGTTTGCCACTGGAATTGAGTACGCTTCCTGAAACGCTTTGGGCTACAGGTTTCAATGATGTTGGTCTTTTGGAGATTCCACCTTATGTTGTAATGCTTAAAGCGAATGTTAAAATGCCGCGTATTCCCAAATATCGGATTTCTGGCGATGGTGAAAGAGCGCTTTTAGCGATCATCTATGATTTGATTGAGAAAGATGTGATTGAAGAAACGAGAGGTAATGTGTGCAACAGTCCTGTTTTGCCTGTCCTGAAACGCACTGACTCTTCTCAGCCACCTGTTTACAGGTTTGTGATCGATCTTAGAGAGGTTAACAAGTTTGTTGTGCCACAGTTTCCAGTTGTTCCGGATATTACTGCTTTGTTGACTTTGATTCCTGCTTCAGCTGCCTGGTTTTCGGTTATAGATCTGAAGAATGCTTTTTTCAGCATTCCAATTGCCGTGGAAAGTAGAGATATTTTTGGCTTCTCTTTAGGAGGCCGAAGCTTCCGGTTTAAGAGAGCTCCCCAAAGCTATTGCGAAAGTCCTTCTATTTATAGCCAGGCTTTGAAGACTCAGCTTGATACTCTTGCGTTGCCTGCTGGTACTGCTCTTATTCAGTATGTTGACGATTTATTAGTGGCTGCTGATGATGAGAAAACTGGTAAAGAAGCTACTATTTCTTTGTTGCTACATCTGTCGGACTTGCATCATAAAGTGTCACCTTCTAAGTTGCAGTATTGTCGCCAAGAAGTGACCTACTTAGGTCATCTCTTGTCAAAGGAGGGAAGAAGGTTGACCCCAGAACGAATTCAAGCGATTGCGCAAATGACTGTACCAAGCACACAGAGAGAAGTGCATGCTTTCTTGGGTATCACGTTGTATTGTAGACAGTGGATTCCAAATTTCTCTCTATTGGCGAAACCTCTGTTGGCTTTGACTTGTAAAGATACACCGAATCCTCTTCCGTGGTCTGACGAATGTCAGAAAAGTTTTTCTGAGTTGCGTGATGCTTTGTGTTCTGCTCCTGTGTTGGGTACTCCCAACTACAGTAAGCCTTTTACACTCTATGTCCACAAGAGAGAGGGTTGTGCATTGTCAGTTTTGACTCAACAATTCGGTGATAAACAGCTTCCATGTGCGTATTTCTCGTCAACTTTAGATCCGGTAGCTAGAGCGTTGCCGAGTTGCTTGAGAGCTACAGCGGCAGCGGCTGTTTCTATCCGACAGTCTGCTGGACTGGTGATGGATAATACGTTGATTGTGATGGTTCCACATGCAGTGGATACTTTATTAAATCGGACAAAAACTCAACACCTTACTAGTACAAGGTTGTCGGGTTATGAGTTGACACTTTTGGCTAGTCATGTGCATATTAAGCGATGCAATGTATTGAATCCAGCAACATTGTTGCCGACGTCTGTGGATACAGATGGTCAGGAACAGCACAACTGTTTTCTGAGGACGGAAGAGGAGACGAAGGGTAAGATCGATTTAAAGGATTCTCCTCTTCCGGATCCTGATGGTACGTTATGGGTTGATGGTTCATGCCACAAGCTTCCGAATGGTGACACGACTGCAGGATATGCCGTAACGATATTAAGTACAGTTGTTGAAACTGCACGAGTGAGCTATAATTCAGCACAAGCAGCGGAATTGATTGCACTAACGAGAGCGTGTGTTTTGTCTGAAGGAAAGAGAGTGAATGTGTATACCGATAGTCAGTATGTGTTTGGTGTTGCCCATAGTTTCAGACGTTTGTGGAAAGAAAGGGGATTCCTCACATCCCATGGGACTAAGATTCAGCATGGACAGTTGGTGAATGAGCTTCTCGAGTCACTTACTTTGCCGAAGCAAGTTGCGATTGTGAAGTGTTTGCTCATCGGAAGGTTACGGATGATGTTGGCCGTGGTAATGCGTTTGCGGATGAATTTGCGAAAGACACAGCAAGAAATCTGATGAGTCGAATGTATGTGGCAGGCCCTGCGAGATGGATTGGTGATGTTGGAATGTGCGAAGATACGATTGAGAGTGTGAAATCGATACAGGCTGAAGCTACTGAAAGTGAGAAGAATGTTTGGAGAGAAACTACGGGTAGATTGGATTCGACTGGTTGTTGGGTTGAATTGTCAGAACACCAAAGATGGATGTTGCCAGATACGTACGTGCTTGCAGTGGTTACTATGGCACATGGTTTGTCTCACATCAGTGTGAAAGGGATTTGTAAGTTGTTGGCTCCAGTATGGCAGAATGCTGGAATTCCCAAGTGTGCGGAGAATGTGGTCAAGAATTGCATGGTGTGTTTAATGTATAATCCTGGCAAGGGAACCCCAACTCCAGCTGGTCACTTTGCTCCTCCGACGTATCCGTTCGAGGTTTTGCAATTGGATTTCATCCACATGGAAAGGTGCAATAATTTAAAGTATGTCCTTGTAGTTGTTTGCGCCTTTTCTAGATGGGTAGAAGCATACTCCCTAAAAGATAATACTGCCTCGTCCACTGCTAAAGTCCTGGTCAAAGAATATTTCCCTAGGTTTGGGTTGCCAAGGATGGTATGGAGTGATAACGGAAGTGAATTCGTGGGGAAGGTGATGAAGAGAGTGTGTGAAGGGTTGGGAATTCACCAGAAATTCCACGCTGCGAATCATCCCCAATCAGCTGGTTTAGTTGATTGCTATAATGGCACGTTAAAGTTAAAGCTGGCTAAGATTCAAGCGAGCACTGGTCTTCAATGGCCTGATGCTTTACCGTTGGCACTTTTGTCGACTAGAACTACAGTACATTCCCGGATAGGCCTTAGTCCGTATGAGATTGTCTTTGGCCGTCCGGCAAACGTTTGGGGAGTGCCGAGGCCAACGAAGTTTAGTGACATCGAATACCCTATGCTAGTGGACTACTTGTATGACTTGACGACTAAATTGCGTGTCTTACATCAACAGGTTCATGATAAATTTCCGCCAGCTTCTGCGGACCCAGGTCACATCCTCAATCCCGGTGACTGGGTCCTGGTGAAAAATTTCAGCGGACTAAGAATGATCAGCCCCGCTGGAATGGACCGTACCAAGTCCTGCTATCTACGAGGACTTCAGTAAAGGTTTTCGGGAAGAAAAACTGGATCCACGGCGTACATTGTAAGAGGGCGCCGTTGCCTCTGCCGTACGACCAGTGGGTCCGTGAAGGTATTGCAGATTCAGAGACTGAAAGGGTGCCGAAGTTTGCACCGTTTAGCGACACTGAGTTGGTGTGGAGAGGCTCCGAGAAAGAAGATGATTATGTCCTTCAAGAAGCTGTGCCTGTGTCTCAAAGATTAGACACTACTGAACCTGAACTGTTGTTTCAGCCTCAAACGAGGCCTGGAAAAGAGCGTTATAATCTACGTCCTAGAAAGAATGGACTAATAAAATAAATGAATTCCTTTTTTTGATTTTTGGAACTGAACTCTCTCAGGAATTGAACTCTCTCAGCCAAGAAACTTTTTTGGTATATTTTTGTGAACCACCATCCGGGTTCAGCTGTAGGGTCACGGTGTAAAGACTAGAGAGTGCAAGCTGAAGACGCAAGGTCGACGGTTCTGGTTGGTCTAAGGGAGTTCCCTGGGCTGACAGAAGCATTCCTTAGCAGAAGAAAACCAACCGCCGTGAACAGCATCGGTTAGAGGATGGAGTTTTTTGAGATTGAGAGAGCCATTGAGAAAATGAACTTTAAGAAGAAACTGTGTAAAATTATGCATAGCAAATGTTTTCTGATCACATGTCTTTTGATGTTTTTTAGCATGACGTTAGCTTTGGTGGGTTGGTTTGTATTTTCTCTTCAACTGATTTCTGCACCCATTTTCCAACCTACGACTTTACCTGCTACTACTTCTTTGCATTCTTTTCATACTTTACCTGAACACAAACAGATTAGAAGGTCAGAATTTGTAAATAACTCATTCATACAGTTATTGCATCAACATCACTTGGTGGTGAACATCACTAATTGCTGGGTGTGTGGTCTTATACCGCATACTACGGATAGAGGTGTTCCCTATTTGATTTTACTGTTTAGTCAGAACGGGTCTTTGTGAGCTTTTCAGACTATGTTCCTTTATGCCCTTGAGGTTTATCCTCCGCGTTTTGGAAGAGAGAACACAAGTAACCAAGCTTTGGTGAAAAGAGTTTTAAACATGAGTAGAGAGATCGATACTTATAGAACTATTCCCAGAGATGAGTTAATGGCATATGTTGGTTGGAATGCAACCGGATATAGTATTAGTCTGGGTGAGAAGCAGAGACGAAAAAGGTCACCTCCGATTTGGATTGTACCCAATCGTGGTCATTTTTGTCTGCAAGGGAAGGGCAAGAATCCGAGAGCTCTGTTAGGGAAGAGTGTTTGTAGTCAGACGTATGTCTTTGCGTCTCAAACTTCCCCTCCGGTTTTAGCAGCTAAGGGCACGTATTTTGTCTGCTATGATAGAGCATATACATGGTTGCCTCCTGATTTTTCGGGAACATGTTATGTTGCATATTTGTTGCCTCCTACGTATACTGCTGCTGTAGATTACCACAGAACGAGAGTTGTTAGGGGTGTCTTCAGTGAGGAAGATACTACGGGACAAGAAGTGGGAGACTTTTTCAAGGGTTTCCTACCGTTTTGGGGACCTATGGCAAACAGTAGAAACCTACGGCAATTGACAAGAGTGGTTGAATCCACCATAAATGAAACTGCTGGTGCCCTTAGTAATCTGACTGCTGAGCTTCAAGCGGATCGCCTCATGACATTACAGAATCGAATGGTTTTGGACGTCATACTTGCGGACCGAGGTGGGGTATGTAAAGTGATCCAATCGAGTTGCTGCGTTTTCATACCAGACAATGCTCCTACAGTATACCAGGCCATTTCTAAGTTACATAAGATCTCTGAGTCTATAAATGTGGATAAAGGAGATTGGTCGTTGATTGGATGGTTTTGGGATCTGTTATCGACCTGGGGATGGGAGATTCTGATGATCATTGGGATGGCTTTAGCGATTCTTTTCCTGGTCTGTCTTTGTGTGCAGTGCGCTCCTGCTATATGTGACCTCTGTACTACTACGTGTGCAAGGAGACCTGTCCCAAGTGAGGTACTAAGTAATAGGATTATGCTCCAGCAACATCTTGATGATCTGATGAATATAGACCTGGACTCAGATTGACGTGAGTTTAGGTTATTGCCTATGTAAGGGCAAAAGGAGGGTCTGAGGTTCCGTGAATTCTGAACCCGTTTCATAAAGGTCATGGTTTCGTTACGAATTTGATATTAGCGAACCGTAACTAGTTAGTGCGGCAAGTATGAGTGTTTTCATCACGTTAGACTGATGGATTCACTACGTATTTAGGGATTTCGTTCTGAACCCTTGGGTTCCATTTTGTGTATGGCAGCCATTTTGTGGTTGCCCTCACATAGGCCGATGACTGTGGCTGAACTAGTCTTTTTAAGGACATGTACACCTTAACTCCAGTACGTGCTGACTCCTGTTTGACCTGAGTGAACTGACCCTGTTGCCTGAAGCTGACCTTGTTAAACCAGTTCCTGCCCTTTAGCTGATCAAGATTAAGGATCAGAGCACAGGACAACGTAAAGTTTTATTGCACACAAATATGCCTTATCCTACTCTCACCTGTTTTTGCTCCTTTCTTTATGGTCTATTTATGATTGGGTTGTGGCCTTTTTTATTATGGGTTAGTTCGACCTGTCTAAAGAAGAATGTTGGGTTTGACCGATGAATGATCATGGGCTGGGCAACTGAAAAGTGGGTTTTACTGTCATGCGATAACTTTGGTGTGAATACATGTGATTGGACAGTTTGTAAATATTAGGTATTTGTCTGGAATGTGATTTTTGGCATAAAAAGGGACGACTTGCTGTGTAAAATTGAGCAGTCTCCTGAGAACTCATACCGCGATGACTTCTAGGACTTCTGTTACTGGCTGCAGCCAATAAATTTGATCTTTGACGCCACCAAGAAGTTTCTGTGTCTCTGTATTCTAAGACAGGTGGAACCCGAAGACTTTGGGCGTGCCCCTGGCGCCGCTGGGTATTAAATAACCCGGTTCTTCAGGGTCGCGGACGGGCGCTGACGGGCATGCCTTGAGCGCGCCTTTGGTGTCCCAGCGCCGCGGTCACGCAGTGGTCATCATTAGGTAGGGGAGGGGGGCGGGACCAGGTTAGGGAGGCGGGAGCGGCTCTGTGTCAGGGGGCGGGGCCGCAGCAGCAGGAAAAGGGACCAAGATACCGCTGTGAGACTAACACAATAATCCAAAACAGTAAGGGAAATACACAGGCTAAAATGAGGGCACACCAGTAAGGGGCGAACACAGAGTAATAACGCAGGCAACAATAGACAATAAGAATACGGAGGAAAAGAAGAATTAAACGGCAGGCAATGAAGAGAACCTGAGGCGCTGGGAACTGGCAGCCGGCGCGAACCCTGCTTGTGAAGGGCTCTGAGCTGGAGCTGAGCTGCTGTTAAGGCGGAGCTGCCGGGGAGAGTGCTGGCCTGGACCAGAGGTATATGAGGAGGACCCAGCAAGAGCTAAGTGACGTCAAGTGTTCAAACAATGCGACGCCAGCAAGCTAGGGGAGCAACGCCTACAACATTCTGAAGTTATATAAAAAAATAATAGTAACATTTGACCTGCTTTAAATAAGAATGGCTAATGAATGTAGTAACTTCTTCACTAATAAAGTCTACTTCTGCTGTTGCCTATATCTTTCAGGAGGTGTGATATTAATAATACTGATAATAATTGTAATAATAATAGCAATGTATCTGATATTTCCATAATTCTGTTTTGTCTGGGCTAACAAACTTATCATGCTCATTTATAAAGCCTTATTCACCGAATTACCAAATAACACATTAGATCAGGCACCGAAACAAGAGTCTGTTCATTTACGGATATATGTGAGAAGTAAGATAAAATGAGAGAAAATGGTGAAAATTCAAGCCACTTACATTCACTCGCATTCTCACCCACCAGGTGACACTTATTGGGCTTTTACAGAACAGGGCTTTCATTTAACTTCCATACACCTCTCTCTATAAAACCTCTTTTCCAGCTATTAAGGGGCTTATTTACAAGCCCATTGTATCGCTGGTGTGTCTCTTTTTTTATTGCACCAGCGGTGAAGTGTCCCTGCCCATATTTACAAGGCTGAGTAAAGTCACCCTGCATGACTTTTCACGGCCTTGGAAATATGGCCCACATTCACGCATTACTCTGCGTGAATGTGGCCAGCATTGGTGTTGCTGTGGGTGTATCCATGCAACATCCATGGAACCTGACATATTCCCAGATTTACAAGGTTTTGTAAACCTCGGAATATGCCAGATTCCTATGCCTGCCCAGGGGAGGCAAAATAGAGGTGAAAAGAGGAGAAATACCGTTATTTCTCCTTGTTTTTCCTTTTTCTATGTTTGCTATATTCTGCAACACACACAGAAATACACCTCTTGTGATAGTTTTTGTGCAGGAAGGTATATTTTGTGCAGGAAGGTATCCCTTCTTGTACAAAAGCAATCACCCCTACAATCCAGACACCGTTATAACATGGTGCAAGGGTGCCTGCATTGGCGCATAGCAGCCCATTGGGCGCCAGCGCAGGGGAAAAGGACAGGAATGCACCGTACCATGTAGGTGTGGTGCATACCTACCCTTTTCTTTTGCTGCATGGCAGCGCAGCAGGAAGGCTTGCTGCGCTGTTGTGCATCACATTATTGTAAATGAAGCCCTATTTCCTTTGAATGGCAGCCGGTATGTGGACATGTTTGCTGTACTAAGGCCAGGAGGAAGCTTCCCGATGAAAAGATGCGCCACTTCACCCTGGTGTAACTCAGGATATAAAGTCACACGTGGAGTCGACACCTGGATGATTCTTGGTAATCCTGTTTCACAAAATGTGGTTGAAATGTTATTCTGAAAACATTTTCTCCTCATGTACGTCACACATTTCATCAAGCCAGTCCAATCTTACCGTCACAACTATCTTGACTGCTACTCAATGTGAGACCCCTAAGCGAACACAGAAATTATAACAAGGACCTATTGGGGGACTGGACGCCCTCATCATCACTGAAAAGGAACTTGGTGAAGATGTCGGTCGTAGAGTCCATGAGGCAATACCCGATGGGTAACTAAGAGTTTTCAGAAACCAACCACATCTCAATATTGTGGTGTGCTAGCAATGGTGCACAATAAAAACCTGTTTATATTTAACATGATGTCACCATTTCAGAATGAATATCCCTGCTGTTTTTTTCTTTTTGCAGTTTTATATAGTGCAAATGTGGCCCAAAGGAATCGGGATGCTTTACATGAGCACCAAATTACAATATACAAGATCAGATTTTTATTGAGGAATGGAGAGACTAAGGGCATATTCATGGGGATTGTCATGCAGCACAGAAAGCCACATTGCTGCGTTGCACTGCGTGGCGGGGAAATGGCAGGAATGCGCATTATTTAAAGGAATATGGCACATTCCTGCCTTTTCCTGTGCTCTGCCATCCTTTTGGTTGCCTAGCACCAGCGTAGGCACCCTTGCACCATCATGGTGCAAGGGTAACTCCATTGCAGGCAGGGTTGTTTTTGTGCACAAAAACAATTCCCCGAGGCCTTTTCCTCTTTCCATGTGTGCTGCAGAATACAAACATCATAGAAAGAGGTAAAAACGAGGAGAAATAAAAATATGTCTCCATGTTACGCCTCACCTGGGGAGGCATATCTTTTTGGTGCATTCCAAAGTTTACAAGTACTGGTCAATTTGGAGCTGCGTCAAAACTATGGGAGTTGCGTGGGAACAACCACGCACACCATGGAATGCCTCCCAAACACTGAGTAAGGCAACTCAGCAAATTGCATTGCGTTGCTTTACTCCAGAATTCTCAGGCAACTCAAGGCCACACAAAGTGGCCTTGTGTGGGTTCATAAATCTTACTTAAGGTTTGTGTCACGCATGTATCATGTTGCGTGGTGCAAATGCGATGCAAACCAGTTCATAAATATGGTCCGAAGCCCATCACAGGATGTTGATCTTATGCCAGACTCAATCCATTTTCAAAGTTGGCAGCTCAGGCCGTTACACCACATCTTCTCCCATTCACTGCTCTCATCTCCAACCCACCCCACACAATACTGCTTTCACAGCTTCCCTTCTGGACTGAATAGTGAACATCACTTTGGATCCCAAGAACCTGTACCTAGCAGGAGATCTCAGCATCTGGTTTGACATACCAGCACTGCGCCAGGCCTCCCCTGTTCTCTCTCACACGGAAGTCCTTGGCTACCAATTTGGCACCTTTACTACCCATTCGCCCGGTCACATCCTTGATGCATATTTAGTCTGTTAAGCCTAGTTATAGTCACTGAAAACAATTCCAATTTAAGGCGCAATCACACATTTATTTGTCAATGAACACATTCATTCTCAAGTCAACCGTCTACAAGCTGTAATACTAGCATAGCTACCAGAGTCTGAAAGAGATTTGATGTAAAATAATTCCAATAATCTCTTTCCACAGCATCACTGCCCACAAGTGTAACACAGAGCCACAAATGGAGAACTGGGACATTGGACATAATGGCCCATCTGAAAACCCTGCACAAGATATCATAAAAACAGCAAGAAGGCATGTTGTGACCAATGAAAATGAAACTAACATTTCAAACATAGTTAAAATGTCATCTAAACCTACTTCTATGCACTACCCTGGGAGAACATGTAGTCGAGCAACTTGTGCACTGGAGTTTCTGGGGATGCAGCGGTGCACTGCATACCTTGTTGACAGCTCAGGCTGTTGTTATCGGAAGAGCTGAGAAGGAAGCATTAACTGAGAGAGGTAAACACTCACCGCAGTAGCAGTTCTCCTTCTGTACTCTGCTCTTATTAGCTTCAGGCAAGATGCATCAGCTTCTCAGAATGTCACCAATAACCAAGATCATCTTCTGATGGTATCTTGTGGGATAATCTGGGGCGAAGGACCTCTCTACCTAGAGGAACCAGTGGTTGTCCTCAGTGACATTGCTAGAACTTTGACCGCCCGATTCGGTCAATCAATCAATCAATCACAGCATTTATCAAGCGCACTACTCACCCGGTGGGTCTCAAGGCGCTGGGGGAGGGGAGGTCCGCTACTGTTCGAACAGCCAGGTCTTGAGCTGTTTCCTGAAGGCGAGGTGGTCCTGGGTCAGTCGGAGGTGGTTCGGGAGGGAGTTCCAGGTCTTGGCGGCCAGGTAGGAGAAGGACCTTCCTCCTGTGGTGGCTCTTCGGATGCGGGGGACGGCGGCGAGGGCGTGGCCGGTCGAACGAAGTTGGCGTGTGGGAGCGTAGAAGTTGAGGTGGCTGTTGAGGTATCCTGGGCCTTGGTTGTGTAGGGCCTTGTGTGCGTGGGTGAGGAGACGGAAGGTGATTCGCTTGTTGACCAGTAGCCAGTGCAGATCTTTCAGGTGTCCGGAGATGTGGCTGCGACGGGGGATGTCCAGGATGAGTCGTGCTGAGGCGTTCTGGATCCGCTGGAATCTCTTCTGGAGTTTGGCAGTGGTTCCGGCGTAGAGGGAGTTGCCGTAGTCCAGGCGGCTGGTGACGAGGGCCTGGGTGACCGTCTTCCTGGTCTCGGTGGGGATCCATCGGAAGATCTTACGTAGAATGCGCAGGATGTTGAAGCATGACGAGGAGACGGCGTTGACTTGTCTGGTCATGGAGAGGGAGGAGTCCAGGATGAAGCCCAGGTTGCGTGCGTGGTCTGTTGGTTTGGGTGCGCTGCCTAGGGTGGGGGGCCACCAGGAGTCGTCCCAGGTGGAGGGTGAGGATCCCAGGATGAGAACTTCCGTCTTGTCTGAGTTCAGTTTCAGGCGGCTGGTCATCATCCACTCGGCTACGTCTTTCATCCCTTCATGTAGGTTGGCTCTGGCGGTGGCGGGGTCGTTGGTGAGGGAGAGGATCAGCTGGGTGTCGTCGGCGTAGGAGATGATGTTGAGGTTGTGTTGGCGTGCGATGGCTGCGAGGGAGCTCATGTAGACGTTGAAGAGGGTTGGGCTGAGCGAGGAGCCTTGAGGGACGCCGCAGATGACTTTGGTGGCTTCTGATGTGAACGGAGGGAGGCGGACTCTCTGTGTCCTTCCGGCGAGGAAGGAGATGATCCATTCCAGTGCCTTCTCCTGGATTCCGACGTTGCTGAGGCGCTGCACTAGGGTACAGTGGCAGACAGTGTCGAAGGCCGCGGAGAGGTCTAGGAGGATGAGGGCCGCTGCTTCTCCGTTGTCGAGCAGGGCTCGGATGTCATCGGTAGCTGCGATCAGGGCGGTCTCGGTGCTGTGGTTGGCCCGGAAGCCAGACTGCGAGATGTCGAGGGATCCGTTCGTCTCGAGGAAGGCGGCCAGCTGCTTGTTGACGGTCTTCTCGATGACTTTTGCAGGAAACGGGAGCAGCGAGATGGGGCGGTAGTTCTTGAGGTCGGAGGGGTCGGCTGATGGCTTCTTGAGTAGAGTGCTGAGTTCGGCGTGCTTCCAGCTCTCCGGGAAGGTAGCGGTGTAGAAGGAGGTGTTGATGATGTTCCGCAGGTGGGGTGCGATGACGGCGTCGGCCTTGTTGAAGACGTGGTGAGGGCAGGGGTCGGTCGGAGATCCGGAATGGATGGAGTTCATCGTGCGGATGGTGTCTTCGGTGCTGATCGGGGTCCAGGCGCGGAGGGTGGTGGTGGGGGGCGGTGGTTCGGTCGTGGCGTGCGTCGGTTGGGAGCTGAAGCTGTTGTGTATGTCCGTGATCTTGTTGTGGAAGTAGGAGGCGAGGGAGTTGCAGAGGTCTTGCGAAGGTGTGATGTTGTTGTTTCCGGCGTTGGGGTTGGAGAGCTCTTTGACGATGTTGAAGAGTTCCTTGCTGTTGTGGGCGTTGTTGTCCAGTCGTTCCTTGAATGCAGTTTTCTTGGTCCGTTTGCCGCCCCGCGGCATCCATAATAAAGAGCCATGGGGTGGTGCTGGCATTCCTTGGATTGCCACCCGCAACAGCCGCATTGAAGGCGGGTGAGGGGTATTGGCTATTGCAGGTAAAATGCTAGGGGGAGGCCGCTGCCAACAAAACTTTTGCTGCCCGGGGCGTACCCTCACCCCCTTGCTCGCCACTGGTTGTTCTTAAATATTAAACATTATCAGGAATGACGACCTTTGCGATAGTTTTAGGAATGTGGTGTATAAATTACAGGCTCCAGAGAAGGGGTCCTAGACATTTCTTTAAAAAAATGGGAGACGAGGGCACGTCAATTTTAACCACACCTATTTGATGAATTATCTAGGGATGCTTCTTAATGGCCTTGACATATTGATAAAGAACATTTGTTCCAGACTGAGGGTCTTATTTAGTGTCATATCTTGGTCATTATCGGAACACCTTAACACTTTCTGTCTCTTTCTCATTTCAACGAATGATGAGGGTGGACGACATTCATGGTGTTATCATTACAGATATGACAAGATTGCAGAAGGAGTATGATCCAAGATGGGTTGAAGGGTTTGACAGGAAGGAGTCAGACCTTAGGGACTTCACATCACCCCTTTTTCTGGCTTGAGGTGCTATGGGGTAATTTAAAGGTTTCTAATTTGCTGTTCATTAAATATAGTTCATCTACCCCACTCTATCAAATAGCGATCACTTACCTGAGTGTACCTTTGAAGTATTTTGGGATGTTGGTCCAACCTTGAATATGAAGGTTGGCTAGGGCTAGCGCCAGAGCCAGGCGGAAAACCTCCACTCTAGTCAGGATAAGGGAGTTACACTCTGAAAATAAGTCCAGGGAAGGCATGGCTTGGCAGTTCGGGCTGGACTGTTCCCATGAGGCACAGGGTCAGACTGATTTGCATATGGCCATGTCTGAACTGGGGTGGCAGAGTGGGCTAAAGAACGGTGGTGGGTTAAACCCATATCTCTTGACGGGGTGTGAGTGTTTGATTGGTTCAGATGCTCCGTCCATCACCACCCCCTTTTGTACCGCTTTGTCGCCATAAGTTGGCAGGGTATGCTCAGATGTGAGTCCCTTGCTCACTTTGCCACTGGATTCAAGCAAGCCTGGCTGAAGACGGCTGTAATGCCAGAAACTAGTCCTAGGAAGCTTGATTCTGGTTCAGGGAAGGCATGGCTTGGCAGCTCAGGCTGGACTGTTCCCATGAGGCACAAGGTCAGACTGATTTGCATATGGCCATGTCTGAACTGGGGTGGCAGAGTGGGCTAAAGAACGGTGGTGGGTTAAACCCAGATCTCTTGAATCGGTGTGAGTGTTTGATTGGTTCAGATGCTCCGTCCATCACCACCCCCTTTTGTACCGCTATTCTACGGTAGAGTTTGTTATGCGAGACATGTTTTCCACATATAAACGAGATGGACCCCAGATATCTCTGGGAAGGGATGTGCTGGGCATTATGTTTGCATAATTTTTGCAATATGCTAGGCTGCGGAGACAGCCCTGTGCAGTGTGCTGATTTATGGCCCCAGTGTATCGCAATCTTCCGCTTCGCTAATAGAAACCCCCAGCAATGCGAACCGCATAACCTTCTTGGGGAAATTGACTGTATATCCCACAAAGCCACTTCTGGTGTAGGGATCAGGGATAGGTTTATTATTTTCCCAATAATGTCGTGAATGTGTTCCCAGTATGCCAGTAGCTTAGGGCATTTCCAAGTGAGATGAGCAAAGTCAGCGTATGGTGACACGCATTTGCGACAATTGTGTGGTCTGGATTGGTCAATTCTATGCCCTTTAGCAGGGGTGAAGTAAATGCGACGCAAAAACTTAAAGTTAAGGAGTTTGTGTTTGCTGTTAAGTGAAACCCCTTGCGTGACTGCACAGCATTTGGTCCATTGCTCATCCGTTATTGGACGTCCCAAATCGGCTTCCCCGTCGCAGCAAATCTTATTGTCATTTACGGGCCTCATATTAGCACAGGACTTGTATAGTTTGGAGATTAAATGCGCGCTACTTGTATTGTCAAGTGTCAATGTGAGGGGAGGATTCAGGTTCGATCGGGAAGTTAGGTAGGGTGGAGCGCAGTGCTGACCTAATACGGCCCAGAACAAATCTATCCGTTACATTACTTTCCCGGAGGTGGGCGCCCCCTGAAACAGAGAAGATTTGACCACCGGGGTATAGATCGCCCATTGTGGAGATTTCAAATTTAGTCAGGGTGCAATGAACTAAACGTTCGCCCAGGATCGGGATCCAACGGGCGTTTGGTATGGGCAATGTTGAGGAGTATAAAGCGGAAGCGGCAGTCAGTCGTCTCAGCCTTTCCCAATCCCAACTTGTAGTAAAAACGGTTTCAATGTCTCGGGGGTCCCTGGGGATGCCTTTGGGCAGAATCATGGAAAGCTGTTCTGGAAGAACAAAGTATGCCTCCAGTCGGAGATATGGTATCCGGGCATCAGGATGGAACCAGGAATGTGAATAGCTGCATTGGGCCACTAAATAATATAACTGTATGTCTTGAACGTTATAACCACCTCTATCATACGGGAGTGTAAGCACTAACCAGCGGATCTGAGCCTGCTCACTGCCCCATACAAGACGTGCAAGGAGCGTGCGGAGCGTTTGAAAAAAGCTAACTGTGAGGGGAAGTGGGATATTATTAAAGTAATATAACAATTTGGGAAGCACCACCATCTTTAGGATTGTTACTCGGCCCGCAATTGATAAGGGCACCTGAAGCCACCTATCCACTTGTGTTTCTAATGCGTCGATGGCCCGCCCATAGTTCAAGCTGATGATCTGAGTGGATCCAAATGAATATGTATTCCCAGATATTTGACCGAATCATTACACCATTCTTGCGGGAATTCACACTCCCACTGCCTCGTGCTGGTAGTTAGAGGAATTATGACAGATTTATGCCCGTTAATGCCTAGGCCCGAGAAACAGCCAAACCGAAGAATCTCTCTTATTAATGGGTTCAATTTTTCTTGGGTTTCCCTGACATATAGGATTGTGTCGTCTGTGTAAGGCGAGACCAGAAGAGGACCAGTATTGAATTGCAGACCACGATGTAGATGACGCTCCTGGAAGTGGTGATTTAATGGATCCATTGCCAGGATAAACAATAGAGGGGACAAAGGACAACCCTGACGTGTCCCGCAGGAGAGTCCAAAGGGCTGAGAGAGTGTGCCATTTAAGCAAAGTCTCGCCACGGGTTTGCAGTATAACAGAGTGGTGGTGGAAATGAAGCTAATAGGCCTGCCCATGTGCCGCATTATAGAAACAAAAAAGGGCCACTCCAAGGAGTTGAAGGCCTTCTCCGTATATAATAGTATCGCCGCTGCAGGGACCTCTGGGTTTATCCTGTGAATGACGGCAAAGAGTGTTCTAAGATTAAGGGAGGTGGTTCGGTGCGGGACAAAGCCAGATTGAGCTGGGGATATGAAATGAAATGAATGAAATGAAATGGATTTTATAAAGCGCAAATAGCTGCCCTGAGGCGTCCAAGCGCTAAGAAAGAGGTGCAAACTGAGAGGCCCGAAAAACCGGGGGAAAAAGCTCTATTTGTTAAACAGAAACGTTTTCAATTGTTTACGAAAAGAAAGCAAATTGGGATTAGAGCTCAAGTGGAAGGGAAGAGTATTCCACAGCTTAGCTACATTAAAGGAGAATGTGCGGCCTCCTGCTCTTGATTTCCTAATCTTAGGGACTGTGGCTAGAAAGGCATGTGATGAGCGCAGCTGTTTGCTTGGGTGGTATGAGGTAATTAGGGAGTGATTAATCACTGGCCCTGTTTCCCAGAAGGCCTGATGGGTGATGCACAAAGATTTAAAATTGATTCTCTCCCTGACAGGGAGCCAGTGCAAGCTTCTCAGCCCAGGTTGGCTGAGAGCCTGCGGGGGAGCTGAAGAAGTGTGCGCGCGGCACAGTTTTGGATTTGCTCGAGTTTCCGCAAGGTATATTCCGGAGCTCCTAAGTACAGAGCGTTGCCAAAATCGAGGCGAGATTGAATCAGGCCTTGAATCATGATTTGTTTGGCTTCAAAGGGTAGCAAGGGGAGGATCTTCTTGAGGAGTCTAAGAAGACCAAAACAGGTGGCAGATAGCCTGGTTGCCTGGTTATCAAACGTCATGGACCTGTCTAGCCAGATTCCAAGACTCTTTATGGTGTCCTTAGGGGCTGGTGGCGGGCCTAGACCTCGGTCCACTTCTCCTCAGGGTCCAGGGAACGGGTGCAGTGGTGTCGTTTTGCATTGGATTCTGGTACAGGAGTCTCTAGTGGTTGGAGGAGCCTGCAGAAAGAGGATGCAGGCAGCGACTGGATGTCTAATCTTGGCAAAACCAAGCATTGGCTTAGCTCTTGTGGGACTGGGGACCCCTTTGGCACTGTCACCTCCCTTGGGCTTTGGCTCTGGATTGTGGGTGCATTGGTGCTTTGAGGCGTCTGGTGGCAGCGGTCACAGACTCATGTCTTTGTTTTGCAGAAGAGGGGCAAACAGGACAGCTGTGCAACGCACAAAATGGGTCTCACTGTCACTGAAGTCCCTCGACATGCTGGTCGGTATTCCTCGGCGTTGGTGTCTGAACTGAGCCCAACAAGCCTTCGCTGTTGCAAGGGGTCCATTACCTGGGTATTGGTCCTGTGTGGATCAGGTTGGTCCTGGTGTCCTCTCACTCAGTGGGAGAACAGACCTGTCATTCAGGAGCACAGGGTCCTCTTTCTGGGCAGCTACTGTGTCGGGTGGCCAGGGCTACGCAAACTCCAGACCATCCAGAACACCGCTGCCAGAATCGTCCTTGGCATCCCACGATATGAGCACATCACCCAACACCTGCGAGATCTCCACTGACCCTCCGTCGAAAAGAGAGAAACCTTCAAGCTATTCACCCACGCCTACTTCTACAGTGGAGTAGCTCCTCTACCCCAAGAGAGATTGTTCAGGCAATCGTCAATGCCCTGGCAGCCCTCCGGGTTTCTTGGCGGCTGCACAGTGGCAGGATGAGTCTGCGTCTTCTACCATTGTTGGGGGCAGCAGTCAGGCTGGCAGGGTTAGCGCCAAGTCAGTTGTTGCTCCTCGGTGCTCGTGGCAGGACTGTTCTTCTTCCACCCCTTTCTTGATCCATCTGAAGTTGTGGTATCAGGGGGGTCCCCTAAGTACTCAATTTAGGGGCATTAAGGGGAGTAAGGGGTAGTAGTCAATGGGCCAATGACACCTGTGGTCACTACACCCCCTAGAAGACCAATTCTTGTGGGGAGTGGGAATCACCCTGTCCCAAAATTCTTAATTCCACCACACACAATACGGTGGAATGTCTAAAGTTGTGTTCACTACCAGCTGGTCACCCTAAAGGTGTGTCAAGCATGGCATTCCAACACACCTCCGGCATAGCAGATGTTCCCGCCTGTCCAGGTGCCAAAGGGCTCTGGACAAAAGGGTCCTGTCCTGTGATAGAAACGAGACCCTGCCTTAGGACTCAAAAGCCTGTGGTAGCAGTGACTTACATATATAGTGATTTTGTCATGGCACACATGCATGTGTCATGTTGTGCTTCCACTAATGGTTTGCTTGTTGTCACCCAGCCTGCAGGAGAAGTTTGGGAGGAATTTGTATGTGGGTCCCTCAGTGTGGTATAAGATATGCTACAGCCCTTAGGGACCTTTTTTAGCACTCATTCCCTATGTACCTGGGGTATCATTTACTAGGGACTTACAGGGGCACCAAAATCCTTAGCCAATAGCACAATTAGACAACACCTTGTTTTGGGGAAGGAGCACTGGCACTGAGGTTTGGTTTGCAGTCCTCAGTGCACTGTCAGAGTCGGAAATCAGCATCCAGTAGCTTTAAAGGGGGCATAAAAGTAGGGGGGTGGTAACTGCAGCAAAACCCCAGTTTTTCACACTCACATTGAAGATTTAACTAAATTTTATCGACAGTGGTGTCTCTACTTTAAATTTTAAAAAGCCCAGCGCCCCATACTGGCAGGATTGAGCTCACCAGTCTACTGCCTAGATGCAGAATCTTCATCCTTTCCATAAAGGAATGTAAATGGAAATGAGGAGCTGCTGCAAAAAACAATTTGCTGAGGTTACCATGTCCTACAGTCCCATAATAGACTCAGTGGAGGGGTGACTCATTCACAGCCAGGGTCTTAAAAGTGTAAAATGATTATCATATTGTTTGCTGAAGAAGGAACGGCCCTCGGTAGCAAGCAGAAAGCCCCATTGGGGTAAGGAGGGTGTGCACAATGGGGCTGATTTTTGCTGTTATCAGAGAATCTATTACCAAGTGGTATAACTGCAAAATTCTATTATGCCTAAACTTTGACACCTTCTTAAAAGGTGAAATGAGGAAAGGCTGTGTCTATAATAATACAATCCACTGGCAAGACCAGAATACACGCAGTACAGCGCATGCACAGATGTGTGTATCCTAATATTTTCTGACAGAGGGTTCTAGTAAGGTTTATTAAGCTTCTAGATACTTTAAAGACTGAACTATTGGCAAAAAAGAGACTTGAGGAATAGCATGTCTTCAGCTATGAAGGGACAGGTTGTGTCTAGTCACTATCCTAACAGCTGTGGAACCAGAAAACAAGCCTACATTTCGGCAGAAAGTGGTCAGCGTATGCAGTGAGTATCCGGTAGGGGAATCAGAGGGTCTGGTGAATGACATGGTGTGCCAGAGCGCGTCCTCCTCCATATATGGGATATTCTTGGAGAGATGGTATTTTAGGACAACTATCACATCACTGCCTGAACATGTATGATCCCTGTGCCTGCAGAGACAGCACCACTGTACAAGCATATATAGTCTATTGAGCTGGATTATGCTACCTAAGATTGCAAGATTTTCTTAATTTAATTTTTTAACTCTACACATTCCATCGAGGTTCTAACCTAAACAATGGGTTTGTGACACAAAAAACCTAAAGTTGGAATTACTAACATCGCAATAGAAGAAAGAACTTCCCACTCCCACCAATATGGAGAACGTCAATGAGATCAAAGAACACTACAGTTCCACAATGAAAAAAATTATTGACGATATAGCCCAGGCAAAACTCAAAAGGATACAGGACAAAGACAAAAACCATTGGTTCAATGGTTCTCTCAATGAAGAAAGGCACAAACTGAGACTAACTGAACGGCCATGGAGACAACATCCTTCATCCCCTCACTTAAGACTGCTAAGAAAGTCCAGAAACTCCTACAACAAAAATATCCTACAATATAAAAAAGACTTCTTTAGGTCAGAACTAGACAACGCCAAAAACAGACCGAGGAAATTATTCAAAATACTAAAACAACAATCAAACAAACTGGCAACATCCTCACCCCTGACATCAACATCTCATCTAAGCAGCAAACAATTCTCCTTCTTTACTGCTATAGCCACCTCCCTGAAGAGGGAACTCAAGACTGCAGCTGATAACCCCACTTCACTTAAAAATTCCCCAATCACTCATCCAACTCAACTTACTCTGTCAGGATCCAAAAATAAAGCCCACTGGTCCTCCGTCAAACTTTATGACCATAGAGATATCACTAAAATCCTATTGTCTATAAAACCTAACAACCCCTACAACGACCCCCTCCCTTCGAGTTGTCTGACAGCTATCAGCCATACTATCATACCCATTTGGACCAAGAAAATCAATGCATCGCTCTCTCAAGGATCCATTCTGGACTGCCTAAAAACTGTCCAAGTCACCCCCATCCTAAAAAAACCTACAGAGAACCCTGCGGACCCAAACAATTTCCGACCGATAACCAACATTCCCATGTTAGCCAAAGTAATAGAGAAATGTGTTCAACAACAGCTTAACCAACACATTATGGAATTCAAGCTGCTTGACACCTGCCAATCAGGCTTCAGATCCAAGCACAGCACCGAAACAGCTATCCTACATATTGTGGATGACGCCCAACTAGCATTAGACCATAATGAATCATGTCTGCTTATACTACTTGACCTCTCATCTGCTTTTGACACTGTTAACCATGGCAAAATTCTCAAGAGACTTGAAAACAGGATGGGTTTATTGGGAACGGTACAAACATGGTTTAAATCCTTCTTTGACAACAGAACACAAAGATTCCTCATGAATTGAAATCTATCCACACCATCCCCAACCTACTAGGAGTACCACAAGGCTTAACACTATCCCCATCATTATTTAATCTCTATATCGAACCTTTAAATGTAATACTACAGCAGGATAACACCTTTTCTTTCCACATGTATGTGGACATCACTCAGCTTTATATCAAGATCGCTTCCCTGGAAGAAATTAAGACGATGAACTAAGCACTAAAAAAGACTCTCCACTGGCTAACAAACAATAACCTTAACCTAAACTCTCAAAAAAACGAATTCCTCCAAACCCCACCTCCTCCCCAAAAAAATTCATCAGCTAAGAAAGACTGGACTAAGCTAATCACTGCATTAAACTGTACTCCGACCCTGGTGGACTCCACCAAGTCGTTAGGAATCACTCTAGACAAGAACCTTAATATGCAATCACACATCAACGTGATGGCTAAAAATGCCAGTTTTCACCTCAGCTATCTTAGAAAAATGAAACCATACACTGAACCACTAGACCTCAAAACTGCCGTTCAGGCTTTAGTCATCTCCAGACTTGAATACGGATGTACCACTCTATCAGGACTACCCAAAACTTCAACTGCCCAGCTTAAAGCCTGTCTTAATGCAGCCACGAGACTCTTAACTGGGTCAAAAAAGTTTGACCACATCACCCCTCATCTGAAAGCTCTCACCTGGCTACCTCATGAAGCAAAAATCCAACTAAAGATGGCCTGCATAATGCAATCTATCACAAAACCCCACTGTACCTAACACAGAAGGATTAGTTACTTACCTGTAATCCTAGTTCTCTTCCAGGGGTATCCTCATCAAAGTCATAAGCATTAGAATATTCCCGCCCATGTGCGGGACCCCGGAAACACTATATTATATGTGCCCCACATATATATATACACTCATATATAATATATACACATATATATATATATATATATATATAAAAAAACATGCAATAGCAGCCAAATAAAAACAGAGCTGAAATATGCTGTAAAGAATTTCCACCATACATGAGTTATAAGCATTAAAAACATGAGAAAACAACACAAGGTTTGTTTCAGAAACTGTTTTAATGCTCAGAAAGCAGTAGAAATTCTCATAACTCACTGGAAGCATAGAAAGCTCCCAGGCTGCATTGCAAACACACAGTCTAAAAATACTGAAAAGCTAACCTGTAGCTGCATAGCAATAAACTGACACCGTGCCTTTAAGGCACCCATGACCCCCAGTATCCCATCATGCCTCAGGGGTGACAGTTAGGTCAGTTGTTCTTTTCGGAGACTGAAAATAAACCCAGTAACAAATAGGTTAACAATATCCCCTTATTAAAGAATATCCTTTGCCCGGGGAGGCAGGAGGGTTGCTTATGACTTTGATGAGGATACCCCTGGAAGAGAACTAGGATTACAGGTAAGTAACTAATCCTTCTCTTCCAGGGGATCCTCATCAATAGTCATAAGCATTAGAATAGAATAGCGAGCCTCACCTCATCTCCCTGCGGGCAAAGGAGTAACAATACAGTAATAACCATATTAAGCCTAGTAACCACTAAGCTCGTACAAGCCGTAGGCTACCCAAATAGATTCCTCAAAGAGGCTTGTCCTACTTGAGTATCGGCCCTGGAATCAGACTCGAGACAGTAATGTCTCGTAAAGGTATGAACTGATTTCCAAGTCGCAGCCTTGCAAATCTCCGACATTGGAATGTCGCGCAAGAAGGCTACTGTAGCGGCCTTCCCTCTAGTGGAATGCGCTTTGGGTGACTGCAACAAAGGCTTGCCTGCAAGCTGATAAGCCAATTTAATGCAAGAGACAATCCATCTCGCGATGGACCTCTTGGCCGCTGGAAAACCTGTTCGCATTGAACCATAGTTCACGAACAGTTGATCCGTTTTCCTAATCCCTTTGGTCATTTCCAAATAGAACTTGAGCACTCTCTTAAGATCTAAAGAGTGAAGTGACCGCTCAGCTGGGGTCGTAGGATTTGGAAAAAACGAAGGGAGGGAAATGGACTGATTTATATGAAAATCAGAAATGACTTTAGGCAAGAAAGCTGGATGAGCCCTTAGGACTACCCTATTGTGATGAAATACAGTATAAGATTCTTTCGCACAGAGAGCTTGAATCTCGCTGACTCTGCGAGCAGAGGTAATAGCCACCAAAAAGGCCGCCTTCCAAGAGAGATGTTGCAAAGAGGCCTTGTGGATGGGCTCAAAAGGAGGTGACATTAACCTGGATAGAACCAGGTTCAATTCCCATGGAGGAGAAGGATTTCGCTCAGGGGGATACACTTTTTTCAACCCCTGGAGGAAGTCCTTAACCACTGGAACCTGAAAGAAAGAAACCTGATCAGGTGATTTTCTGTATGCTACTATGGCTGACAAATGCACCCTAATAGAAGCGTATTTTAAACCAGCAGTTGCTAGGGAAAGGAGGTATGGCAAGATGACGTCCTCCTGTCCTTTAGTCGGATCAAGGTGATGATCCCTACACCATAAGAAAAACATCTTCCACTTGAACGCATAGGACGCTCTCGTGGAAGGTCTCTTAGCCTCTTTTAAAATGTTCATGCACTCAGGAGGCAAGTTCAAATGTCCGTATTGCAGGACCTCAGGATCCATGCTGTTAGGTTCAGTGAAGGGAGGTTGGGATGCATTATCCTCCCGTTCATCTTGCTCAACAGGTCCGGCCTGCAAGGAAGTCGTCTGTGTGGACACACAGACAGATGTAGAAGATCCGGGTACCACCACTGCCGCGGCCAATCCGGAGCTATCAGGATCATTTCCATGTTCGACCTGCAGAGCTTGGAAACTACTCTCGGAATCAGAGCCAGGGGAGGAAACGCGTAAGCGAACGTCCCTGACCAATCCATCAGTAGAGCATTCCCCCGAGTCCCTGGCCGGTGGAACCTGGACACGAAGGCGTGGCATTTGGAGTTTTCGTCGTCTGCAAACAAATCTATGGTTGGACGACCCCAGCAACGAAAAAGCTCTTCTACTACTTCGTCGTTTAGCACCCAGTCTGGCTGATCTTCGAAGTGCCTGCTGAGTGCGTCTGCTTTTACGTTCAACTCGCCTGGAAGGTGTACTGCCACTACCGTAAGGCCTCGAGAGAGGAGCCAAAGCCAGATTGCCTGAGCTTCTCGAGACAGAGGGCGAGACCTTGTGCCTCCTTGTTTGTTCAGATAGAACATGGTGGTCGTATTGTCCGTCTGAACTAGGACTGAGTTCCAGCATATTGATGTGGTATGTCTGCTCCTGCGCAGACCACTGGCCTTGAATTTAAAGCGGACCCATGTGCGCTCCCCAACCTTGCAGAGAGGCATCCGTCACTATAGACTGGGTTGGAAGAGGTTGGTGAAAACGAACCCCCACCATCAAATTCTTTCTCCGTGTCCACCATTTGATGGCATCTTTCGTCGCTTGGGAGAGCTTGATGCAATCCTCCCAAAGACCTGTCGCCTGGTCCCATTGATCCTCCAGAGCCTGCTGTAGAGGACGCATTCTCAGCCTGGCGTTTGGGATGAGAAAGATGCAGGATGCCATGGAACCCAGCAGGGATGCTATTTGTCGGACTGTTGGAAGCCGAGATTCTAGCAGGATTCCACATTTCTGGTTCATGGAAAAAAGTCTCTCCTCTGAAGGAAACGCTTTTCCCACTTTTGTGTCCAGAACGGAGCCTAGGTAGTGAATTGACTGTGTAGGCCGCTGGACTGATTTCTCCAGATTCACATGGAGGCCGAGTCTGCGCAACTGGAGAAGACACAGATGTAGATCGTGTTTTACCTGCACTGGAGATGGACCTTTTAGGAGCCAGTCGTCCAGGTATGGGTAGATGAAGAGCCCCTTCTTGTGAAGAAAAGCCGCCACCACTGCCATGCATTTGGTGAAGACTCGTGGTGCGGACTTGAGACCGAAGGGTAGCACTGTGTACTGATAGTGTTTGCTCCCTACGACAAACCTCAAGTACTTGCGATGTTGTAGAGCAATAGGGATGTGAAAGTACGCATCTTGCAGGTCCACCGAACACATCCAATCCCCGACTTGAAGATGTGGGCATATTTGGTGAAGCGCCAACATGCGGAACTTTTCTCTGATGATGACCTTGTTTAGAAGTCGTAGATCGAGTATTGGTCTGAACTTGTCCTCCTGATCTTTTTTGGGGACAAGAAAGTACCTGGAGTAAACTCCCTTTCCTCTTTGAGCGAGAGGAACCTCCTCTATCGCTCTTTTTTGTAGTAAGACTTTTACCTCTCTTCGGAGCAAGCTTAGTTGGTGAGGGTAAGCACTCTTTGGAGGGATGTTCTTTGGAGGCGCACGGAACCGCAGTATGTATCCATTGCGCAGTATATTCAGCACCCACTGATCCTTTGTGATGCTGACCCACTCTGCCAGGTGTTGTGAAGCACTTCCTCCCACTGGAGTGGGTAACGGCGCCAGAGGAAGCCACTGCTCAGGCTTTCCCTCCTCTTGTGGTGTTAGAGGATTGTTGATGACCTCCTCTACCTCTGCCAGGTTTACCTCAAAACTGGGGTTTCCCTTGGCTCTTATTTTGGGACCACTGAGGGGTTTGAACCCTCTGTTGAGCCCCTCTCCCCCTGTTGGTCTTGAAGCGGCGCTTGAATTCTTTCTTCTTCTCCAAGCCCACCGCTTTCACTGTGTCCAGCTCCGTCTTCATTCGGGTCATTTCCTCGTCAGCATGCTCCCCGAAGAGAGCGGAACCCGAAAAGGGGAGATTAAGGATGCGATGCTGAGCATCCGGCTTCAGGCCTGTAAGGCGCAACCATGCCGACCTCCTGGCACAAACCCCATGTGAATAGGAATGCGCCGCAAGGACAGCACCATCCGCAGCCGTGCTTATCATCTGATTCGCAACCAGACATCCTTCAGTCACGGTCTCTTCAAAATCCTGCTGGTCTTCTTTTGGCAGCTTGGCTTTGAACCTTTCCATAGAGTCCCATAAGGCTCTGTCGTATCGACCCAGAAGCACAGGCGCACTAGAAACCTTAAGAGTCGAAGCAGCAGAGTTGCAAACTTTGCGACCCCAGGAGTCTTGAGTCTTGCTGTCCTTGTCTGGTGGGACTGAAGAAGAACCGGCAACTGCGTGTGTCTTCCTCGCTGCTGCCACAATTACAGAGTCTGCTGGAGGTTCAGATCTTACAAAAACCGGGTCAGAAGAGGCCGGTTTGTATTTCTTCTGAATGCGGGCTGGCACCGCTCTGATAGCCGCCGGAGTTAGGAATACCTCCTTGACAGGATCCATAATCCTCGGGACTAATGGCAGTAGAGGACGGGAGATCGCTTTTTTGTGTAAAGTCTCAAAAATGACTGTCGTTGTAACCTGAGGGACAGACATTTCAATGTTCAGCTTCTGGGCTCCTCTTTGCAAGACATCCAGATACGTGCCAATGTCATCCACTGGGGAGGATCTGGACGTAGGACTGTCCGTCAACGTAGGGGAGTAGTCCCTCTTGGAGGACTTGGTAGAAGAGGTAGACGAAGTAGACGGAGTTCGTCGACGTCTATGGTGAACACTGGGCCTCCTCTCTTTTGATCTCTTCGAACGCTCTTCCCGTCTAGGAGAGCGAGACCTGACTCGATCCTCCGGTTCTTTTCTGGGAGATCGGGGCCTTCTGGGAGATCTGGTTGGTGTTCTCACAGGAGATTTGCGCCTGGGAGGACTATGCTTGTCCATCTCCTCTACCAGATCCTGAAGAGGAGACCTGCGCTGTGAGCTGGCATAGTCCTGCATACGTTTTGCAGCCCCAGAATCTCTCCAATGGTCCAAAGATCTGTACCATCTAGGTGACACTCTGACTTTATCCGCCCAAGGGTCTGTCCGACGCTCAGGTGATTTGCGCACAGGACTTCTGGACTTCGAAGAAGCAGTTGAGGAGCCAGAGGACCTTGAAGTGGAATGACGGGAAGCTGACTCCGTTACCATAACCACATCTGAACACCTCGACGTCGAGCGATCTTCCCTCGTTCAGGGAGTCGGCGGATCAAACAATCTTGTCTTTGATTGTCTATGCGAGGATGTATGGTCTCTCGACGTCGAGCGGCGATGATCAGTCGCCGACGGAGTTCTCACTCTCGACGTCGAACGACGATGTCCTGTCGTCGACGGAAGTCTTTTTCTCGACGCCGAACGACGATGTCCTGTCGTCGACGGAGTTCTCTGCCTCGACGTCGAGTGACGATGTCCAGTCGTCGACGGAGGTCTTTCTCCCGACGTCGAACAGTGATGATCAGCCGTCGACGGAGTTTTCTGCCTCGACGTCGAATGTCTGTGCGACGACGGCGGAGGGGTATTGGGCACCCTCGACGCCAAGCGCTGATGAGACACCGACGGAGACTGCCTTCTCGACGCCGATTGACTTTTCCCTGTCGACGGCGGAGGGGTCTTGGTCCTCGACGCCGAACGTCTTTTCTTTGACGACGGCGGAGGAGTCACACCTCGACGCCTGTCGTCGTCTGGATGACGTCGGCGGAGGGGTGACCTCCCTCGACGCCGGTCGTCGCCTGGTTGATGACGGCGGAGGGGTCTTGGATCTCGACGCCGACCGTCGCCCGGTTGACGGCGGCGGAGTTCCCTTCCTCGACGTCGGACGTCGCCCGGTTGACGCCGGCGGAGGGGATTACGACGACGGAACGGGATCCTTCAACGTCGTCGACGTACCAGGTCTTCTCTTCGACGGCGAGCCCGCCGTCGACGGTAGTTTAGACGATGAATGATCCACCGGTGGTTCTTTTCTCAGCGCCGAGCCCGACGCTGAAGGTGAAGGGTGTGAAGACTTCTTTCTGGAAGATGTATGAGTCTTCTTGGAGCCCTTCTTCACCGGAGATCTTCCTCTTGATGACCTATGAGCTAGGCCATAAATGCGAATCCTCTCCCTGTCCTTTAGAGTTGTTCCTGACAGGTGTTCACAATGAGGACAGGTGCCTGGATCATGATCTTCAGGCAGACACAGGATACAGACGTCGTGGTTGTCTGATTTGGCCCTCTTGTTGCCACAAGAAGGACATTTGTCAAAGAGTGAAGGCATTTTGAGGAGAAAATGTTCACCAAACCGACTGAAAAAGACAGTATCTTACTTGACTAGATGTTAAATGTCAAGTAAGAACAAAAAATTGTTAAAAGTGAAGAGTTTTTCTGTCAAAAAACAGAAAAAATAGTGGAGCTGTGTAACCAGGGTCCTTCTCTGAAGGAGCCGGAAAGAACAACTGACCTAACTGTCACCCCTGAGGCATGATGGGATACTGGGGGTCATGGGTGCCTTAAAGGCACGGTGTCAGTTTATTGCTATGCAGCTACAGGTTAGCTTTTCAGTCTTTTTAGACTGTGTGTTTGTAATGCAGCCTGGGAGCTTTCTATGCTTCCAGTGAGTTATGAGAATTTCTACTGCTTTCTGAGCATTAAAACAGTTTCTGAAACAAACCTTGTGTTGTTTTCTCATGTTTATAATGCTTATAACTCATGTATGGTGGAAATTCTTTACAGCATATTTCAGCTCTGTTTTTATTTGGCTGCTATTGCATGTTTTCATATATATATATATATATATATATATATATATATATATATATATATATATATATATATATATATATATATATATGTGTATATATTATATATGAGTGTATATATATATATATGTGGGGCACATATAATATAGTGTTTCCGGGGTCCCGCACATGGGCGGGAATATTCTAATGCTTATGACTATTGATGAGGATCCCCTGGAAGAGAACATCTCGATCTCTGGAGGAAGCAGACTCTCATGGAGCGACGGCGCTCTTCTTCTAAAACCTCATCTCTTCCGTAAGAAAATAACATAGGACAGAGCCTTCTCTGGAGCTGCACCTAGAATATGGAACTCAGTCCACCAAGCATCAGAAAAATCTCCTCTACTTCTACATTTAAAAAAAAGCTAAGTCCTTCCTAATGAGCAAATTCCTCCCTTAATCCACAGTAACCCGTTCAATACATGTCCTAGAAGCCTCATTCAGACAATCACTCTACCCACCCAAGCCGGGGGAGTATCTTTCTCTGTAATCGCATCCATTACCAGACTCTAGTTGAAGTTCCTCACCCTCTCACTAGGTGCATCTTGATGGTCCGTACTCACACGGAAAATTCTGCATGAAGACTGCTTCCCCTACTGTCACACTGAGAATACCCAGAACAAGCCTGAATGTATGATCAGCTATATCCTACGCACCTCTTATTTTATTAATGATTGTACAAATGTTTTTCTCCATTTTATTCTTTCCTCGCCTCTCTTGTCCTTTGAGGTAACCTCATTTATAGGTTTCTATTGCAATGTTTAAAACTTCAATGCTATATTTATATTTTTGAACTGCTCTAGTACTGTTTATTATGACTTTTCTTTGTATATGTGAAGCGCTCTGATACCCTGTTCTGGGTCTTGTACACGCTATATAAAACACTAAATGAATAAATATGTCATAACATATGACTGAGGCTTGACCTGTAGTGGGCGATAAGAAAGATGAAATTAAGTGAAATGTAGATGTGTCAATAAGTAACATGATAAAAGGCAAGCCTTTTGAAATTGCTATATCTCAACTCCTTATTTCATGTATGGATTTTGAATCCTTTTAAGGGAAACTGTGTTGAATATTGAGCCATGGGTTTCTAAAAATTATCTTAGGGTGAGCAAACTTGCAGTACTCTAATGGAAGACCATACACGTGTTGCTCAAATACAAATTAACCTTTGAAAAAATGAAAGACAAGAGGCGTTTGGCAATACAGGAACTGTTGTTTATTTAAACGCGGTGGCCGGGTGATCAGGCTACGGACTCTGGGTCTGAAGACTGTCTCAAAGTACATGGTTTCGGCCATCCTTTTATACTTTACATGAATAATCATAAAATTGTGGGTTTGATAAGTAGCACAGATGGGCCTCGTCCTTGTGTGGGTATAATGCAGGGCCAGAGGGTATGTGTCCAGATGACCTGCATGAAGAGCGCACATTCCACGCGTGATAAGCATGCTGTGTTCTGATTAGCTGTATATTCCTAACTTAGTGTGGCATCTAACATTATGGTGTTTTTGAGAATGCACATCCCTCTGGCCAACCTGTTTTATTGGTGCCAACCTCCTGAGACCTTTGTGATGTCACTGCCTATCTGTGGGATCAATCTGGGTTTTCCTGTTCTCGTGCTCTGTGTAAGTGTTACATGTCCTCCCACCTGTGATCTGTCAATCAGTTGCTTCAGGCCTAGGTTGTAGGGCCTGTTTTAGCCACGTATTTCTGACTCGGGTTGAGAAGGAGGTCCTTTCGGGTGAAATCAACAACGGTGATGCAAATTCGTTTTCACACATACATATATTACGGTGTACATTGACATCGTATTTTCCAATTTTAACACGTGCTTGGCTCACTATGAAAGTAGTTGAATATTGCTGGAGTGCATTTCCAGTGCCTCTGGCTATTTAGCAAATTTAGTACACTTTTTAACCTCATTTTATAAACCTTTTTTTGGGGAAGGACAACCTCCCCAACTTGAATATAGCCTTATGGCACAAGCAATGATTAAGAATCCAGTCTTCAAACATTGTACTTAGTTTTGAGCATTTTGATTTTATTTATTCCAAAACAGCTTTGTTCCAATTTAGCCAACACATGTTTCATCATAATCACAACTTCATCAGTACTGGATATCTGTGCAGGCGGTGTAATACAAAAGATACCCAGTCATTCTGGCGTATCAAATGCCGACCTAAATCTTTACATATAGTCTGGTACAATATCCCGTTGACAGTACGTTCACCTGAAAGGATTTTAGAATCTGTTGTTATCTCAGCTTTAAGTTCAATGTTACCATACAGTCTGAGTTAAGTATCCCAGATATGCGTTGGTGTCAGCTCACTTCCCGAAAAACACAAATTCCAAATTGGAGCACAAAAGGTCTCAGGTAGCGATCAGTGAATGGTGACATTAGTTGATCGACACTGAACGAAGTTGACCGTCATGTAAATCAGTGTCAACTAATTCTTCTGCCTCGATAACAAGTGAAAGTGAAGAAGATGGTTGTGCCATGTCACTGTTTACCTCAGAAAAGCACGCACATGTTGGAGTAGCTGCATGTAAAGAAAAATGTCAGTCCAAGAAAAGTCGACATGCCGAAGCACCAAAGTCATTCAAACATTGTCTGAAGATTAGCCTGAAAATAAAAGGTTGTTTAATACTTTTCATTATCAACAGTAGAGATACAATAAACATTATGCCTGAGGAGAAATACAAATAATACAATATAATGAAATGTTTCCATTACTGTAACTTATGCCATTGAAAACTAAAGTGTATACATGGGCTGCCTCGCAGCCTTTAAAAAATCAAGGTTCATTTGCAGCGGCAACGAAACACAAGAAAAAGAAGGTGCATGTGCTCAAGGTACAGCGTCAGACCATGAAAGTTAAAGTTGCACAATAATGATGTCAGACCTATCGCTCAAAGACATAAATGACTTGTTTTTTCTTTTCCAAGAAGCTGTTGAAAAAGAATTTCAATAGTTACCCCAGCATGATATCATTGAGCATTTTTCAATGCCATTGAATTATCCCATAGTGGTAGTGCCTAAAAATGACTGTGAAGGAGCAGTATGCATTTGTGTTGACATGCGTTAGGCAAACAAGGCAAGTGAACGAGAACGACATCCAGGTCCACACATAGCTGACATGATAACGCAATTGAATGATTGAATGGTGCTAAGTTTTTCTCTCACATTGATCTGAATAAAGGTTAGCATCAGTTAAAGCTAAAAATAAATTACAGGTACATTACAACCTTTTCTATGCATGTTGGTCTGTTTCAATGCAAAAGACTACGTTTTTGGTGTCTTCAGCTGCTAACTTTTTTCAAGACTTGATTCAATGTATCATACAGCCTGTGATGAATGCGTTCAATTATAATGATGAAATATTTGTTTTAAGAGCTACACAAAAGGAGCATGATAATGATCTCTCACAGGTGTGCCATCTACTTGCTGATGCAGGTTTGACCTTGAATGCAGACAAGTGTGAGTTCCATAAGACAGAGCTAAAATTCTTAGGACATATCTTTTCTGATGGGGGTATGACACCTGATCCTCTTAAAGTACCAGCGCTGTCAAATGCTGATTGCCCCAAAAGATGTGTCTATGGTACGTTCATCTCTTGGCATGGCCAGTTACTGTTTCAGATACATACAAGACTTTGCTACTATAAGTGCTCCATTAAGAGACTTGATAAAAAAAATGTTTCATTTCATTGGTCACATGATGGTGAGAAAAGTTTTAAGAAAATCAAACCTGCCCTGAGAAAGCTACTGAAATGGCCTACTTCAATCTGAAGCTTCATGCAGACGTTGTTGTTGACACTAGGCCAGTCGGGTTACGAGCTATCATTGCGCAGCACAGTGGACACCTGAATGTTCAAAGGCATATTTTGGCATATTCAAGTAGATGTTTGTCCCAAACACAACATGCTTATTCACACAAAAGATAAGGGGACTGGGAGATTCTATATGGACCAGTGTACATTAATCCAAATTAGCACTTATGATAAAAAAAGGTACACTGTTCCAAAGTAACTAATCCTCACTATCAATTTGAGGAGGTAAAGGGGTCACCCAAAGCAATTGCATATTAGGAGCAAGTGCCCTCACCCATCATTAGATGGCATGCTTCTTCATTGGTTGCGTGCTGTTGGGCCTTCACTGCAATGCCCGATCGTCCCCGCAAGAGGGCTCTTTGCTGGGGGGAATTAAAATTGACTATAGGTTCTGGTGCAGTAGTTTACTCTTCGCAGTGCACATATGTCAAGGATAAAAACAGGAAATGGGAATTGGTCAGGGATAAGGGTCTGACATTCCCAATGTGTAAGTTTCTATTTTAAATACCCTATCCTACAGGGAAACAATTAGATAGGTGTGTGTGGTACTTCCTACGCTACAGACAATGAGTCGACATATCTTACACCCTCAGTAGTCCGAAAGGATCTAGTGGCATTTCATCAGGACCTAAATAGAAAACCTAGTCCTCACTAAGGAAGTAAGGGTGCTCTCAATAAAGTGTTTAACTACAACCTACTGCACTTACGTAGGTGTATGTATATCTCGTCTAGGTGCTCCTCCTCGATTCAGGTTTGGGCCGCTTGGGAAAATGTGGATGCTACATCTCCTTCAATGATAGATTCAGGAAGCTGATGTCAACTGGCCTACCCATCATCCACGGACCCAGATATACTTTGAAACAGTGTACTTGTGTTTACCATGCTTATTCACAACCAGAAAAAGAAAGTTTAGCAGTGATATTGGCTTCCCTGCCTTCCAGTACGGAATGTCGTTTACGCTGGAAACTGATCATCAAGCTTTACTGACTTGTACGATGGGGAGTACGAATACAAGAATACTATTATATCATTGTGTATCGCCCAGATACTGCTGACTCTTTTTCTAGAGTACCTATACAAGGTCATGGTACTCGATCCAAGACGTCTGAAACCTATAATAACTTCATTGTAAAATCGAACACACCAGCTGCCAGTTCGTTAGCTCTAATTATCACAATCCATTACAGCGACATGCTAAAGTTGAAGGATATATTTATAAATCAGTCATGGAACCAGCACACTCAACCTCTCACCAGAGATGGTTAATAATACAAAACATGTCAAAGATGAACTGCCAATACAACAGGAAGGATTAATACTGTGAGGGTTGAGAATCCTGATTCCGGAGAGTCTATGGCAGAAAAGAATTCATGTGGCTCATGAAAGACATCGTGGAATCGCTGCCACTAAATGAGCTCTCCGAGACCGAGTTTGGTTTCCTTATCTCAATGAGAGAGTTGTAAAAGAATTAAAGACTTGTCATCTATGCAACTTCTTTTCTACAACAACTACTCACCACAGTTTAAACATGCCATAACTCCCATAGCACGCATGGGAGAGAATAGCAATTGATTTTTTGAGTCCACTCGACTATGGACATCACCTGATGATGATTGTGGACAAATGCTCACAATTTCAATTAATTGAAGATCTTCAATCTACCAATCAAGACCGAGTCTTTGGGAGACTAGATGGCCTCTTTGCAACATGGGGTGTACCAGCCAAGCCATATTGAAATCTCACAATGGCCCACCTTCGACAGTTGAAAGACTTTTTAGAGCATCTGAACAAAAAGCATTTCATCTTTAAGGAAGGCCTCGAGTGCTTGCCCGTCCAATGCAGAAAAGAAATACTGAGGCTCCATTTGTTGCAGAACCTTTTCAAGTATTGTCTACATAGGGAAACATGGGGCAAAATACACCCGTGAGTTGGTTTAATGGTGCCAGGCTCATGGAAGATCCGAGGTTGATCTGCACACCCCCAGAGTAATAAATGGCGGTCGCAGAGCTCGAAAAGGTGGCCGCAGACACTTTCACCAGCCTTGGTAGATGTCAACAGGCCTCACGACTCATCATCGCGCCATGTCAAGCTTCCCAGTGCAGGTAAGCCATAGCAATCAATACGATCGTGCTCGATGAATCAGCCGGTGCAGCCACATACGAATATGTAAAACAGGCAGCCTCACTGCTAGTGCAAGCAGACCGCCTTCGCGCTCTCACAAGTAGAGCAGGCCTCTAATACACCTCGCAAACGTGTATAGGAGCTCCAAGTTAGTACTGTTAAGGTGAAACAGCAGAGTGGGATCGCCGATGTCTGCAGAGGGGGCAGCGCAGTCAGTAGCACCTCCGCTACCCTACACAACAACCAGCACGCCGCCGGTCGCGCTCCACTCATCGGGCTCCGAAAAGGATCATCGGTCTCCTCCCCATCGATCCCGCAGTATTGCGGGCTGTGCTCTCTCACCTCAGCCAGCTATGTCCTCAGCAGGCCTGCGATTTTGTCTCAGTCATCCGCATTTCAAGCGCCGCTTCGTAAGCACTGCAGGTGTCCGGCATCACCCTCACGACGGCGACTGCCATCTTGGCTGATTCAGTGGGAGGGAGGTTGTGGCAAATATATCAACGGAAATCGCTCGGAGAAAGGCGGAGTTGGTCTCGGAGTGAGCCGCCTATGTTCCGGTTTCGGAAACTTAGAAGCGGATGGTGAGGAAAAGCGGTGGAAACACCATTATGTGGTTTGTAAGAGGGTTCGCAAAGGAGCAGTAGCTCCGAATGGCCATGATGGGAGCTGATTCCAGGGTTGAGCGAATTACAGTTGTGGGAGTCCACCGGGGCAAGGGGTAGTAGAGCCCCCGGGAAAACGCTGCTAATTCGGGATAGGTTCCCATGGATCCGCTTCGAGCCAATCTAAAAGCGGGTCCGTTCCTTCACAGGCGCCATCTTGAGGTAAAAAAACTCTGGATAAGATTTTCGCTGATATCCTGGTGTACCTCCTTCACCCAACCCTGAAACTTAAAACATCCTGGCCTCCCTGTACCTCCACCCACCTCTGAAGCCTAAATTGACCCTTATCTCCATTTAGCTCCACCCACCCGAACCCTAAAATCACCCTCACCTCCCTTTAACGCAACCCATCGCCCAATTGTAAAATCCCCATTACCCTTCTTTACCTTTACCCACCCGCAAACTTTAAAATCACCCTTACTTTTGTTTACCACTGCCCACAATTTCCACCTAAAATCATCCTGGCCTTCCTTTACTGCTACTGATCCATCACCCTAACATTAATCTTACATTCCTTTACCTCTGCCTTCACCAAACCTTAAATTCACCCTTAAATCCTGTACCTCTACCCACCTGAACCCCTAAATTCATCCTTATTTCACTTTAATTCTACCCAGCCAGAGCCCTATATTCATCTTTACCTCCCTTTACATTCACCCATCCAGAACCCTATATTCATCTTTACTTCCCTTAACCGCTACACACACAAACTCTTAAAACCAGCCTTAGCTCCCTTTACCTCTACACACACAAAATGCAAAAATCACCCTTATCTCCCTTAACCTCAACCTACCCCAGAATCCTAATAATACCCTTTCTTCCCTCTACCGATACCCTCACCAAACCTTAAATCCCTCCTTACGTCCCTTTAACCCTGCCCACCAAACCCTAAATTCACCATTACCTCCATTTGCCTCTACCCACTCTGAACCCTATATTTATCTTTAATTCCCTTTACCTCTATTTACAATCAAGCGCTAAAATCACCCTTACCTCCTTTTATTCTCTACCCACCCCGATCAACAAAATCACCCATACCTTCCTTTACCTCTACCCACTCCTGAACCCTTACATCTCTTTACCTCTATCCAAATATAAACCATGAAACACTTACCTCCCTTCACTTCTACCCAACCCTAAACCCTAAATTCACCCTCACCTTTCTTTACCTCTACATACCTGACCCCCAAAATCACAATTACCTGCCTTTACCTCTACCCAACTTTACCTTCTGTTAACTCCACCCCTACCACCCTTTACCTTTACCCATCTCCAAACCCTGAAACTACCCTTACCATCCTTTTCCTCTATCTACCCGAACCCTAAATTCCCCCTTACCTCCCTTTACCTCTACCCACTTCAAATCCTAAAATTACCCTTGCCTTCCTTTTCCTCAACCCAACATGAAATCCTACAATCACCCTTTCCTCCCTTTACCTCTTCCCTCACCAAACTCTAATATGCCCTTTATCTCCCTTTACCTCAACCTCCCTTGAACCCTATATTTATTTTACTTCCCTTTACTGCTATCTACCGCAAACCCTAAAATCACTCTTACTCACTTTTACCTCTAGTTTTACCCACCCCAAACAATAAAAGCACCCTTACCATTCATTACCTCTATACACCCCTGATCCCTAAATTCACCCATACCTCATTTCACTTCTTCACACTCGACCCTAGATTCACCTTCACCTTCTATTACCTCTACCTACCCAAACCCCAAAATCACAATTTCCTCCATTTTCCTCTACCCACTAGCAACCCTCCAGTTACCCTTACCTTCCTTTACCTATACTCACCCAAATTCACCTTTACCTCTACTCACCCCAAACCAAAAAATCACTGCTACCACCCTTTACTTCAACCCACCCCAGAATGCTAAACACAACCCATTCCTCCCTTACCTCTGCCCTCACTAAACTCTCAATTCCCCCTTACCTCCCTTTACCCCTGCCCACCAGAACCATAAATTTACCTCTACATACCTACCCCCAAAATCACAATTACCTGCCTTTACCTCTACCTAACCTGAACCCTAAATTCACCCTTTACCTCTAACCACCCCTAAACCCTAAAATCACCTTTACCTTCTGTTAACTATACCCTTACCTCACTTTACCTCTACCCATCTCCATACCCTAAAACCACCCTTACCTTCCTTTTCCACTACCTACCCGAACCCTAAATTCTCCCTTACTCCCTTTACCTCTACCTATCTCAAATCCTAAAATCACTGCTTCCTCCCTTTACTTCAACCCACCACAGAATGCTAAAAACCACCTGTTCCTCCCTTTACCTCTGCCCTCACTAAACTCTCAATTTCCCCTTACCTCCTTTACTCCTGCCTACCAGAACCCTAAACTCACCTTTACTTCCATCCACCTCTACCCAACTGAAACGTATATTCATATTTACTTCCCTTTGCCTCTATCTACCACCAAACCCTAAAATCACTCTTACATTCCTTTACCTCTACCCACCCAAAACAATAAAATCACCCTAATTGCCCTTTACCTCTACCCACTACTGAACTCTAAAATTAGCCTTACATCCATATACCTCTACCCACCCCAAACCATAAAAACCCTTACCTCCCTTCGCATATATAAACCGGAACCCTAATGTCACCTTCTCCATCCTTCACCTCTACCCACCTGAACCCCAAAATCACAATTACCTCCCTTTACCTCTAGCCACCCGAATCCTAAAATCACCCCTATCTCTGTGCATCCATGAATTTTAGAATCAGCCTGACCTCCCTTTCCTCAACCCACCTTAAAATCCTAAAATCACCCTTACCTCCCTTTTACCCCTATGCAAACTTGAGCCCTATAATCACCCTTACCTCCCTTTACCCCTACCCACCCGAACACTAAAATGGCCCTAACCTCCCTTTAAACCTACCCTCTGCAAACCCTAATTTCACTCTTACCTTGCTTTATCTTTACGCACCCCACAACCTAAATTCACCCTTACTTCTATGTATCTCTACCCACCAGAATCCTATATTCATCTTTACCTCCCTTTACCTCAACCTACCACTGAACCCTAAAATCTCCCATATATCCCTTTACATCTACCCATCCATGAACACTAAAATGTCCGTTAAATCCTGTTACCTCTAACAATCCCTGAAACTAAAATCACCCTTAAGTCTCTTCATCTCTGCCTGTCCCCAAACCCTAAAATCACCCTTGCCTCCCATTACCTCTACCTACACCCAAACCCTATAACCACCCTTATCTCCCTTTACTTCTAACCACCCCTAAACACTAGAACCACCCTTACCTTCCATTACTTCTACCCATTACTAAACCTTAAGATTGTTTTATTTTTAATTTACATGTATGAAAAAAGTATTTCTTTGAAAATTACATAAAAAGTATGCTATTTAAAAAATACTTACCTGCGTGGTAAAGGCTACGCGTAAAGGCTGTTTCCTCTAAGGCAGCATACTTTCCTGCCCACTCCTTAAAAACTCTCTTGCCTTCACCTTCGAGTCCCTAAATGTTTTGGGGTCACTTTTGATTGTTTTATGCCCTTCAGTATGTTTGCCACTTCACCTCTTTGACTCTATGCCTTTTATGTATTTATGAGTTTAGACATTGAAGCCATGCCATGAGAACTTCTCGCTTATGACAACTTCAGACCACTTAACCCCTTTGCTGCTAGCCCTCCCCCCCTTTCCCCACCCTGTGCTAAGCCTTTTTTTGGGGTACTTCGCACTTAGGGCCCTATAACCTTTTGACCACATAAGGTACCCACGCCAAATTTGCATCCTTTTTGCCAACATCATGGGGATTCTAAAGATACACAGGGTTTGTGGATTCCCCTGGAGGGGACCCAGAAATTAGCCAAAATACATGTTGCTTTTTTTGGGAAACATGCAAAAAAGGGCTACAGATGAAAGCGTCTGGCTTTTTCCCTGCAAATGGTATAAAAAAAGGGTTTGTGGTGCTGCAATCACCATCTTCACAGCTTTCAGGGACAAGCAGACTTTTGTCAGATAACCAACATTTTTCACACAGTTTTGGCATATTTCTGGGACATAGCCTATTTTTGCTATTTTTTGTGCTTTCAACTTCCTTCCAGTTAATGGTATAAATGAGTATAAAAGCAATAATGGATCCTGGAAAACTATACATTTTGGAAAAGTAGATAACATTCTGAATGCAGCAAGAGGTCATTTGTGTAGACCCTTCAAGGTTTCTTTATAGAAACTAACATTTAAATATAGGAAAAATTGGAAATAAGTTTAAAAAAACAACAGCCTTTTGTGTCAACGTTTTCACATGTAACTTCTTCTAATTATGACAACTCTTTGAAAGCAATATACCGTTACATCTGCTGGACCTTACTGGTTGTGGGGATATATAGGACTTGTAGGTCCACCAAGAATCCGACGAACCCAGACCCAAAAACTGAGCAGCGACCTGCAATGGATTTTTATTATGTACCAGGTATATAGCAATTATTCTAGGAAAATGTATAAATGGAAAAATCGGTATGAAAGACACCTATGTGTTTCTGACATGGGAACAAAATATAGAGTTTAGAAACAGTAGATATTTGCACATCTCCAAAATTTGGAATACTCATACTAGTATGAGAATTATCGATCATTTTTCAAAATTATTTCTGTTTTACATATTGTCTTTCATTAGGAAGCAGAAATGCATTGAAAGTCAATAGGTAATAACAGTTGCTTTACAAATCTGAATCACCCTAAGACTCCCGATAAAAATGGTACCTCACTTGTGTGGGTAGGCCTAAGTGCCCACAACAGGAAACGGTGCAAAACGCAACGTGGACACACCACAATCTCACCGTGAAAATTGACCCTTTTTTGGCAAAGTACCTAGCTGTAGTTTTTGAACACTAGCTCTGCCGGCACCTAGGGAAACCTAGAAAACCTATAATTTTTTTTTAACTAGACACCCGGGGGAATCCAGGATGGGGTGACTTGACTGCCTCTTACCAGGTTATGTCACCCAGAATACCTTGCAAACCTAATTTTGTTTTTTTAAACATATTTTCCTCACATTTCTGTTGTGGAAAGTTCTAGTATCTGCGTGGATCCACAAATTTCTGCCGGCCCCACATTCCCCAAAGTCTTCCAAGAAAAACTGTACCTCACTTGCGTGGGTAGGCCTAGTGCCCGCACACAAAACAGCGCAAAACGCAACGTGGACACACCACAATTTCACAGTGAAAAATGACCCTTTCTTGGCAAAGTGCCTAGCTGTAGTTTTTTAACCTTAGCTCTGCCGGCACCTAGGGAAACCTAGCAAACCTATAAATTTTTGAAAAGTAGACACCCAGGGGAATACAGGATGTTCATGTTCAAGTTCAAGTTCAGGCATTTATAAAGCGCACTACTCACCCAGAGGGTCTCAAGGCGCTAGAGGGAGGGGTTCATTGTTTGTCGAATAGCCATGTTTTCAGTTCTTTTCTGAAGGAGATGTGATTCTGAGTAAGGCGGAGGTGGGTGGGGAGTGAGTTCCAGGTCTTGGCAGCCAGGAAGGAGAAGGATCTGCCACCCATGGTGGCTTTTCGGATGCGCGGGACTGCGGCGAGGGCTTGATTGGATGATCTTAGTTGGCGGGTGGGATAGTAGAAGGACAGTCGAGTGTTGAGGCATTCGGGTCCTAGCTTATAAAGGGCCTTGTGTGTGTGGGTAAGAAGGCGGAAAGTAACTCTCTTGTTGACGGGAAGCCAGTGGAGGTTTTTTAGGTGACCGGTGATGTGCTCTTGGCGCGGGAGGTCTAATATGAGTCTCGCTGATGCGTTTTGGATGCGCTGGAGCTTTTTCTGCAATTTTGTTGTAATTCCGGCGTAGAGTGTGTTGCCATAGTCCAGTCGACTCGTGACCAGTGCATGGGTGACAGTTTTCCTTGTTTCGAGGGGGATCCAGCGGAAGATCTTTTTGAGAATGCGAAGGACGTTGAAGCAGGAGGACGATACGGCGTTGACTTGTCTGGACATTGATAGAGAGGAGTCTAGAATGAAGCCAAGGTTACGTGCATGGTTTGTGGGTGTGGGCGCGGATCCCAAAGCGGAAGGCCACCAGGAGTCATCCCAAGCTGAGGGGGAGGATCCTAGGATGAGCACCTCCGTTTTGTCTGAGTTGAGTTTTAAGCGGCTCTGTTTCATCCATTCGGCTACTTCTTTCATACCTTCGTGAAGGTTGTTTTTGGCGGTGTTGGGGTCTTTGGTGAGGGAAAGGATTAGCTGGGTGTCGTCGGCGTAGGAGATGATGTTGAGGTTGTGTTGACGTGCGATGGAGGCGAGGGGACTCATGTAGACGTTGAAGAGGGTGGGACTGAGTGAGGAGCCTTGAGGTACGCCGCAGATGACTTCGGTGGGCTCTGAGTAGAAAGGGGGGAGTCGGACTCTCTGGGTTCTTCCGGCTAGGAACGAGATGATCCAGTCCAAGGCTTTACCTTGAATGCCGATGTTGTTGAGGCGTTGTATGAGGGTGTTATGACAGACAGTGTCGAAGGCGGCGGAGAGGTCGAGTAGAATGAGGGCCACTGTTTCACCGTTGTCTAGGAGTGCTCGGATGTCGTCGGTCGCCGCAATGAGGGCGGTTTCGGTGCTGGGTTTGGCTCGAAAGCCGTGCTGTGAGGGATCCAGGGAGTTGTTGGATTCAAGGAAGGCTGCGAGTTGGCTATTGACGGCTTTCTCGATGACTTTGGCCGGGAAAGGGAGGAGGGAAATGGGTCGGTAGTTTTTCAGTTCTGAGGGGTCTGCTGTTGGTTTTTTCAGAAGGGCGCCGAGTTCGGCGTGTTTCCATATTTCTGGAAAGGTGGCGGAGTTGAAGGAGCAGTTGATGACGTCGCGGAGTTGGGGGGCGATGATGGAGTCAGCTTTGTTGAAGATGTAGTGGGGACAGGGGTCAGAAGGTGAGCCAGAGTGGATTGAGTTCATGAGGCGAATGGTGTCTTCAATGGTGACTGGGTTCCAGGAGTTAAGGTAGTTAGTTGGAGGGGTGGGATCTGAAGGGGGTGGGGTGAGTTGTTCATTGGGAGTATTCTTGAAGCTGTTGTGGATGTCGGCAATTTTGTTGTAGAAGAAGGAGGATAACGCATCGCAGAGGTCTTGGGAGTTAGTGATGTCGTTGGATGCTGCGGGAGGGTTGGTGAATTCTTTGACGATATTGAAGAGTTCCTTGCTGTTATGGGAATTGTTGTCGAGACGGTCCTTAAATGCTGATTTCTTGGCGGATCGAATCAGTTGGTGGTGTTTGCGGGTGGCTGTCTTGAGGGAGGTCATGTTGTCTGAGGTTGGTTCTTTTCTCCAATTCTTCTCCAGGGTGCGGCATGTCTTCTTGGATTTTTTAAGGTCATCATTGAACCAGGGAGCCTTTTTGCTGGATGATTTCAACTGGTGTTTTTTCAGGGGTGCTAGTTCGTCTGCACTGTGGGTAATCCATTGCCTGAGGTTGGTGGCCAATTGGTCTGGGTCCGTTGCTAGGGTGGGAGTATTTTGGCTGAGTGATGTGAGGAGTTGGTCAGTGGTGATTTTGTTCCATTTTCTTCGGGGAATGGGTTGTGGACGGTTGTGGGTCAGGGTTGTTTTGTAGCTGAAGTGAACACAGCTGTGATCCGTCCAGTGGAGAGCTGTAGTGTGCTCAAAGGAGATGTGCTTGCTGGAGGTGAAGATAGGGTTGAGCGTGTGTCCGGCTGTGTGAGTGGGGGTGTCAACAAGTTGTTTGAGTCCGAGATTGGACAGGTTGTCCAGAAGGGTGGTGGTGTGGTTGTCGAGAATGTTGTCAAGGTGGTAGTTGAGGTCTCCTAGAAGAATGTAGTTCTCTGAGGCGAGGGCGTGCGGGCTGACGAAGTCAGTGATGTCGTCGCTGAATTGAGATCGGGTGCCTGGGGGCCTGTAGATGAGAGTTCCTCTAAGTGTGGTCCTGGGATCGGTGTGGATCTGAAAGTGGAGGTGTTCGGCAGTTGCAAGATTGTCGTCAGAGCTGGTTGTAATTTTGATGGTGTTTCTATGGACGATGGCGATGCCTCCTCCAGTTTGTTCGGTGCGGTCTTTTCGAATGATCTTGTAAGTGTCCGGTATGGCTATGGCGATGTCGGGGGCAGAGGATGCATTCATCCATGTTTCAGTAAGGAAGGCGATGTCAGGTGACGCTGTGTCGATTAGGTCCCAGAGTTCCGTTGCATGTCTGTGGACCGATCGGGTGTTCAGTAGGATGCATTTCAAGTCGTTGGGTTCGGAGCTGTGTGTGGAGGAAGTGTGTTTGGTGAGGGTCCTGAAGCAGTTGAACTTACAGGAGAGGCAGGAGAATGGGCCGTGGGTACGTCCTGGGGTTGCTGCGCAGCAAAGTGGGGTGCGTCCGGCGTTGAGGGCGAGGAGAGTAGCGGCATCATAAGTTACTCTGGGGAGTTGGGAGCGGCATAGAGCAGGGGGACGGGCGCTGGGCGCGGTCCAGGCGTGGACGGGCGTAGACGGGCTTACCTTTGGCGCACCTTCGGCGCGAATGGGGTGCGATCGCTGCGCGTGGACGCTGCGCGTAGATGCTTCTGGCATAAGTTGAGAAGTGGAGGGGGGCGGAGCGTGGGAGGGGGAGCTGGGAGGCGTGAGCGTAGGGGGAGGGACGGGCTGCAGGCACAACAAAATGGTGGCCAAACAACAACAAGAAGGACAACAGTACGCAATGGGCGCAATCAGGCAGCAATTGACCTCAGGGGGAAGGGGTGACTTGACTGCCTCTCACCAGGTTCTGTCACCCGGAATCCCTTGCAAACCTAATTAATTGTCAAAAAAACACATTTTCCTCTTATTTCTGTGGTGGAAGGTTTGGGAATCTGCGTGGATCCACAAATTTCCACTCACCCTGCGTTCCCTAATGTCTTGCAAGAAAAATGGTACCTCACTCGTGTGGGTGGGTCAAGTACCCACAGCAGGCAAGGGCCCAAAACCTATTGAGTCGACATCAAAATTACCTATAACAAACCAACCTGGTTTTGCAAGGGGGTCCCATGGGTTTTTGACCCTGGGCTCGGCGGCCATCTAGGGAATCCTATCAAACCCATACATTTCTGAAAATTAGACACTCCGGAGTCCAGCGAGATATGGCTTGCGTGGGTCCCCTAATGTTTTCCTACCCAGAATCCCCTGCAAACCTCAAATTTAGCTGGAAAAAAAATCACTTTTTTCTCAGATTTCTGTGTGGGAAAGTTCTGGAATCTACGTTGATCCACAAATTTCTTCCCACCCAGCGTTCCTCCAGGTCTCCTAATAAAAAGGATACCTCACTCGCGTGGGTGGTTCAAGTACCCGCGACACTCAAGGGCCCAAAACCTATTGAAGCGACATCAAAATGACCTATCACAAAACAACCTGGCTTTGCAAGGGAGGTCCCATGAGTTTTTGGCCCCAGGCTCGGCGGCCATCTACGGAAACCTACCAAACCCACAGTTTTGTGAAAACTAGACACCCAGAGGAGTCAAGCAAAGTATGGCTTGCGTGGGTCCCCTAACATTTTCCTACCCACAATCCCCTGTAAACCTCAAAGTTACTGAACTCTAAAATTAACCTTACATCCATATACCTCTACCCACCCCAAACCATAAAAACCCTTACCTCCCTTCGCATATATAAACCGGAACCCTAATGTCACCTTCTCCATCCTTCACCTCTACCCACCTGAACCCCAAAATCACAATTACCTCCCTTTACCTCTAGCCACCCGAATCCTAAAATCACCCCTATCTCTGTGCATCCCTGAATTTTAGAATCAGCCTGACCTCCCTTTCCTCAACCCACCTTAAAATCCTAAAATCACCCTTACCTCCCTTTTACCCCTATGCAAACTTGAGCCCTATAATCACCCTTACCTCCCTTTACCCCTACCCACCCGAACACTAAAATGGCCCTAACTTCCCTTTAAACCTACCCTCTGCAAACCCTAATTTCACTCTTACCTTGCTTTATCTTTACGCACCCCACAACCTAAATTCACCCTTACTTCTATGTATCTCTACCCACCAGAATCCTATATTCATCTTTACCTCCCTTTACCTCAACCTACCACTGAACCCTAAAATCTCCCATATATCCCTTTACATCTACCCATCCATGAACACTAACATCTCAGTTAAATCCTGTTACCTCTAACAATCCCTGAAACTAAAATCACCCTTAAGTCTCTTCATCTCTGCCTGTCCCCAAACCCTAAAATCACCCTTGCCTCCCATTACCTCTACCTACACCTAAACCCTATAACCACCCTTATCTCCCTTTACTTCTAACCACCCCTAAACACTAGAACCACCCTTACCTTCCGTTACTTCTACCCATTACTAAACCTTAAGATTGTTTTATTTTTAATTTACATGTATTAAAAAAAGTATTTCTTTGAAAATTACATAAAAAGTATGCCATTTTAAAAATAAATACTTACCTGCGTGGTAAAGGCTACGCGTAAAGGCTGTTTCCCCTAAGGCAGCATACTTTCCTGCCCACTCCTTAAAAACTCTCTTGCCTTCACCTTAGAGTCCCTAAATGTTTTGGGGTCACTTTTGATTGTTTTATGCCCTTCAGTATGTTTGCCACTTCACCTCTTTGACTCTTTGCCTCCCCCCCCATGCCCTATACTTTAGGTCATCCATAAGGCAACGCATATGCTGTCATTTTCGAGAAGTTTGCTTACTGAAAGGGGACTTGGAGAATGCACATTGTTTACCATTGGTTGGCTTCATTGTCACTCTCGTTTCCTTGTTTCTCTTTGGCCAGCTAGTACCGACTTCACTTCCTCTTTGTGTTTTTGTCTATAAACTTCAGCATGGACCAAGAACTGCTTCCCTTGCCTGATGTCATTCCACTGCTCACAGGTACTTTTTTCGTTTTACTTGCACCCCTTCCTCCTTCTCCCCTCCTGCATTGTTGCTTGTCCCTCCCCTTCACTCCCATTCTGTATTGTTGCTGTCCGGAGTGCCCCCTTACCTGTTGTTGCTTTCCCTGTCCACTCCCCACTTTCTCCCCCTCGCTGGTGCTGGCCCCCTCCCAAACCACCTGAAAAAAAGTGTCCAAAAGTCACGGCAACAGGTTTCAAGATGCAAAAAAAAAAATTGACTGCGCTGTGCTCATCGCATAGTCAAATTGCAAACTTCAGCTCGAAGGTGACATAATTAAACAAGTGAGTTTCATTTCATTGAATGCCTTTTATGTATTTATGAGTTTAGACATTGAAGCCATGCCATGAGAACTTCTCGCTTATGACAACTTCAGACCACTTAACCCCTTTGCTGCTAGCCCCCCCCCCCCCCTTCCCCCACCCTGTGCTAAGCCTTTTTTTGGGGTACTTCGCACTTAGGGCCCTATAACCTTTTGACCACATAAGGTACCCTTGCCAAATTTTCATCCTTTTTACCAACATCATGGGGATTCTAAAGATACACAGGGTTTGTGGATTCCCCTGGAGGGGACCCAGAAATTAGCCAAAATACATGTTGCTTTTTTTGGGAAACATGCGAAAAAAGGGCTACAGATGAAAGCGTCTGGCTTTTTCCCTGCAAATGGTATAAAAAAAGGGTTTGTGGTGCTGCAATCACCATCTTCCCAGCTTTCAGGGACAAGCAGACTTTTGTCAGAAAACCAACATTTTTCACACAGTTTTGGCATATTTCTGGGACATAGCCTATTTTTGCTATTTTTTGTGCTTTCAACTTCCTTCCAGTTAATGGTATAAATGAGTATAAAAGCAATAAAGGATCCTGGAAAACTATACATTTTGGAAAAGTAGATAACATTCTGAATGCAGCAAGGGGTCATTTGTGTAGACCCTTCAAGGTTTCTATATAGAAACTAACATTTAAATATAGGAAAAGTTGGAAATAAGTTAAAAAAACAACAGCCTTTTGTGTCAACGTTTTCACATGTAACTTCTTCTAATTATGACAACTCTTTGAAAGCAATATACCGTTACATCTGCTGGACCTTACTGGTTGTGGGGATATATAGGACTTGTAGGTCCACCAAGGATCCGACGAACCCAGACCCAAAAACTGAGCAGCGACCTGCAATAGATTTTTATTATGTACCAGGTATATAGCAATTATTCTAGGAAAATGTATAAATGGAAAAATCGGTATGAAAGACACCTATGTGTTTCTGACATGGGAACAAAATATAGAGTTTAGAAACAGTAGATATTTGCACATCTCCAAAATTTGGAATACTCATACTAGTATGAGAATTATCGATCATTTTTCAAAATTATTTCTGTTTTACATATTGTCTTTCATTAGGAAGCAGAAATGCATTGAAAGTCAATAGGTAATAACAGTTGCTTTACAAATCTGAATCACCCTAAGACTCCCGATAAAAATGGTACCTCACTTGTGTGGGTAGGCCTAAGTGCCCACAACAGGAAACGGTGCAAAACGCAACGTGGACACACCACAATCTCACCGTGAAAATTGACCCTTTTTTGGCAAAGTACCTAGCTGTAGTTTTTGAACACTAGCTCTGCCGGCACCTAGGGAAACCTAGAAAACCTATACATTTTTTTTAACTAGACACCCAGGGGAATCCAGGATGGGGTGACTTGACTGCCTCCTACCAGGTTATGTTACCCAGAATACCTTGCAAACCTAATTTTGTTTTTTTGAACATATTTTCCTCACATTTCTGTGGTGGAAAGTTCTAGTATCTGCGTGGATCCAAATATTTCTGCCGGCCCCACATTCCCCAAAGTCTTCCAAGAAAAACTGTACCTCACTTGTGTGGGTAGGCCTAGTGCCCGCTACAGGAAACGGCGCAAAACTCAACATGGACACACCACAATTTCACAGTGAAAAATAACCCTTTTTTGGCAAACGTGCCTAGCTGTCGTTTTTTAACACTAGCTCTGCTGGCACCTAGGGAAACCTAGCAAACCTACACATTTCTGTAAACTAGACACCTAGGGGAATCCAGGATGGGTGACTTGACTGGCTCACACCAAGTTCTGTTACCCAGAACCCCTTGCAAACCTAAAATGTTGTCCAAAAAACAAATTTTTCTCAAATTTCTGTGGTGGAAAGTTCGGGAATCTGTGTGGATCCACGAATTTCCACCCACCTCACATTCCCCAATGTCTACTGAGAAAAATTGTACCTCACTTGTGTGGGTAGGCCTATTGGCCGCGACAGGAAATTGTGTAAAACACAACGTGGACATACCACAATTTCACAGTGAAAAATGATCCTTTATTGGAAAAGTACCTAGCTGTAATTTTTGAACCCTAGCTCTGCCGGCACATAGAGAAACCTAGTAAACCTATACATTTGTGAAAACTAGACACCCAGGATGTGGTGGCTTGACTGCCTCTCATCAGGTTCTGTTACCCAGAATCCCTTGCAAATCTAAAAGATTGTCACAAAAAAAAACACATTTTCCTCTCATTTCTGTGGTGGAAAGCTCTGGAATCTGTGAGGATCCACAAATTTCCACCAGTCCCGCATTCCCCAAAGTCTTATGAGAAAAACAGTACCTCACTTGCGTGGGTAGGCCTAGTGCCCGCACACAAAACAGCGCAAAACGCAATGTGGACACACCACAATTTCACAGTGAAAAATGACCCTTTCTTGGCAAAGTGCTTAGCTGTAGTTTTTTAACCTTAGCTCTGCCGGCACCTAGGGAAACCTAGCAAACCTATACATTTTTGAAAAGTAGACACCCAGGGGAATACAGGAGGGGGTGACTTGACTGCCTCTCACCAGGTTCTGTCACCCGGAATCCCTTGCAAACCTATTTAATTGTCAAAAAAACACATGTTCCTCTTATTTCTGTGGTGGAAGGTTCGGGAATCTGCGTGGATCCACAAATTTCCACTCACCCCGCGTTCCCTAATGTCTTGCAAGAAAAATGGTACCTCACTCGTGTGGGTGGATCAAGTACCCACAGCAGGCAAGGGCCCAAAACCTATTGAGTCGACATCAAAATTACCTATAACAAAACAACCTGGTTTTGCAAGGGGGTCCCATGGGTTTTTGACCCTGGGCTCGGCGGCCATCTAGGGAATCCTATCAAACCCATACATTTCTGAAAATTAGACACTCAGGAGTCCAGCGAGATATGGCTTGCGTGGGTCCCCTAAGGTTTTCCTACCCAGAATCCCCTGCAAACCTCAAATTTAGCTGGAAAAAAATCACTTTTTTCCCAGATTTCTGTGTGGGAAAGTTCTGGAATCTACGTGGATCCACAAATTTCTTCCCACCCAGCGTTCCTCCAGGTCTCCTAATAAAAAGGATACCTCACTCGCGTGGGTGATTCAAGTACCCGCGACACTCAAGGGCCCAAAACCTATTGAAGGAACATCAAAATGACCTATCACAAAACAACCTGGCTTTGCAAGGGAGGTCCCATGAGTTTTTGGCCCCAGGTTCGGCGGCCATCTAGGGAAACCTACCAAACCCACACATTTGTGAAAACTAGATACCCAGAGGAGTCAAGCAAAGTATGGCTTGCGTGGGTCCCCTAACATTTTCCTACACACAATCCCCTGTAAACCTCAAATTTTGCTGAAAAAAATCACTTTTTTCTCGGGATTTCTGTGTAGGAAAGTTCTGGAATCTACATGGATCCACAAATTTCTTCCCACCCAGCATTCCTCCAGGTCTCCCAATAAAAATGATACCTCACTCGCATGGGTGGGTCAAGTTCCCACGACAGGCAAGGGCCCAAAACCTATTGAAGCGACATCAAAATGACCTATCACAAAACAATCTGGCTTTGCAAGGGGGGTCCAATGAGTCTTTGGCCCCGGGCTCGGCCGCCATCTAGGGAAACCTACCAAACCCATACATTTCTGTAAACTAGACACCTGGGGGAGTCAGGCAATATATGGCTTATGTGGGTCCCCCAACATTTTCCTACCCAGAATCCCCGGGTAAACCTCAAATTTAGATGAAAACAAATCACTTTTTCCATAAATCTTTTCGTGGGATCACCGTGCTGGCACAAATGTCCTACCACCCAGCGTTCCCCTTGTTCTCCTGAGTAAATTGATACCTCACTTGTGTGGGTGGGCCAAAGGCCTGTGACGAGGAAGAGCCCACAAACATAGGGATTTAGAGTACAGCACCGAGAATTCTAAGCGCTATATTTTTTTAAAGACACTTTTTTAGCCAATTCTGCCCACACCACACAAGTGAGTACTTTGTGGGGTGGGGGCATTGGTATGCCCAGTCTGGGTAGCCCACGCATAAAAAAAGCCAGCATAATCGTTGCGTCTAGTGGGCTTTTTGACCCCTGGGGGGGGAGGGGACAGGGTGACTACCCCTATCTTTCCTCAAGGGAGGGCAGAAAGGCTGTAATTTTTGTAGGTTGGGCATGGCTTGCCCCCACCCTAATTAAAATTTGCCCAAAATAATCCTTGGCATTTAGTGGGCTTTTGCCCCACCCCGGGGGGCATATTGGGGGCTACTGCCCCATCTGCCCTCCAGGGGCCAGGAAAGCTGTAATTTTTGCAGGGGATAGGGTGGGGAAATGGGCATGCCCGTTTTAGACAGCTCCCACCCTAATTCAAATTTGCACAAAAAAAATCCCTGGTGACTAGTGGGCTTCTTCCCCCCCATTCGGGGGACAGATTTGGGAATATTGCCCCATCTGTCCCACGGCGGGCAGAAAGCCTACTAGATGCTAGGGATTTTTTTGGGCACATTTTTATTAGGGTGGGGGCTGCCAAAAACTGGCATACCAATGACCCCACCCTAATAAAAAATGTCCCAAAAAATCCCTGGGGGGGGGGATTTAGGGCTACTGCCCCATCTGTCCCCCAGGGGGGCAAGAAGGCTGTCATTTGTGTGGGGGAGGGGTTGGGGGAATGGGCATGTCCGTTTTGGGTATCCTCCACCCTAATTCAAATTTGCCCAAATAATCCCTGCCGTCTAGTGGGCGTTTTGCCCCCATGGGGGGCCGATTGGGGGCTACTGCCCCATCTGCCCTCCAGGGGGGCAAGAAGGCTGTAATGTTTTAGGGGGCATGGGCATGCCCGTTTTTGGTAGCCCCCACCCTAATTCAAATTTGCCCTAAAAAAATCCCTGGCGTCTAGTGGCTTTTTGCCCCCCCCCGGGGGCAGATTGGGGGCTACTGCCCCAACTGTTCCCCAAAGGGGGCAGAAAGGCTGTCATTTTGTCAGGGGGGAGGGGGCATGGGCATGCCCATATTGGGCAGCCCCCACCACTAATTACAATTTTTTTTTTAAATCCCTGGTACCTAGTGGGCTTTCTGCCCCCCGGGTGGCTGATTGGGGGCTGCCCTTATCTGCCCCCCAAGGGGGCAGAAGGGCTGTAATTTTTGCGGCTGGGGGTGTGCATCGCCATGCCTGTTTTGGGCAGCCCCCACCCTAATTTAATTTGGCAATAAATAATCCCTGGTGTATAGTGGGTTTTTTGACCCCGGGGGCAGTTTGGAGGCTACTGCCCCCCCAGGGGGGCAGAAAGGCTGTACATGTTGCTGGGGTGTTATGGGCAGCCCTACCCTAATAATTTATGTGCAAAAAAAATCCCTGGCATTTAGTGGGCTTCCCCCCCCTCCCCCTGGGTGGGGGAGAGTGGGGGCTACTGCCCCCACCTGCCCCCCAGTGGGGCAAAAAGACTAAATTATACCAAATTTATTTTGGGGAGCAAAGGCCCTACCCCAACGTGCCGCTCCCCCCTCCCTGATGTCTAGTGGGTGGATCCCTGCTTCGGGATCCAATGATACCTCTCCCATCTTTCTACATGCTCGGGGGCTGAGATAGCCCCCTGAGCCCATAGAAAGTGAAACTGAAATGAGACTAAAGGCTTGTTTTGGTTTCTGTGCAATGACGACAGCGCCACATGCACGCTGATCGTCATTGCACACAAACCGGGATGGGGGGCCTCGGGAGCTAAAGGAAATCCCTCTGGTGCCTGTGCCAGAGGGATTTCCGGTGCGGTGTGCCATGACGGCCGGGAGCCGTTGTGCGCACATGAGCACTGTTGCGCATGGCGGCTCCCAGCCGTCATGAGCACCGAAGGTGTTAAAGTAGATTGCAGCCCTCGCACCCATTTATGGATTGCGGTTATCATTTATGTTGTTATTATTGCTTAACCTCTTCGAGGCTCATGACGAGCTGAGCTCGTCATGAGCCACGGCGCTCTGGTGCTCATGATGAGTTCAGCTCGTCATGAGCCATGGAACGCTCAGGTGCGGGGAGAATTCCCCTCCTGTGCTGAGCGTTCCACAGGAGGTAATACGCCTGTGACGAGCTGAGCTCGTCATGAGCACCGGAGCGCCGTAGCTCATGACGAGCTCAGCTCGTCATGAGCAAGGGGGCGCTGTGCACGCCCCCCTGCCCCCCAGCACAGCGGGGTAATAACCCCCGCAGCGAAGGGGTTATTTTGTGTTCTACTCAGCACCTTCAGCTCACATTCCTGCCCCCATTATAGAAGTTTGATGCATAAATGTGTATTTTGATTTCTAGGTGGTTTACATTTGCTGACAAGGTGTTATTTTCATTTGTTCCTGGTGGAGATAAGGAATAATCTTGTACTAAGGAAACAGATCCCTGTTCCTTAAGAACAGCGCTGACCACATCATAGTGCCTTTTTTACGGCTCGCAGAGCAAAGCGAAGCGAAAACCCCTTTTCCTGGCGTATGAGAAATGGACCTGTGAATTCTACAAATTCCACACGCTCGTGCGTAGTTTTTTTGTTTTGCGGCCTGCTATTGGCCTTTGTGTGTGTGTTTTTTTTAAACCTCGCACACAATAGGCCAGAGGCGGGCGCATAGCTCCGCCCCTGGCCTATTGGTGTCTATTACGCGCATTTCTGCGCGTAATAGACAACATATGGCTCGCTGTGGCGCGCTAGTACCACTCGTTTTTTTTATCGTGGATTCGGGGGAACCCCCTCCCGTCCGCGTGAAACCCCTCCAGGCGAGCGGCAGACACACCCACCTCGACCATAGCCAGAGTGCCGACTCCCACTCTGCTGGGTAGAGCGGGCTCATACAGCCCCAGCCTGGGCAGAGCGGGGGCGAGGATGCTACCCCCGGAAAGAGGGGCAAAAGGGAAAGCTTGGGTCCTGTCACTGGCTGGCCTGGACCACTCAGAATTATTAAACAAAAACAATGGCCAGACAGGTTTTGTTTCAATACACTATACCGCGCCTAGCCAAATAATCCTAGGCGGGACGACTTCTTTGATTTAGTCATTTACACTTTATGAATATTTTTAAATCATTTGGTATATCATAGAGAGAACACAATTGTCACACAGTCATTAACACATAAATATATTCAAAAATGATACATAATACACAAAATCAATGTGATAAATTCCTGTACACACCAAACAGACAATTGTACAATGCCTCAAATTAATTCATTCTAGGACACCAGTCCTTAAATATTACATATATACAGAGACAAGCGGACATTATATACATTGCAAGAGCCTGCTTGTCTAACTGAGCCAGAGACTATTCTTCGCATGGGGTCAAATTCCTAGGGGAAGTGTGAATGGTATATTTGATGCCCTGAAATGCCCCTTCTTTTTGCTCGAGCTCAGAGTCAACGCGTTTCGAACCACTATATTATTTAAGGGTTCTCCTCAGGACACGGACTGGAAATGGCCGTCACTGTGGAAGATAATAATGGAATTGGTGTCTGTGTTTGTGAACCTTAAGGATATTCTCTTGCTCTCAGACTCCTCAACTAGTACCTTAAATTACCTGTTATCTATTTCTCCGACTACTTTGATGGAAAATTGCCAAGGCATATAAGGAAGTTCTGCAAATAAACAAAAACAAGTCTGCTGTCATTTCACCTTTAGTAATTAGTTGCAGTCTTGTTGTAACCTGCCATACAATGCAGCCTACCTCCATGTGTTGACAGTATGGGAGAATGGGACGCCGGAAACTTTTCGGCGCTTTGTTTACTTCGAACAAATATATCACTGCTGTCCCAAACGGTGCTGTAGGGGAACGGACACGCAATTAATAGCCTGCTATGTCTGTGTCCGTCAGCGTATTTAAACACAGGGGGTACCCCTCCTACCTGATCGTGAATGCTGGCCATCGCATCGGCGTACTCTGTTGCCCTGTTTGTTGTCATGCGATCTGCAGTGCTTCCATCGCAACTAAAAACGGCAAAAGGTAACACCAATTTAAGTATTGGCCGCAAGCGTTTTTACTACGAGAAAGGGAAAGACGAGTTTTGAAAGAGTAACTTGCTTACTTGGAAGCAGGACTCTCCTCTCCTGTTCCCCGGTGTCCGTTTCCTCACAGTATACGTCAAGCGTATTGACGCCGAGGACTTGTTTCCTTCATTTAAAGGGGCCGCGGATATTTAGGCAGACTTTTGGCGATACCGGATGCATTGGTACTTGTAGTTTTTTTGGTTATTTCTCATCGGTCTCACCGGGCAGGAACCCAAAACAGCTGGCAGTTACAGAATTGAAATACACCTGAGTGCTTCATACATGTGCGATCAAGGGGTGAAATAGTTCATGTTACAGATTGCTCAACTCAGTCAGTTCATTTAATCCTGTCATGGCTGTATCGAACTTTAGGATCAGATAGGTTTCTTTTTGTGACAAGCGACTTCTGGATCCCCTCCTCCTCCGACAGAAGTTTTTATCACTGCCAAGATTGTCCATTTTAAATCATTTGCCGTGTGATTCTTTTGTAGAAAATGGGACACCAGTGGCGCCGTAAGCACTTTATTGTTGATTCTTGACCGGTGCTATATAATCCGTTGCGGGACCTCCTGTGTAGTTTTTCCAACATATACTTTCTTGCACGGGCACAGAATGGCATAGACTGCGTACTTGGTTTTGCAGTTGGTAAAATCTTCATGACGCCAGAATTTTTTGCCTTCAGTAAACAGCGAGCCTTCCATCGTTAAACACAGAACACGTTCCACATTTGTGGTGTCCCTTGACTGGGCTGAGTCCAAACAGTGTGCTTTGTGTATCTTTCTTGATTGCAGGGTGTGTGGATGTAATCTGCTGTCCTATGCTCCGATTTATTTTAAGTGCAAACAAGGGAGGTCCAACATTCGGAATTGCATCTTCAACTAAGTGCCAAATGTTGCGGATGATTTTTTGAACTGGGTGAGTGTGGGGTCCAAAAGTGGACACGCACACAATTCATTCTGTCGGTGCCTTTTGATTTTTTTTGCAGTAAATGTTCCCTTGGTGTCCATCTAGCTCTTTTCATAGAGTGTTTTAGGAGCTTCCGTGGGTACCCTCTTTCCTGTAGCTTCTGAACCAATGCTTGCCCATGGGTTTCAAAATCTTCTAGCCTGGAACAATTGCATCTCACCCTAAGGAATTGTCCATAGGGGAGGTTGTTTTTGAGATTTCTTGGATGGTAACTCTGGAAATCTAAAGCATTGTTTTTGTCAGTTTTCTTGAGAAAAAGGGAAGACATCAATCCATCAGATGTAGATTTGATCTCCACATCTAAAAATGATAGTGATTTGGAGTCATACGTCAGACTGAACTTGATGTCGGGGTTTCGATCGTTTAGCCAGCTGTGAAATTCTTTAAGGACTGGGGGTACCCTCCCAGATGCACCACAAGTCATTGATGTACCTTAGCCACTGTTTGATATGTGCACTGTACGGATTGTTGTTGTATACATATTTTTCTTTGTACTGAGCCAAAACGGCTATTTCTGGCGCAAAGGGACATCCCATCACTGTACCCTTCACCTGAAGGAACAGCTCGTCTTCAAAAATGAAGAAGTTTCTTTTTAGTGCTAGTGATGCAAATCCGATAATCAGCTCTGTAGGCACTCTGTGAGGACGTGGTCTTTTCTCGAGATAGATTTCGATTGCATCAAGTCCATTTTGTTGGGGGATTTGCGTGTATAAGGACGCAACATCCGTCGTGACCAAGAGTTGTGTCATTGGGTCGAATTGGAATCCTTCCACCTTGTTAATGAACTCCATCGTGTCACACAGATAAGATGGTACTTCTATGACAAAAGGTTTTAGAAAAACATCTACAAACTTGGAGACTGGTTCAAGAACCCCCGGAAAGAGGGCATGCATTATGCTCAGGAGCGGAAACGGGTTGTCCGATGCCCCGGGGTCAATGGGGTGGGTGCAGCCAGTATTAATTTGAAGGCCAGGATAGCGGCTTAAAAATAAAACTTGAAAGAGTTGTTTAATTTTCCAACATAAACGATCTTGTGTCATCTGTTTTAAGGGGAAGTGGACCTTTTAAATGTGTGTGACTGTGTTGGCTATTTAAGCAAAATAATGCCTCGAAGCCACCCAGAGTGTTTAAACGTGTTTGCTTTCCGAGGTGGGTGTGTCCCCCCCTTAGTGTAGTGCCGCTTCTGAGTTGAGTATCGTGGGGCCGTTTTCCAACTTAGTGTCTTTGGACGGGGCAAGTAACTGCTATCTGCCCAGGCGTGGTACTGCACGACAGGAGAAATGAAGGTGTAAACCTCACCACACTGGAAGTGTGCCTTGACCACCATAGTAAGTGAGGTAACTTCCACCCTCAAACCGGTAGACGCGTCCTAAGTCAGCATGGCAGGGAGTAGGCTCAATTATGAATTCAGTATTCCTAAGAAGACCGGAAGTCGAGGTAGACAGAGGGCTCATTTCCATACCTGTCCCCACCATACAATGCACTCAGCCGGATAAGGCCGAGTAGAGAAGAGCTGGGTTCGCCAATGTGTAGGTTGTGACCTACCGGTAGTACCACCAGCTCATTCATGTAAATCACTCGTTGATCTTCGTGTCTTCCCAATCACCAGCTGGCAAAGCAGAACAGAGTGGGTGCAGTGCAGACCCCACAGTCAGGGACAGTTGGTGCATAGCAGACCCCACAGTTGTGTACAATGGGTGAATTGCAGACCCCAGTGTTGGGCACATGTGGTGCATTGCAGACCCCACTGTGGGGCAGATTTGGTGCATTGCAGACCCCCGAGTCTGGCACATTGGGTGCAATGCAGACCCTACAGTTGGGCACATTGAGTGCATTGCAGACCCTACAGTTGGGCACATTGAGTGCATTGCACACGCCACAGTCAGGTACATTGGGTGCATTGCAGACCCCACAGTCTGGTACATTGGCTGCATTGTAGATCCCACTGTCTGCAGTCGGGTAAACTGGGTGCATTGCAGACCTCACAGTTGGGTACATTGGGTGCTTTGCAGATCCCACAGTCGGGCACATTGGGTGAATTGCAGACGCTACAGTTGGATGCATTGCGGTCCTACAGTCGGATACATTGAGTGTCTTGCGGCACCTCCGTAGGGCACACCATTCATATCTGCATGGGACTGGCAAAGAAGTGTGATAGTCGTAGTTTGGGTATTTTTTGGGGGGGGGGGGAACAGATTTTATTTGTCACAGGGCACATATTACGCTCAGCTTCGTAACCCGGAGACTATAGCAAACAGCAATGGAAAAACAATAATGCAGTTGACTTTTTATCCCAAGAAACAACCCCCCTCCCCACTTCCCCCCCGATTGCGTGTATGCCGTCCCAAATAAATAATTACATAGCCAAAATAGCACACTGAGTCTGTCCTGCACTCCACAAATTGCCTTCATCATCCCACTTTAAAGAGGTACAACAGATGACTTGGCCAGCGGCGGGTCCAGCTCTAATCCCCTATAGTCCGCCCATCGTTTCCAGATTTTATAATGTTTACGGGGGCATCCCCTGGCAAGAAATATTAGCAACTCAAGCCCCATGCAGAAGTCCATCCCAGATCGCCAAGCAGCCAGCGGCGGGGCCTGGGCCCCTTTCCAAGCCCCGGCTACATCCCTCTTCGCCAGCGTGAGGCCCAACAGGAGCAGGCGGCGCTTATATCTATTGCCCCCCACACTCTCCATCACATGCAACAAAGCCAATCTTGGTGTGTTGGGAAGCTCCCACGCCAACACCTCAAACAAACAGGGGAACACACCCCTCCAGAACCTACGCAGTGCAGAGCAATCCCAAACTGTGTGCAAAAGCGTACCCTCGTGTGTCCCACATCGGAGACACTCAGGGGAGCCTATCATGCCCGCCTTCCACAGTCGCATTCTAGTAAAGTACACGCGGTACAGATATTTAAATTGCACCAGCCGCAGACGTGTGGAAATAGCGGAGCCTCGTGGACTCGCCAGGGCCTCTGTCCAGTCCTCCTCTTCCAGCTCACCTATATTCCCCACCCACGCTGTTTGGAGACGCTGTAAGTCAGTAGAGCAGTGATGAACTAGTGTCTGGTAAATGCGTGAAATCTTACGGTCTGGCAATTCACCCATGAACACCTTTGCCTCCAGGGGGCTGAACTCAGGAAGGGACTCCAGCCCCACTAAATAGGGCGACAATGCGTGTCTAAGCTGCAGATAGCGATAGAATTGGGACCACAGCATTCCATACTCATCATGTAACTCCTGAAAGGATTTAAGTGTCAGGTCAGTCATCACGTCGGCTAAGGACGAGATCCCTACCGAGTCCCACCCCTGAAAACCTCGCAGCGCCCCCAGCTGAGGCAGCCGCCCATTATTCCACAATGGCGTCTCCTGCGTCAGTACATTCCACCACCCCATCCTATGTAAGGTCCGTCGCCAAACATGAAACACCACCTGCGTGGCCGAAGGGAGACTCCGCTGCAACGGTGCTGAATAGAGCAATGTGTGTAGTGACCTAGTGCCCATCAAGTGACGTTGCACCGCATACGCCGGGTCCCCCCGATCCCCGTACCACCATTCATTGAGCACCAGCAGGTGCGCCGCCTAGTAATAGGAGAGGACATCCGAGGTCGCAAGCCTCACAGTGTATGTAGAGAGAAAGCACTACGTAGCGCTACGCGCACCGCCCCTCCCTCCCATAGAAGTAGTTTGGGTATTTTGAGCATTGAATTGAAAGTGCTAGAGCAGAAGTTTGGAGCCTGGTGCAAAAGTATCCTAGGATTTGGCAAAGTGGTGGGAATGTGTGTCTGTCTGCATGTGTTGGAGTCCTCCTAGTTTGGCGTCCTTCCTGGCAGCAATACTGCCATTTGGAACCTCCAGGGGCATCTGTTGGCTATCCTAGTATACCGAGGTCCAATCTGATAAGTGTTACCTGTTCCTGTCATAATAGTGGCCACCCCTGGCATTATGCTTTGCATTGTGGTTGGGTCCTTGGAGTTATTTTAATTGTGATACATTGCCTATGCCAGTAGTTGTAGTTGTGGGTACTTGCTAACATTACCAATCTTGGTCTGGGGGACCAAACGTCTGCTTAGAACATTTGAAAAGTAGTATTTTGCCGCAAGGATTTGGAGGTTTTCAGAAAATTCCATGATTTGTTTTGTTTTTTTGGCAGTAATTGATTGTGCTTACGCAATATATAAAATCTAAATCTTGTATTTGATAATATTTGTATTTTGAGAAAGTGATATGATGATGTTCGGCGACAACATTTGGATGATATTTTAATAATTGATGATGAGTTGCTGGTTAGTTCCTTGGTGACAAAAGTCGCTTGATGTTATGGCTATCGTTTCATGAATCATGGTGCATTGTGGTGACCACTGATGGTAATCCTGAATTTGGGGGGAGAGGTGGCCTGTTGAAAAGTTGTGTGATGTGCTCACTGTTATTACAATGATGTTAGTAGCTTGGAACGTGTTTGATTGGTCAGATGAAACTCTATTATTGGAAAATGTGATTTTCCTTGTGAGGATCCTCAAGCTGAAGAGAGCAACTTAATGTTCCCTGCTTGGTCACTCCAGTTACGTTTTGGATGTGAATGCACTCATTGGCTCCCCAGACTTATTATCTTTGTGTGTACGAAAGAGGTTTTGGCACTTACTCTGTGACAGAAGTGAAGGTACTCCAACTTCTACGATTTGTTGTAATACATGCCTACCTAACTGTAGTACCGTTTGTCAGCTTTGTGCATACTGCTGTAGACAGCATCATTACAAATGTGTTCTGTTTCTTGGCAACAATTATCGCCTCTGCTCCCCTCCAGGTGAAAGCCGAGTATCTAGACTGCTGTCACCCACAATCTCTCAGCAGCTTTGATGGTAGATCATTAAACGGATCGTTTCACCCTTGGTACTTCATTACAGAAAGTTCTGTGTGTCAACGTCTTGTGGTATTTCCATAGTGGAGAGTCATAGTTAGCAGGGGAGATCCTTAAAAAGTATTGTTGCAGGTGGGCTTGGAAAGCATCTCGTCACAAACTTCAGATCCAGGATGAAGATTAAGAAAAGTGTTGATAGGTCCACCATCAAGCATAGCCTACACTGAGAGCTGCAAGCTCCAACGGCCTCTGGAAGGAACATGTTAGGTTATGTTATGTTAATAGTTTTTTATAAAGCGCACGTACACCCAGGGGCTTCATGGCGCTAACTAACAGAGAATCCAGAACGAAAGGGGAGAGTGCTGTAGTGTTTTTATCTAGGAACCAGAATCGATATTTCTACTTTATGGCCTTGTCCGGTTATAATCAATAATATCCATACAACGGCATAATAATCAAATCCATATTCGGTCGTAGCGCATGCTGTCACATTAAGCAAGGCTACTTCCCCGGACTCCTAGAAAGCACAACGAGTTCTCTAAACAAACCAAACCTCCAGCAACCTGGGAAATCCCCCTTGCTTTTGTTTTGATTCCGTCCTAGAACTCCTGTAAAGCACTGTAAGAACGGCCACTTCTTAGTGACATCTTTATTGACGTCTTATGTCCAACCTTACGTCAAAACCGGCACCTTTCAGGTATAAATATACCAACGTTGCCTTAAGCAAACACACGGTGGTGGTTTTGGAGCAGAGCAGCTATCTACTTGCCCGAGAGCCCAGCTGATGCGAGATCCCACGGACGCTGCCCCTCCTCTTTGACGCGCTGAGAAAGACGCTGTCTTTTTCTCCAGCTGAGAAAATCCAGCTCTGGCGTTTCCAGCCTACCCTTGCGGGTTGCTGGGATATCGAGCCCTGAGAGAGAGATACAAGATCTCCTGCTTTCTATTACCCAGGTACGGAGCTGACTAAACCCTTACAGAGAATTCTTGAGTCAGATTCTTGGCAAAACAAACTTAACTTAAACTGCTACTTACTTACTCCTTCCCAAGTATTAGGCTTAGGTCAGGTACACCGGGGTAGGCGTATTTAGAAGCACCAGTTGAGTACGATTAGTCAATGTATATATGTATGTATATATTTTATCTATTTTAAAGTATCATATGGCTAAGAAACCATATCAATGCTTTTACAGTATTATTTTATAATCCTCCTTTTACTGTACACACTTTACTTTACTATGAGTATTGCAATTGTGGCAATTCATTTCTCTTGTATGAGAAAGAAGACTGCTCAATAAATTACACCTTTTATTGAAAACGCCCGTCTCTCTTTTCTCTGCATTCTGGTGAAACTAAGTACGCACATTTGACTAAGTTAAATAGCTGTCTTTTGTTTTCACACGACTCTAGAGATACACTCTTTTTTTTTTTTTTTTAACAGTTTTTATTGCAATAGGTATGGTGTAGGAAGGTAGATCCCTGACTATAGTTGCCCCCAACTTTTTGCCTGGTGTTTTGCTGGTTTTCTGACTTAGTTGACCTGGGGCCCTGCTATTCAGGACCCCAGGCCTACTGCTCTCTCTGTAAAATGGATTCCATGTACCTTAGGTACATATCTAATTGGATACTGAGTCACCTTATCAGTCCCTGTACAGTGTACCTTAGGTGCCCAGGGCATAGGTGTACCCAGGGCCTACCAGGGGCTGCAGCATGAATTATGCCACCCCTGGCTGGCCATCCAAATCTGACACAACTGGCTGCTTGACAGCTGGGGCAAGGTGGTGTAATCACCCTTTGCTTTAGATATAGTATACCTATATCTAACCCTAAAAATGGACACACAGATCTCCTATCAGTCACTCCTATGGCAGGCCTTGACAATCCTGAAGGCAGAGTGCTTGGAATCGTGTGAGATGGTGCTCTGGCATGAGCTGAGCCTGTCTGCGGCTTTCGGGATCCATCCCTTAGCCGTTTCCATGATATTGCATACCATATACTCTTAAGTGCATTATAATCCTCGCGGTTATATGCCAACTCTGGTATCGCTTTATCAAAACATGTTGAGTAAGGTGTCATACGAATTGGAATACTAACCCCTCGCCAATTCTGGCGACGGGGTTAGCATTCCACCCTTCTAGAGGGACACGACATGTATGTAACCTGTAACCCCGGGTAAAGTCAGACATAGCCTCAGCTCCACAAGATGGATGCTGCCACCGAGACACAAGTCTGCCCTCCTGCTGCTGGGAGTCCTCCCAGCACAGGAGGCAAGGACAAAGGGTTTTCTGCCAGGGGCGGTGCCAGCACCGTCCCAGACAGGGTTTTGTGTATTCTAGGTAGGCAGGGCTTTAGAGGAAGGTGACTGCAAGTGGCACCCCGGTGCTCACTGTGCATAGGCCGGCTGAAACCAGTTCCAGGGGCACTCCAGCCCCTGGCCTGGGGAAAGCCCGCCAAAGGAGAGGGGTGTAACCACCCCCCTCCTAGTCCCACCCATAGGGCAGGACTTAGTCGCGTGCCAGCCCCTTTTTGCAGGATAAAGGTAGGAACTGGCCCCCTTCCAAATTAGATCATCTTTGAATCCTGAACCAACTTTCTACAAGAAGGAACTCAAGACTCTTCTCAAGATTTCTCCCTTGTGACTAAGGAGTAGTCACCCTGCAGCAGCAGGCACCAACCAAGCATTGCGGTTTGTTGCCAGTCTCTCCTTCGGATCAAGACTGCTCCAGCACGACGAGAACCGGCTTCCCTGGCACCTCTGACCTCAACCTACATCATCAGCCCAGCTGTGATCCGTGGGTGTGACGAGACCTCGAGGGACCGGCCATCTTCAGAACTGCACGACGCTTGTCCAGCACGACGCCTGAGTGACCCTCGACTGAGTGCCTTGGGGTAAGAGAAGCCCCGACCCTGAGCAGCTCCAGCACCGAAGTCCAGCCCCCCTGCATCCACGAGATCGGCGTGGGGCCCTTCTGCTTTTTGCTGTTCACCGCGTTGTCCAGGTCGCTTGCCCGTTGGCTAGTGGCCCCCTCACGACGCTCCACGACAACTAACACTGCTGGTCTGGTTGCTCCAGACTAGCCCGTGCTTCCCTCCAAAAGAGGAGCACCCTGGACCCTCCTGGTCCACTCAAGACGCCATTTTAGGTCCACCGCGTGGGCCTTGCATTTGCTAAGACTTGTTGCCCAATCCTGGGTCCAGCGACGTCGACAGCAAGAACCTTCGTGGGACAGCTCGCACCTCCATCCTGGTCGCCGACAACGCCTCCTGGTCCGAGAGACTGCAGAGCCCAGCAGCGCCCACTCACCTGACTGCGGTGACTTCGCCCGGTGCCATCCTGGTGCCCACTTAATCACTGGCTAGTGATTCAAGAACTTGGTCCCCTCTGCTTTCAGGTTTTCTCCTTCCCTGATCCAGGCTTGGATCTCTTCAAACTTTTCTTCACTGGCCGCCTGCCAGCAACTTCTTCTTCAGGCTCCTGGTCCGTTAACGTGGGTTTCCGACGCAACTTGAACCCTATGCAGCCGCAGCCCCTGGGCTAGGTAAATCCAGCACTCCGGTGCCCCAGCATAGCCCAACACTCCAAGTGTTCGGATCCACTCCCGTTTTCGTCCCAACTAGTCGGGTTCGCCCGAGAACAGTAACTTTGCAACTGCTAGCCTCCATAGACTTTTTCCCGCCTTACGCGTGAGAGTTCCCACTCTGCACACGACGCCCACAGGCCTCCTGCAACTAATCTAAGTGTTTAGTATTGTAGGACTAGCGTTTCTAAAGTCTATGAGAATAGTTACTTACCTGCTAGTAATTCGCATTCCACTTTTGTAATATATGGTTTTTCGTGCCCCTCGGGCATTTGTGTAAATTGTGCGACTTAAAGTATTTTCTTAAGAGTTTTGTATTGTGCTTAGCTCCCTGACTCATAAAGAGTTCAGGGTAGACTTGTTAGAAATAAATATACATTTATTTTCATAACAACTTGTGTGGTGTCCTTTCACTGGGTGTTCAAGGGGTAATGTGATGGTAAAACAGCTGGCTTAACACGCCCTCTAGAGTCTTAGCCTTAGACTGCTCGTATCCATGCTACTAGGATAGCTGGTCTATAAGGTTGACTTACAACCAATCATCAATAAGGGTTGTTTGGACTGATACAAAGTGCTCACTAGAATAGTGAACATTATATATCAGGCCAACTTCTCACATATGGTATACACAGCTGGTGATTGCCTACAACCCTGGGGCCTGCAGCGTATAGTAGCCACGGAAACACAGAATAGGACACAGCCCGCATGCCGACATCCCAGAGGCTCGGCGGCAAGTACAGGTCAAGACGTGATGATAAGACCAGGGATGCGATCGTAAGGCAGTATAATCAACTGTTCAGTATTTTCTATTATAAAATCAACAGCAACCACAGAAGTGAAACATGAAAATAAAATAAAAATGAAATGAGAAAAAAGCAGAGTCAAATAATAGTCACACTTGTAGTATCAAATAGGAAGGGACATCACAGTAAGGACGCAGCAATAATTAATGTCGAATCCTTCCCACCGGTCCAGCACGTGACATAGCCAATTCAGCAGACGGAGAATCACACAGTTCGCCTCTGTATACATTCCAGTGCCCCCACTTCCTGTCCCACACCTTAGGGCAACCCCGTATCTTGTATACAGTCTTCTCCGCTATCATGCATCGATCCATCTCAGCCACCCATCCCACCACTAAGGGTCTATCTCGGGAACCCCACTTCATTGCAATGGAGCGTTTGGCTAGCAGAAAACCCAGAGTCGCCCATTGCAGTTCTTGAATATTAAGGTCGTTGGCACCCCAGACAGAAAGGACACATGGTCTCGGCAGTGGTGGCAATGGTTTACCCAAAGAGTCGCTCATTTTCGTGAGAACGCGGCCCCAGAACTCCTGTATTCTTGGACAGTCCCACAGTATGTGAAAGAAGGTGCCAGGTAAGTTACAGCCTCGCAGGCACAAGGGGTCAGGGCGCCGTCCAATTTTTGCCAAAGTAAGAGCAGACATGTAAGCCCTATGCAACACCTTCAGTTGTATCAGGCGAAACCTATGGCAGATAGCCGCTTGTCTAGGGGACATGAGGGCCGAACGCCACTCTTCCTCATCGAAGGGGCCCAGGTCAGCTTCCCATTTGACTTGCAGTGACGGGAAAGAGTTGGGAAGGTTATTACACAGTTTTCGATAAGTGTAGGAGATAGCCTTCTCAGGGAGCGGTTCTGATAACAATCTGTCTTCTAGGGGAGAAATAAGAGGAATCGAAGAGAGGTCTGGAATGGCGGACCGAATGGCATGAGAAATTTGCAGATAACGAAAGAATTCAGTGGATGCCAAGGAGTACTTGGTCTGGAGAGCCTTAAAAGACAGAATAGAACCTTTGTGAACCAGATCCCCCACCTCAGAAATCCCTATCATGTCCCAGTTGCCGAATCCCTGGGAAAAGCAGAGGGATCCCAAGCGTTGTGACAACCACAAGGGGGTAGCTTTAGTGAGTGTTTCAGCCCACCCCAGATTCTTATTGGCTTTGTGCCACAGTGCAACTGTGTGGGCCATAGGGCCGACGTATCTATGTTTAGCGGGCTTGCTGTAGAGGGCTCCCAAGTAGCCCTCCCGTCCAGTTTGGATTCTATCAAGGAGGAAGGCCGGATTAAGGGGTGAGCCGTGTATCCAATGGTTGACGGCCACCAACTGTGACACCCAATAGTAGAGGCGGAGGTTGGGCAGGGCAATGCCTCCGTCGTACCAGCCCTGAAAAAGTTTAGACAGGGCAATCCGAGCGGCACCACCGTCCCACAGTAGAAGACGAAGCTCTCCCTCCACCATGCAAAAATAAGAGTCTGGGATCAAGAAGGGACAGTTTTGCAGGGCATAGAGAAAGCGCGGAAGAGCTAGCATTTTAAACAGAGCCGCTCTGCCCGGAAGAGACAGCGGGAGGGATCGCCAATGTGCAACGTCGCTGCGGAGTCTGCGTAGGGGGCCTAATAAATTCCGGTCATGAAATACCTTCGGGTCAGGTGTGATAAAAATACCAAGATATTGAAAGCCATCAGTGGCTATCGCGATGGAGAACCCCTGGGGCAGTCGAGGAGGGGGGCCATGCAACATATATAGCGTGGATTTAGTCCAGTTAATGGAATAACCTGAATATTTACCAAAATTAGTGAGGACGTGAAACAGGCTGTTGATGGAAGACCGCGGTGAGGACACATAAATCAAGATGTCGTCGGCATAAAGGGAGATTTTGTCCACCACTTCATCCTTCCACTGGAGACCCCTGATGGAGACGTCTGTGCGGACCCAATGCGCGAGGGGCTCGAGGGTAAGAGAGAAGAGTAACGGGGACAGAGGGCAGCCCTGTCTGGTGCCCCTATGGAGACGAAACTGGCGCGAAGTGTGGTCGTTGACCCTAACCTGGGCAAAGAGGTCTGTGTATAAAAGCTGTACCCAGCTGATAAATTGGGGCCCAAAGCCAAAGCGGGTTAGGACCTCGAAGAGGTAGGGCCATTCGATCGAATCAAACGCCATTGTAGCGTCAAGGGATAAAATGGCCGCATCCTGTTGGATAACCGATTGACGACTCATGACATTATTGACTCTACGCAGGTGGGGTAATCTCTCCGGCCATGCCTTTGAGGAATTCGATTGGGACTCCATCTGGGCCCATAGCTTTGCCGGAGTTAACGGCAAATAGTGCCGACGTAAGTTCTTCCACTGTAATGTCAACGTCCAATGCTGCCCTATCTTCTTCAGAAATAAGCGGAAGACGCATCTCCCCCAGGAGTTGTCTAGATTCTTCTGGTGTGTAGGAGGGACCCGCAGTATACACCTTCTCCAAGTGGTCCGCAAAAGCCTCCGCAATATCTTGCGGGTCATTAACTGTGATCCCATCCGGCCTAAGGATGTGGGGTACCCACCCAGAGCCCTGATCCCGGCGCTCAAGCCAAGCGAGCATTTTTCCAGCAGTATCTCCGAATTCATAAACCCGGTGGAGCGAGTGTAGCAGGCGGGCTCGCGCCCTCTCCTGGGCCAGCGCTTGGTAGGCCAGTTGTTGTGTACGGAGGGAAGCAGCGGTGTCGACAGTGGGAGCGGTGTTGTGTGCCATTTCGAGATGGACGAGGTCCGATTCTGCCCGAAGATCTGTTCATTATGTTTACGTAAGTAGCCCGTTTTCAGTGTCAGCGCCTCGCCCTTTACGACTGCCAAGTATGCCTCCCAGAGTATCACCGCGGAGTCAACGGAGCCGACACGGGTATATGGACGATGGTAGGTCAGGTCTACACTTAGGGGCGAGTGATCGGAGATGCCTCGCGGAGGACCTCGTGGTCGGAGGAAGAAGCCGAGATCAGCTGTGGGGCAGAACAAATAATCAATGCGGGACATGCTTTTGTGTGCGTTTGAATAATGTGTAAAATATGCTGTAGTCGGGTTCTGGTGGCGCCACATGTCTACCAACCCCATGGCCTGAGCAAAGTCGGATAAGTCGGAGCGCGACCGATGAGAGCTGCGCTTAGGGCTGCGATCTAGGTCATCGCACATCGTGTGGTTGAAATCACCGCCGATCAGTAATGTACCGACGGGGAGGCCCAATATGCGAGTGCCTAGTTCTTTAAGGGAGTCCTGTACGAGTGTAGGTGGAATATAGACGGAGACCAGATTCAGCGGGCGGCCCTCCCATGTAGCTTCGACAGTCGCAATGCGGCCCAGGGGGTCAGCCCACGTCTTGGAATCAGTAAGTGCCAGGCTTTTTTTAATTAGGATCCCCGTGCCGCGGGATCCCGAAGTGAAGCCCGCGTGAACTAATAATGTATAGCCCCCTCGTTGGAGAGCCCTGCAAGTGTTACCCACCAGGTGTGTTTCCTGTAGGAGGACAATATCGGGGGAGTGGCGACAAAGGTATTGGAGGACCACACTTCTCTTAATCTTATGACCCAGCCCGTTAACATTCCAGGACAGGATCGTGAGGGTTTGAGAGCGGGGGTGCATCTTCATTATGAACTAAGGGGATCATCAGGAAGGAGAAGTGAATGTAGGGCTGACGGAAATACCAGTGCGGGAAGGCAACGCAACAGTGAGGAAGAGGAAGCTCACAAGGCCCTAGTGGACCAGGTAGCCCACGGGGCAAACCGCTAGTCAGCTTAAGACCTATAGTGGATCTAGAGACCTGACCAATGTGACAGAAGAAGACTCTGCAAATCAACAAAAAAAACACAAGGAAAACAATGACAATGCAATAACATCAGTAGAAACCCAGACCCACCCACCCCCCCATCCATCCCCCCTCCCTGCTTCCCTGCCCGCGGACTTGAAACTATCCACACCCCAACTAGGCAGAGTGCCTGTCGCCCTCCCAACCATGTTAGGGGTGCTCGGTGAGCCGGTGCCACCCCCGCCTGACACTAGTAGTGATGTGACCATCAAATACAGGAAGAAGTCAAACGGTATACAAATCCCAGTGCCACATTCACATATCAAATAGAGTACCTGGTAAGTAGTTAGTGCGGCCTCACCTTGGGCCGAAGAACACACCATCCGGAAGACGATGCTGATATGGCGTGGAGAACTGTAACGTCAAAGAGGTCCCTGCAATTAAGTCCCCTTAAGAGGAGCATGCCCGCCGATCAGCACCCCAAAGGCCGTGCATAGCCGGCTCCCCAAGGTGTAGTGACACTATTCCCCCACATCATTTGTACCGGTAAAGAGGTCCTGGCTTCCTGGTATCTGTTCAGTACTTGCGCGATCATCTTGGTCGTCACGGGCATCCCGTCGGCTCGGAGATCTCCCAGCACGGCGCCAGCCCTCCAGCCAGTCCCATACTTCCTCCGGCGAGAAGAAGAACCATGCCTTGCCGTCGTGTTCCACCCGCAATTTTGCCGGGAAAAGCATGGAATACTTGATTTGCTTGTCCCGTAGAGCTTTCTTGACTTCTAGGAAGCTACGGCGCCTAGCCTGGACCTGCATGGTATAGTCCGGGAACAATGTAATGCGGGCATTCTCCAGGAGAAGAGACGGTCCCGCCCGGGCTGTCTGCAGGATGGCGTCACGGTCGCGGAAATTGAAGACCCTCGCAATAATAGGTCGTGAGGGAGCCCCTGTCTTGGGTCTGCCTCCAGGGACCCTGTGCGCTCGCTCAATGGAGAAGAAGGCTGAAAGCTTCTTCGGGCGGAGGTGGGTGGTGATCAGGTTTTCGACAAAGAGGTCTGCTGCTGGCTCCTCCATCCGTTCCGGCACGCCCAAAATTCGAATATTGTTACGTCGCGCCCTTCCTTCATAACCATCCAGGAGCTCGCTCATTTGTTGCTGTTGTTTCTGGAGCTGTTCCACCTGTCATTGGAGGGTAGAAGTATCGTCAATCAGGGCCGCAGTTTTAACTTCCACATCTTTGACCTTGGAGTCCATTTTCCGCAGGTCAGCCCTCAGCAGCGTCACCTCTATATTGACTGAGTCAATCCGCGTCTCCAGGGATGACCTCACCCCAGCAATCGCCTGCATAACGTCCTCCAGGGTAAGGGTCTTCGCTCCTTCGGGTGCAGGTTTCTCGCCTCCCCTAGCGCCCCAGGAGTTCTTGTTGAGCTGCCTCTGGTTGGAGGGTCTGGTTGCCTTTGACGACGCCATGGGGAATAGAGATGTCAAGGATGCAGCGTGCAGGGTCCAAGGGGAGTCAGAGTGTGGCAGGAGATATGGCCAATGAAGGAAGAGGGGCGGCACACACTCGGCTCGTTAGTCCAAGTAGAGCGGGTAGATCAGTGCCCAAAGAATGGCAGGCCCCAGAGCTTGCAGCGGGCAGCTGCTATGGGTAGAGCTCAGGAGTGGCGCGGAGGCACGTAGGAGATCCGGGTAGGCGCCAGGAAACGCTGCAGGGCTATGACGGCTCGGGGCCACCCAGTCCGAAGATGGCACCACAGCAAAGGGCGGATCTGGGCCAGCAATGGCGCAGGAGCTTCTCGAGGGCACCCAGGAGGGTCAGGTTGCGTCTAGGGCTGCAGGTGGAAGGCAGCCAAACAAGTCGCCCAGCCTACAATTGCCAGTGCGGTACCGCCTGGGTCACTGATGCGTGCTGGCACAGCGTAGTTTCAGAGTGGAGCACCCCCCAAACGTGTTGATGGCACCAGGGCCATGGTGCACAGGCCTCAATGTCTTCCAGGATCGGCGACCACAGAGCAGAGTCACAGGGTCCAGGTTCCGATATCGGCACAGAAGTCCCAAGGCCATACAGGCCGATCCTATAAGCCTGCAGCGGTAGGGGGTGAGAGCAGACTGGGAGACAACACGTGCCAGTAAGTAGAGGCCCCACACCCAGGGCGATGTGAGGAGGGCCCAGCGATGCGCGAGCCCGCAGCAGCCGGAAAGCGGGAGGGAGTAAGTGTCAGCCAGGCGCAGCAGTGAGCAACCGGACACAGCAGAGGATCGGTGCTGCCCCGAGTCTCAGCAGGAGCCCAGCCTTAGACGTACCTCCGGTGTAGGGGGTCGCAGAATTGCAGCGATCGGTATAATACAGCGGGTCGGGGCACAGACGGGATCCACTCGGGAAGAGGCACCTAGCTCCCGCAGCTACAGGCCCAGAAGCCGGGGTGTTGAGTAGGCGGACCCCAGCGGAGGAGTCTCGCTGTGTCCGCTCGGGCCGTGTGGATCCGGCAAGGAACCGCCCAATCAGTCATAGGCAGCCCAGAAAGGCACTCGCAGGGTTCCGGTGCGTCGTAGAAGGGTCCGCTCCCCAGCTCCGTCGTAGGACAAGGCAGCAACAGCGGGCACGGTCAGATGCGGAGTCGGAGCTCCGATACGGGCACCATCTTGCCCCCAGCCGGACCTTCACCCAGTAGATGTGCTCCGCTTTTTCTTCCAGCACGAAACCAGTACAATCACAGCTCCAGGGCTGGCACTGAGGACTGCTGTGAGGCCCCCGTGGCTGTAGGGGGGACCTCAGGTCGGAAAACGGATGAAATGCGGCGGATAAGCAGGACGGGGTCGGGAGCCGCGTTACAGAGCGACCATTCCCGTCGGCTGCTAGCCACGCCCCCATAGAAATACACTCTTATTCAGGGAGAGCAAAGTTGTCATGTTTTATGGTTGTCAGAAGCTAATCCCTTCTTGTCTATCCAGGGAGGTTAAACTCCTCCTCGTTTATTCGAGAAAGTTTCTAGTGACCTCTGAGCTAGCTGGCAAACCTTAAGTCTAATATAGTCAGTAGAGACCTAGTCGACCTCAGTCTTACGTCTACACTGCTGAATATATTATTCCAATGCGCAGAGCCTATTGGGAATATAGGAACTACACTACATGGCGCCCAACGTTTGGTAAGGCGATAAATCTAACGCAAGACGTTAGAGTAACTCAGTCGTGCTTTTTCACACAGACCCTTTTCCCGTAAATACTCCAAAAGACGTCTGGAGTGGGTAAAAGGTTAAAATCCGCCGGAACTTAGTAGGAAGAGATTTCTATGTATAGTTTTTGGTTTAGTCAACGTTGAAGGATACAGTGTTCCAAAATATTGTGCACCTAATCTTTGTTTCCTTGAAACTTGATCTGCAACGAAAACCTTTCTGTCAGTAAGATGTCAGAAAGTGAAGACGAAAGGGAGGCAGCTAGAATAGCAGCTCAACTCCTAGCGGATGACACAAGTCTCCTGCAGAACGACCCAAATGCTATACTCATTCCGGTCAATATAAGGAAAACTATAACCCTTAAACTTATAGAAAATTGACTAACATCGAGAGGTGGTACAGTCATATTCGTAATTGAGGCCCATGAATATCGGCAGACAGAGGTATCCTATTCATGGATAAACTTTCCAGCAGCAAACGCTGTCACACACGACTTCCACTATTACAAAATAGAGGATCCTCCGGAAGAGTACACTCCTTTCGAGGAGGTGGAAATCCCATTAAAATACCAAGAGCACCTGCTCTGGTTTAAAGGCGCCCTAAAACATAATAATCACATCACCAGGCTCGGTCCACTAGGTAGACCAGGAGCAACGTGGCCGGTTCTAGCCAGCTACACACCACATCGAGACATTGAAAAAATGTCAGTACCAGAACTTTTAGCCCAGCTAAAAATACTAATTAAAATACATAGACAATTAGTCCAATGTGTAATGCGGACTTCAACAGTCCAACCAGCTATTAACATTCCACAGCTGACCCCTCATCAGGGGAACACAAACAAAATTACACCACAGAACATACAATCATGTCTGGGTAAAGTACCTGCAAAACGGGAACAAATTCCATTCTGGTTAGCACAAAAAATCACTCAAATAGAGGCAGTATTTCCGGATACTACCCCTACTGAGAAACACAGAATTCTGACTATCTGTCTTCCAATGGGGATCGCACCACATGTGGAGGACTGTGACACTTGGGGCACAGTCTTTGCTTCCATTTACACAAAAACACATGGTGTTCCGTATATGGCGATAATACCAGATGTGCTAAGACAGATTCAAAATGAATACGGTCCAGAACCTGCTTTAACTCTGGGTATGAAACTACTGAAAGACTTCAAGCAGGTCTCGGCAATATTATTAGCCAACATAAAAGGAGAAGCAGCATCTGTGGCGATCCACCAGAAATTGAAAGAAACCGATATAGCAGACCAACCAATTGAACTTGCCAGAATCATAGAAAAGTCCTATGAGGAACTAGGAAGAGATAGTTTGGGTGGGAAACCAGTAAATCCCCAACTAACTGAAAATCCTGAAAAGATATTTATTAAAAATAATCTAAATACTCCAAAAAAGAGCTGGGATGGAAATAAACAATCCACTCCCAAAGAAAAAAGATTCCAGTCCAGAGGAAGGTCTCCTCGTCGGAGAGAAAGATCTCCGGACCAAGGACACATGTCTCCCCAGAGGGAGCCCTCTGAGAAAAGATACAACCTTAGAAATAGGGATAATTTGAAGAAACCTGATAGATATCAAGATATTGATACACGTCCCTCTTGATCTTTTCAGACTTCCTCACAGAAATCGGAAAGAAGAGGACGGTCAGAACACAGGGAAGCGCACGTCAAGTCCAAAGACAAGGAACCTGCTCATCAAAGTAAAAAATTACAATTTCCAAGAAAGAAGGTAGCCAGCCATAAAATAGTCAAACATGCCGAGGATACTGAGGACACAACTGAAAAACGGAGAGTGGGCCCAGACAATGCTAAACAGCGCAGCAGAAGTGACCATAGCTCGCAAGATCCTGATGAATCTTCTGGAGACAGTGGACACGAATGAATACATTCAGGTGGAAACTGCAGATACCAGAATTAGCAAACCTCATAAAATATACGAAATAACATTACGTATAGAGGGAGATAAGAGTAGGAAAGTAAGGGGTCTATTTTGGGATAATCTCTCCAAAGGCTATGACATCCTTTTAGCTGAGAAAGACTGGCCACCAGAGTTTGTCAGGGAGTGCCCTCATGGCGAAGAAATGATTATGCCTGCCTTCTCAAATCATATTCCAATTCATAAAAAATATACACTTGCAAGAAAGTGGGCAGTAGCCCAAGCTCCTGCATTATATAAAAATCATGTAGGATGGGATGAGGACTCTCCTCCTCACAAAATCCAGTTAAAATGTCAACCAACTGCACAAAGGCAGTACCCAATTAAGCAAGAAGCTAAAAAACAAGTCAGGGAGATCTTAGATCAACTTGAATACCAGGGGGTGATTGAAACATGCACCTCACAAATGAACAATCCTTTTGTTTCCTGTCTCCAAGCCAGACGATTCATATCGCCTAGTTTTGGACTACAGACACCTTAACTCATGTTGCAAGACATTTGCAGTACAAAATTCACACAGTGCAGCACTAATGAATAATATCGTGCGCAAAAAATACAAAACGACATTAGACATCTCTAATGGGTTCTTTTGTCAAAATATAGCACCTGAAAGCAGGTATTTGACCGCTTTTTCAATAATGGGTTCACAGAAAATTTCTGTTGACTCCCACAGGGATTCAAGAATAGCCCAGGATTATTCTTAGCAAGAGTAACAGAGTTACTACAAATATATGATGATGAGGCATTATCTTATGTCGATGACATCTATCTCACAGATGATGACTTGGATACTCACTTGAAAAGAGTGAACACCATAATACTTGGGTTCGCAGCAGAGGGTTACAAATTCAACTTTAAAAAGTCACGATTGCCCATCTAACAGTCCTGTTTTTAGGATATGAATTATCAAGTGAAGGCAAAAGCCTAGCAGACAATTTCGTAGAGAAATGCGCTGTACTCCAAGCACCAAAAACGCTGAAGAACTTACAATCAATACTAGGTTTCCTGAATTACAGAAGAACTTACATTCTAAATTATGCAGAGAGGGTTAAACCTCTCTATGAATTAATAAAACCTGATTTCAAACCAATCAATTGGACTAAAAAACACACAGAAAATTTGAGATCATTGCAAACAGACATGTTAGCTAAAACAAAATTGCAAACTCGCGATAACACACGCAACCTTGTAATCCGAGTCATCCCAGGAAGATGCGGATTCACGTACCTGACCTCTAATGAGGGAGAAACGGTACCAATAGCTTACAAATCACATTTGTACACACAAGCTGAAAAAACATTCAGTCTTACAGAAAACATGTAAATGCGGTTCAAACAGCTGTAGCAAAAGAAAGAGCCCAAGCCGAAGGCAAAAGGATAACTGTTTTGACAGCAGAATCAGCCTTTGAGGCATTAACAAGTCCACGCAATTTAACTACCGTGGCATTAGATCCAAGATGGATACAATGGGAAAATTCTCTTGCTACAGAAAAAGTGAAATACTATTTTGACCCGGAAATGAAAAAACTGAAAGATCTAGTATATGAAGAAGAATATTCTCTGCCAATCGAAAGTCTACCTCTCCAACAGTACACATGTGTAATCTACATGGACAGATTTGCACAACATTACGATGTAGAGAAAAAATCCTACAAATCTGCGTGCGCGATTGTTAAAGGTCGCTGGCGCTGTGGTAAATTCAGACCTAAAATAACAAAAACTGAATCACTGGGAAACTGTTCAACTCAGCGAGCTGAAATCAGATCTTTAAAGATGGCGCTCGAAAATGCCGATCGCGAATTCCCCACACTAATAGTGTGCGATTCGCATTACTGCGTCAAATCTTACAAAATGACTTGCAGAACTGGGTTCAAAATGGTTACAAAGATGACACCGGTGCCACAATAAAGCATAAATGGCTTTGGGAACAGGTAGTTCTTTTGCAGAAAGAACTACGAAAGACTCACGTGATACACACACTGAGTCATCAGCGTGATGGCGTTCACGTTGCAGGGAATTCATTGGCTGATACAGCCACAGCGGAAGCAACTAACCCGGCTTCTGTAGCCACAAAAAAGCATTCAGAAAAATACATAGACGGGGAAACCATGCTGGCGGTAAAAACGTCTTCAAAAGGCGACTGTGCAGCACTACCCGTGAACTATCCACTCAATTATACATACATAATCGATGCAAACTCCGTTCCTTTTGCTCGAATCCCTGGAGTGGGGGATAGAGTAATTCCAAACACGAACAAGAGAGTCTTCTTGATTGAAGCAGCACACATGGGTTTGGGTCTAAGGCACCAAGAGATTAAGGAATCTCTTAAAGAATTACAATCAGAATACTGGTGGACGGGGATGAGCCTGCAAAATTACAAATTTGCAAAGGATTGTCCAAACTGCAATCGAGATCGCAGTAATGAACCGGACCAGCCTAGTGCCAGGATACCCCTATTAGAAAGCATAAGGCTATCTATACGCAAAATTAAACAGGAAAAATGCGTCCCAGTTTATATTTTTTAAGACTAGCTTCACTTAAAATGTAGACACCAGCGCTCTGCTGACGCCAGAACTGTTATAAAAAGATTTGCGAGTCCATATCGGCAAACACGCAATTGGCATGCTACATTCTGACCAGGGTCCTGCTTTTAGCTCTCGAGCTTATAAGGAGGCCATGACCAGCATGGGCATTGCATTGCGGAACTCTTGTCCCTTCCATCCTGAGGGAAACGGGATTGTGGAAAGAAAAAACCGAGACATAAAGCAATCTATAACGGCGAGGGTATTAGGTTCGGGTGATGGGTGGGTCCAACATTTAACAAGTGTCCAACGTAGTCTTAACAATCTGCCAAGAAATTCTCTTAAAGGTTTCAGTCCGTACGAACTATTGTTCGGGACTAGAATGCATATTCAGGACCTTGATAGTCAGACTTCAGTGGTAGAAGAAAAATGCTTTGATATCAAAGATCGTTTGGCTATTTTACAGGACTTAAATGAAACAAGAAAAGCCCTGAGCAACACAAAGCTAAAACAGCAGCCAACAGCCACTGAAGAGAAACCACCTGTCCCAGCAAGGCCTGTCTGGATTCCAAAGATTGGGGATCTGGTCAGAGAGAAAATCACGGTGAAGAAGGAATTTGGGCCTTCTTACAGAAAACAGTACCTGTCTTAGCAGTCAACGGAACAAGATCAGTTGTACTACCGCCCCTTGCTGGTAAAAAGGAGAACCAAGTTGTATCCATCGACCTGGTGAAACCACAATCATGTGGCCAATAATAAGTAGTAGGCCAAGTGGACTCCCAAGAAATAGCAGAACACCAAAGTTTGCTACAATACAAGAGGTTCAAACTGAGAGACTAATCACATTTGATAAACCTACAGTAAATCAAAAAGGACTATTCCACAATGCCATGGAACTTATGCCTCTTAAAACCCAAATTGCAACAGTTCGTCGAGAAACACCTGTCTACAACGATGTAGCCACAGACTATGCTAATGAAACAAAGAAAATTCCAAAAGCAAATGAAAATCCGGAAGCGATTCCAACAATTGACAGAACTGCATCTGGCTACTTTATCAATTTTGATGACTTTTCTGAGGATCCAAGCGAGCCTGAAGAAACGCCAACAACAAAAAACTTTTAAAGACAAAGTAACTGAACTCTTTCATCAACTCAAAGAAACCTATCTGATTTCTCCATGGATTGAATTTTGGATTGTGTTAGGTGTACTTTTCCTCCTGTTTTGGCTCATCATGGTTCTTTGTTTGGGAAAATTCATTGAGGGAAAATATAGTACAATGGACACAGCAAGTCAGAACATCAACTTGGTCCTAAAGCCACACAAGTCATCTCACATCGAGAAAAGAGAACTATCATCAGTGAATGTTATAGCCAATCCAATACCCGGTGGGGTAGCTTGGGACAAAACGGATTACGAAATCTATGGCCCGGTCGAACTCTTGAAGTATCCACACCAATTTAAGGTTTCATTAAGTGACTTTGTAAAACCGAGCACATTCTCTGATGATTGGGACTTTGAAAGTATTAATGATATGATGTCAGATTTAGTTATGTCAGCAAAATTTACAGAACATGATTATTTACAGGGTTCATCTAATTATGAAGAGATGTACTGCTACAACCACTTTGCACACCATTATTTGCATAAATCTGCTCAACCTAGAATTTTTTTAAATTATAATCAATGGGAACATTGTGCAACTCCACCAAAAGGTAGTTCGAAAACATTTTATGAGAAATTCCCATACTTCTCAGGGTTTAACACAAGTGAAGCAGAAACGTTTTATTTCAAACTGTTAGAAAAGACAGGGGTGAAAACAATGCTGACAAATACTAAATTAATCTATTCAGAAACATTTTATGAAAAAATGACTACATTTGGTTTTGATTTTTGGAAAAACAACATTGAAACAAAACCCATCTGGGGCACCAAAGATTGGCAGGTCCAAGGTATAGAATCCTTATTTAGAGCCTGCATGATCCCAGAACAAATTATATTTTTGAATGACACAATTCAACAGACAACCTGTCTTGGCCTAGCCAAAATTAAAGACTTAAACAAACCGTCTATTCCAAAGCCAACACCTGACAGTAATAGCACTACAGATGTTGAGATAGACGTATCCCATAATTTTAACCAAAACAGAACACATCCCGATTAGAAAAAATGGTTGATCTGGCCCACAGACTCAAATAACTGTCAAGATAGATTCCTGAACAAAATACAGGGGTTCAAACTGACCAGGCCAGACCCTGGATACTTCCAGAGACAACATCCAGGGATAGTTACAACATACAGTGTAGGAAAACTCTGCCTCGAATGGCTACAAAAATCCACACTGGCAGAAATTAAGCAACACTTGACTTTACTTAAAGACGGTGCTGACTTGCGTGATTTCATAATGGGACCACGCAAACAGCGTAAAAAACGTTTCATAGCGGCCGGTATATACGCAGCTTACAACGAAGCTTGGAAAGAAACGGAAATTGAAATAGCAGAGAAAATACGAGAAATTGATCGTATTCATTTGGAAAAATCACTTTCTGTTGTGGACAATGGGTTAATGACTCTGTCTTCCAGAATATATTCACTGAACAGTATTGTATCATCTGCTATTGATATAATAGAGCAGGACTTACTAATGTTACAACACGGTCAGTCCCAATTACGTTCCATTGTACAGCTTGGCTGGACGTTGCAAAACCTGCGTTCAGGCTACGTACCATGGCGTTTAATCAACACAACGTCATAATTCTCTATCTTTAACCTTACTGATACACAAATCAGTTTGGCACAAAAAGGAGCAGAGTATACGATTCGGAGCATTGAAAAACTTTAGAGATTACCATTGACAATGTCAGAACGACCTGTCATTGAATGGATAATACACGGAATCATAACTATTCCGATAACGACTTTCCAATTTAAATACTGTCAAGAGTATATACCAGCAGGCCAGTATGAAAGGTTGGGTAAAGGGTACATTAAGTCATCATGTAAATTACCTTATACACACACATGTTATAGTGAAAAGGAACAGAATATATTTCTTAGTGGTAACAATTGTAAACGATCACTAAGTGGTATACTTCTGTGTCAAGGTATTAACTTGCATGGGGCCTGTGAGGGGACTTCAAATAACCTTTCATGTCACCAGCATGGCACACCTGCAACACGAATAAAGCCATTCTTTAGACGGCTTTCTAACGGGAGCTATTTTCTAATAGTGGACCACAGATGTTGTGGCATGGTGCCAGGAAAAGCTTATCTAGTGAGCGTTAGTTCCATGGTCACTAACTGTATGAAAGTATTGTATCCAAACAATACTCCAGAGAGGGAGGCGAAAATTTGGCCCTTTTTGAATATCTCTTCTATTCGAATTGATACTTTAAGCAGAATGAAGTCTGTTCTTTTGCAGACAACTGTGCCCTTGACGTCATCAAAAGAAACGTATGATCTGCAAGTTGCAAGGACAACGGCAGAGATACATACACTTTTATCAACAAATTGCCCCCTGCATTTCGCAGAAATGCTAAGCCAAATCCTAAATATGTCTGATACCAGTGGTATCCCACATGTATTTAAGACAATTTTTTCGGGACTGTTAACACCCTTCAAAACAGTTCTGGGCATTTTTCCTAATTTTGTCCATTCTGTCTTTGGCAGCCTACCACTTCTGTTGGGACTCGTAGCAGGCATTTTATTTTTGATACTTCTGCTTCGATATGACAAGCCAAGTCACAGAGAAGACTCCTGCAACGATGGAAGAAACGATCCTAGCTATACGATATTGGGACCGCATAACTAGTCCTTGGATTAGCCCGGCTAAGAGATCTGAATATGACCTGGTTTCTTTCATTTAGACCCGCTCCCAATCTGTGAAACTTGGTTCGTTCTACTCGCCCACATCCTCACTACCTTGTGGAGTGCCCCAGGGATCATCGCTAAGTCCGACACTTTTCAACATCTACGTGTCGGACTTGGCGAGGGTCATTAAAACTTATGGGCTGAATCTGACCACCTACGCAGACGACACCCAACTGGTGTTGGCGGTCCATAAAAATGGGTTGGCAGTGGCATCTAGATTCCAGGAGGCTATGCTAGCCATAGGCTCCTGGATGATTATGAACTGCCTAAAACTAAATTCTAATAAAACAGAGGTTATGACCTTTGGCAATCTGTCTCCGGTATGGTCTGACACTTGGTGGCCCACTGATTTTGGCCCCCCTCCCGTTCCGGTTGCCAAGGTGAAGAACCTTGGAGTCATATTTGACACAAAATTAACATTTATCCATCATGTTAATACAGTGACTTCATCCTCCTTCTTCACCCTTAGGAAAATTAAAAAACTTCTCCCCTACCTACCTCCGGCTGCAGGAAGAACATTGATAACTGCACTAATATTCTCAAAATTGGACTACTGCAATGCCCTCCTGATAAATGCCCAACAACAGGTTGTGGACAAACTGCAATTAGTCCAAAATGCAGCAGCGAGAGCACTTCTTGCTATTCCCAAACATCAATCTGTTTCTGCGGCCATACGTCAACTGCATTGGCTCAGAGTCAGGAGCCGAATAAAATTCAAGGCCCTCTGCATTGCGTATAAGGCTATTCACAATTCAGGCCCTCAATTTCTGATAAATGCCTTCAGGATCTATACCCCCACGAGGTCTCTCCGTTCGGCTTCCAACTACCTTCTTCCTCTTCCTCGCACCAGAACAGTTGCCTGGGGAGACAGACGCTTTTTGGTAGCCACGGCGAGACTGTGGAATACTCTCCCTCTTACCATTAAGACCAGTCCTACCCTCTGTATTTTTCGAAAACAGCTGAAAACATGGCTCTTTGATCAATAGTACCATTCTTCATTCACTGTCACTGTATAAATCCTCTGCGCCGAGACACCTCCGGGTATTTGTTGCGCATTACAAATCCAAAAAACAAACATAAACATAAACATCTGGCAGAATTGTATCTTACCTGTGCTTCGATGTATGCTGTGCGGAGAAGAATGCGTGTTGGACGTCTGTCTTACACTACCATCGGCAGTACCATTGGATACAGACACTTTGCTAAGTCCTGTAACGGCTCATGCATTGTTTTGTCCCCAGCGGCTACCCATCCTGATGACGGCATTCGTTGAGACTTCTACACTACGATTAGGTGGTGGTGAAGTACGAGATGAGAGCAGCATCACCCAGGTACGACCTTCTGTGACTGCACAGTTGCGGTTTTTTCAAAGTTGGTCGAACTCCCACCTGAAGCGGTGGACAACTTTTTTGCGAGTCTGTCTGAAATGATGTTCTCCCCTGAACAGAAAGAATAACTTTTAAGCAAACAAGCACACAGCCTTCACTGAACTCTGAATTAGGCCTTCGGCTTTGATAAACAAAAGCTACAGAAAATATTTGGAACTATTTTTTCTTCTTCCCCTGAAAGCAAAATGATTTTTCTCAATTCCAAAATATTTACTTTTTTCTGGCACTTGCTCTCTGCTTAAAGTAGAACTATTCTTAGAGAACAGAGCTTCTACTTTTAGGAACTCTAGAGACAATATATTACCTCAGCCTCTAGCACATTTACAATAATTGTATTTATATGTGATGGAATGGTCTCGCCCTTCTTTTCTGTATTAAGAGCCATTTCATGTGTAAATTTCGCAAATCATTCAGCTGATATATATATGCATCTTTTTTAAATGAATGATTACACTGCTTAAAAAACGTACAGTACCTATAATCATTTTCATGTATTTCGCATACACCATTTCAAATGCAAATAATATGCAAATAATATATTTTGGGGTGGGTTGGTATACACATGCACCTTTTAAATGTTTACTATTGCTTAGTTTTTAGTAATGATGGACATTAATTCGTGGAGTGGGTTTAGTGTTTTTATCTAGGAACCAGAATCGGTATTTCTATTTTATGCCCTTGTCCGGTTATAATCAATAATATCCATACAACGGCATAATAATCAAATCCATATTCAGTCATAGCACATGCTGTCACATTAAGCAAAAACTACTGGGTTCGGGCTCCCAACAGCACTGCTTGCCACAAGCAATATAAACAACAACTGAAATTACATGTGCTGCCAATCCTTTTACTCGCTTGTTCTAGATAGAACACCTGACTATTAAACAAATGTTCCTGACAACAAATGTCTGTTTGACTTTTATTTTATTTTGAAAAAAAGGGGGGGATTATATTTTTTTATTATTAGAATATCCGCAGATTTTTTCAAAGTGATTTTAGACTAAGTTTGTGACCTTATATACAATATACAACTCTTATTTTTACAAACATAGTAATACTTTTTGAATAGAACTCTTTTACAAAACTTTACAGACAACATATAGTACAATAACACTCAGTCACACTCCTCACAAAACCACACTATTGTTTATGTCACATTAAGCACATTAAGCAAGGCTACTTCCCCGGACTCCTAGAAAGCACAACGAGTTCTCAAAACAAACCAAACCTCCAGCAACCTGGAAAATCCCCCTTGCTTTTGTTTTGATTTCGTCCTAGAACTCCTGTAAAGCACTGTAAGAATGGCCAGTTCTTAGTGACATCTTTATTGACGTCTTATGTCCAACCTTACGTCAAAACCGGCACCTTTCAGGTATAAATATACTAACGTTGCCTTAAGCAAACACACGGTGGTGTTTTTGGAGCAGAGCAGCTATCTACTTGCCCGAGAGCCCAGCTGATGCGAGAGCCCGCGGACGCTGCCCCTCCTCTTTGACGCGCTGAGAAAGACGCTGTCTTTTTCTCCAGCCGAGAAAATCCAGCTCCGGCGTTTCCAGCCTACCCTTGCGGGTTGCTGGGATATCGAGCCCTGAGAGAGAGATACAAGACCTCCTGCTTTCTATTACCCAGGTACGGAGCTGACTAAACCCTTACAGAGAATTCTTGAATCAGATTCTTGGCAAAACAAACTTAACTTAAACTGCTACTTACTTACTCCTTCCCAAGTATTAGGCTTAGGTCAGGTACACCGGGGTAGGCGTATTTAGAAGCACCAGTTGAGTACGATTAGTCAATGTATATATGTATGTATATATTTTATCTATTTTAAAGTATCATATGGCTAAGAAACCATATCAATGCTTTTACAGTATTATTTTATAATCTTCCTTTTACTGTACGCACTTTACTTTACTATGAGTATTGCAATTGTGGCAATTCATTTCTCTTGTATGAGAAAGAAGACTGCTCAATAAATTACACCTTTTATTGAAAACGCCTGTCTCTCTTTTCTCTGCATTCTGGTGAAACTAAGTACGCACATTTGACTGAGTGAAATAGCTGTCTTTTGTTTTCACACGACTCTAGAGATACACTCTTATTCAGGGAGAGCAAAGTTGTCATGTTTTATGGTTGTCAGAAGCTAATCCCTTCTTGTCTATCCAGGGAGGTTAAACTCTAGTTTCTAGTGACCTCTGAGCTAGCTGGCAAACCTTAAGTCTAATATAGTCAGTAGAGACCTAGTCGACCTCAGTCTTACGTCTACACTGCTGAGTATATTATTCCAATGCGCAGAGCCTATTGGGAATATAGGAACTACACTACAGTGCCTAAGCTGATGAAAAGAGCCAGGTCTTAAGGTGTTTCCTGAATGCTAGGAGGTAATTCCAAAGTCTGGACGCAAGAGTAGCGAACCTGCGTCTGCCCTGACGTTGCAGTTTGAATGTTGGTGTGACCAGAAGAAGGAGATTAGTAGACCGAAGATTACGGGAAGGAATATACCTGGACAGGAGGATGTTGATAAATTGAGGGCTACGGACATGGAGAGATTTGAAGACCATACAGGCTGTTTTGAATTTTACTCACTGAGCAAGAGGGAGCCAGTGGAGTTGTTTTAACAGGGGCCTAGTTGACTGCCAGCGGGGCTGCCGGTGAATCAGTCTGGCATCCTGGTTCTCAACCAGTTGGAGACGTTTGCCCAGATAAAGAGGGAGGCCCAGGTAGATGGGATTGGCATCGTTGCAACATGCATTGAAATGAACAGTTCATCGCCAAAGACTTCACCCTACCTTCTTAGGCCACCTGGACAATGGAAGAACTCATAACGGGAGGCTTAGTACTTGGGCTATAGCTTCTTTCAGAGTTTTTTAAATCAGTTTTCATTTTTCTTCTCTTAAAAAATCTCATTCAGGTAGTGAAGAGAAGACAGATCTCTCCGTTATTCACACCGGTTTTACCTCCTTGAAGATATCAGAAGCATGCATTTAGAGTTTTCATTGTAAATACCAAGCTGTACGAGAAATGGTTTCCTGAAGTAAGGAGTGATCTGGATGGGCACCGGTTACTGCCTTTCCCCAATGGTGTAAAGGATCAAGGCATGCGGTTATGAATACCACCACTGCGTTGGGGTTCGAGGGTTTTGGAGCTCTGACTTAGGCATATAGGGGAGCAGTTCTCCTTTCACCAGCAAATGCGGATAACCACCTTTCACTTCCAACTGGTGACCTATCGTTCCTGTGGACCATGAAGAAAGAACCTACAGCCTTGCAGTATAAGAGTAGCGGTTCTAATTCCTGTCTGCACATTAGCGAAGAAGTGAATGCCTCTTGAAGACTGGATGCTCCAACCACTGAATGCAAAGAAACAGACACAGTAAACTTTCTATTTCTGTGAATGAGCATGGAAACATCTTCTAAGCCCTCCAATTCAGAGACGCATACTTTTCATCTGCGATACCGCACGGCCTCCAGCTCTACCAGCTAACAGTCTGTATCTGTCTGCCATACGCAGCCTGTTTGAATCTCAAGATTTCTTATTTTTAAATGCTCACCAAGTGACTGAACCACATCTGCCAAGAATTTAGGGATGTCTGGGTCTTTTTTCAAAATGGGTGATGGCTTTCCGATGTTTACAAGGATCATACCTGCGCACAAAGTAGCTTCCTTCAGTGACAGGGACTACTTTGGCAATGTGTGCATTCTGAGACCAAGAATGCTTTTATCGAATTTTTAGTTTTTAGGTCTCGCCTAGCGTATTGCGTAAGCAATCGCTATGCGAGAGATATAGAGAGCTGCTCCAGGAAAGCTTACCAAGGGGCTTTTGAATGCGGATTATTGACAGTTCATGTGCTCCGTGCGCGCACTCGCCATTTGCTCCCCGCCCCCCCATCAGACTTGAAAGAAAGCCGCTCGCACACCACCATTCCACCATTTGTATGAGCCTCTCATGACTTCAAAGGCTCCCACCCCATCAGACTGCAAAGGTATGCGCTCCCCCGCCCCTGCCACAGCAATGCCGAGAGCTTGTTTTTTTTATCTCTTCCTCACATCGCTGGCCTTCCAGGCATCGCTGCCATAATTACTTTTACTTTCGCGGCCATTGAAACACATGGGCTTTGATTTATTCTTGTGGTACAAGTTCTTCAGACAACCAGCGGAGGGCGGCTAAACCACTTCCATTGTAATTCTTCTCACTGGATTATTTCATGGCTTGTTTCTGTTTCGTTCTTTCTTTCACGTTTTGTTATTTATTAGCAGTGTTCATTCTTTCGTTATCTTTCTTTTTTCCTTTTTGTTTCATCTCTAAATTTCTTCCTTCCCTTCTCTCTTTATTGTTCCCCTTTTCTCTATTCCCTACTTTTCTCCTCTCGTCTCCCCTCCCCTCTCCTCCTTTCCTCTCCTCTTCATAGCTATACAAATTAACTTCATAGGGGCACTGCTGTTTTGCCCCGGGGTATTTTTGATGGACGCTAATTTCATTGTTTCTTAACGCCCATCTCTTTCCTCGTTTAAGGCACACCCTCACCCCAAGTTCTCAATCAAGCTTCTTTGATAGTTCAACCAGCGAAGCCCTCAATTTATTTCATTTTATTTGTAGTTTCATATAGCGCGATCTCAACCCGTATTGGATCGCTTTACATGAGCACCAATTAAGTTACGCAAGGACACATTCATTTTGTACTAGGCACGAGGAGATTACGTGATTTGCCCAAAATCACAGGATTCTGTCATTGAGTCGACGCCGAGGCTCAAACCTAGTTTCCCCACCTCCAAAATTGGTAGCTCTGTCCACAGCCTGCGTTATTTTAGGCAGTTCTTTGTGAGTGACAAAATCTGATTCCTCGCTGTAATAAACGTCTAGAGTAACAATTTAGGACCATGAACGTGCTCATTTCTGGCTCCATGCTTAGAATCACTAGTTTTGCAGCTATTATTACCCATAATCTTTTCATAACCTGAGGCTCTGATTAAGCTGGATTTTCTTTTCTGTTTGCTCACCAGCCAATAAAAACACGAACAGCAATACCTAGTAGAAATTTATAGCAAACAATAAAAAACGCGATGCAAAATGTTTACACACAACACGAGTAACATATAAAAATGCTTCTGTCGTAGTCTCTCCTTCTTTCTTTGCTGCTCACAGCAGCTGATAAGCCCCATTATCGTTATGTATCATATTTCATCTGTTAATGTGTATTTTCTTATTTTTATTGATATAGCTAACTTTTGCCCATTAACCCCTTCGCTGCGGGGGTTATTTTCCGGCTGTGCTGGGGGGGAGGGGGGCGCGCACAGCGCCTGCATGCTCATGACGAGCTGAGCTCGTCATGAGGCACGGCGCTCCTGTGCTCATGACGAGCTCAGCTCGTCACAGGTGCATTACCTGCCGTGGAACGCTCAGCACAGCAGGGGAATTCTCCCCGCACCTGAGCGTTCCACTGCTCATGACGAGCTGAGCTCGTCATGAGCACAGGAGCGCCGTGGCTCATGACGAGCTCAGCTCATCATGAGCACGGAAGAGGTTAAGCTTGCAGGGCTTCTCACTATCGGCTTAACGCCGGCTCACTCAATCACATCACAGTCTAGTTCGGGTTGTAATGTCCATCTAGGGGTGTTCACCTCAGCATCCCCAGGCTGTTATTAAGTTTTGGTTTGACCCTAAGTCACGTGACCGCAGTTGTTTAATAAAAGGAGCAGAGCAGCACAATCGATTGTTCTGCACCAGCTACGATCCTTGTTTGGTTTGTATTTGTTTTCTTATTCAAAATGCTTGATAGACCAATGAGTTTCCTCTACACTGCCATGTAGGTAAGCCTTGTTAATAGGAAGGGTTGCAGGAAGTGGTTCCACAATCGCCCGCCATTTCTGCTGGGTGGGTGGTCTAGCCAACTGGCACTTAGCATCCACTGCAGAAGACATGCAATAAGTGCATTCATGGCAAGTGTTTACTAATGCCTGCCATTGCTGCTCGGTCCAGACTACTGGCACCAGGCATTTACAGCGAGACACATGCGGCTGTCGGCATGACACACATTAAAAAGATTGTTAAGTGAGCTCACACTTCTAACATGCAGGTACTGTTGATGCTAACATAGGTTATTAAACCAGGCACGCCCAGGACTGAGTAAGTATGGCAAAGCTGGGTGAATCCTCTAGCTAGCATCACACTTAACCTTCCTCTTTACATGCAGTGAGGCTACAGGCTCGCCTCTTCACTGTGGGAACTATGGATCACTGATTAGTGTTTCTTTTAGTGTATACTGTCTTCTATTCATGCAATATGTTTAGTGTGATTGCTTTTGATCACAATTTATGTCCAGTGAATGTGTTCACATATTCCTCTTTTTACACAGCAATTGGATGCTGATCTTTAGGTGCATGCTCGAAAACTACGATACAGTAGATTTTGGATTTCAACACAATGGGCATTTTGTGACTGCTACACCGCTTTTAGGCACACAGGGTTTTACACAGTGACCATTAATATATGTACGCTAATTCTCACTTTTGTGTTGCAGATTTGGAATAACACAAAGTAGGTGTATGGTTTATATTTGGCATTCAGAGTGCATGATTGTGCAGCATTCTGCGCGCATTGTAAAGCACAGTTGGGAGAGGTGTGGCGCCGCGGCCAGGGCGACTGACTCCGGAATCTGGGGATCACGGTTCGATCCCCGGCACCGGCGGCAGATTAGCCCAGCAACATGTGACTCTGGGCAATAGCTTGCTTAATCTTCCCGACGGCCCCCAGCGCCTAGAGACCCTAACGGGTGATTGTGCGCTTTACAAATGTGGATATTTATTTATTATTTATTTATTTATTTGGGAGTGGTCTTGGTCTCTACCATGCTACCGCCTTCACTCTACCGCCCTCACTCTACCACTCTACCGCCCTCATGCCCTCACTCTACCACTCTACCGCCCTCACTCTACCACTCTACCGTCCTCACTCTACCACTCTACCGCCCTCACTCTACCACTCTACCGCTCTCACTCTACCGCTCTCACTCTACCGCCCTCACTCTACCACTGTACCGCCCTCACGCCCTCACTCTACCACCCTCACTCTACCACTCTACCACCCTCACTCTACCACTCTACCGCCCTCACTCTACCACTCTACCGCCCTCACTCTACCACTCTACCACCCTCACTCTACCACTCTACCACCCTCAATCTACCATTCTACCACCCTCACTCTACCACTCTACCGCCCTCATGCCCTCACTCTACCACTCTACCGCCCTCACTCTACCGCCCTCACTCTACCACTCTACCACCCTCACTCTACCACTCTATCGCCCTCACTCTACCACTCTACCACCCTCACTCTACCACCCTCACTCTACCACTCTACCACCCTCACTCTACCACTCTACCACCCTCACTCTACCACTCTACCGCCCTCACTCTACCACCCTCACTCTACCACTCTACCACCCTCACTCTACCACTCTACCACCCTCACTCTACCGCCCTCACTCTACCACTCTACCGCCCTCACTCTACCACTCTACCGCCCTCACTCTACCACTCTACCGCCCTCACTCTACCACCCTCACTCTACCACTCTACCACCCTCACTCTACCACTCTACCACCCTCACTCTACCGCCCTCACTCTACCACTCTACCGCCCTCACTCTACCACTCTACCGCCCTCACTCTACCACTCTACCACCCTCACTCTACCACTCTACCGCCCTCACTCTACCACTCTACCACCCTCACTCTACCATTCTACCGCCCTCACTCTACCACTCTACCGCCCTCACTCTACCACTCTACCACCCTCACTCTACCATTCTACCACCCTCACTCTACCACTCTACCGCCCTCATGCCCTCACTCTACCACTCTACCGCCCTCACTCTACCACTCTACCACCCTCACTCTACCACTCTACCACCCTCACTCTACCATTCTACCACCCTCACTCTACCACTCTACCGCCCTCATGCCCTCACTCTACCACTCTACCGCCCTCACTCTTCCGCCCTCACTCTACCACTCTACCGCCCTCACTCTATCACTCTATCGCCCTCACTCTACCACTCTACCACCCTCACTCTACCACTCTACCGCCCTCACTCTACCACCCTCACTCTACCACTCTACCACCCTCACTCTACCACTCTACCACCCTCACTCTACCACTCTACCGCCCTCACTCTACCACCCTCACTCTACCACTCTACCACCCTCACTCTACCACTCTACCACCCTCACTCTACCGCCCTCACTCTACCACTCTACCGCCCTCACTCCACCACTCTACCGCCCTCACTCTACCACTCTACCGCCCTCACTCTACCACCCTCACTCTACCACTCTACCACCCTCACTCTACCGCCCTCACTCTACCACTCTACCGCCCTCACTCTACCACTCTACCGCCCTCACTCTACCACTCTACCGCCCTCACTCTACCACTCTACCACCCTCACTCTACCACTCTACCGCCCTCATGCCCTCACTCTACCACTCTACCGCCCTCACTCTTCCGCCCTCACTCTACCACTCTACCGCCCTCACTCTACCACTCTACCGCCCTCACTCTACCACTCTACCGCCCTCACTCTACCACTCTACCACCCTCACTCTACCACTCTACCACCCTCACTCTACCACTCTACCACCCTCAATCTACCATTCTACCACCCTCACTCTACCACTCTACCGCCCTCATGCCCTCACTCTACCACTCTACCGCCCTCACTCTACCGCCCTCACTCTACCACTCTACCACCCTCACTCTACCACTCTATCGCCCTCACTCTACCACTCTACCACCCTCACTCTACCACCCTCACTCTACCACTCTACCACCCTCACTCTACCACTCTACCACCCTCACTCTACCACTCTACCGCCCTCACTCTACCACCCTCACTCTACCACTCTACCACCCTCACTCTACCACTCTACCACCCTCACTCTACCGCCCTCACTCTACCACTCTACCGCCCTCACTCTACCACTCTACCGCCCTCACTCTACCACTCTACCGCCCTCACTCTACCACCCTCACTCTACCACTCTACCACCCTCACTCTACCACTCTACCACCCTCACTCTACCGCCCTCACTCTACCACTCTACCGCCCTCACTCTACCACTCTACCGCCCTCACTCTACCACTCTACCACCCTCACTCTACCACTCTACCGCCCTCACTCTACCACTCTACCACCCTCACTCTACCATTCTACCGCCCTCACTCTACCACTCTACCGCCCTCACTCTACCACTCTACCACCCTCACTCTACCATTCTACCACCCTCACTCTACCACTCTACCGCCCTCATGCCCTCACTCTACCACTCTACCGCCCTCACTCTACCACTCTACCACCCTCACTCTACCACTCTACCACCCTCACTCTACCATTCTACCACCCTCACTCTACCACTCTACCGCCCTCATGCCCTCACTCTACCACTCTACCGCCCTCACTCTTCCGCCCTCACTCTACCACTCTACCGCCCTCACTCTATCACTCTATCGCCCTCACTCTACCACTCTACCACCCTCACTCTACCACTCTACCGCCCTCACTCTACCACCCTCACTCTACCACTCTACCACCCTCACTCTACCACTCTACCACCCTCACTCTACCACTCTACCGCCCTCACTCTACCACCCTCACTCTACCACTCTACCACCCTCACTCTACCACTCTACCACCCTCACTCTACCGCCCTCACTCTACCACTCTACCGCCCTCACTCCACCACTCTACCGCCCTCACTCTACCACTCTACCGCCCTCACTCTACCACCCTCACTCTACCACTCTACCACCCTCACTCTACCGCCCTCACTCTACCACTCTACCGCCCTCACTCTACCACTCTACCGCCCTCACTCTACCACTCTACCGCCCTCACTCTACCACTCTACCACCCTCACTCTACCACTCTACCGCCCTCATGCCCTCACTCTACCACTCTACCGCCCTCACTCTTCCGCCCTCACTCTACCACTCTACCGCCCTCACTCTACCACTCTACCGCCCTCACTCTACCACTCTACCGCCCTCACTCTACCACTCTACCACCCTCACTCTACCACTCTACCACCCTCACTCTACCACTCTACCACCCTCACTCTACCACTCTACCGCCCTCATGCCCTCACTCTACCACTCTACCGCCCTCACTCTTCCGCCCTCACTCTACCACTCTACCGCCCTCACTCTACCACTCTACCGCCCTCACTCTACCACTCTACCGCCCTCACTCTACCACTCTACCACCCTCACTCTACCGCCCTCACTCTACCACTCTACCGCCCTCACTCTACCACTCTACCGCCCTCACTCTACCACTCTACCACCCTCACTCTACCGTCCTCACTCTACCACTCTACCGCCCTCACTCTACCGCCCTCACTCTACCACTCTACCGCCCTCACTCTACCACTCTACCGCCCTCACTCTACCACTCTACCGCCCTCACTCTACCACTCTACCACCCTCACTCTACCACTCTACCACCCTCACTCTACCGCCCTCACTCTTCCGCCCTCACTCTACCACTCTACCGCCCTCACTCTACCGTCCTCACTCTACCACTCTACCGCCCTCACTCTACCGCCCTCACTCTACCACTCTACCGCCCTCACTCTACCACTCTACCACCCTCACTCTACCACTCTACCACCCTCACTCTACCGCCCTCACTCTACCACTCTACCGCCCTCACTCTACCGTCCTCACTCTACCACTCTACCGCCCTCACTCTACCGCCCTCACTCTACCACTCTACCGCCCTCACTCTTCCGCCCTCACTCTACCACTCTATCGCCCTCACTCTACCGCTCTACCACCCTCACTCTACCGCCCTCACTCTACCACTCTACCGCCCTCACTCTACCACTCTACCGCCCTCACTCTACCACTCTACCACCCTCACTCTACCGCCCTCACTCTACCACTCTACCGCCCTCACTCTACCACTCTACCGCCCTCACTCTACCACTCTACCACCCTCACTCTACCGTCCTCACTCTACCACTCTACCGCCCTCACTCTACCGCCCTCACTCTACCACTCTACCGCCCTCACTCTACCACTCTACCGCCCTCACTCTACCACTCTACCGCCCTCACTCTACCACTCTACCGCCCTCACTCTACCACTCTACCACCCTCACTCTACCACTCTACCACCCTCACTCTACCACTCTACCACCCTCACTCTACCACTCTACCGCCCTCATGCCCTCACTCTACCGCCCTCACTCTACCGCCCTCACTCTACCACTCTACCGCCCTCACTCTACCACTCTACCGCCCTCACTCTACCACTCTACCGCCCTCACTATACGGCCCTCACTCTACCACCCTACTGCCCTCACTGTACCGCCCTCACTCTACCACTCTACCGTCCTCACTCACTCTACCGCCCTCACTCACTCTACTGCCCTCACTCACTCTATTGCCCTCACTCACTCTATCTATCTATCGCCCTCCCTGTATCTATCACCCTCCCTCTATCTATCGCCCTCCCTCTATCTGTCTATCGCCCTCTATCTATCTATCGCCCTCCCTCTATCTATCTATCGCCCTGACTCTATCGCCCTCCCTCCCTCTATCTATCACCCTCCCTCTCTTCCACCCACCTCCTTCTCCAACGCCCTTTTCTCTTCTCTTCTCTGTGCTGATCTGCTGCTCTCTTCCAACCCGCCTCCTTCTCTAACTCCTTGTTCTCTTCTCCTGTCTTGATTTGCTGCTCTCTTCCAACCCGCCTCCTTCTCTAACTCCCTGTTCTCTTCTCCTGTGATTATCTTTTTGCTCTCTTCCATCCGCCTCCTTCTCTAACTCCCTTTTCTCTTCTGTGGTGATGATCTTTTTGCTCTCTTCCACCCCACCTGCTTCTTTAACTCCCTGTTCTCTTCTGCTGTGCTGATCTGCTGCTCTCTTCAACCCACCTCCTTCTCTAACTCCCTGTTCTCTTCTTTTCTCCCTCTGCTGATCTGCTGCTCTCTTCCACCCCACCTGCTTCTTTAACTCCCTGTTCTCTTCTGCTGTGCTGATGTGCTGCTCTCTTCCACCCGCCTCCTTCTCTAACTCCCTGTCCTCTTCTGCTGATCTGCTGCTCTCTTCCACCTCGCCTCCTTCTCTAACTCCCTGTTCTCTTCTCCAGTGCTAATCTGCTGCTCTCTTCCACCCGCCTCCTTCTTTAACTCCCTGTTCTCTTTTGCTGTGCTAATCTGCTGCTCTCTTCCACGCCGCCTCCTTCTTTAACTCCCTGTTCTCTTCTGCTGTGCTTATCTGCTCCTCTCTTCCACCCCACCTCCTTCTTTAACTCCCTGTTCTCTTCTGCTGTGCTGTTATGCTGCTCTCTTCTACCCACCTCCTTCTTTAACTCCCTGTTCTCTTCTCTTCTCCCGAGCTGATCTGTTGCTCTCTGCCTCCCCGCCTCCTTCTTTAACTCCCTGTTAACTTCTGCTGATCTGCTGCTCTTTTCCACCTCACCTCCTTCTCTAACTCCCTGTTCTATTCTCTTCTCCTGTGCTGATCTGCTGCTCTCTTCCACCCCACCTCCTTCTTTAACTCCCTGTTCTCTTTTGCTGTGCTGATCTGCTGCTCTCTTCCACCCGCCTCCTTCTTTAACTCCCTGTTCTCTTCTCCTGTGCTAATCTGCTGTTCTCTTCCACCTGCCTCTTTCTCTAACTCCCTGTTCTCTTCTCCTGTGCCGATCTGCTGTTCTCTTCCACCCGCCTCCTCCTTTAACTCCCTGTTCTCTTCTCCTGTGCTGATCTGCTGCTCTCTTCCACCCGCCTCCTTCTTTAACTCCCTGTTCTCTTCTCCTGTGCTAATCTGCTGTTCTCTTCCACCCGCCTCTTTCTCTAACTCCCTGTTCTCTTCTCCTGTGCCGATCTGCTGCTCTCTTCCACCCCACCTCCTTCTTTAACTCCCCGTTCTCTTTTCCTGTGCTGATCTGTTGCTCTTCCACCCGCCTCCTTCTAGAACTCCCTGTTCTCTTCTGCTGTGCTGATCTGCTGCTCTCTTCCACATACATCTTCTCTAACCGCACACACATACATACAACCACGCACACACACACAACCACACACACACCCCACACACAACCACACACACATCACCCCACACACATCACCCCACGCATAACCAAACGCACAACCACACACGCACAACCATACACATACAACCACCCGCATACAACCACATGCACACACAACCACCCACCCACACAATCACACACACACAACCACACATACACACATCCAACCACACACACACACACATCCACACACACACCTACACCCAACCACACAACCACACACACACCACCACACACCCACACACACCCACACACACAACCACACACACACACACACACACAACCACACCCACACAACCACACACACAACCATACACACACACAACCACACACACAACCACACACACACACAACCACACAACCACACACACACAACCACACACATCTATCTATCACCCTCTATCTATCTATCGCCCTCACTCTAACTATAGCCCTCACTCTATCTATCGCACCACCACAGCATCACTCAGGGGCACCACAACATCACTCAGGGACACCACAACATCACTCAGGGGCACCACAACATCACTCTGCGCTACCACAGCATCACTCTGCGCTACCGCACCATCACTGAACGCCACAGCATCACTCGTCGCCACCACAACATCACTCAGCGCCACCACTGTGCAACCATTCAACAACAACTGGTTCAAATATGTTCTCTCTCTCAAAGTCTCTACTAAAAAGGCTTTTGTGGTTTCAAATTCAGCAGTGTCATCACATGCACTCTCTTATTATCTATGAAGCTGTCCAATGGCTCTCTTATAGCTGCTTGGAAGATTTATACTTTCAATTGACTCTCTTTCAAAAACTATACAGGTAAAAATGTGCAAGTGCATGTACGATATTTTGTTAATTAGATCCATCAACCATGTTATACTTATCTGTCATTAGCCACCTTGCTTAACTCTCATAATGAATACAAATATAATTAAATCTAAGACATTTATCATTAGCAAAAAAAATAAAACAAAAATATATATATATATGTTCTCTCAATGTTTCAAGCTTTATTACAAATGTCACAAAAAGATGTTAATATTTCACTTCTGTTCTTGTATTTTCGTCACAATAAAATACACTGACTATAATCTTCACAAAAGTTATTTACAAAAGTTTAAGCTATTGTCATTATAAATTACAATAACTTTTATCTAAGTATTAATTATAAAAAAATATAAAAGCCATTGTTATTTGTAATATCAATACATCTAAGTCACGTAAATACCACACATATTGCAGTACAAATGCTATGGGTGTCACATTTGCGAAAGTTATAAGTATTGGCATTGTAAATGACAAAGCTATTAATTTCGCTATTTTCAAAACCAACACATAAATAAAAAATGTGTCATTTACAATACCAATAGCTCAAACTTTCCTAATGCGAGACCTATTGCATTGCAAATGCTTGTTTAATCTAACTTTCTGCATTTCTGCACATCAGCCATCCAGCTGTACAAGATGGCTGAAAAACATTGACAAATCCAATAGCTCTTGCATTAGCAAGACGTATTGCCTTTGCCCATGCTTGTTTATGGCAGGGGGCTGTTTTTGCCCCCTCTGCCACTTTCTACAGCTTCATCTAGTAAGAACAGTAGGCAGAGGCGTCTTCAGGAGGGAGAGCAAAAAGAGACATTGAGACAGAGGAGGATAGGGGCAGTTCTGCTTTGAATATGTTGACCAGGCATGCTATTGGTCCCCAGTCTGGACCTGGAGCCATGTATCTGTGTCCAGGTCTTTTTTTATGTCTCGCCTGCGAACACTGAATGCGATCTTTCTGAGATGGGTATTGCTTAGTTATGAAAGATGTTTTATTGGCAGTGGTAGGTGGGCACCTAACACCAGCAAAAAGTCCACCAACACAGTGCTGGGTCCTAAATAGGGTCTCTGTATATTAGTCCCTTTCAGAACCCTTGGTAACTGACACCGAGCAATTAGGCTTAGCTTAGGAGACAGACATGTAAAGCATTCAAAAACACCAATACAGTTAATAAGTAAGACACTACATGCAATAAAAATACCACACCGATGTATAAATATAGGAAATATTTTTACCTTTAAATTGACACCAAGGGGCCGATTCTGATCCTGGATTTTTATTTTCCATACAAATAGGATTTGTATTTTTTTCCATACAAATTGTAAAAGTTCCTTCCAACCCGTGTAGTACGATTCGTACGGGAAAAATACATACAGATCGGCCCGATCCTTACAAATCGGATCGGGAAAAGCTGTACGACACGGACTTGTAAAAAAGACCATACAATTTGTAAAAAGGCTGTCCAACCCGTCAAGTACGATTCGTACCGGGTTGTCAGCATACAATTTGTATGGAAAATGGCCTGTATATGGGGAATGACTCGTACCGGGCACAAAGCGAACCCCTATACGCCTCGTACCCTGGTATGACTCGTATGAGGTGTACAGGGGTCCCCCCATGTGTATGGTGCGTACCCCAACACCGCGCATGTACGCACCGTACGTACGCGATATTGGGGTACGGTGCGTACATACACAATTTTGGGGTACAGTGTGTACATACGCGATTTTGGGGTACGGTGCTTGTACGGTGCGTACACGACCAGTACCCCTTCATCGCGTATGTACGCACCGTACCCCACTTTCCGCGTCATCCGTATGCACCGTACATACGCACCGTACCCCTGTATTCATGGGGTGTATGACGCGTACATGAGGGAGTCTGTCTCATACTGTTTTCGATGCGTACAAGGTTTTTCCGGCACTTTTTGGCTCTTGTAAAAAAAGAGCCGTATGGAGTGCCGTTTGTACGAATCGTACTTGCCGGGTTGTAAACTGCTGCCGGGAATACATGGGAACGTCGCGTACAGAGCAATCCGAATCGGAATCGCTTGTATATACGAGTTGTATGGTCTTTTTTACAATTTGTATGGAGTGCGTCTATTTGTACAGATCGTACTTACTAGGTTGTAGGGGTCTCCTTACAAGTACGAGTTGTATGGAGAAAACGCTCCATACCACGATTTGTACAGCGTTTTTCCAGGATCGGAATCGGCCCCCTTATGACCAAAATCCAATGAAGGGAACGGTGATATGAATTTTCAAAGAATAAACACTTAGTGCCACTTCTGGACATCTGGGGGCCGATTCTGATCCTGGATTTTTATTTTCCATACAAATAGGATTTGTATTTTTTTCCATACAAATTGTAAAAGTTCCTTCCAACCCGTGTAGTACGATTCGTACGGGAAAAATACATACAGATCGGCCCGATCCTTACTAATCGGATCGGGAAAAGCTGTACGACACAGACTTGTAAAAAAGACCATACAATTTGTAAAAAGGCTGTCCAACCCATCAAGTACGATTGGTACCGGGTTGTCAGCATACGATTTGTATGGAAAATGGCATGTATACGGGGAATGACTCGTACTGGGCCACAAAGCGAACCCCTATATGCCTCGTACCCTGGTATGACTCGTTCTGGGGGTACGCCTCATACCGGGGTATGGGTCGTATAGGGGTATGAGGCGTACAGGGGTCCCCCCACACAGAGGTGTGTGTATGGTGCGTACCCCAAAATCGCGTATGTACGCACCATACCCCAAAATCGCATACGTACGCAGCATACCCCAAAATCGCGTATGTACGCACCGTACCCCAAAATCGCATTTTTGGGGTACGGTGCGTACGTACGCGTTTTTGGGGTGCGGTGCGTACATACGTGATTTTGGGGTACAGTGAGTACGTACGCGATTTTGGGTACAGTGTGTACGTATGCGATTTTGGGGTACGGTGCGTATATATATGATTTTGGGGTACAGTGCGTACGTACGCGATTTTGGGGTACGGTGCGTACATACGTGATTTTTGGGGTACAGTGCGTACGTACGCAATTTTGGGGTATGCTGCGTACATACGAGATTTTGGGGTACAGTGCTTGTACGGTGCGTACACAACCAGTACCCCTTCATCGCGTATATGTACGTACCGTACCCCACTTTCCGTGCCATCCGTACGCACCATACATACGCACCGTACCCCTGTATTCATGGGGTGTACGACGTGTACATGAGGGGGTCTGTCTCGTACTGTTTTCGGGGCGTACAAGGTTTTTCCAGCACTTTTTGGCTCTTGTAAAAAAAGAGCTGTTTGGAGTGCCGTTTGTACGAATCGTACTTTCCGGGTTGTAAACTGCTGCCGGGAATACATGGGAACGTCGCATACAGAGCAATCCGAATCGGAATCGCTTGTATATACGAGTTGTATGGTCTTTTTTACAATTTGTATCGAGTGCGTCTATTTGTACAGATCGTACTTACTAGGTTGTAGGGGTCTCCTTACAAGTACAAGTTGTATGGGGAAAACGCTCCATACCACGATTTGTACAGCGTTTTTCCAGGATCGGAATCGGCCCCCTTATGACCAAAATCCAATGAAGGGAACGGTGATATGAATTTTCAAAGAATAAACACTTAGTGCCACTTCTGGACATCTGGTTTTGCTTCACCGGGACAAAGTCAAAGTTTGAGGCCTATTGCCTCGGTCAAAACTTTACCTTTGCACTTATAAACTTTTCTGGACCTGCCGTGGCCGTCGCTGCTCACCACTTGTTTAGATTTGGTGAGGGTTTGCTGGCTTTACTTTCAATGAGTTCCCAGCCAAACTCTGGAAGTCAGACCTACGGAGCCCTTCAGTGGGATGAGCCTGGACACGAGCCGGGTCGCAGTGGAAGGTGACCAGATTGCCTCTCATAGTCAGGTCGGCCACCTTAAAGAGTTTTTCTTAAAAAGTCTCCCAAACTTTTCCAAATATCTGGAGGTCCTTCCAGAAGGCGGGTTCCACATATCAAAAACACAAATCAAAGCATCTGGACTCTCCTAGATGGTCCTTGGCAGGCCGGGACTTCACTTCCCACAATACACTTGGTCAACCCCTTAAAACTCCACTAGGCGCACTCGAGGACGGGGACTTTGGCTGCTGAAGGGTCAGTTAAGCTCTGTTAACCTGTAGCTGCAGGGAGTCAACTCCTTACTCCTTCTTGAAGCAAGGCAAAATCCTGAGAGCTGCGGTCCCAGATAGTGCAGCAGGCGCAGTCTTCACCAGGCAAGCCCTTGTGTACAGATGAAGATTCCAGCAGGACAATCCTCCATCTTCTTGTAGCTTCAGGCTGCAAAACTCAGGGGCTATGTATCTCTCACATATTTAATCTCAGCTTCTGGGCATCAGGAGAGGGGCACTCCTGACCAATAGGATGCAAGGTGCCACACAGACGCATGCTCACTTCCTCCAAAGTGTGGCATCTCTTGTTCCAGAGAGCACTATTCCTCCAAAATCCATCTTGGCTAAAATCTCAGCAGAGCGGTAAGAGCTAACTAAACCAACTCTCAGTGTGGCTGGTTTCCATTGCTCTCCTCCCTATAATATCTGCAAATTCCTTCCTAAAGCCTGCCAGCTGGCTGGGGCACAGGGGACAGGGGTGGGTAGGCTTGGCATTCCCTGTCTGTTCTATCCTCCTTTGAAGCCTCATGCTTTATGACCCCTCTCCCCTGTCCTGGCATTTCTGGGTAGCTGCAGAGCTCTCTCCAGCAGATAGCCTCCCCCTGGATAGCCACTTATCACCAAATCAAGATAGCCTTGCTGAGCCTGTTAGCACTGACCAATCAGGGAATACTGCATGAAGGCTGGATTTTGGCTGACAGACAAGAATGTGTTATAACTTCTTTTCTGTACAAGTTAGGGTAAATTCAACAAGAGCAATCTGTTGGATGTATCAATACCATTACGTTAAGTCTTTGAATGATATTTCATACTTTCTTAGCAATTGTTTTGTGCCCATAAAATATTGCCATGTTGGCCTATGAGGCCAAGTATCTACAATAAGGAAAATGAAATGTGTAATTCCTCCTGCACCAGGGTTTTTTAAAACCTCTTTTATCAGGTCCTTGCTCATAATTACAGGTCCCTCACCCCTGTAACACCGATGGGGAGACCTGGGGGTTGCCTAATATGTAAAAACTATGTAGAATAGTACAATTGGGGGTGGGGTCGCACACTACTCACACACCAGCGGTATTGCCCCATCCAGGGATGGCAAAGACAGCGAAGATAGCAGAGAATCGAAAGAAGATGCATCGCGGAACACATAACTACATTAACCATAGTCCTTAGGGGCGATACCGTCGGTGTGTGAGTAGTGTGCGACCCCACCCCCATTTGTTATGTAGAATAGTACTTCACAGTGCCCACAGCACCAAAGTCTACTTTGCATAGGAATTCCTACAATGGGGAAAAATAAAATGAGCAGTTCTCCCTCACCAGGGTTTAAAAAACATATTTCATAGGGCCCTGCTTGTAGTTACATGACCCCCACCCGCCCCCCCACCTCTGGAACACCTAGGGGAGACGGGGTACCTGAAATGCAACATTAATGTAGATTATCTATTTCATAGTGCTTCTGCAATCAAAGTCGAGCTTGCAATGAATTTACTTTTTAAAAGCAGCACTGCAACCCAGGGCTACTTTTAAAATTACCTCAGGCTCTCAGCAATGTACGCATACATCCCTTACGCCATACAATGCCAAGCCCTATTATATACGAAGGACTTATAATTAGTTTTTCATCCCCCTACCCTATTACTTATTAGCAATTTATAATGTGGGTCACAACAATTAGAAGTGTAACTCAATGCATGTGCGTGTGCTTACCATAGCACTGGCCCTGGGCATGGCACAGTCAGAGTCCACTACCATCAGTACCAGTCAGCGCACCAAAAGAGGGGGGCGGGGGGGTGAACAGGCCAAAAGGGTGACTTTCTAACACCAACTATAAGGGGCTTTGATCCTACCTATTGCTTATCATGCATGGCTTCATTGTCACTCATCTTTACTGCCTTCTGATTGGGCCATGCATGTCGGCTTAAATTCCTCGTCTTTTGTGTGGAGCATGGACCAAGTACTGATTGCTTCATCATGATTAGTGTCCTTTCGCTGCAGCCGCTCGCCATGTGATTGAGGTACTACTGCTTCTTCCCCTCTCGTGCCCCCATTGCCCGTAGTGCTTCCTCCCCTCCCACCCTCTTCTCCGAGTTCCATCCACATAAAATCCATGTTGCTTCTTCCTCTCCGACCCCCCCACTGTTGTCCATGTTTTACCAGCGCTATGAGGCGGCCAGCGTCGGCCGCATTATAGCACTTTTATCTTACTGCCCCATTGGCTGTAAACTCTCACCCTCACGTTGTTCCCCTTCCCACCCTTTCGTTGTCACCCCACCCACCTTTAAAAAAAGATCTGACCCCATCATTGCGCCTTTTTACTATCTTTACTTTTAGCTTGCTGCACAGTCACTCCCATTACGGAAAACTCTATTCTCCATGACTATAGAAGTGCCTTCCCAGTGTGTTCGTGTGGTTGGAGTGTATGCCATTTATTGCAGTATTATCCTTGTACCTGTGTATGGTACCCTTTTGTAACTTGCACACGCCACTTTTCTCTTGTAACACACTGTTTGCTTCCTCTCACATTTTGTTTGCTTTAGATACTTGCACAAGTGCCACCATTGCCTACGTAACGTTTGTTCTTGTGCCTCAGTGTCTAGCATATATTGCAGTATATTACCTCTAATTGCAATTTGTTTTCCCTTGTAACCTGCACACTAGTCACTCTTTCCTCCTGTAATGCACTGTTTGCTACCTCATGTATTTTGTTGCTCAGAATTGTCACGTTTACCTCATGTAACTTATCGTCTGCTTTTGTAATTTTTTCACTTGTAATTTTCTGTTCCTTTTGTGAAGCGCTCTGACGCCTTCGGGTAAAGTCCGCGCTATATAAAAACGCATAAATAAATCAATAAAAATCTACAATTTAGCTTAGCTTAAAGATATTGCCATACAGGCTTTCGCACAGGCATTGCCTTTTCCAATGCTTGTTATCTCTTAGTTTCTCTTTCCTGTAAATCGCGGTGTTACATCCTGCACATCTCTGTACATAGTTTATCTATGCTGCTACTCCTTTAATAGCATGTGCCATGTTTGTGTTTCCTTTTGATTCTACATTCCTAACAGAGCTTTGCTCATACAGCATTCTCCACTGTTTGTCAGTTGTCACCTGTATCCTGCTGTGTCAGGACTTGATGCTGTGCTGTTCAATAAACCTTCTAAATACCTCAAGATTTCCTGGATTATTACAAATTTTGGCGACGAGGACAACCTTACTCCAGCCATCTACAGCACAGGAGCGGAGTTTGAACCCATTTTGGATCATTTTACATCTTTATCTCAATACTACTGGATTTCCTGCCTTTGAAGAGAACTTCCTGCCTTGGTGAAACTTTGCTCATCGTTCTCTGCAAGTATTTCTCAAGAACTACCTTTTATTTTCATTTATCTACTTCAAAATACCAACTATTGCAGTTTCCTGACCTTTAAGTCTGCCTGCATCTTTTGACTTTTGCCAATCTCAGCGCGACGTTTCTGTGTACTTCCATCTCCGTGGCAACCCCTTCTTTGTTCGTCATCGTGAAGCGGAGTGTCATCGCCTGGCAACCATCGGCATTGTTTACTAAGCGGAGAAACAACGTCACCGCAATGCCATTGCCCAACAACCACGTCTTCGGGATTCACGTCTGTTTCATCTAGCGTGTCAACGTCATCACGCTACAACGCCTTCACGCACGTTACGTGCCGCCATTTTGTTATTTCATTGCTTAGCAACACATCGACGACGGAATGAGTCCGTTTCTAATCGCGTTTCTTGCTGTTTTTCCCCATTTTTATTAGCGCTTGCTCTAAAAGTGAACCATCATTTTAGCGCTTACCTTAACTTTTATTTTGCTGTTTATTCACACTCCGTTTCTTCAAGTTTTCCGGCAAGTGTACTTCCAGCAACAGTTCTTCAAGTCTCAACTTCCACAGCACTACAAACTCGATCACCACAAACTAAGTGATTCCACATTGGCATAAGTACATTTTATTCAACTATTACTCTTATCTATTTGAGTACTCTGCATTTATTTTTTTCATTTATTTTTCTTTTGGTTTATTTATTTCATTCAATTTTTTGTTATTGTTGCTACTTAATCTCGTTCACCATGCAATTTGACCCCCCTGCTAAGTTCTTACAAGTTAAAGGTGACCCTCCCATGCCTTGGTCAAGGTGGAAGGAGGAGTTTTTCAATTATATGAAAGCCATTGATGGGGAGCGCATGGGATCAGAAAGAAAGAAAAGCATTTTGTTACATTGTTTAGGTTCTGAAGGCCAAGAAATCTTTAGAACTTTACCTCAATTTACTGTACCTAGTGGAAGTGGTGATTCTGTGAATGTTTATACCGAAGCTCTTGGCAGATTAGAGAAACGTTTCAAGCCCACTGCTAATATTGCCTTAAATCGTTTCAAATTCTATACTAGAGCACAGAAACAAGAGGAATCGTTTGATGACTTTCTCACTGCTTTAAGAGCTCTGACCTTACATTGCAATTTTGGTGCTATGGCAGATGAGATGATCCGTGATCAGATTATTGTTCATGTTAAAAACAAGAAGGTACAAGATAAACTTTGGTGTATAGGTGATCCTAACTTAGAAGAAACCATAGCCATCGCTAAGTCTACTGAAATGTCAGAAAAGTGGATGAACATAGTAGTTAAGCAAACCTCAAATTCTAATTCCAGTAAAACTATTGTAGAGGAAGAAGTTTGTACTGTTAAACCCAAGGTTGATGATAAAAATGTTATCCCTTTTCAGTCTAAATATAAAAATTCTGTGAGTATTAATAACAGAAGATCAGATTTTGGAAATTCATCGTTTTCATGCTACAGATGTGGTAGTAAATCACATATAGCTTCCTTTCAGGGCTGTCCTGCTTTAAACAGAACTTGCAATATTTGCAACAAACTAGGACATTTTAGTAATGTATGTAGGGAAAGAAGGTACAATTCCCAAGGTCGCTCTGGACGATCTATTATGCCCATTCCCACTAAAGTATCTTCTGTTAGCATTGTAGATGAAGTTAAACAGGAGGTTGAACGTGGATATGTCGTTTCTATCCTTGGATCAACCAGTAGGAAATCTCCTAAATGTACTTTCCACATTTCATCCATCGCTATCGAACTCATGGTAGATTCTGGATCTCCATGGACGATTATTACTAGGGAATACTTTGATGAAAAGTTAACTACAGTATGTAACAGTTCTGATTTACAACCCTCAGATATTTTAGCTGAAAGTTTCAATAGTAATGCAATTGACATTGAAGGTTTATTTAATGTTCTTTTATGTTTCAGAGGAAGGTCAGCTCAAATTAAGCTTTACATTGCCGTCAAAGGAATCAATGTACTGGGTTGGCATGATCAATGGGAACTTGGCATTACTTTAAATCCACGTGCCAAAGATCCCATTTCATTATGTAGTGAACAAGATATGATTAGTTCTATTTCTGATGTAAACGGGAAGGATAATGTTATTACTTCATGGAGTGAAAAGTTCAATAAAGTTTTCTGTGACCGTTTAGGTAGACTGGAAAATTTTGCACACAAAATTGTTCTCAAAGAGGGTGCAGTTCCAGTCAAACAAAAACTTAGAGGAGTTCCTTTAAATGTTAGGAACGAGCTAAAAGAAATGTTGGATGACCTACTTAAAGACAATATTATTGAGCCCATTGAATCGTCTGAATGGGTTTCTCCTATCGTTTTGGTACGCAAACATGACCAAAAATTAAGGGTCTGCATCGATTTGAGAGCCTTAAACTCTAATATTGTTATAGACTGTCATCCCCTTCCAAATATTAATGAGCTTGTTTCCTTGTTTGATGGTGCGCACATTTTTTCCACTTTAGACCTTAGATCTGCGTATCATCAGATTGAGCTTACTGAAGATTCTAAGAAATACACAGCTTTCATCACTCCCATGGGACTGTTTCAATACAGAAGGATGCCGTTTGGGTTGGCGTCCGCTGCCTCTGTTTTCCAACGCGTCATGTTTCAAATCTTCAGAGATCTTGACAAGTTTGTAAAATGCTTTCAAGACGATATCTTGATTTTCTCAAAAAATGAAACTGAACATAGTTCACATTTGAGTGTTGTGTGCAAAAGATTGGAAAATTCTGGGCTTACTCTCAAGGCACACAAATGCAAACTTTTTAAAAAGTCAGTTGAATATTTAGGCCACACTTTGTCGGGGGAAGGTCTAGTTCCAAAGAAATCAAATGTAGATGCTATTCTCAGTGCTCCATCCCCAAAGAATAAGGAACAACTTCTTTCTTTCTCCGGAATGTGTGAGTACTACAGTAAATTTGTTGTAAACTTTGCCACCAAAATGGAACCTTTAAGGAAACTTTTAAGACAGTGCAATGATTTTGTTTGGGAGACTGAACAAGAAAAAGCTTTCACTGAAATCAAACATGATATTGTTAATTCCCCAACTTTGAAACCCTTTAGAATTGGAAAAAAATGCATCATTACTACTGATGCAAGTTTATACGGTCTTGGGTGTGTGCTATCTCAGACAGATGGTATGCTAGAATGGAATGTAGCCTTTTCTTCCAGAACATTGAATGAAACTGAGCGCAGATATGCGGTTATTGAACGTGAATTGCTGTCTTGTGTATGGGCCATTGAACACTACAGAATTTACATTTGGGGCAGTGAGTTTATTTTAAGAACGGATCATAAACCTTTGGTGCATATCCTATCAGCTGGTGGTGGTTGGAACTCGACTGCTAGGATTGCACGTCTTTCATCCAAGTTACAGGAGTACCATTTTAAAGTTGAATATATTCCAGGAAAGAAAAATGTTACTGCCGACTGCTTATCACGCCTTCCGTGTGAAAGTAAAGCTGACAGTGTGAATAGTCTTACTGAAGTTGATTTTGTATTAGGCCTTACAGATCTAGTTTCTTCCCAATATCAAGATATTTCTGAACAATTTTGGATAGAATGCCAGAATAAAGATGAAAAATTTGTTAAGTTAAAGAAATACCTGTCAGAAGGTTGGCCTAGTAAGAATAATGTTGAATATGAGCTGCTACCGTTTTATAACATAGCGGAAGAATTATGGTGTGAAGGTGATTTGTTTTTCAAATCTGAGAAATGCATCCCACCCAGTGGTGTACAAGAGCTCATTCTCAAATTAGCACACAAGACTCATCCAGGAATCTCAGCCATGAAACGTATTATAAGACTTCATTTCTGGTGGCCTGGGATGGACAGGTTCATAGACCGCACTGTTAGAGAATGCGATGAGTGCTGTAATAGTGATAAGATGCTAAAATTACATATTCCACCCCTTAAGACAGTTAAATGGCCAGAGTGTCCATGGAGCAAGATAGCCTTTGATATTTCGGGGCCTTTCCAAGTTTTACCTGAAAGTTCACGTTTTGCGTTGGTCATTGTAGATTACCATTCTAAATGGCCAGAAGTAAAATTTGTAGCTAAAATCACTTCTGAAGTTGTTATTTCCTTTTTCAAAGAAGTTTTCGCTAGAGAAGGCTGTCCTTCAGTTTTAGTGTCAGATAATGGTGTGCAGTTAGTCTCCACTGAAATGAAACTGTTTTTACAATCCTGCAACATCAAACACATTTGTACATCACTTTACGAGCCACATGAGAACGGGCAAGTTGAACGCTTTAACCGTGTTCTGAAGGGTTTTGTCTCTGATGCTATCAAAGAAAAGGGGGATTGGCTGAACCGCATTAGACAGAAACTTTGGACTTATCGTATAACCCCTCATACCACCACTGAGATCAGTCCGTTCAAATTACTTAAAGGTAGGAATCCTGCAACTGACATGTGCCCCTGGTGGCTCAAAGAAAAATGTGAAAGCCTGGTGGAGAATGGTTTTGATGTCAAGGAAGTTGCGAGGAGAGTATGTGAGAAACAAGATAAGTCTGCAGTTTGGTACAACAAGAAGTGGAAGACTAAAGAACATGATTTGTGTGTTGGTGATTGGGTCAGAATTGCAAAACCTTACTTTGTTAGCAAAGGTACGAGTAAGTTTGGCAGACCCATTCAAATAAAAAAAGTCTTCAGTAACTCTATAATAACTCAGGACGGCAAGGCCTGGAATTTAAGTAGGGTTGCTAAGTGTCCTACACAACATGCCTCCAGGTTTCAACCTCATCTCAATGTAAACAGAGATCACACCTCTGACGGTGGGTCTGAGTATGGTTCTGACTCAGTAGCCTCAAGAATTAAGGATGATAGGCGCATCAGAAGAAGACCTATTTCTTTACAAGATTTTGTATAGTATGTTCTACCAAGTTTAGTTGCGTTAAGTTTTATACCTTCCACTTTCATTTAAAGAGGGAGGTGTGTTACATCCTGCACATCTCTGTACATAGTTTATCTATGCTGCTACTCCTTTAATAGCATGTGCCATGTTTGTGTTTCCTTTTGATTCTACATTCCTAACAGAGCTTTGCTCATACAGCATTCTCCACTGTTTGTCAGTTGTCACCTGTATCCTGCTGTGTCAGGACTTGATGCTGTGCTGTTCAATAAACCTTCTAAATACCTCAAGATTTCCTGGATTATTACACGCGGCTTTCCGTGAAATGAAGGCGGACCCCGAGGGGGGGGGCAGAAAGTGAAAGCCCCTTCGGAGCCGCCCCTCCGCTGACCAATGGCTCCGGATGAAGGGGTCGCATAACTGTCCGCTTTAATCAGCCAATCAGAGGAAGGCACGAACTTAGGTTTATTCCAAGTTTAGAGATATAAAAAGGTGCGCTGGGGGCTTTTATCTGGGACACTCGAGAGAAACCCGAAGCAGCAACGAAGACGAGAGAAAACGAGAGAAAGACGAGAGAGATTCCGTAAGTTGCATGCCTTGTTTACTGCACTTGTTATTTATACAGTGACGTTTCATGACCAGACGGTCACGGACTCACCTGTGCCAGTTCTGGGGGTTTAATTAGCGACCCGGTGCATTCTGGGGGTTGTAGTCCCAGTCCTCGTGTGGTGTACGCGTTACTCTGAGGCTGTCGGTGACAGGAATGAAAGAGTGTCAATGCGAAGTAAACTAAAGATTAATGGCACGGCCGGGTGGGGGCTTGCGGGGAGGGAGGGGTAAGAATATTGGGAGTAGACTCGAGGAGTCAAAACAAGCCATATAGAAAAAAAGTACCGATGAAAAATAGGAGTAACTATAACTGCATTTGTGTAGCGCTTCATACCCCTTGCCAGGCTCCAAAGCCAGTGGTCGAAGTGGGAAAACAAAAGTAGGGGAACTGTGGGTGGAGAATTAGGGGGCGGGAATAACCGAAGATTGAATCAGTGGGCGGAGTCAGGGGTGTGGCTAGAAATAGCAAAACATACCAATTTTTAGTACGTTTAGCATTTCACTGACCAGTTACAGCTTATAACATTATTTAATTAAAAGAATGGACTGCTCCTGCCTCGTTCACTGCTCCTGCCCCGTTCACTGCTCCTGCCCCGTTCACTGCTCCTGCCCCGTTCACTGCTCCTGTCCTGATCACCGCTCCTGCTCCAATCACTGCCCTTTTCCTTTCACCGCTCCTGTTCTTTCACCGCTCACGTCCGGTTACTGCTCTAGCTCATGCCACGTCACCTCCCCTGCCCCGTCACCTCCCCTGCCCCGTCACCTCCCCTGCCCCGTCACCTCCCCTGCCCCATCACCTCCCCTGCCCCGTCACCGCTCCTGCCCCGTTCACCGCTCCTGCCCCGTTCACCGCTCCTGCCCCGTTCACCGCTCCTGCCCCGTTCACCGCTCCTGCCCCGTTCACCGCTCCTGCCCCGTTCACTGCTCCTGCCCCTCTCACCGCTCCTGCCCCTCTCACCGCTCCTGCCCCGTTCACCGCTCCTGCCCCGTTCACCGCTCCTGCCCCGTTCACCGCTCCTGCCCCGTTCACCGCTTCTGCCCCGTTCACTGCTCCTGCCCTGTTCACTGCTCCTGCCCTGTTCACTGCTCCTGCCCCGTTCACTGCTCCTGCCCCGTTCACTGCTCCTGCCCCGTTCACTGCTCCTGCCCCTTTCACTGCTCCTGCCCCTTTCACTGCTCCTGCCCCGTTCACTGCTCCTGCCCAGTTCACTGCTCCTGCCCCGTTCACTGCTCCTGCCCCTTTCACTGCTCCTGCCCCGTTCACTGCTCCTGCCCTGTTCACTGCTCCTGTCCTTTCACCGCTCACGCCCCGTTACTGCTCTAGCTCATGCCCCGTCACCTCTCCTGCCCCGTCACCTCTCCTGCCCCGTCACCTCTCCTGCCCCGTCACCTCCCCTGCCCCGTCACCTCCCCTGCCCCGTCACCTCCCCTGCCCCGTCACCTCCCCTGCCCCGTCGCCTCTCCTATCAGGTCTCCTCTTCTGCCCCGTCACTGCTCCTGCCCCGTTCACTGCTCCTGCCCCGTTCACTGCTCCTGCCCCGTTCACTGCTCCTGCCCCGTTCCCTGCTCCTGCCCCGTTCCCTGCTCCTGCCCCGTTCCCTGCTCCTGCCCCGTTCCCTGCTCCTGCCCCGTTCCCTGCTCCTGTCCCGTTCCCTGCTCCTGTCCCGTTCCCTGCTCCTGTCCCGTTCCCTGCTCCTGTCCCGTTCCCTGCTCCTGTCCCGTTCCCTGCTCCTGGCCTGTTCCCTGCTCCTGTCCTGTTCCCTGCCCCTGTCCTGTTCTCTGCTCCTGTCCTGTTCCCTGCTCCTGTCCTGTTCTCTGCTCCTGTCCTGTTCTCTGCTCCTGTCCTGTTACTGCTCCTGGTCCTTTCACCGCTTCTGTCCTTTCACCGCTCCTGGTCCTTTCACCGCTCCTGGTCCTTTCACCGCTCCTGGTCCTTTCACCGCTCCTGTCCTTTCACCGCTCCTGTCCTTTCACCGCTCACGCCCAGTTACTGCTCTAGCTCATGCCCCGTCACCTCCCCTGCCCCGTCACCTCCCCTGTCCCGTCACCTCCCCTGTCCCGTCACCTCCCCTGTCCCGTCACCTCCCCTGCCCCGTCACCTCCCCTGCCCCGTCACCTCCCCTGTCCCGTCACCTCCCCTGTCCCGTCACCTCCCCTGCCCCGTCACCTCCCCTGCCCCGTCACCTCCCCTGCCCCGTCACCTCCCCTGCCCCGTCACCTCTCGTGCCCGTCACCTCTCGTGCCCGTCACCTCTCGTGCCCCGTCACCACCCCTGACCCGTCACCTCTCCTGCCCCGTCACCTCTCCTGCCCAGTCACCTCTCCTGCTGTGCCGTCACCTCTCCTGCCCTGTCAATTCTCCTGCCCCGACACCTCTCCTGCCCTAGTACCTCTCCTTTCCTGTCGCCTCTTCTGTCCGGTCACTGTGGTCACTGGTCCTGCCCAGTTCACTTCACTCCGTGTACAACATTGACAAAGGTGTCAAGTTCCCCACAGTACTCTGCTTGGGGAAAGCTCCTCTCTAATCACCGACTCCGATCTCAGGGGCACTTGATATGTGAAAAGACAGAGCTCTTGAGGCGGAAGCCGAGAGCAGGGAAAAACGCAATTTTTAAGATTACTTTAACCATTGTGTGTGTGAATACTGTGGCTCTTCATTTTTAAAAGACTGATTTTAAAACTGTTTGAGTGTGCTTTATAACTGTATTCTCCTGAAGCCTAACTACTGCCCCTTGACGATCGACCCCTCGCGCAGCTGAGCTAGGCGCTGAGGCGGGTTGAGGACAGCCGCCGTGAAACCCCAGGGACACGCCCACTGAGTTAGGCCACGCCCCCTTCGCTCTCGCTATAAAAGCGCGCGCTCTCCTGACAGCGCTTGATAAAAGACAGAGCTCTTGAGGCGGAAGCCGAGAGCAGGGAAAAACGCAATTTTTAAGATTACTTTAACCATTGTGTGTGTGAATACTGTGGCTCTTCATTTTTAAAGACTGATTTTAAAACTGTTTGAGTGTGCTTTATAACTGTATTCTCCTGAAGCCTAACTACTGCCCCTTGACGATCGACCCCTCGCGCAGCTGAGCTAGGCGCTGAGGCGGGTTGAGGACAGCCGCCGTGAAACCCCAGGGACACGCCCACTGAGTTAGGCCACACCCCCCCATCTCCCACATTTAAGAATGTGCTGTTTCCGGAGGTGCAGCGGACGGGCGCAGCGGGCGCGCCGGCGGTGCGCCGAAGGCACGCCAAAGGCAAGCCCGTCTGCGCCCGTCCGCGACCTGACGGGACCAGGGGCCACAACCCCTGCCCCCCTTACCATCCAGGTCAGGACATACAGCTCAGCCGCCATAAAAAAGATAAGGCCTCCTATTATGGCGCAATGTCCGCACTCCTTCCTTCCAGCCGACCTCCCTATTCAATGCCCTGGCTGCAAACACTCCTTTGACACCAGTGAGTCACCAGCCACGCCACAGGAATACCAGATGTACCTGTTAAACTGCCGATCTCTTCCTCGGCACAGCACGCAGATATGTCTACTCCTAGAGAATCACAACCCGGACGCTATCTTCTTGACGGAGACATGGCTCACGTCCCATTCAGAGCCAGACATAATCACCGCCCTACCCCCCGGGTTCCAAATCCATAGAATGGACCGGACCAAGGGAAGAGGGGGAGGCCTGGCTATCATTCTAAAAGAGAAATACTGCTGCCGCATTTCTACCGAAGCTATTCCTGAATGCGAAAGCATTGCATTCAGAATAGACTTCTCTGCGAACAGCTCTCTTTCTGGTACCCTCATATACCGTCCCCCAGATTCAGGAAAGCTGTTCCTGAGGTCTCTACCAGATATCATCGCGAATCGGCTTCTAACCCCGGCTAACTACACAGTTTTAGGAGATTTTAACTTCCATTTTGACTCCCCCACAGACCTTGTAGCCAGGGAACTAACAGAGGACCTAGCAGCTCTGCAACTGACTCAGTTGGTTAGGTCCCCCACCCATGAAAAGGGAAACTTGCTCGACCCAATCTTTAGTAACTGCACCGGACTAACGGTCGGGCAACCTACTCGCCTCCCATGGACAGACCATTTCCTCATCCCATTTACCTGGTCTACCACCAAACTTCCCTCACTGCCTCCCCGTCCTTTAACCAGGAGGAACTGGAAAGAACTTTCCATAGAGCCCTGGACAACTATCCTTGAAGGCTCTCGCCCACCCCCCTGTACAAACCCCAACCAAGCAAATAACAACTATGAGGGTTGGATCAGGAAATCGCTGGACATGATCCTTCCTCTACGGAAATCCGCTCCCAAGAGACTACACAAGTCTGCTCCTTGGTTTTCAGACTCCCTGAGAGACTTGAAACGCCTCTGGAGGAAAAAAGAGAGAGCCTGGAGAATAGATTTCCTCCCGGAAAAAAAAAAACAATACAAAGAGGCTATTAAGGCCTACAGAAATGGGGTGAGAACAGCTCAGTCCTCCTACTTTGCAGACCAAATAATGACAGCAAAATCTAAGCCCAAGGAAATTTTCCATCTGGTTAAAAAATGCATTACCGTCAATACTGCCCCCCCAGTCCCGAAATCGTTAGAGCAATGTAATGAACTTGCAGACTTTTTCCACAATAAAGTCAGTCAGATTTATTCTGCTTTCCCGATAACAGCTAACAATTCAACCAACCAAAGCCCCCTGAATAATTTCTCCCTGCAAGGACAGCCTATGCTGGACCATTTTCCCCCTCTAAACCTGGAGACACTGCAACAATTGGCAGTCCAAATTAAATCCGGGTCCCCCCTCGACCCTGCCCCTCCAGAAATACTGCTCCAGGCAGGCCAAGCCATCCTCCCAGTGGTGCTAGAGCTCCTTAACTTATCCATATCCTCCTGCACAGTACCAACCGGATGGAAGAGAGCCATGGTACGGGCTCTACTAAAGAAACCCACCCTTAATCCAGAAGATCACTCTAGCTACCGTCCAATTTCATTACTTCCCTGGGTAAGCAAGGTGCTAGAGAAACACATAAATACCCAGTTGACACAATTTCTGGAAAGCCATGCACTCCTGGACCCATCCCAGACAGGTTTCAGGCCAAAACATGGTACTGAAACTGCTTTGCTGGCAGTCGTCGAGGAGTCTCGAAGGATACTGGATCAGGGGGGATCAGTGGCAGTGATCCTCCTTGATCTAAGTGCAGCCTTCGACACTGTCAGCCATGCCACTCTGCTGAACCGTCTGCACAACATCGGTGTCGGAGGCGATGCACTAAAATGGCTGGAATCATTCCTGCATAACAGATCCTTCCAGATCTTCGATGGGGACATAACATCAGTCAGAAAACCCCTAGACTGTGGAGTACCACAGGGCTCCTCTCTGAGCCCTGTGCTCTTCAATGTCTATATGAAACCATTGGCTGGGCTCGTCGAACCGTCAGGCATAAAAATTGTATCATATGCCGACGATACCCAGCTAGTGGTTTCATTGACTCAGGAAAGCACCGGCCACACCTCAGGAAACCTGATGAACTGCCTAGAGGACATAAAAAAGTGGATGACAGGCTCTTCATTAAAACTGAATGGAGACAAAACGGAGCTCATGCTCCTAGGCTCTGCTCCACCCACTTTACTCCCCTCCATGTGGCCTGGTTGTTTGGGCACACCACCTACCCCCAAAGAGAGTGTAAAAAGCCTGGGAGTATGGCTGGATAAAAACCTCTCCTTCTCCACCCAGGCAACTAAACTATCTGCCATCTGTTTTGGCTTACTCAGAACATTAAGGAAGGTCCTCCCCCTCCTCCCAATGGAAGCCAAACAAGTGGCAGTTCAGGGCCTGATCCATTCCCGGCTGGACTCAAATAACGCTCTGTATGTGGGAGCCCCTGAGACGTCCATGCGAAAGCTACAGGTGGTCCAGAACTGCGCAGCCCGCGCGTTGCTGCAGATTCCAAGGACGCAATCTGCAAAAACCGCCCTGGTCACCCTACATTGGCTCCCAGTAAAGCAGAGAGTGGCATTTAAGGCACTATGCATCGCCCATCGAGCTTTCTGGGGGTCTGGTCCAAGGATCCTTAACAATCTGGTCACTCAATACCATCCTAACAGAACCCTCCGATCTACGGAAGCCTTCCTGGCCGTGGTCCCAAGAGTGCGGAGAGCCAGGACCGGAGGAAGGATGTTCTCCTTAAACGTCGCGAAGATGTGGAACACACTCCCGTTACAAATCAGGTCCAATCCCAACCTACTCTCATTTCGCAAGCAGCTGAAAACTTACTTGTTTGCTAGGCCCACCTAAAGCTCGTTCTCCATCACTCATCAGTTCTGTTTTTTATGCTTTAGCGCTTGGACGCCCATTGGGCAGCAACCGCGCTTTACAAATCACAATACAATACAATGTTAAAGGCAGAGGGCGGGCGCATTGTCATTCTAAAGGGGCTAATCTGCCTCAATCGGAATGACAATGGCCTGCCCTCGGTCTGTGCGAGGTCAGGGGGGGGCGGGGGCTGCTGCAGCCTCTGGAGTACAACAGAGAAGTGCGAGCAGCCCCTGGAAGCGGAAAGAAAAAAGTTATCATTTTAAAGTTGGACTATTCTTGCCGCCCCGGGACGCTTTTTTGAAAGCAAGAAGTAGGGGAACGGACTGAACAATTTTTTAGAAGTAGGGGCACGCCGTGCCCTTCCGTCCCCGCCCACTTCTATCACTGTCCAAAGCACTATACTGTGGGTTAGGCTAGTGCTTGGTTTGAAGGTTATTTGCTATGATATCTTTGTGGTTTGTGTGTGATTGACCAGCGGGGCGTGGTGCTCGGATCCTGTTTTAAGTTGTAGCATACCTGCTGCCAACTCGGAGCACAATCTCACAGTGTGAGGAGGGGGCGGGGCCTACGATACACTCTGGAACTCCAACCCCCCCTCTTCCCAACCAAAAAAAAGCCTGTTGAGGCTGGTGCCGATGTCCGGAAGGGGGGGTGGGGGTTACACACCGTAATCATGGACTTGGGCATTTCAAAGCCTCGGACACCGAGCTGGAAATCCACTATTTACAGTGGTTTTCAGCTCGTTTCCCTGCCACCGTGTGATATCGGCTCCTCACCTGGAGACCGTGTGATGGGAGCCGATTCCGTGTGTCGGCAGGTATGGTGGTAGCAGGCTTGTAGCGCTTAGAAGTGCGACAAAGCGCCTGTGGTTTGGTTTGCAGTAGTGGCTGCTGTTCACCCACCAAGCCCCACGCGAGGTTTGTTGGTTTTTTATTTATTTATTTATTTATGCGATTTTATACAGCGCGAACTTTACCCGAAGGTGTCAGAGCGCTTTACTTAAGAACCAGTTTAGAAACATAAGGACTTTAGATGACATGCTTTACATAAAGGATACAAACAGAAAAATTTGCAAATGTACAAGTCACATAAGGAGGAGATACAAATGGATATACTCTAAGAGTCACATAGGAATGGTAGGTAGTACCAAGGTCAACCGCATATACTAGTGATTAGAGTTATCTCTATATACATAGGGAAGGGATACACATGGATATACTGGAGTGGACAGAGGTCCACAGGATGGTCTGCATGAAAAGCCCCTCCAGAGGCTCCCCCCTCGTGCAAACCCCTTGAGCTAACAATACAACACACGAGGCCATAGTGTGTCCACTCGTGACGCTGCGGAGGGAGGGGATGGAATAGATTCAAGTCACCAAAGATGCCCGTCTTTATTTTATAGCTGAGGTTTATATGGGTTTCATAGTCAGGCGACGGATGGAAGATTTAAAATAAATCCCAGTTACCCGACGGTGGGTGCATTAAATGGAAATGTGGAAGTGCAGGTACCCAGTATCCAGAGTACTGTTTGCTACCGAGGACTGCCGGTGCTCTACCATCAGTGCGTTGCACCAGTGCCAAGAAGTACTGGCCCTCGGCCTATCAAGGTTAAGATGTGTAGGTACGGGTACCGGACAGCACCGGCCCATGTAAAGCACGGAGCTCACGTGACTTCCAGGATCTGAATTTGTTCGGATGTCCCAGTGTCTGGTGCGTTATGCTGTAGAGTGCACGTGACACGTGGTATAAGCCTCGGACCTGAGAGAGAAGCACGTGCAGGGGCTGTAGAGTAGAGAACCGGAGGAGAGAAGGCACCAAAGCAGACTCCGGAAGTACTGAATGCACAGGGCTGCCCGGTGCACCCACCTCATGGGCGAGGCTGTCCGCCATGTTCACTCACACATGGTTCATGGTGAACAGTGAGTGCACGGTGGTGGTGCTAGGACAGGGAGGGTAACGATGCATGGGCCAGGGTGTTCAAGAGCACAGGGACCGGTGGCTACCAGCCCAGGCACCTGGCACAGGGTGGCACAGCGCAGATGGGGCACCATGAGGGCATGGGACAGGGTTACAGAAGGGCAAGAGGGAAGCGTGTGTTTGGGGTACAGTGACTTTAGGGCACAGGAAGGGTGCTTTGAGAGTACATGGGGAAAGGGGTACAGGCGGCAGGATGACTGTTCAAAGAGTGGAGAATACATCTAGCAGATGGCACAGGGTGCCCAAATACACCAGTGCAAAAACAGCAGGTGATGGACAGAATGCAGAACAATGTCATACATTCACCCCAGTACAGATATCTGGGCCTAAATCCATCGTTTTTTTGCTCACCGTACCTATCCAGTTTGAACCCAGCCATATGCAAATCAGTCTGACCCTGTGCCTCATGGGAACAGTCCAGCCCGAACTGCTAAACCAGGTCCTCCCTGGACTGGAAACAAGCATCCTGGGACCGGTTTCGGGCTTTCAGCCCTCATCAGCCTGGATAGCTTGATTCCAGTCCATCATCCCCTTTTGTATCGCTTTGTTCGCCCTAAGTTGGCAGGGTATGCTCAGACGTGAGTCCCTTGCTCACTTGTGGGAGAGGTGTGGCGCCGCGGCCAGGGCGACTGACGCTGGAATCTGGGGATCACGGTTCGATCCCCGGCTCCGGCGGCAGGTTAGCCCAGCACCATGTGACTCTGGGCAATAGCTTGCTTAATCTTCCCGACGGCCCCCAGCGCCTAGAGACCCTTATGGGTGATTGTGCGCTTTACAAATGTGGATTATTATTATTTATTACTTGGCCACTGGATTCAAGATAGCCTGGCTGATGAGGATTATGAATCCAAAACTGGTCCCAGGATGCTTGTTTCCGGTCCAGGGAAGACATGGCTTGGCAGTTCGGGCTGGACTGTTCCCATGAGGCACAGGGTCAGACTGATTTGCATTTAGCCATGTCTGAAATGGGGTGGCAGAGTGGGCTAAAGAACGGTGATGGATCAAACCCAGATCAGTTGACTGGGGGTGAGTGTTTGATTTGCTCAAACACTCCGTCCATCATCCCCTTTTGTATCGCAAATACACCAGGGGCAAGTATGGCATAGGTGCACAGCACAAAGCCAATGCAGGACACAAGGGACAGGGTGAAGTAGGGCACAGTACAGAACATCAGGGTGCCATAGTGTGTCCATAAGACTCAAGGGATAGTGACTAAAGGGTGCAAGTACCTATGAGTGGGGAGGACCCATGGGGCAGGTAATTCAGCATACACAAGGGCTAAGAAGGCCCCATAACATTCTACCCTACCCGTAGACAGATCTACGGATGCTTGACCTCTTGAAGAAGGTTTAACGTCTCAAAGCACATCAAATAGAGCAGGGTGAATACACAACATATATATTTGGTGGCCTTACTGTTAGTAGGGGAGGCAGATCTTAGGACACCAGGGACAGGGTAACCTTAGCGCACATGGAACACGTGGGCTGCTTGGACTGAGTAAGATAAGATTGGCAATGTTGCATATCTATCAGTGTGGTCTCAGGGACCATAGCACAGGCCAGCTAAGAGCACATGGGAGAGGGAAGCTGTATTCTACACGGTTGTATGACGATCCATTGCAACCACTCTTATCGCATGCCCTTACATCGGAATTATTACACCGCATGTGCCCTTACATCGTGAGTAATCACATCGCATACCATTACGTCGCATTGGTATAGGCATGCATGTGAAACACCGCAACATCGCATACAGACACCCCGCATGGTATTACATAGCAATTTACACTCCATCCTCAACCCTAAAGCCTAAAACAGCCCCTATACTGAAAGTAGCCTTAAGCCCTAATGCACGCGACGTACTCGACCCTAAACCCTAAACCTTAAACCTTGTACCCTACAATATGGCACGCTAATCCTTCCCTAATCCCTAAGCCCTAAACAGTAATACAAGCCTACACTCCGACCTCAACCCTAAAGCCTAAAACAGCCCCTATACTGAAAGTAGCCCTAAGCCCTAATGCAACCCCAAAAACAGCACCCATTCTCTAAGTAGCCCTAGTAGCCCTAGCGCCACCCCAGAACAGCACCCATTTCCTAAGTAGCCCTAGTAGCCCTAACACCACCCCAAAACAGCACCCATTTTCTAAGTAGCCCTAGTAGCCCTAACGCAACCCCAAAACAGCACCCATTTCCTCAGTCGCCCTAGTAGCCCTAACGCAACCCAAAAACAGCACCCATTTCCTAAGTAGCCCTAGTAGCCCTAACGCCACCCAAAACAGCACCCATTTTCTAAGTAGCCCTAGTAGCCCTAACGCAACCCCAAAACAGCACCTCAATACCTGTTTCGCCGTTGTTCCCGCGTTGTCTCCCTCTCGTCTGTGTTCCCCGGAGGCCGCCATTACATCCCATCCCGTTGTGAATGCATGCGTTCTAAATGCGCATGTGACATAATGGCGTGCACAGACAATGCACGCGACGTACCATCGCGTGCGTTGTAGGTGCACGCGATCTAAACGCATGCGCTGTAATGCATGCGCTGAGCTGGATGTTTCCTATTCTACACGGCAAGAGGGGGGTTCTATAGGACACAAGTGGCTGGGTGCTCACAGACCAGTGAGACAGGGTGCCATTCAGATGCCAGAATCCCATTGACTACATGACACATGGAGAATGGACCAAAAGGACACTGTGACCGATAACACCATGAACCGATGATTCAGGACAGTCAATTCTCGAGATCCAAGTGTAATGGACCTTAATGAAGGCGGAAGCAGAAGAGGTGTTTAGTTCTGAACACAGACCAGACTGCAGCTGGTTGTGATAAGGTCCATCTTATTCAAGTATGGTAATTTAAAAAACTCTTCATTTTCACTAATATTAGCAGAGTGACATAATATGGTCCTGATGAATGCCCTGAACCTTTGAGGTCATTCAGTCAGAAACATGTTGATCTTCTAATAGGGAGTATCTATATCCCTATTTTTTCACACAGTTTTTTAATACTTATCCTGTGAAGACATCGATTAAAGTTTTTGGTCTTTCTCAAGAGATAGTTTTAATTCATACGTTTATAAATTCTTTTTTGCACTCTGCCCCTCACTCCAACCACCATTGGATGATTAGAACACCTCTCGCTCCTCTCCTACGGGAGAGTTGTAGCCCGCACTGTGCACCTTGCGGTCGCAGTGTGTAAGAGGGGACCCAATAATGAAACATGTCACCTTTGGGTGAGTGAGGGTTCTCGTCTTTAAGACAACAATTGTCGCTACATTCATTACTCTCTAGAAAAAAATCTTTCTTTCGGTACTTGTTGTGAGTATATACTATATAGAGTGGTATCGGGAAGAAATTATCTCCTTTTTTGTTACCCTCGCTAGGTGAGTTTAGACCGATAACACATGGACAGGATAATTATGAGTTCAGAAGTTTGGGTAACAGCATTTGGAGTAGGATGTCCAGCAACACTTGACGGCGCGTACTGTTCTTTCTTCCAGATGTGGTTTGGGGAATAAGTGAGGCGTTGTCCAGCTTTGGCAACATTATGTCAATAAATGTGGTTAAGCGGCTGATCTGTTGCTCATCTCCTTCAAGGCACTCTCTCTTGGACTGTGTCACAGCAGCCATCAGTCTGTGAAGCCCTGGTCTCTGTGAGCGTTTGTGATCTTCTACTGGTTTGGTGCAGATGTCCAGTCAAGTGTGATACAGATTCCAATTTGTCCCTACAGAGTCTTCAACAGAATCAAGAAAGTTTGGTATCCCTCAGCCAGCCGCCTCTTAGGTAAGCAATCGGTGCAAACAGAATTTCATGAATTTTGTGTGAATCCCTTGAGCCGATCAGTCCAACATGGCTGGAGCCCTCGTACTTTTTCCAATATAAAATGTTCTTGTTTAGATTGTCTGATTCTTCCCAGGTTTTTGAAAAGAGACATATTTGCTTGAATCTTTAGACAACCTTCTAAATTCATTGTGTTACAGATTGCTTAAACAATTCAGCTCTCCTCAGTTGGTTTACACCACTGTTTAAATTGTTTGCCTAGTGACATGTTTGACCCATGAAGTTCCCAGTAATTCCTGCCCATAATGAGTTTGTCCCCACCTATGGCAGCAGTAGATGAATTGCATATCCAAAGTAGGCGAGATGCTAACAGATCTAGCTTCAACTTGGGCTGGTGCTCACCCGCTGTCTTGTCCGCAGATAATGGTAAGATCTGCGGTTAATGAAGGGTGTGTGTGCGTGTGCGTGTGTGTGTATATATATATATATATATATATACATATATATATATATACATATCCATCCAAGAAAGAAGTGACTCAAACAGATATATTCACCAAAGAACAAAAATATATTTCCACTACAACGTTTCAGCTTCTGCCTTCCTCAGGTAGTTTCGAGATGGTAAGCTCAGTGGCTGCACAGATGACACAGCTGAATTTTCAAAAAGCATCATGAGTGAAGATTCCATTTGGAATGTGGAATCAATGCAGTCCTGAGAGTTCTTGAGATATGCAGTAATCAGGATGTATTGTCAGTAATGTTCAGTCCATCTGGATGCAATGATTTTAAACGATACATCCAGAAGTTTTCCCTGGAGTCCAGTAGTTCTTCCTTTGAGACATGTTCCACGGGAAAAATCTTCAAATCTGATAGTGAATGATCCACAAGGTTAAAATGATTGGCTACTGGCTGGTCAATTTTCTTATTAATTATTGCTGATTTGTGGTTCCTGAATCGTGTGCGGAGGTCATTCATTGTTTGGCCTACATATTGTTTTTTACAGCTTTGCCGTTGGCACTGAATCACATAAATAATGCATGTTGAGCGACATGTAAGATGCTGCCTTATTGCATAGGTCCTTCTGGTAACATAACTAGTAACTGATGATGTTTGTAAAAGGTATTCACACGTGATGCACCTTTTAGAGTCACAGCAATGAACCCCTGCATTTGTTACAGCTTGCTTGAGTTCAGCTCTCACAATAAGATCGTAAATTTGGAGCTCTGCGGTAAGCAATGACTGGCGGTTTTGGAAAAACCTTTTGCAACTTTTCACAAGTGGACAGTAAGGGAAATGTTTTTTGAATTATATTTCTGTAGTTGGGAGCTGATGGATGATAGTCAACTACAAATGGAGTTCTGTCACATTTGTTTCTGGCGTTGGTATTCCAAATAAGTGCTTCTCTGGGTCTCATGGGCAAACTAGAGAACAGTATACTTGCTACTTCTAGCATCAAACCACTGGTATGGCTACGATACATTGATGACATATTTATAATATGGAATGCAGGAAGTAGAACATTGGAACAATTTATGAATGAATGAATGAATGAATAAGATATTTATTGAGCGCACTGTGGCCAAGCGGCTTCCTGGCGCTTGGCCACAGTTTACAGCTAATATCAACAATATCCATCCTACCATCAAATTTACCAGCAGCAATACCAAACAGAAGCATCATCTCCCTTTTCTGGATGTGCTAGTCACCATTCATGAACACAAAATTACAACTGATCTGTACCACAAGCCTACAGATGCTCATTTGTATCTAAACTGGACTTCATGTCACCCTCATCACACTAAACTGAGCATCATCTACAGCCAAGCACTCAGAATAAGACGCATCTGCAGCAATGAAGAAGCCTGTAAAGACCATCTACAGGAGCTTGCTACATTATTTAGAAGGCGAGGCTATCCTCTGCATATCATACAGCAACAAATTGACAAGTCTTTGCAGTTACCCAGAGAAGCACTTATTTGGAATACCAACGCCAGAAACAAATGTGACAGAACTCCATTTGTAGTTGACTATCATCCATCAGCTCCCAACTACAGAAATATAATGCAAAAAACATTTCCCTTACTGTCCACTTGTGAAAAGTTGCAAAAGGTTTTTCCAAAACCGCCAGTCATTGCTTACCGCAGAGCTCCAAATTTACGATCTTATTGTGAGAGCTGAACTCAAGCAAGCTGTAACAAATGCAGGGGTTCATTGCTGTGACTCTAAAAGGTGCATCACGTGTGAATACCTTTTACAAACATCATCAGTTACTAGTTATGTTACCAGAAGGACCTATGCAATAAGGCAGCATCTTACATGTCGCTCAACATACATTATTTATGTGATTCAGTGCCAACGGCAAAGCTGTAAAAAACAATATGTAGGCCAAACAATGAATGACCTCCGCACACGATCAGGAACCACAAATCAGCAATAATTAATAAGAAAATTGACCAGCCTGTAGCCAATCATTTTAACCTTGTGGATCATTCACTATCAGATTTGAAGATTTTTCCCGTGGAACATGTCTCAAAGGAAGAACTACTGGACTCCAGGGAAAACTTCTGGATGTATCGTTTAAAATCATTGCATCCAGATGGACTGAACATTACTGACAATACATCCTGATTACTGCATATCTCAAGAACTCTCAGGACTGCATTGATTCCACATTCCAAATGGAATCTTCACTCATGATGCTTTTTGAAAATTCAGCTGTGTCATCTGTGCAGCCACTGAGCTTACCATCTCGAAACTACCTGAGGAAGGCAGAAGCTGAAACGTTGTAGTGGAAATATATTTTTGTTCTTTGGTGAATATATCTGTTTGAGTCACTTCTTTCTTGGATATTTTATTTCTTTGTGACTCATTGTATTCTTTGGGATCCAGATTTTTGCCCTGGCTGGCTGTTGTTTTCTTGTGATCCTTCATCTTCAAGTATATATATATATATATATATATCCTACTGGCGGTCACAAGTAGGTTGTTATAGTTAGGACCTTGTTTTTATTTAAAACTAGCAGCCCGTCCCGACGTTGTCCGGGTATGAATTGCTGCCGGCCAGTAGTATATTGTTTTGTAGGATTTCGTTTTGATAGCATTTCTTATCTGTGACAGGCCTGTGAAACGCTCCGATTCACAGTGCACTGCTGATGCACTTAAGAGTGTGCGTTCAGTAGTGTGTGAACTCGAGTTTCCCTACTTTATTTTTCCTTGCAATATTATATAGCGCAAACTCGACAGCATGGCATGAGCACAATTTACATTACAGAAGAACACATTCATTTGTGGTAGGCACGGGGAGACAAAGCGATTTGCCTGGAAGCACAGAATGTTGAGCTGATGCCGAGATTCGAACGTCGCTCCCCAGCTCTAAAGTTCGCAATTCTAGAACTTGTGGCGGGAGGTGTGTCTAAAAGTGTATGTCGGTGCTGGCCATCCATGAGAGAGACCTGTGCATTTTTCAAATCGGTGGTGAAAAAATATGAGTATGTTGCTGGAGATGTGGGCCGCCGTGCCACCAATGTACTTACCGGCGGAGGGTAAACACCCATTATTCCACAACTTTCTTTCCGCATACCATAACTCCGCATACTTTCATTACGAAAGTACCATGACTCCGCAATGCCATTATAACGCATGGCATTACATTTTATATGCTTTTACCACGCATACATTTACAACGAAATTAGTTGTAAATGCTTGAATGGTAAAAGCATGTTTTTTTTAAATGTTTGGATAAAGTAAGTATGGGTATAGGGGTATATGTTTTGGGGTACTGGTGTATATGTTTTGGGGTACTGAGGTATATGTTTTGGGGGCTTTGGGTATTTTAAGTGTTCAGATATAGTTTTGGGTTATGGGGTACAGGGGTAGTTTTAGGGTTTAGGGATAGGTATGGGTTTTGGGGTACAGGGGTATTTTTAGGGTTCAGGGCTAGGTTTGGGTTTTGGGGTATAGGGTATTTTTAGGGTTCAGGGGTAGGTTTGGGTTTTGGGATGCAGGGGTATTTTAAGGGTTAAGGGCTAGGTTTGGGTTTTGGGGTACAGGGGTATTTTTCGGGTTCAGGGCTAGGTTTGGGTTTTGGGGTACAGGGGTATTTTAGAGTTCAGGGGTAGGTTTTGGGGTACAGGGTTATGTTTATGGTTCAGGGCTAGGTTTGGGTTTTGGGGTACAGGGGTATTTTAAGGGTTCAGGGCTAGGTTTGAGTTTTGGGGTACAGGGGTATTTTAGGGTTCAGGGTTAGGTTTGGGTTTTGGGGTACAGGGGTATTTTTAGGGTTCAAGGCTAGGTTTGGGTGTTGGGGTACAGGGGTATTTTTAGGGATCAGGGGTAGGTTTGGGTTTTGAGGTACAGGGGTATTTATAGGGTTCAGGGCTAGGTTTGGGTTTTGGGGTACAGGGGTATTTGTAGGGATAGGTTTGGGTTTTGGGGTACAGGGTATATTTATAGGGTTAAGATGGGTTAGTGTTTAAGGGTGTTGGGGTATTTTAAGGAGTAAGGGTGGGTTATGATTATGGGGTCAGGGGCATTTAAAGGGAGCAGGGTGAACACCCAGAGCTGGAATGTACAGAACCTGGGAAGAAAAAACTATGAAATGTTGGACACAACGCTCGTTTTTTTTCCGCCGTAATCCCGCACACGCCCACGCCCCCAGCACACGCCCACAGCACACAATATGAGACATGGCATGCTGGCCGGAACGTACCACACGCCCCCAGCGTTTGTCACGCCCCCAGCACACGCCCACAGCACAACGCAGACACGCCCACAAGGGACTACTTTGCTGGCACGGTTCTTTTACCTTTTAAATGTATATGGTGGGCGTCTGCATAGACTATGTCCTTCTCTGCTGCAACTGCCCTTTCCAACGCTGTATTGGGTGTTGTGATTGGTGCTGTGGTTCCTGAGATTACCTGCCTCAAAGGTTTGGGCTCTCTCTTTATTATATTAGTATAGATAGCATTTTTTCTTTTGCCAATATCTTTGGCGCCATATTGACGAATCTTCGTGAAATTTTCAAAACTAATGGTTCACTCAGGTCAGCTACTATCGGGGTGATTCTTCAAGCGGGGAGAGACAAAAAAAGGGGGGTCCCAAAACACGTTTTCCCCATGTTAATTTCCATAGGAATTTTAGACAAAGCTACAGCCCGAACTGCTGAACGGAATGACACCAAATTTGGCAAAAAGATAGGACTTGGTCCAGAAAGCGACTTTTTTTAAAATGGTGTAATTTCGTTCAGTAGTTGCTGAGAAATTTAAAAAAAATGCATTTATCTGAGCACCGAGGAAGAGCCTCAAACCCTCCCGAGCACGAGCTTCATTCTGATTGGCAGCCAACACGCCAAACCAAAATGTGATGGCCGCCATCTTCTGACTCAATATCTGAGTCACAAGGAAACAGTAAAAAAATTATAAAAAAAACAAGAAAAGGGGGCAGGGTAAAACACCTTGACCCCCTAGGCCTGCTCAGGGGGCCCCACAAGGACCCCCAGGGCCCAAAAGAGCAAAACAAAAATCCTGCTGGATGCGCAAATCTGACCGAGAAAATGTAAAAAACAACAAAGTGCAGGCTCCCGCACTTCATTTTAATGAGCTCCCAGGTGGGCCAGGCCCAGGGGAAATATATACATTTATGCGAGGGGCCGCACAGACCCCCGCTGCCCCGGGGACCGCCACCTCATTGGGGCTCCCAAGCCCTGGGGACAACCACCTCCCCGGGGCTTCATAAAATATCAAGGGGGGCCGCAAGGGCCCCCCCAGTCCTGGGGGCCATCACCTATCCTGGGTTTGCATTAATTATTTGCGGGGGCCCCGCAGGATCCCCCAAGCTCCGGGAACCACCATCTCCCAGGGGCTTTGTTGATTATGGAGGGGGGGCCCCGCAGGCACCCCCAAGCAATCTCCCTGGGGCTTCAAACATGATGGGAGGGGGGCCGCACGGCCTTCCTCTTGGAGCTTTGGATGGCCCTGGGGACCTCAACGCCCCCAGGGCCGGCTCCTGCAATGTCTCGGGGTGCCCACCCCGGGGACATTGCCGTTTGCTGTGGCAGGGTGGGAGCCATCATAGCAAACACTTCCAAAAAGCAAAGCAGAATTGCTTTTGTGCAAGGGGAGCTGCATATCAACAGCTCCCCTTGCCGGCTCCCTCAGGAGGAGGGGAGCCGTCAGGGACCGTAGGGTCATTGTGGCTCCCCCACAGTCCCCAACTTGAGGTCCAGCCCCGGGGAACGGGGTCCCGGGGGGCAGGCGGCCCCCCTCCCAGGAAAAATAATTATACAAAAAAAATGGAAGGGCAGCCCAAGGCATGGGGTCCCCGGAGCCATAATTGGCCTTAGGATGGGGGCCACGTACCACGTAGCCCCCTCCCCCAAAAAAGTCAGAGTTGGCCAGGCCCCGGGGAAGGGGTCCCCGGGGCCAGAAGTGGCCAAGGGAATGGGGGCCACGAGGCCTTCCTCCCAAAAATGTTTAAAAAACATGCTGGCCGGGGGCTGGGGTCCCTGGGCCAAATAGTGGCCCGAGAAGAGAGGCCACTCGGACCCTTTCCTGTTTAAAAAAAAAAGAAAAGAAATGCTCAGTCCCTGAGGGACGGGGTCTCCCAAGCCCAAAAAATACTAAAAGTAGGAGGGAGGCCCTTCTAAAAATATTTTAAAAAAAGAAAAGCCGGCATCGGGCCGGAGGCCCCGCCCCCTCCTAGCACCACTTTGCAAACACGCCCCCTGGCGCGTTTTAAATTAGGTGATTAAGTCCCCTTCATTCTTGAGGGTCCCTGGGGGCCAAGTAGCCCACCAGGTAACTCCAGTAAGCCCCACACAATGGGATTGCTGAGAGATTAGGCCACGCCCCATTTTACACCACTCTGCAAATGCACCTCTTGGTGCACTGCTGGTGGGGCGATGAGGTCCTCTTGTGTCCTGAGGTGCTTAGGACACAAGTGGATTTCATCCCCCGAGCAGCACTGCACCAGGATGCCTAGTTTGCAGAGTGGTGTAAAAAGGGGGCGTGGCCTCGGACCGCTCTCAGCAATCCAGCTGTGAGGGTCTTACTGGAGGTACCTGGTGGGCTAGCTGGCCCGCAGGAACCCTCAGGAATGAAGGGGACTTAATTCCCCAATTTAGAACGCGCCAGGAGGCGCATTTGTTGAATGGTGGACAAAGGGGGCATGGCCTGTGTCCACCTATCAGCAATCCCACTATCTTGGGCTTACTGGAGTTAAGAGGTAGGCTAGTTGGCCCCTATGGACCCCCAGCAGCAAAGGAGACTTTAATCCCCATCCAAGAGCGCGCCAGGGAGTGCATTTGCAGAGTGGTGGGCAAAGGGGCCGTGGCCAGCTATAAGAACTTAGCAATTGTTTGGGACTTACTGAAGGTAATATGAGGGGTAGTTGGCCCCACGGATGTCCTTGGAGGGCCAACTATGCCTCTTGTTACCTCCAGTAAGTCCCACACAGTGGGATTGCTAAAACGTCTTCGGAGGCCACGCCCCCTTTTCCCACCACTCTGCAAACACACCTCCTGGCAGACTGCGAGATGGGGATGAAGTCCACTTTACTCCTGAGGGACTTTGGGGCCCAAGAAGCCCTCCTGGTACCTGCTGTAAGTCCTAAGCAGTGGAATTCCTGATCGCTGGTCGGAGGCCAGCACCCTTTCTCTACCACTCTGCAAACACGACTACTAGTTAAAGAAGAATTTGCAATGTAGTAGGGTTCGCATTTACGAGAGTGAGAGCTATTGGCATTGAATATATAAAAGTTTTTTACTAATGTTTTTTGGTGTGTAGTTGAATTATGTGGTATGTTGTGCAGTGAAATTATGTGACTAGAAAGTATGTGTTATATAGTGTATAGGAATTATGAATAGTGAGATTATGTGTTTTGGAGAGTAATTATGTGGTTATGTGGTATTGTAGTCTATGTTGTGGAGTGGTAATTTCAGGTTTAGTCCTCATCATTTCCATAGAAGCTAAACTATAAACTCAATGAGACACAAAAAAGAGGGAACCACTGAGGAGCACTTCTGGGCCTAGTCAGAGGTATGAGTAGGTCCACTGGAATTATGTGACTGTTCGGCTGCACCAATTTTCACATAATTACAATTTTTCCGCATTTGCCAAATATTCTCTCTTTTGCTGCCTAATCTGCAGATTTGAATAAAAAAAGCCTTGTTTCTAGCTCAATGGCTCAAATGTTCCCGAAAAAGCAGTTTCACGTGTTACAGTGTAGTGGAAGGACCTTTACGAAGCTGGAATGGTCTTGTGTTACTTATTGCTAAATGTGGGGGTTAATTTGGTCCTAATGGTGCACAAACCTCTCTTCTTTCTGTGCCTCTTTTGCCTCTTTTTGCTTTTCTCTTGCATCTTTCTGCACCTTTCTTCCTCTTTCTGTACCTCAGTGTCTTCTTTCTGCACTTCACTTGCCTCTTTCTGCACTTCTCTTGCCCCTTTCTGCACCTCTCTTGCCTCTTTCTGCACCTCTCTTGCCTCGTTATGTACTACTCTTGCCTCTTTCTGCACTTCTCTTGCCTCTGTAAACACTTATATTGCCTCTCTCTATACATCTCTTGCCTCTTTCTGCACCTCTCTTGCCATTTTCTGCACTCGTCTTCCGTCTTTCTGCACTTCTCTTGCTTCTTTCTGCACCTCTCTTCCATCTTTCTGCACCCTTCCGGCCTCTTTCTGTCTTGCCTCTTTGTACACATCTCCTACCTTTTTACGCACCTCTCTTGCCTCTATTTGTACCTCTGTTGGTTCTTTCTGCACTGCTCTTGCTTCTTTCTGCATCTTACTTGCCTCTTTATGCACTTCTCTTGCTTCTTTCTGCACTTCTCTTGCCTCTTTCTGCACTTCTCTTGCCTCTTTCTGCACTTCTCTTTTCTCTTTCTGCACCTCTCTTGCTTCTTTCTGCACCCCTATACCCTCATTCTGCACCTTTCGTGCCTGCTTCTGCACTTCTATCACTTCTTTCTGAACTTCTCTTGCTCTTTCTGCACCCTTAACACCTCTTTCAGCACCTCTGTTGCCTCTTTCTGCACTTCTCTTCCTTTTTTCTATACCCCTCCTGCCTCTTTCTGTACCTTTCTTGCCTCTGTGTGCACCTCGCCTATCTCTCTCTGCACCCCTCTTGCCTCTTTTTGCACTTCTGTTGGTTCTGCCTGCACCTCACTTGCCTCTTTCTGCACTTTAAATGCTTCTTTCTACAGCTCTGTTGCTGCTTTCAGCAATTCTCTTGCCCTTTTCTGCACTTCTCTTGCTTGGTTCTACAATTCTCTTGTGTCTTTCTGCATGTCTGTTACCTCTTTCTGCACATCACTTGCCTCTTTCTGCACCCCTCTTCACAATTTCTCCACCTCTCTTGCTTTTTTCTGCATTTCTCTTGCTTCTTTCTGCACTGCTCTTGCTTCTTTCTGTACCTCTCTTGCACATTTCTATACCCCTCTGACCTCTTTCTGCATCTCTGTTCCCTCTTTCTGCACCTTTCTTGCCTCTTTCTGCACCCCTCTTGCCTCTTTAAGCACCTCTGTTCCTTCTTTCTGCACTTCTCTGGCTTCTTTCTGCACCCCTCTTGCCTCTTTCTGTACCCTTCTTGCCTCTTTGTGCACCTCTCCTGCGTCTTCCTGCACCTCTCGCCATTTTCTGCAGTTCTATTGCCTCTTTCTGCACTGCTCTTGCTTCTTTCTGTACCTCTCTTGCACATTTCTGCATCCCTCTTACCTCTTTCTGCATCTCTGTTCCCCTTTCTGCACCTTTCTTGCCTCTTTCTGCACCTCTTTTGCTTCTTTCTGTACTTTTCTTGCCTCTTTCTGTACCCCTCTTACCTCTTTCTGCACCTCTGTCCTTTTTTTATGCACTGCTCTTGCTTCTTTCTGTACCTCCCTTGCTTTTTACTGCTCCATTCTTCCCTTTTTAGTATCCCTCTTGCATCTTTCTGCTGTTCTCTTGCCGTTTTCTGCACCACACTTGCCTCTTTCTGCACCACACTTGCCTCTTTCTGCACCTCACTTGCTTCTTTCCACACCTCTGTTGCTTCTTTCAGCAATTCTCTTGCCTCTTTATGCACCCTTCTTGCCTCTTTTTGCACCCCTCTTTTCTCTTTCTGCACCTCTCTTGCGTCTTTCTGCACCCTTTTCCATCTTTCTCCACAATTCCTGCCTGTTTCTGCACCTCTCGTCTCTTTCTGTACCTCTGTTGCTTCTTTCTGCACCTCTCTTGCTTCTTTCTGCACCCGTCTTTCCTTTTTTGCACCCCTCTTGCCTCTTTCTGCTGTTCTCTTGCCATTTTCTGCACCTCTCTTGCCTCTTTCTGCACCTCACCTGCCTCTTTCTGCACTTCTCTTGTTTCTTTCCACACCTGTTGCATCTTTCAGCAATTCTCTTGCCTCTTTCTGCACTTCTCTTGCTTTTTTCTACACCCCTTGAGTCTTTCTGCACCTCTGTTGCCTCTTTCTGCCTCTTTTTGCACTCCTCTTTTCTCTTTCTGCACCTCTCTTGTGCCTTTCTTCACCCATGTTCCCTCTTTCTGCACCTTTCCTGCCTGCTTCTGCACCTTTCTTGCCTATTTCTGTACCTCTGCTGCTTCTTTGTGCACTTTTCTTGCTCTTTCTGCACCCTTCACACCTCTTTCAGCACCTCTTTTGCTTCTTTCTGCACTTCTATTCCTTTTTTCTGCACCCCTCCTGCATATTTATGTACTTGTCTTGCCTCTTTGTGCACATCTCCTACCTTTTTATGTACCTCTCTTGTCTCTATTTGTACCTCTGTTGCTTCATTCAGCAAATCTCTTGCCTCTTCCAGCATTTGACAAGCTACTGGCTATGTTTGGTCTTTTTTATCTACTTCCCTCATAATGTTGTAGAATTCACTGATGGGCTTACAGTGCTGCCTATTTAGGTAAGTCCACATGCACAGCTCAAGACATAAAAAGCATACTCCATTTTGCAATTGAAAGCCCCCCCCCCCTCGATTTTTATCGGGGTTTCACTGAATGGGCCCTCGTACTCTGTTGTATTGATCCCTATGAAGAGCATGTAGTACATTAAAAGAATATAATAAAGTTCAGAACGAGATGAAGGAACATTTCATGCAGAGTGGGTATTCTCAGCCTACACTAGAAGAAGCCTCAAAGAAAGTAAGGGGATTCAACTGGGAAGGTGCTCTGTTCAACTCTTCAAAGAGGGCAAAAAAGAGGGAACAATCTAAAAAAGAAAATTCTCACAGATTTATCACTTCATATAATACAGAACATACAAAAGTTTGTCAGATCTTGTATAAACACTGGCACTTAGTGAGGGAAGATCCAATAACAGGCCTGGTGACAAAAAAGCAACTGCAGATTACTTACAGAAAATCAAGATCTCTGAGAGAATATCTTGTTAGAAGTGGATTGACTGAAGGAACCCCTAATAGGACATGGCCCAGTCCGAGGGAAGGCTTTAGGAAATGCTCAAAATGTAAAGGTTGCAAAAATTTTGAAAATATTTATTTATATTATTTATGTTTTATATAGCGCGAACGAGATCCTGAGGGATATCAGAGCGCTTTACAATAGGATGGGAGGAAGGACAGGAATTATTGCGGATTCAGAAATAGTTGCACAAGGTACCTAGGAGTATTGAAGTGAAGGGCTTTGTGTGCCAGAATGGTGATCTTTATCTGAATACATGCTTCATAAGGCAACCATTTGAGAGACTTTAGGACTGGGGATATGTGCTTGTTTCTCTTGAAGCCTGAAACCAGTCTAGCCGTTGTATTCAGTGATGCTCTTAATGGAGCCAGGGAGTATTTGGGAAGGCCACAGAGGGTTGCACTGCCGTGGTCAAGCCTCAGCAGGACAACTGCTTGCACCACCTGCTTGAAGTCGTTTTGCGGAAGGAAAGGTTTGTCATCAAGTGGTTTGCTCTCGTGCACACGCTACTGATGTGATTTTTCATATTCAGGTGCTTTTCCAAGGTGACTCCGAGCGATTTGTCTAAGTCTATGATGAGAGGAGTGCAGTTAAAGGCAGTGAGGTGATTCAACAGAGGTCAATCTTGGGGGTGTGGTTTGGAGGGGAGATGACCAGGAATTATGTTTTGGAGGTGTTGAGCAGGAGATGGTTCTCAGTTAACCAGTTTTGAGTAGACGTTAGGGTCGTGTTGAGTGAGATGATATTTTCCGGGGAAGAGATTTTCAAATAGAGTGGCATATAGTCCGCATACATATGGAAGAGAGTGTTTGTGGAGTTTAAAGAGTTAGCTAATGGAGCCAAGAACTGGTTGAAGAGGATCGGAGATAGGGTGTATCCTTGGGGAACCCCCTTGAGAACTGGAGAGGGCTGGGAGAGGGAGTTGTTTGCCTTAACCCTTTGAGATCTGTGGTGGAGGAAGGACGAGAACCATTGTAGCACCTGACCGGAAAAACCCATCCTATTTTTCAGAATGGCGAGGAGGTTGTCATGATTAACCGTGTCGAATGCGGAGGAAAGGTCAAGGAGGATCAAGAGGCTGGATTCTGTTTGGTCAAGCATTTTTAACAAGCCGAAAGCCTGATTGATGCTGGCCAAGGAGTTAGAAATTCTCTATGTGAGCACAGAGTTGGGATTGTACGCATTTTTCTACAAGTTTTGCTAGGGTGGGGATGTTGGAGATAGGACAGAAGTTATTGAGATCCGCTTTGTCTGCGTTATTTCTTTTTAGTATAGTATAGGCGATACCTGAGCTGCTTTTAGGCAGTTGGGGATCGTGCCTTGTGAAAGCGAAGCGTTTACAATCCTTGTCCAGGTGGGGATGAGTACATTCTTGATTTCTTTGAAGATGGCCGGGGAGTAACGGATCACTGAACTGGTTGGATGGGTTGATATTCTGAAGGATCTTGTTGATGTCTTTTTCATTAAGTGGGGTAAAGGTGCACCATGACGCATTGTTCTTGGTGATTGGACTGGTAGATCTGTGCTTTCCTAAGAGGTCATGGAGGGATATGTCCCTGGAGGAAGACCATAGAGCCTTCTTAGAGGCGAGGTCAATGGAGATGAGTCTTGCTTTCTCCGTGAAGAAAGCAGCAAGTTCATCGCAAGAGGGAAGGCTGCCACCAGGGTCAGAGTGGTTAGGACCTACTGCTGATTGCCGTTTGTCCAATTCGAAGAGTTTCTTGGGGCAGTTTGCCGCTTGATCCTTGATGGTGTCTGAAGTAGTCTGCCTTAGCACTCTTAATTTGTTTGTTGTAGAGGCTCCTAGCCTCATTAAGGAATTTTAGTTGGTCCGAAGAGGAATTGGATTGCCAGGGACGTCCGAGTGCTCTAAGGTTGCGGGGTTCCGTGTTTAAGTTGTCATTATACCAGGGTTTGGATATTTTTATTGAGGCATTTTTTTGTTGGATTGGACCAATGTCATCCATGATGTTGGAGATGGTTGAATTGTAGGAGTCGGTGAGTGACTGCACTTCAACCAAGTCGGCTTGGGAGGAGAGGGCCAATGTACAGTGGGCCGCTATTTCATCGGAGTTTATTGATCTAAGGTACCTTTTCCATATCTTTAATTTCATTGATTGAGTCATCCTCACCGACATCTCCCTGTTGATATAAAAGAGGATACAGTGGTGGTCGGACCAGTCACACGGGGTAATGGAATCCAAGGTGATGGTCTGCTCATTCGTGATAATGAGGTCAAAAGTTTCTCCTTTAATATGAGTTGATTGGTCACAGTGATAAGTCAGATCTTGATCAGTTAAGAATGACTTAAGGCAGGATACAGTGAGGTTGTTGGGGTTAGACCAGTGAAGGTTGAAATCACCAAGGAAGATTTGAGCCATGGTTGAATCAACGTTGGCAGAGATGATTTCCATTAGTTGCTCGGTGAGGGGGAGCTTGTCTCCCGGGGGTGGTAGATTGTGTGAAATTTACAGACCTGTAGGTTCTTGATTGAGATGCTAAGACAAATGTATTCACAGGACGAAGGGGTAGAGGACTCTTAATTGAGAGATCAAGAGTATGTTACTGTGAATACAGCCTAGGCCACCACCCAACTTCCAGATTCTGTCTATCCTAATTATGTTGTGAGTGGGAGGAACTAGGAGGTCTAAGATAGGAGTGGAAGAGGGGTTTAGTCAAGTTTCAGTGAGCATGATAATGTCTAAGTCCTTGTGTTGGATGAGGTCGAAGATATCGGAGGCATGTTTACTTGCTGATCTGCAATTAAGTAATACAAATTTAAGTTGTAACGGATTAGTGGAGGAAGGCATCTGGGTGACGGTCACACGAGTGAGGTTGTCAATGTTACTGCCTCTAAGATTGCTAAGAGGTTCTCTCTACGGGTTTGAATTGATGGATTGTATTAGTCTCGGCGTGATCATGATTGGATTGGATCAGGTAGGGTAAGAGTTGTGAGGGTGCTGAAGATCAATGAACGTCGTGTGGGTCACACATCTTCTGGGCCGGGAGGGATCGTTGGGTAGGGGAATGGATTTCAGGATAGAGGGGGCTAATGGCTGACCAATGGACAGCGGGTGGGTCACACATCTTCTGGGCCGGGAGGGATCATCAGGTAGAGGAATGGATTTCAGGATGGAGGGGGCTAAGGCTGATCCCTGCAATCACTATCACTTGTGGAAGCGCTGGACACATTCGTAGATGTGAGGAGAGAGCTGATCCATGTGGAAAAATCATTGGAGAGGGATTTCAGGTCATGCAGCTCAGAGGTGAGAAGGTGCAACTGGAAGGTATGTCATCTAGGCACCCTCCCAAGTCAGGGAGTTGGACTAGAGGGGGTGTAGGGAAAGCGAATGGGGAAGGGGGGTCTTGGTGTCGGACCGTTGGGTCCGCAGAGGTGGTGAATGGTTCTTGGGGAGGAAGTTGATCATTTGGGACTAGCGGAGTTCCATGTCCTTTTAATAGTGAGGTTGGAGCATTAACAATGGGGGTGTGATCGATGAGCTGAGGGTTTGGTACAGTCCAAACCGCAATGAGTGGGGTTGAACGAGCATGATCGGTGGTGGGCGTTTGTCCAGATTCCAGCCTAGTTTGAGTTGTAGGGAGAAAGCTGAGGGACGAGGGATCAAGCAATGGAAGTGGTGTCAGTCGGTCACACTGGGATCTCTCCAGTCGAGGAACGGATAGGATCGGACTGGCTGGATGTGCGCCTTGTTAGCCAGAGGAGTCTCTCATCCTCTGAGTCAAGGGTCTAGCTTGGTTGGGGCAAGTCAACCGGGGACAAAACCAATCTGTGAAGATTTAGTGGCGAAGAGTGGTTTATATGGAGAGAGGGCTTCCTGTTTGGGGCACATCGATATGGGACAGGGCCGCTCTTTGATGGTCTAGTGGCGAGGAGTGGTTTAGATGGAGTGAGGGCACTATCTTAACAAGAGCCTTCAGTAAGAGCACCAAAGTAAAGGGTAATATAATATGTAGGTCAAGCTTTGTTTTGTATATTTTGAAATGCCCCTGCGAAAACGTATATGTAGGAAGCAACACGTTACCTGTAAACAAAAGAATTATACAGCATGTGTGAATAATGATCATAGTTATCCAATAGCCAGACATTTCAAGAAATACCATCATAGCAACCCTACAACACTGAGATACAGTTGCATTGCACAAATATCAAAGTAAAAAAGAGGAGCGGATAGGAAAAAGGAGCTAAGGAAACAGGAAACATTTTTCATCTTGGAATTAGATAGTAAAAAGCCTTGATGAAGAATTAGCGACTTGTTTGTATTAAAATGATGCTTCATAACAAATTCTCCTCCGAGAGAACAGTATGGATAAAATCTTAATTTTTTACACAATTAAGAGGGTTCATAATGTTTACCAGCACTATGCACTTTTAAAAAACTTGAACTTTAATCATAGCTCTTTAGAAAAATGGAACTTGAATTCTTTTGTTTTTTTATCTCTTTTAATTTGTGAGCTATTATTAACATACACAGTAAGAGAGACTGGCCAAGAAATAAGGATAAAAAACAACATGCTTTTTAATAGTTCTTGTAATTATAGGGTAGGCTTATAAAGCAGAACTATCCCAAAAAAGAATTATTATAATTAGAAAAGTATTTATGCTTATTAGAATAATGAAGTCATTTATTAAGAAAAACATTCAAAGAGTTAGAAAAATGAACTATTTATTATTGTTTATTACAAAATATTAGTAAATGAATGAGAGTAAAAGACACAAATAAAAAACCCACATTATATAGCAGAATGATGATTAATTAATTTATTTAGTGTTTTGTAAAGCACGAACGTGACCCGTTAGGGTATCAGAGCGCTTTACAGTGAAAGCAAGATATTTACAAGATTCAGCAATAACAAGTTAAATACAAGATTGGAGCAGGTAATCATGAGAAAACAGTGCAGAGATAACAGGTCATTCACAAGGAGTAGGAGTGGCGATCAAAGAGTACAGTTGAGGGAGATAGAAATAGGACGCTGGCAGGAGCAGAGAAAGACTGCACTACACCAGCCTTTGCCCCTTAAAATGACATTGAGGCGAAAAAGATGCAGCGTGGTAAGCAATGTCAATGAAAAAGAATCAGGTGGTTTACATATATGAGAAGAAAATCGGCTAACCCTTGTAAAGTTTAAGAACAGAACAATAGCAAATCACTGTACTGCTGAAACTGTAGAAGCACTGAAAGAGTTTAAGGTAGGAATTTTCCCATAGGGAAAGTCTTCGCTTCCTTTTTTTGAAGCTTGATAGAGCTGGTATTCTTCTGATGTAGGGCAGCAGCAAGTTCCAGATTCTGGCTTCTTATGGAAGCCAGTTCAGCGTCTTTAGGTGCGGTGAAATGTCGTTACATTTTTTGAGCCTGTTAGGAATCTTGTGGCTGCGCTAAGACAGGCTTTTAGGGGAGCTGGTGAGATTTTGGGTAGGCCAGATAAAGTTGAGCATCTGTTTTCGATCTTAGAGATAACTAAAGCCTGAATTGTCATTTTTAGTTCCGATGTATCTAGGAATGGTTCAAGATTTTTCAGGTAGCTTAGGTGAAACCTGGCATTTTTGGCCAGGGTGTTGATGTGGGTTTGCATACTCAGGTTTTTGTGCAGTGGGATTCCCAGTGATCTGCTGAATCCACTATGGTTGGGGTGCAGTTCAGAACGGTTATTGAGTTGGTCCATTCAAGTATGTCAGGGGAGCTTTTTGAAGGTAATTTAGTAAGAATTTGTTTTTTTGCGCATTAAGTTTGAGCTGGTTGGTAGCAAGCCATTGAACAGTCAGTATCAGAGCTCCGTTCATTGTTTTGATCTCCTCTAGGGATGAAATTCTGATGTAGATCTGGGTGTCGTCTGCATTCATGTGATAAGAGATGTTGACGATGCGTAGAATTTCAGTTATTGGTTCCAAATAGATGAGAGGAAGGGAATTAGGGAGGATACTGTGGGGCAGGCGATCTGGAATTGAATAGACGAACAATGAGTCTCACCAATCTATTAACCACTACACATATATTATTTATTTATTTATTTGCAGGTTTCGACTCCCAGAGGAGTATCTCCGCGCCTTTAGGCATCTACAGCATATGTTTTTACGGAAGCGCTAGTTTGGCAGCCATTCTAGTGTTTGAATAGGAAAGTCTTCAGCATTTTTCTAAAAGGGAGATGTTTTGCACATAGCCTAAGTGATATTGGGAGACTATTCTGCTACAGATAGCGCTTTAGTTCCATGTCTGGCTTTTTTGCTCTGGGGACACAAAGAAGACCTTGATCACTCGATCTAAGTGTCCGGGAGGGTATGTAGGGGACAAATTTGGAGGTCCGGTATGCTGGACCCATCCCGCTAAGGCTTTTATGTATTGTGCAGCATACTTTGAACCTAGTCCTTTGTTTGACCGAGAGCCAATGTAATTTTGTCAGTAATGGTTTGGAAGGTGTGCGAAGAGGGGCATTCAGGACCAGGCGGGCAGCCGTGTTCTGAACCACCTGTAGTCTTGTCGTGACCCCCTCATTAACGGACAGGAGTAGGCCATTGCAGTAGTCTATTCGACTCAAGACTAAAGCCTGAACCAACATTCTCCTGGTAGTGTCCGGTAGTAGGGGGAAGACCTTACGCAGCATACCAATTACGTGGAAGCAAGCTCCCACCACCTGGTTGCCATGTTGTTTGAGAGTGAGTTCTTGATCTAATCGAACTCCCAGGTTCTTGACTATTTGTTTGGGCTCGGGTACTGGTCCCAGATCTTGTGGCCACCAGTCCGGGTTCCAAAGAATTTTCGCTTCACCAAACAACATGACTTCCGTATTTCCAGCATTGCACTGCAAATAGTTGGAGGACATCCAGTGTGCCACTGCTTTCGTGCCCTGAGAAAAGGAGTTCCTAACCTCGGGGGTAAAGATCTTAAAAGGAAAGAGGAGTTGAGTATCATCCGCGTAAGATACCGGGATGAATCCAAAAGTTCTCATGATGTTTGCTAGGGGTGCCACATAGATGTTAAAGAGCGTCGGGCTCAGACATGAGCCCTGTGGCACCCCTTTTGAGACTTCAACTTCCTCTGACCGGTATGCACCCATTGTTACTTGCTGTGTGCGATTTGTTAGGAAACTCCTCAACCATGTCAGAGCTTCGTGCTTCAGGCCGATGTTAGCTAGCCTAGCAGTCAGGATGGAGTGTGACACGGTATCGAATGCCGCAGACAGATCCAACAGCACCAGGATAACGGAATAACCCCTGTCCTGGTACATATGTAGATCGTCTGCGACTGACATCAGGGTGGTCTCGGTACTGTGTTTAGGCCTGAAGCCCGATTGTGAGCAGTCTAATACTCCTGCGGATTCAATATATTTAGACAGCTGTCTATTAACAAACTTTTCGATGATTTTGCCTAAAAATGGAAGCAAGGATATCGGCCTAAGGTTGGTCAGCTCATTCCAGGGAATCGCAGTGTTTTTCCTGAGCGGCCTAACCAGCGCCTTCTTCCATTTTAGCGGAACCTGTCCTGTGCTTAAAGATAGATTTATAAGCCTTTGGATTACAGGTCCCAACTCATTTACTAGCATAGGCATAATACGCGCAGGGATATTGTCCGTGGGGCAGCCACTCTTTATCTGAGTGATGAGTGATGATACTTCCTCAATCGAAATAGGGGGAAATACAGAGAGGGAGTGTGTGTCAAGAGATTGACATTATCATTCCTGCTGGTTTGATTAGAGTGTATGATTTTGTCGTAAATGGCCTCAATTTTTGGTGTGAAAAATTTAGAAATATTGTCACATAGTTGCTGTGAGGCCACTTCCGGACTTTCACAGGCTGTTGGTTTTGTAAAAGTCTGTAAGATTTGATATAGTACTTTAGGGTTTAGGGTTGTTGCCAGCCGCCGATAGTTGTGATGCAATATGGTTTTTTCTCGCATCGCGGATAGCTTTATGATATACTCTCAAGAAGCTCCTATAAAGTTGTTTGTCTCTGTCTTGACGGGAAGCTCTCCATTTTTTCTCTAGTTTTCTAGTGGTTTGTTTGATCAGCCTAAGATGCTCTGAAAACCAGATTTCCTGTTTACGGGCAGGTCTAGATTTGAAGATTTTTAATGGGACAATTCTATCTATAGTTTTGAGTACCCTCTCTTCATATTTATGGGGTGCCAATGCCTCTATCAACGCAATGGATAGATTGGGGCATGGACCCGGGGGGCGGTAGACCAATGCTCCCCTTCTACTTTTTTTAGGTGAGATATGGATTTTAAAAATCATAAGTTCTAACTCAGGAGTGCACGGTTCATCCAGGACAGTAACGTTAATTTCTTGTTTATGGACTATCGCAATTCCACCTCCAATTTTAGTGGGACGATCCAGCCTGATGATTTTATACCCCACTGGGATTCCTAACGTTATAGCGGTTACTGAGTGGGGTTTGAGCCATGTTTCCGTCAGGAAGCATAGGTCAGGCTCCTCTGATGAACTCAGGTCCCACACCTCTATGGCGTGTTTGGATAGCGATCTGATATTGCATAGTAGGTTTTTATTCCTCTGAGGTGTACTGGTGACCTTTTTGTTTATGGGGGAGGATTTTTTGGGCAGTATAACATTCCTGCGTGCACATTGTTCAGGGTGAATATCAGAGATGTGTCTAGCCGCAGTGACGATTTCAAATTGCCTGTTGCAGTGTCGACATGTGAAAGGGCCCTCTAAATTTCCCTCCATCCTGTTGGGACACTCCATAGGTAAAAGGCTTTGGATGTCTAGTAGTACCTGTGGGGTGTAGGTGTAGGATCTTCGTGCATGTAAGGGTATCGCCATAGTCCCACAGCCCCTAGCCTCGTCCTGTCGCGGACGGGCGCAGACGGGCAGGTCTTTGGCTTGTCTTCGGCGCTGGCAAAGGCGCCCCACTTCGCACAACCGCTGCGTGCTAGGGCCGACGAGGGCTAAATAGCGAGTAAGTAATCACACACTTAGCGCTATGAGTATTTAAAATTATTAAATCAATTTTAAACACGTTCTCTATGGGTTAGTGCTGGGACTTTTTAAAATTCTAAAATCAATTTTAAAAGTGCAATCAGAGCGGGGTCAGTGCTGGATACAATTAAAATTCTCAATCCAATTTCAATTTCAATCACAATCATGCGCTAGAACGAAGTGCAGCCCCGCTTCCGCTTAACTATGTGGTAGGCGCCAAGCGGGGTCGGGAGATGCTGCCACCGTCATCCCTTACCGCTGTGGGACATAGACTTCAAGTCATAATTAGAAAAGACCAATGCCTGTAAAAGAGAACTGCTTCTATATCATTTGTTCATCGTTAAACATTAGTCTCCGATCCATACAATAGTCTTTTGTTTGACTTCTAGATTCACTTCCTGTGTTCAGCACATGCTGTCCAATTGTAATATTCTTCTTTAGGAAAGACACACATGTATATCCTTCACTTGAATACACTATTGTTGCCTCCACTGCTCAGGAAATATAAAAAGGAAACCTCTCTGGTCTGTCCTTGAAATCCAATTACCAAGAAACAAGGTTTGAATCATTTCCATTGTCTATTACAGTAACATTACGTAATATTGTCTCATGAAAATGACATACACTGCTCAGAGGGCAGCGTACATAGCGATCTGGTTCACAACACTGCTGGAGTTGCAACACTGCTGTTCTTAGTTGTTCCAAGGTCGCAGTGCGACCTTGGCACAACTAAGAACAGGATTGAAGTCTCCTACCTACTTTCTCACTCTGCTCACCACCACAATGGGAGGGCATCCACTGGCTCTCCCCGATCTGGAAGAAACCACAACTAAGACTTGCAGCGCATCGAACTGCCGACTGGATTTCCGAATACTCCGCATCCAGCTGAGGGCGTGGCTACCTTTTATAGTTTTTAGTCTGCTTTAGGAAGTAAAGGTACATGACCAGTAGTATGGAAACCCCAAAAAACAACAGGAAGCCACAAATGACACTCCATGCAGTACACTGTGGCAGGTTCATGACATTATATAAATATATAAATATAAATATATATATATATATATATATATATATATATATATATATATCCACACGTTGGTTCAAGGTTCCCCGGCCGCTGAGCGCTCGTTGTGGGTGCGGTCATCTACGGCAGAACCACGCCGTTAATTATCATCACACTTCTTCTCCTGGTTTGGAAAAGATATTGGGCGCACTCCCTTTGGTTGCCACAAGTTAATTTATTTCGATCTATTAAGCACGAAAAGCAGATCTACGCGTTTCGATGCTCCAAGCATCTTGCTCACGAGATATATATATATATATATATATCTTGAACAAAACTCTCCAGCTACTTCCACCACAACGCAGCGGCGAAGACAGAGAAACGGACCACTTTTTGCAGGCAAGATGATTTATTTAACCTTTTATATCCAGTCGAGCATGGACAGATGACGCGTTTCGGGCTCGAGAGCCCTTGATCACATAAAGGCTGACTGAATTTAGCCAATTTTTAAATGCTGCTTGACATCCCGCCCATAACACGTGATTTGCTATGCTGTAACCAAGCTAAAAAACAGACTTAGCTAACTTTTTACGTGCATTTATCTGTTACTTTTGTAATTTCATTATATTTACAAATTTTGCAGTCTTATATTATAAAAGACATATGTTAGACCTTATGTAAACAATATAAATGATAAAATTACAAATGTAACTACCTAAGAGTGCCTATTACTGCATAATGCAATAAGTTATAATTGGTAATTGTTCTCTAATTCATATAGAATAGAATCATGAGAATACCATCAAATCAAGCATAACTTCAATTGTAAACATGCCCATAATTTGGCTGCTGCAATTATAACCGGTTCAATCCGTTTTAGCAAAATTTAGGTAGGCTAATTTCATTCCATTTGGTTACAGAATACATGATTATCTAGTGTAATTTAGGATGTGCAAAGCAATGCATAGCAGCTTAAAGGAAATGTGCAAAATAGTGCTAATAGGATCTCAACTTTAGAGAATTTAAAATGACAAAGTATGAACTAATATAAACATGTGCTACAAACAATGCATCATTATAAAGTTCACTTTATAAAAAAAACTTTTGTTTAAGAAGTTGTTTAAAAACACTAATTGATCATACTTTTAACATGGTGCCGAAAAGTGTATCGGTTTACTAAGTCTTAAAATTGGATCAAAATAGCATACCTTCTAAATCTAAAACTGACGAGAAAATATTTTGCAGCTTGCAAGGACTGCATCTATTTCATAACCTAGATAAAACAGAGTGGAACAATGCCCAGTTAGTAACAATACACAAAGCCTGATGGAAATAGATCCATGACCCAAAATTTGATCTCAGAAATAAAGTTAAATGTAAACAGTGACTGGACTATTAGAGGAAAGTATACATATCCTCGGAATTATTTAATCCATTAGGGCATTTGCTGTCGAATTCTAAGATAAATTTAGTTTCCAGCCGTCTTAACTGTAAATCTCTGTTGCCTCCTCTGCGCGGTTTAGGCACAGAAGCCACAACATAGTATTGCAAACAGTTTAAGTTGTTATCATGAACCTTCTTAAAGTGGCGAGCCACTGGATAAGCAGGGTGGCTGTGTAAAATTGCACGCAGGTGCTGTAAAATCCTCACATGTGCCTGTAACTTGGTACTCCCAATAAAATTCAAGCCACAGGAGCACGTGAGGACATAAACTGCGAATTCAGTTTTACAGTTATAACTCCCTACTATTTTGTTAGCTACAGAGCTAAAAGATGTATAGTACTCGTTCTTATTTACACCAAATTTGCATGCTCTGCACGAAGAACATCTGTGGAAACCTGGAGTAGGTTTCAACCAGATAGAATTTGTTCTAATTTCTGGACTGGGTTGGTCCAGAATAGAGCCCATGTTTTTAGCTCTGCTAAATGTCATAGTTGGAGTCGCTGGTAAACTCATCTTCAGGACAGGATCCGTCAGTACAATTGCCCAGTTCTTGTTTACTATGGACCTGATCTTCCGTTCGTTTTCACTATAGGCAGTAATCAACCTTGGACATTGGTCTTTACAAGAAACCGGTTCAATGGGTAAGGGCTCTTGGGACTGAATATTGTCTTCCGACACATCAGGTAACAGACTGTCCCTAGGACTTGTAGCAGCCTTTGACATAGCTAGTTTTAGCATGTTATCTGTGTAGCCACGAACCTTGAGTCTGCAACAATTCGTTGGCACAAACTTCAAAGTCACTGTCTACACTGCAAATTCTCTTCCGGCGTAAGAGCTCCCCGTAAGGGAGGCTCGCAATCAGATGTTTAGGATGCGAGCTAGAGGCATGGAGCGTTACATTCCCAGCAGTTGGCTTCCTAAATAAAGTTGTTTCTACTTTATTATTTTTGATATAGAGATTAACATCCAAGAATTCCATATTGGATTCATGTATATGAGATGTGAAATGGAGATTGAGATTATTGACATTGATCTTTTTAATAAAATCTAATGCTTCTTCTCTGCTTCCATCCCACACCATAAAAATATCATCAATATATCGAAGGAAGCATTTGATGTTATTGCCAAAGAAATTTTTATATTCTTATTTCAAAACCTGGTTCTCCCACCAGCCCACGTGCAAGCACGCGTAACTGGGGGAGAAACAGGCTCCCATCGCCACGCCTCTTAGCTGCCTGAACAGATCTTTGCCAAAAAGGAAGAAATTATTGTTCAAACACCAGTCCATTAACTTAATAATGGCTTTGTTGTGTTGGTAAAGCTCACTGGATCTTTGGCCTAAAAAGAATTTGACTGCATTTAGACCAGCACTATGATCAATACTCGTGTATAACGATTCTATGTCTAGTGATCTGAGGAACATGCCTTCAGACCACGGGAGATTTCTTGTTTTAGACAAGAAATCTCCAGTGTCTTTGATGAAGCTCGGCAATAGTTTTACCAGATCCTGAAGGAAAAAATCTATGTACTGGCCAACTTGTTCTGCCATGCTGCGCATGGCTGAAATGATAGGTCTACCCGGAATGGGAGAAACAGCTTTATGAATTTGTGGTATAAGGTACAAGAAAGGTAAAACAGGATTTTCATTATTCATGAATTTAAATTCATCAAATGAGATGTCCTTCCCTGCGCCATTGCATAAGCTGTTTGTATATATATATAAATTATATAGACATTTAAAGGTGGGGGTGGAGTTTCTCTTTGCTAAACAGCAGCATCTAAGGAAGGCTGTAGGGCTGAAATGCATTATGCACACGCTGTCACTGAATAAAGATCTTTCTTCGTTCTCCCCCGAGTGGCCTATATCTGTTCTTCACAGAGTGGGCGTTCTTTGCATATGTTCGCACCGGTCAGAAGCGCGTGGGAGGCCCGTTCCGAAAAGAGGCCGGCGCTTCACTGGCATCTGCTGCGTGCAGCTTCTTTGTGATTCAAGGGATTGAATGGACTCCGGTCCGTTCCGAAGTGCATGCCTGTATCCTGGACCGCTGCGTGGTGCAGCTTATCATTTGACAAGGAGACTGGTTCACTGTATCTCTGTCCCACGGTTCAGCTGGCACACGCATAACGAGGCTGGAATGTTGAAGGGGACCAGAGGAAGTTCGACAATCATTTTAAAGCGAAGGCTCTCAATTGGAACACTCCGCAAGGTTCCAGTACACATACCCTATACTTATGGGGGTACTTTATTCAGCCACTACCTAGCAACACTTACCCGTTTCTACAGCATTCTGGGAGATGTAGTTGTGGCAGAATTGCAGTGGAGTTGCATCCATGTGACCTGTTGTCAGTGGACTTCCGCCAATGGTAGTGCCTTTGGACATTTAAAGGTGGGGGTGAAGTTACTCTTTGCTAAACAGCAGCATCTGAGGAAGGCCGTAGGACTGAAATGCATTATGCACACACTGTCACTGAATAAAGATCTTCCATCATTCTCTCCCGAGTGGCCTCTACCTGTTCTTCACGGAGTGGCCGTTCTTTGTGTTTCAATTCACGGATCCTGGTGTGCGAGTGTCTTTCTTTCCTGGCTGTGGTGAATCCTGCCTGAGGTTAATTCGAACATATATATATATATATATATATAATGTTGTATGATTAAACAACTACCTCTAAATTTTCAGGGGGGAAAAAAGCAAACCATACTTTTTTTGAAATCTATGGATTTCTTCCTCACGCGTTTCGGACTCTCACAGTGTCCTTGATCACAGGCTGCATATTTCGACATAACAAACAAATGAAACCTCAGCTCACTTTGATTTTTATTGCCCTTAGGTGGGTTCACTGCCAATTGCATTGTGGTGCTGGTAGTTTCTATATTTGCTTTCCCTCCAGTGGGAGTTTGTTGATGTCAAACTTTAAAACATTTTCCTTGCCCTCCAGTGGGCCGTCAACTTTGCCAGTAAAATATTAATTTTATGTCTTTCACGTTCCACAAGTGACTTTGCCCAGTCAGGCTCGGGCTATGGAAAATGTTTGGAATGAAATGCTTGTTTGAAAGTAAAGTTTCTGATGAAACATCCTTTGCTGAGTGCCTCTTCAATTTTTGAACAACACTTTGGAAACATAAATCACGGCAGTCCTGCTGTGGATGACTTCACCACCAAGAAAAAGGTTGTTGGGGCTGGGGCTCTGAACTACTCTAAGCCTGGGAACAGCACAAGGAATCTTTTTAAAGGCAATCCCAATTGATATTCTGAGGCCCACTGGTGGGCAAGGAAAATGTTTTAAATGAAGTTGCAACGAACACAGGTCCCACTGGAGGGAAATAATGGTGCACAACAAATACAACAACTCCCAGCATGATGCTGAAATTCCTTCCTGATGCGTTTCGGCATGATTGCCTTAATCATAGGAAATTACGTCTTCACCGGCCACAGATGTTTAAATGATATTTGAGTCACGTGATTTAGGTTAACCACTGCAATTCCCATAATGCTACTCGCACTGCAAGACCATGTCCATGGTGCCAAATGGAGTAGGTCTGCCTGTGTTTTTCATCTAGAACAGGCACTGCAAGAGAGAAACTTTCTTAACATCTGTTCCTGCAGAGGAGCTACTTTCCACTTATCGCTATGGCTGTTGGTGAATATGGGGTGTGGCAGGGTGGGGGGGTGGGTAAATACAGGTTGGGTTCACGGTATGTCCTACTGTACATTCTGTTGACTTCCTTGCCTGCTGTTTTGTTTTTTGATTTATGTCTCACATGCCCAATATCAAAATACCACATACTATTCCAGATGTGGCCTCATTCATTGCAACCGTATTTAAGGGTGTCACTGGCCTGTAGTACCCTTCCCTCAAACATCATTTGGCAGGTGTGAACCAATGCATTAGGGTAGTCTCCGTAAATGGGAAAGGCCTGAATCATCTAGTAAAGTGGAGTAAGATAGTTGATTATCTACATAGGCTTAACGGTGAGATAATGCTCCTTGAGGAAAAGAAACCGGATCAATTTACTCTCGAAATCCTCTGACTCACAAGGCAGCTGGGTCATTTTGAAGTTTGACAAAGATAAGGTGAAATTTTATGTAGCTAACATTTACGCTCCAACTAAGGACGAATCGTCCTTTTGGAACGATCTGTATTACGAATTAGAACAAATTCCTGAAACAGCTACCATTATCCTAGCGGGAGACTTCAATATACCTCTAGACCCACATCTAGGCAAAAACTCTAGATATCCATTTGTTCCAAATAAATCACACAAAGTCCTGAAGAAGATCTGCGTGAAATTCAACCTGACTGACGCTTGGAGTATCCAAAACCCTGCAGAAAGGGACTATACATTTACTCCTTTCCCCACAAGTTGTACTCCCGTATAGACTATATCTTGATCTCCAACAACACACTTTGCAAGGTAGAGCACACATCAATGGAACCCAGGGTGATCTCCGACCATTCCTTTATCACAATATCTATCACTGACCCAGCACCACAAAAAAAGCAATCAACCTGGCGATTCAATGATGAGATACTAGCTGATCAAGACAGTCTACAGACAATTAAAAACAAGATTAATCATTTTCTTGTTGAGAACAAGGCTGGTGAGACATTATACCTTTCAAGATGGGAGGCCCTGAAAGCTACAGTAAGGGGAGAAATAATCAGGATAAAAATGAACAAAATAACTAACTTTAATTTAGTGAAGTTAGAGACAGATATTGCAGAACTAAAAAAATACATATTACTAACAAAAACAATGATACACTTAATAAAATCCTCAACTTGAAATATGAATATAATAGAATCATTAGCAACAGGGCGTGTTATGGATCAATAAGCAAAAAAGCATGAAACTATGCGAGTCTAACAGGGCTGGCAAATCCCTTGCCTCTTATCTAAAATTTAAAATACAGATATATGCCATTAACGTCATAAAGGATAAGGTAGGGAATATTATTACTGACCCGCAAAAAATAGCTGACACCTTAATGAACTTCTATAAAGAGTCATACAAAGAAAACACTAACGTAATGCACTCAAAATTTCATGACTACCTAAACAGTATTACTCTCCCTAGCCTAACAGACCAAGATAAATCGTCAATAAATGGCCCAATCACTGAAAATGAGATATTGATAGCGATCAACAAGTTGGAAATGGGTAAAGCCCCAGGCCTTGACCGATTTAATCCCAAATTTTTCAAAACCTTTGCTCCGTCCCTACTGCCACCACTTTTGAAGTTATTTACTCACTTCTCAGAAACTGGCAAAGTCACAGGCACACCTGCGGAAGAAACCATAATCGTTCTACCAAAGGAAGGTAAACATCCCCTCCTTCCTAAAAACTACAGACCAATATCACTAATAAATCTGGATTGCAAAATCTATGCCTCAATTCTTTCGAAAAGAGTTCAACAACATGTCTTAAAACTAATACACCCATCTCAGGTGGGATTCTCAAAACACAGGCTCTCTAGTGACAACACACGTCTGTGTACCATAGAAAAGGCTATACTTCTTGACTCTCCCACGATTGCCATCATATCAGACTCTGAAAAAGCCTTTAATAAGGATGATTGGAGATACCTAAAGGCTGTCTTGGAGAAGTTTAATTTGGGCGATAACTTGTTCAAAATGATAATGGCTCTCTACCACAATCCCTCCGCTAAGGTTAGAGCTGGTAGTATAGTCTCCCCTGCTTTCAACCTGAACCAGGTGACATGGCAGGGCTGCCCCTTCTCGCCCCCTCTTTCTCCTGGCTTTGGAGTCTTTCCTCCCACATATTAGGGAAAATGTAAACATTACTGGTGTCTCCTTTGGTGATTCAAACGTAAAACTTGATGCTTACGCAGACGATGTATTAATTATCACTGAAGAAGCCCCCCATGCAATCCCAGTACTGATGAATAATATTTACCATTTCTCAGAAGTATCTCGATATTCCCTTAACAAAGATAAATCCGAGGTGAAATTACTCAATCGCTACGGTGATAAATGTATTCTAGGCTTGTCAGGTCTAACCTGGCAACAGAACTCGATAAAATACCTAGGTCTTAAGTTCACAAATTAACTAATCACCACTCTACATACTAACGACAAAGATTTGCACCAAAAAATAGACTCCCTTCTAGACAACTGGTCTCCCAAATTCTTATACTGGTGGGGAATAGCAGAAATTATGAAGATGATGATAACCCCTCTCAACAATTATCTGATTAGCATGCTGCCCATGTTCCTATCAGAAGAATTCTTAACATTGACAAAAACTTTACCAAATTCCCATGGTAGGGCAAAAAGCCCATAATCTCTATGAAAAAACTCAAGCTGTCCAAGATCTCTACCCATTTTCAGAAACTATCAAACACCTTCTTTTGCAAACAGGGTGCAAATTGGTTTATGAATGACACGCCATATATACCACCCTTGGTAGCGATATAGAAGTCCCTCATACAAAACATCCCTCTTGCTGCATTAGCTATGATGGATATATCCCATTTACCGCACTCAAACACCATACAGAACACCAAAAGAGCCACCCTACTCCTTGATTCCAGCATGGAGGTGAAGATAAAACAATCTTACTTATCCTCCTTATGGTACAACTACATTCTCAAAATTGACGGTTCTCCATTCTTCTGGACAGACTGGTCACGAAAGGTCATTAATCTAATACAAGACATCTACAAAAACACTTCTCCGATACCATTCTCAACCTTGCAAAATCGGTTCAATATTACAAACCTAGATTTTTACAAATTCCTTCAGCTTAAAGTAGGGCTTACCAAATTGAATCTATCTGGTACTAATCCCTCTATCACTATCCTCCTGCTTCACCTATCCAAAGTAGGACATCTCGTCTCGTGCATATATAAAATTCTCTTACCAAACCAAAACAAAACTCTTTCTTGTAACCAACGGAAGTGGGAAGGCGATTCTACAAAGTTATATATTGCTTTCAATTGGTCTGTCGTCAACAAGTATCCCTTTTCACATAAAATTTCACCTATCCTTTCACAAACTAAATTTATGCTAATAAATAGGACTTACTGGACTCCCGCTAGACTTTTCAAGGAAGGCCTTACCAAAGGTCTGTTGGTGCTGCAACACACACGAGGGCTCCCTCGCACACATGCTGTTCGAGTGCCCCCTACTCCACGACTATTGGGTTAAAGTGCTCGATTTCATCACACATACCCTTAAGATTCTCCCAACGAAGGACTTCTCATACATTATACTGGGCCTTTGGACCAGCAACTCAAGAACGACAACGATCGGTTCCTCCTGGATCTAATGCTTACTCTAGCCTGCAAACTAATTCTAAACAATTGGAAAAACTTCAAAGCGGTCTCTTTTTCTAAATGGCTAGAGTGGCTAACTTTTCTTAGATGCGCCGATAACATTGCTCTCCAGTACTCCCCGAGGAGATACTCACGGTGCTCAATTTGGAACGCGCTAGACTTAAGCACCTTTATCTATAAACCTCCATGACCATCTCACAAGTAAACTCTCCTCCCCCTCAACTCTCTATGTCCACACTGTAGTTGACTCACCCATGCACCTCAGCTTCCTCTACACTAGGCCCTACTACCATATGCGCCACTATCTTTCCCACATTCATGTGAGACATTACTATTTTATTCACCCCTGTGCCCTCTGATATGTCATAGATGTTAAGGTAAATATCACTACCTGACTTTTAACATGCCTGTTTCTAATACTCATGTTTGTATAAATGATATTGTATGGCATGTTAGCGGACTCCATACGAAATGTGATATCATGCTATGTAACCCTGTGATATTCATTTCTACATGCCTATGTATTATTCCTTATGATCAGTACTGATCTACTCCTAATGTAGAATGTTTGCGATACTTACATCTATATGCCTTGTTTCACCCATTAAACATTCTACTTGTTAACTCCTATGGTAGAATGTTTACTTTTTCATCGTATGCACAGCTTCCTCCCCCTTTCCCTGGTGTCACTTTCCTTTCCTACTGTAGATTAATTTTGTTTACCACTGTACTTTTCTGTTGCAAAATGTAATAAAATATTTTGAACTAACCTCAATGGGGTGGAAGGAGCTTTGATGGCATTACATCAAGACTTTGGAACTCCCTTCCCCTTGAACAGAAACAGATAACAGATCTGCTGGCATTCAGAATAACCCTAAAACATGGCTTTTCAATCAGTATGTTCCTTTTTCACTGCTTTCCAATTCAGTTGGTTACCTGTTGTATTTAGTACTGCACCTAGGCACGTCATGGTATAAGTGCCCTTTATAAGTCTTAAAAAAAAAAATTTGTGGAGCACGAAACTTGTCACATTTGAGAGTATCCAGGCGCTGAATAGGTGCGGGTTCTGTAAGAAGGATCAATCCGATTTCAGTTACTTGAGGAAATACATTAGTGGAAGTCCATGGGTGGCCAGGCTGACCTGATGTGCTGGGGTATACCGTTCCAGGTTTTGACGTCCAGGTAAGAGAAGGCCCTACCTCTTGTCTTGCTTTTATGGATACAGGAAGTGTGGACAAGTGTGAGTGATGTAGAGCAGAGGTTCCTGGTTTTGTTGTGCTAGTGTAGACGGTGGTTGAGGTAGGTGGGACTTTGGTTGGGAAGTGACTTGTAGGTGTGGGTGAGAATCTGGAACTGACAGTGTGTCAGAATGGGGAGCCAGTGTAGTTTTCAGAAGAAGGCGTGATGTGTGTGCAGCAAGGAAGGTTGAGGATTAGTCTGGCAGCAGCATCTTGGATGCTTTGCACCTTGTGTAGCAGGTGTGCGGAGATGCCATATTAGAGGGCATTGCCGTAGTCCAGTCTGCTTGTGATGAAGCCTTGAAAACTGAACTTGATGACCAAAAGTTCCCATTCAGTTACCATAAATGAAATTAAATGAAAACCCAGCATTTGTAAAGCGCACAGCTACCACCGGAAAGGTGTCCCGGCGCTGGGGGCCGTCGGGAAGATTAAGCGAGCTATTGCCTAAAGTCACATGGTGCTGGGCTAACCTGGCGCCGGAAAGGTGTCCCGGCGCTGGGGGCCGTCGGGAAGATTAAGCGAGCTATTGCCTAGAGTCACATGGTGCTGGGCTAACCTGGCGCCAGCGATTGAACTGTGAACCCCGTGGTCCAGAGTCAGGCACCGTGGCCGCTGCGCCACACCTCTTCCATATAGTTTTGTTTGCCAGTAGAAGTTAATTTGAGAAGTAAATTACTGGGTGCATGTGTCCAGAAGAAGCACCATGTTGCAATAGAACCCCCTAACAGCCACAGTAAGGGCTAAGTGGGATCGGAATGCATGGACGCTGAAGTGATTTTGTCTTGAGTAAATGAAAGGAACAGTCTGTTTCTGTAGACCACTAGAACAGTATATTTTTCTTCAAGATTCTGTCAATGAGAGTCACTCTTTTGGAAAAAGTTGTTGATGAATTTTCTATAAAGTTGGCGAACCCAAGAAAGCTCTGTAATTCCTTTATAGAGGAAGGGGTCAGCCAATCTCTGTCGAAAACCACCCCTAGATTCTTGACCATTTGTGAGTGGGGTAGGGAATGTGCTGAGCTCCAGAGGTAACCACTTTGGGCACCAAAAGGATTTTCCCTATCCATAGGTATACCTTTGAGTGAAAGAAATACCCCAGAAATTCCACTGTGGTGGTGTGAAAGGTACTTTTTCCCAACTTAGCGAATAAGTTGTTTTCTCGTAACCATTGTAAAATGTTTCTCACACGACAAACCTGTTCTGTCAGATTCTGAGAATAAATAAGGATGCTGACAATGTACACAAAGATACAAATATCCAAGAACTTTCAGTACTTCATCATTGAAAAATTGGAATGATGAGGGAGCAGCAGAGTCTGTAAGGCATATCAATATATTAAAAAAGACCTGAATAGGTACGGAACGTGCCCTGCCACTCATCACCTTTCCTGACTCTGGTGGTAAATGTCTTGGAGGTCCAATTTTGTGTGGATAGTTAAATACCATATCCGGTCCAAGAGGACCGGTTTGAGAGGTAAAGAGTAATGATTTTTACTGTGATCTTATCAAGGGACTTGCAATCTATACACTGGTGCATTTCCCTGTGCTTTTCAAGAACAAAAGAACAACGGTAACAATATGAGCAAGGAAGAATGGCGAGTAAACCTAATTTCTAACAACTGTTTGAGGTATTTTCTCAAATGTTGTTACTTAGGGGTCCATTAGGATGGCGGGCGGATCCCATCGGTGAATGGGACCGCCCGCCATAAGGGCGGGGGTCCTGTGGGGGGTATTAGGATGCGCCCACCACTGTGGCGGGGGCATCCTGCATGTTTAGCATTGTGGCGGGCGGTGCACTCAGCACCACCCGCCACAATGCTAAACATGCATGTGACGCATTTACATGAACAAAGAGACAACGGAAAGGCATCTGACACAGCCCATCGTAATATGGCTGGCGGTGTCTAATAGACACCGCCACCATATTAAACCTTTTCCGCCCCGGCCGCAAGGCGACCGGGGCGGAAAGGCGGCGGATTGTCTTTCCGCCCGCCGCGGTCCCCCCTGCCATACTAATATGGCGGGGGGCATTCAGGAGAGGATGGCGGGCGGATTGCCCCAGCCAGACGGGCAGTGGCTACCGCCAGCCTGGTGGGGGCAATCCGCCCGCCATCCTAATGGGCCCCTTAATGTGTAGTTTGTGTATCAGTTTGGTTTGAGCAACTGCACAGGATAAGAGTTTTATAAGTTCACAAGCATTTTAACAACAAGTGGTTCTGCAGTTCAGATAATCTAGGGTCACCAGGCACAAGACCCAATCTGAGGGTTATAGAGTTCCAACTAGGTCACTCTGAGGATGGCTTCAAAAGTCGGTGAGTCGATTAGATCAAGGAATTGATCCTGGGTATGACTGTTTTCTCACACTAATGATAAGGGAATTGTTTTATATTGGATCAGACCAGTAGTCAGCTCTGAGCAGTCAACCACTGGCACTGGTCCGGTTCTTGTTTTTTTATCTGCTGAATGTTCAATGTGGTTACCCAAGTAAATCTCAAAACTTTCTGGTTGCTCCAGAGTTCAGCAACATGAGGAGAATCTTTCTCTGTATCTTCTAAAAGAGAGAAATAAAAGAACATTATGTCAAAACGCTTGTCAACACTAATGGAACTTATCATTGAAAATCACACTGTACATTGTACATTCTTTCTTCAAAATTGCTGAGTCCAGATAATCTCCTTCTCTTCATGAAATAAGATCACTTACTCCTTAAAAAATTATCTGACATAAACTACTACTTCTCCAAATTGTACTTTAGAGTTGGTGCACTAACCTTACCTTTGAATCCTTTCATTGTATGTGGATGTTCGGATGTTCACTCTAAGTCTTTTATTTCATTTACAGGTCCAGGACGTGAATGCTCTTGACCAGACTCCAAGATGACGATGCTGCCTGACCACGGTATGAAGGGTTCTAGCTTTTCTTCTCTGATTTTCTCTCCATGCAAGTGCAAAGTCAAGGAAGATCTTGTGGCTTGGGTGTGGGAAAAATACCCGCGCCCAAGCTGAGATATCTACCGAAGACACTCGACTTCCTAGGCTCTCATTTTTCTTGCGGAATTTAAGTACTAAGTTAGCTGGGGAAACAGACAAGAACTCATTCGCAGTGCTTCATTTGTGCCTGTAGTTTCCCGTGCTTAGCTCTGGGACTTATTAAACAGGGCCAGGTCTATTGAGTGTATCACCCGTGGATGGTGGGCCCAGTAATTAATAAAAATAAATGTACCTGTCTGTCCTGCCCTCCTTTGGTTTGTCTGTCTGTTTGGTATTGCCTGGTAGGTCTCCAGATAATGGCCCACCCGGGTCTAGCCATGATGACTGCCTTACTTTAGTGAAGTCAGTAGTGCTCGTCTGTGTTTCACCAAGTAGCATGTATTCCTATTGAATAATCACAGCTGATGGCAGGCTGAGGCTGTATGAACTGGGGACGAGGCAGGGTGGGAAAGATCAAGTCTCAGGAAACACTAATTGCAAAGTCGGAGTAAATTAAAAGTGCGTAGCTAGGTAGCATAGCATACTTAACTGCTCGCTTGCTCTGAACAGAATCCAGCTGAAGCAGGCCATACATAATTTTTTCTGCCTGTCTTTTACATGCTCGTGGCCTGGGCCTACCACCAAGTGCAGTCCATGTCAGATGGATGGTGTACTGCAGTCTGCAGCACTATATAACGAGCATTGGCATAGCCAATAGATCTCGCCTTTGGAACCTTATAAGTGTTTAGCCATGCAACAGTTGATGTTGTTGCACCAAGGATATTGTGCTGGATAACTAAACACTTATAAGGTCCCAAAGGCGAGACCTATTCGCTATGCCAATGCTTGTTGAAACTAAGGAGCAGCAGCATTTTCGTGGTATCACTAGGGCTTTAAGTGGAAGCGTTTTCAATATTATATACAACAAGCCATTGTTGCTGGTTATTTACCTTATGTAGCTAACAACCATTGACTGGGGTCCGTATTCATGTGATGGCTTGGATTCTGAGCCGGTGCACTATGGCAAAAATAAATTTAAAAAACAGAAAATTGTAGGGACAACAGAAAATGGTGGGTCAGACACCCAAGATCCATACACGTCTGTCCTCAAAGGCCAAGTTTGTAAGAGTTCATATAGAAAGGACACTTACTGAATCTACCCCAAGGTTGGCGAACTATCTTGATTCGGATCTGTTCCCTGCAGCAGGCACATGCAACCTCCGACGGCGCTTCTGACAGCGGATCTGAACTGCACGCCTCTGCGCAGCTGCAGAGGATAAGATCTGCGATGAACGGATGCAGGTGGGTACTGGGAGTGGACATTAGGTTGGGGCGGCCCCGCCTCCCACCAGGGCACCAGGAGGGTCAGAAGCAGAGTTCAAAAGCGGGCGCTCTGGTGGTGTCTAAATGACTGCACTCAGCTGTGCAAGCCACAGGGGTGTGGGTGGGCAGGCCTCAGTAACCACTTCTGGAACCGTAAATAAATCCAAGTCGAGGCCCCAACTCACCCTACCTGACCCAGAGGGGAATAAAAATAAGCATTTATGTCATACCAGACGAGATAAACCATCTGTCTTGTAACGTGCAAATTACAGGCAGTTATACCCAACTCAAAGAAGAAGAAAAACCGCTAGAGCGCCCTTGCTCCTAAGAGGGCAACTCACACACTGGGCTTGGTGATTAACCACGGAACCCCTGGGGTGTCCTTGTAAACCGCGCTTTAAACGGGTCTCTTGCACTTCATAAAGCTACTATAAGGCCCCACGCCAGATAACTAATTCAAACACCTCCATACAGTCAGTGCGCCTGATCACACCAAGAACAAGGAGGCACTACAGCTGCTCGCTCCCGCAGGCAAAACGCTGTGGGATGCGGGGAATGCAGCTGCAGCGTCCCCAGAGTGGTGTTCGCACTATAAGAATGCGGCCGCAAAAGTGAAAGCGATGAAAACCAAGCTTTGAAATGTGACCCGAAGCAGATGGCACACAGCGTGCCTGTGCGCGTAACCGCAAGGTCTAGGCCGTAGGCGTCAACATTCTAAGAAAAGGTGGGACAAAAACCCTCCTTTGCCCAATTGCGTGCTGTCTGCGACGCAATAGGCTGTCAGCAAAAAGAAAACACACGCATCGAGCATGTGGTCAAACTTGGAAATCCTTACTAAAGCCTCACTGAGCAGCGCATGTGAACTGGCTCAGGCGAGACCTAAAAATGCACCAGCCCCCTGAATGCTGTGCTGCGTCCGTGAGCCTGGAGGTGGCAGCATTACAGGGAGCATCTGGGTAGCAGGCACGGCAGTCCAGGCTGAATTTTAGATGCCCCTGTGACCAGCACAGAAGATTTGAGCACGACAGTGATGTGACCTGCTGTGACCATCCAACATCACCTCACACCTCACTGAGCAGGTAAGGTAGGAGCAAAGTTACTTGGCAAGGTGTACACGATTAAAAATTTATGTAATCCGAGGAGCGCTTCATGACTTTTTCATTTTGCAGTGTTACTGTTTGCATAGGGAGAACTTGGATTGGTGTCTAAACACTGTAGTTTGTACTAGAAATTATATTGCATTCCAGGAAAGTGAAGTGCTGTGGGCCTTAAGGGCTGTAAACTGGCAATCTCGCAGTAAATATTTGGTATAAAGCCTATGTTGAAGTATGTGTCAAGGAAATAATTTCCATTTCTAGTCAGGAAAACTGACCTTATAAGATAATAATGTACATAAATTTAGGAGCATATCTAGAAGCTTCATTGAATTATTTTTTTATAAAGTTTAACAAAATTATTTTGGGAGTCTTATGATAAAACAATATGAAATTAAAATAATAACATACCATACATTCAATTTAATGAAGCAATGCTCTGGACACTACTACATTCCTCACAAAGCATCTAGAGTTCTGGCAATGCTGTAGCAGACTGCATAGTATGTGGGCAGACATTCCTATATCTGTTATCGTTGTAATCACATCATTTTGCATCCTTTCTTAGCACCACAGTAACAGATTACAATTAGTTACCATTAGCAGCAGCAGCAGCAGTGCTTAACACAAAGCTCTTGGCTATCGATTCCCTTGTCCTCCTTTCACCTTACTGAATGCAGATGTTGGTCAGGTCATCAGCCAGTGCTTATTTTGAACTGGTGGTGGCAAATGGGACCCACTGGTACTCATTTGTAGGGGGCCATTATCAAAGTTGACCCAGAAATAGACAGAGAAAGCAGGAGGAAGAAAAAGATAGAAATACAGTGTGAAAAAACCATGCAAGAGTTAGGTAAAGAGTGTGTGGTGACAGGGCGTGTAGGGTTATGGATGGAAAATGCATTATGTGGAATAAAGATACAGTTTGGGAACTGGACATTCTTGATTTTCAGTGGCTCCAGCCGAGAGATTTTGAGCAAAGTTTTGAGCCCCAGCACTTATTCATTTACAAATTAAGCACTGACCCATTGGCAACCATTAAGTCCTGGTGAGCCTTAAGGAACATGATTTTCATGAAAACTCTTTGTAGAGAGAAAACATTGGACTGGAGCAAAGGGGAAGGATTTATGATTCAAGAGAGGCCCATATTCCAGAGCACAAACTGCACAGGAGGACTGAACAGAATCAATGCCAGGTTTCTGAACACCTATGACACAGACTACAGAACCTCTTACTCTGTAAATGATATAAAGCACCCCGTATTATTGTTCACACCTGGCACACATCTTGTTCTGAACAACACATTACAATTCAAACCACGCAAAATGAAAACCCATAACAGTCACCTCTTGCCTTCTGACCATTTACCAATGTAACCACATCCTGGTTATCAACACTGAATGTCCCTCTGCGTTCACCAATGCTTTGCCCCAAACAGCATCACTACCACTAATTGAAAAAGCCTTGTCGCATCCAATAATTTGGCAAACCGGTCCTACACCATCGCCCATCCCAGAGAGGTAAAGCAATCCCAAATATCCTGCATACAAATATACATGAATGAATGAATACATTTTTATTGTATGATTACTTAAAACCATTACAATGTACAAAATTAAAAGGCATACAGCACAAGGTAAAGGTCATGTCAAAGATAAAGGTTAAAAGCTCCTAGTGCTTAAAAACAGACCAGCAGGAAAATATGTAAACAGCCAAAGCAATCTTGATAATTAAAATAAAGGAATCAAAATTGAGGCTTTTTGCTGTCCATTGATGGGATCGGCTGTTCTGGGATGGCGCCTTCCACAGGGGGGCTGTTCCTGATGTCATAAGGCTCATCAGGCTGTTAGTCGATCTCTGCCTGTACCAACTTGTCTTTGAAAAGTGTGCGCGTATGGTGTACAAATTTGCCAAAATTGTCCATGTTCTTCACAATGTCCAGCGTGTAAAGTTGATGAATGGCCTCCTTTGCTGTGCAAGTTCCCAGTTGGAGAAGGATAGGTCTGAGATGGGATTGGCGAGCTTGCCGCAAGGCCGGGCAGCATAACATTATGTGTGCCTTGGACTTCTTTTTATAGTTACATAAGCAACACTCTGTGATGTCTGACAGTGCTTTCCAATTGGGATATAATTCTTTTAAGGGTAGCGGATACAGTCTTGCTCCTAGGATCCAATTAAGTGCCTGTCTCCCCACTATCTACGTAAGGTGGGGCTTGTGAGTTTGTAGAACACAAGGTTTCATGAAAGGCTCTGGCTGCCAAGGTTTCCATATTTGAGGTGCTAGAGCGGGAACGCAAATGCCTTTTTATTGATGATTTGATGATTACATAGTTAATTAAACGTGGATCCCAGTTCTTGGTTGCTAATTGTAGTGTTGTGTAGTTCCTATAAACCTATATAGTATCTGCCCGTTTAGATAACATACACTGTGATATTGGTGTCCAGACTGCTTCCAGACACCCTCACCGGGTATTTTTTCCTGTATAACAGCTAGCTCACAGTGCCACTGTAAACTCCTCTTACCAAGGAGAGAATAGTTCTTGGCAACTATCGAACATAACAACCCTGTCTCATCAGGAATCGTGGAAAAAGTACAGTACTTGTCTCAGTCACTCGTGCTTACTTTGTCTCGGAGAGAAACACAGAATAAACGGTGGGGACGTTTTCAATGAGCATATATTAAACCAGCCTCGTTCTAGTGTAAAATAGGTGTGCTGAAACAACCATGAGACAGAAACATATATAAATGATTAGAAGCACGAACAGAGTAAATGGATGGTAGATTCCTACCATAGTGCTAAAAACATTGAATATATACAAGCATATAAATACATGACAATAATAATGCTTACTCCTATGATGCAACCCAAACTTGATCTACCTAAGTGTACCTAGCATGTATGTAGGTGTAGAGCCAAGAATCTCCCTAGGCTGAAGCCAACCCCATTAACTGACGTGAGAGACTGTGGGACCTCGTCTTGGTCTCGATATAAACACCTCGCAAAGGATGTCAGACCACTGCGAGCTAGAGTGTATTCATGCAGGAACCTCAGCGTCTTGCGTCAGTGTGACAGCATGGAAGTATTTCTCCTCTGCCTGCCTTGGCAAAGATATGGTGTATATATACTCAAAAAGTACGCTTAGGGGATTCTACCTTGCTGTGTCAAGTCGGTCGAGGATGACGGAAGGGATGAACCTTATACATAGTTATTATGCAGAAGATTGTAAAACTGCTGTGATTCTGAGAATCTTCATGCATAATGAATGTAGCTAGTTTTCGGGGAAAACCACACAACATCCTATGCAGTGCTAACTTGGTAAAAGGTCAATACCAAAACCCGTTATGTAGTGTAATGGTACAATAAATGTAGGTGAAGGGTCAGAAGAATACTCAGGCCTATATTGGGGTAGCCTATGAAACATAACACCCACTCCTCATCCAACCCGACAAAATACTAAAAGGGGAATGCCCTTCTAATTAAGCATAAAACATTTTTAAAAATGCGTTAAAAAGTATTCTAAAATCTCTAAAAAAGAAACTCTAAAAAGTCCTTTAAAATTGCCACTGAGTACGTCTGAAAGCGATGCAACTCAGCATTAGTATAGAAAATAAAAAATGTGGTTTACAATTCCATTTTCGGTTGTTTTGGAAAAAGGGCGAATTCTTCCTTGCATTCAGAGCCAAATGTTTAGGTGTCCTGTGTGGGAGACGCAACTTCACTGCTGCTTGCTTCTGCAGACGACAGTCCCTGTAATACCTCACAGATCAGGTCAATTGAGCAAAGATGATCTTCCTCAGTACCCACAACCGATGCTTAGGAAGCATTTGAAACATCCAAAGCCTGTGTGCCTTAAGTAGAGCTTGGTGTCCAATCCAACATGCGCATAAGCATCCCGCGGTGGCTTTAAGAATGTCGACATCAACTTTGGAATACGCTGAGGACACTGCAGTACGTTGGTTGTTAACTGGTCCAGCAATGCAAACACGTCCAGTGGCGCAACCGATGGAAGTGTTAGACAGAGGTCAAGCTGCAGAACAAGCAGTGTTCTGCAACTGCTGCAGAACAAGCAGTGGAGGACCGGCAAAACACTGTCAATCCAAACTGGTCGAAATGATAGGAACCAAGATTCGCTTAGCTCCCAAACTCGAGGTGTGCTAAAATGGAGTACAATGCGATCATGGTAACCCCGCTCCAAGAGCGTTTTTTCCATTTCCTTGGTGACTGGAACGTCCATTGTGTAGAACAAATTTTGTTATCGGGATTCCCACTACCAGTAGCAGGATTAACGTAAGTACTCCAAAAATGCTTGCGAATACAGAGTGTATGAAAGCTGGAATCACTCCAAAGACTGTCTGAAAGGTGCTTAACAGTACATAATCTATGGCCTTAAATAGGTGTACTATACCCTTCGTATCAGACATGTTAAAGATACGTTGTGCCATTTCTACAAAATGGAAAGGGCAGTTAGTCCGTATTAGTGCCTGTATCTTAGCTGAAGACCTTGCAACCTGGAGATCAAAAAGTCTCTCGGGCTGAGGTTAAGAGCACATCTTTCCGTAAAAGCATGGCTTTCATTCAGCTTAGAGTATCAAACCGTATAGAGGAAACATTCAACCATGGCCATAACAGCACCTCCCTGACTGTGTTGGTCGGTGGAAACAAAGCTTGCATACAACAAGTAACCCTGGAACTTACAGTGACAAGATATGCACTGCCTGGAAGCATCCAGCAACAACCTTGATCATTCAACATTAAGTAATTCCCATTCAAGAGCCGCCTGAACACTGGATTAATCACTGCAGCTGGGTACCTTTCAAATTACACGATAAGTTAGCTACTGAACCATTACAGCCCGCATGAAGCATAATATTGTGGCAAATGAGAGATCCACTCAAAGAATTCTCGCAGTCTGTACCGCTGAGAAACACTTCAGGGTCCCCGTTCCTTCATCCAAATCTTTATGGTAATTCCCAAGATTCATGGATGAACTCCCTACCCATTGCTTCATACCCGCCTACTTGGTAGTGTTCTAGGCAATATTAAAACTGGAAAGTTGTTACTGGTAATGTAATATGGCCATGAATTAACTATTCTGTAGACGGTGACTCTGCCACAGTAAAAGGTAATTGGTCTAATTTTTCAATGCGCAGCTTTGTATATCTTGCATCTTTTTGTGTCATTTTTGTCTGTTTTTCAGTTAAATGATATGGAGAGAACAGAGACATACTGATGAAAAATATCTCCTGGGCACATAACCAGAGCGCAGTGGTTGTAGCGTCCAGTTTAATAACATAATAGAGAGTAACTGTGATTGTCCGTGTTGTAAGATGGACAGATCCTGTTCCATTATATCTATACACGAAGATACAATGTTGCACAGTGAATGCATTCTGTATGTTAGTGTGGTCATGCCATTGTCAACTACAGCTAAGGCCTTTTCCAAGTTAATTCTATCAATTTCATGCATTCTCTCTGCAGCTTCCTGCTGGGAGATTATCTAGATTTCATTATAAACAGCATATAAGAAGCGTTTCTGACATGGCTTTCCGGGACCTAGTAGAAAATCCCTGAGTTCCATGTCATCTGACAGTTGGGACAAGTGTTGCTTCACCTGAGACAGTGTTGAGGTTCTTAGCCAATCGAGGCATAACTTCCCAACACGGTATGATGTCAGCACCCCGGAAGTTCTTATTGTACATAGCGTAAGTCGGGCCTAAAGATACTAAACCCTTCGGTGGTACCCCTGAATCTGGACTGACCTCTATTTGTGTCGATAGGCCTGACTAACGATCCCTTCTAATTGGGGTCTGTTGAATTGTATGATACACCATGTATGATGTCATGGATTGTACCCTCCCTTTTTTTGGTATCATTTTGCCATCCCCCCAAGTGTGAAAGCGAGGGAATGCAAGGTGTGTTCAAGTCCTTAATCTTGGCTAGCCCAAGACAGGATGTCTGTTGCACAATGTCGTTCAGGAAAATCATTGTTGTGGAATTAAGCCTTTGGTTCCCTGAACTTGCCATTCTTTAGTTCCCCAGACTGATTTAATGTCTATCGTGTCTTTCCATAAGCCAAAACCCTGTTCAGACAGTTGGGCAATAAAGGATGCATAGTATATCTGTTTTGTGATAGTGAGTAGACTTTTCTTTGCAGATAAAGGTGCAAGCGTATAATATGAGCATGGAGCTGATGTACTGAATAAGCAAAATTTGTGCAAATGTTTGCGCACTACCTTTCGGTGGCATTGGGCAATGTTCCCATTGGTGGCATGTGAAAACAGTACGTGGTGCACTTGTTTTATGCAGAAAGTGATGACCATAATGATGATAACAGTACATTGCGTTAGAATCAGAAGAGTCATCAAACATTTCATTTGTTGAAAATGCTGCAGACCGTTCTAAATCAGACCACATATTATTAACAGTTTCAAAATCCCAATCGCCAGAATATGTACTTGAGGTGATAATATCATTTAAAGATATTTTGTATACATGTGGTATTTTTAGAAGTTCAGCAGGACCAAATACATCATTTGAAACCATATCCCAAACTATTCCACAAGGAACTGGAACTGCTGTAATGTTCACATATGAAAGGTCTCTTTGTTCACGATGAGATGAAGTATGACGTTTCAATACCAAGTTCTCTTTTGATACTGCAGAGCGTTCTGGGAGATAGTATCCATTCATGATCAATGAAAAGACAGCCACTAAACCTATCCAGAAAGGTAGGAACAGTATTCCAGTGATTATCCAGAGCTATAGCCATGGTGAAAATTGATAAGCCTTTTTCAGAAAAATGCAGAAATTATGAAGTTGTTTTTTGTGGGAAACTGGAGCCGGCGGTGACTCAGGTTCACTTGGATCCAGAGAAAATGTGTCAATCGATGAAGTGGCCAGATGCAGTTCGATCTATCTTTGATAGCTCAGCAGGTTTTGATGAACTTGCAGATGTCTCCAGTAGAGGCATATTGATGTAGATGTTGATGGTAGGCCAAATTGATATCTATGTTTCATTAGAGTTTGGATGTTCCATTTTGTTGTTGGTTACCCCAATACTTCGTATTATGGACTCTTCGAATGTTATAAGTCTTTCTGTCTGAACTTTCTGTATGGTAGCAAGAGGAGAGCGGCGGCTACCCAGGAGCCCACATATTGTGGTTTGATCAGATCATTTTTGCTGGCAAGAGGTGGAAGAAGTACTGTTCTTGTCCCTTTGGCAGTGAGTACAGGTACAGGCTTTTTGTATGATGGCCCAAATTCTTTCTTGTCCCAAAAATGTTCTCCAATCAGATCCCCAACTTTAGGGTTCCAGGCAGGTCTTGCCATTATTCATTTTACTTCCCCAGCTTTGGTGCGTTTTACTTGCATGTTGCTTTGTAGTGCCTGGAATTGATTAAGATCCTGTAAAACAGCCAAACGTTTATCGATATCAAAAGGTTTTTCATCCGCAACTGTGTATTCATAATCGAGATCAGGTACCCACATTCTCGTTCCAAATAGAACTTCGTAAGGGGTTACACCTCCTAAGGAACTTCTTGGCATATTATTTAGTGCCCTCTGGACTTCATATAGGTAATTGACCAGATTACCACCCAAACCTAATGCCCTTGCTGTTAAAAAATGTTTTAAGTCCTGGTTTTTCCTCCCATTGACCGAATTTTCCTCAGGATGGTATGGAGAGGAGTACCGCAATGCAACACCCAAACTTCCCATGGCTTCCTTGTAAGCCTAGAGCTAAACATGCGTCCATGGCCACACTGTAATGTGCCAGCTGCGTATGTCCCTATGAAGACTCAAAAATCTTTTATAACAGTTCGAGAGTCAGGCCAAACCCAAAGGAATCTAGAACATGAATCCACTGCCACCAAGATGTAGTTGTAAACCCCATCCCATTGTAAGGGGCTGCAGTGGTCCAAATAGACACAACTAAGAGGTCTGCCTGATATTAGTAATGGTGTTTGTAGTGGGCGTGCTACGGTCAAACCCTTCATCTGCTGACAGATGTCGCACTTAAGTACAAAAGCTTTTGTCTGTTTGGTCAGACCTGGCCACCAATCGCATTGTTTCAGCAGTGAAACAGTCACATTAACCCCTGCGTGTACAGATCCCAGACCCTCGTGTGCAGCTAAAATTAAACCTCACCTGCGATCCATGTTTGGTATTATTCTAGCCCCCACTCCTGCAATTTGAGCATACAGAATATTTATTTGCATCTAGCTTGTAGGAGTAGTTGAGTGGAAAACCTTTCGGCAAGGCTGTGCTGTTTTTGTGTGAAGCAATGACAGCTACCATTATGCTTCCATCTATTTTTGAGCTAGAACTTGTGATTGCAGCGATGGCAGCAGTTCATACTGCCCCTTTTGCGGCTTCATCAGACAATAAATTCCCTTCAACGTGAACGTCATCACGTTGATGACTCAGCATGTGTATCACGTGAGCTCTTGGCAAGTCTTTTTTCCACTGTGCCACTTGTTCCCAAAGCATTTTCAGGCACATGCATCAAAGGATTTTGCGATCGCAAACGTTGCGAATCGCAAAAATCGGCCGTTTGCGATCGCAAAATCCTCTTTTGGAATGCATGAAGGTTCAAGGCCCTCGCAATTTAAGAATTTGCAAATATTTGCGAATTCTCAAATTGCGATTGCATTTAAGGAATCGCATTTTGCGATTCCTTAAATGCAATGCATGAAACATTTAAAAATTGCGATTTCGCAATTAAGGGGAGCAAATTACCATGAGGTTGAACCTCATGGTAATTTGCGAAAACTTTGAAAAATGCACTTTTGTGCATTTTTCAAAGTTTCATGTTGTGCCCACACATGCCCTAAGGGCATGTGTGGGCACAACATAGGTGCACAGATTGATTTCAGGGGTGTAAAAGGGTGTCCTTTGGACACCCTTGAAATCGCATTTTCAATTTGCGATTCGCTAATTGCGAATCGCAAATTGAGAATTTCTTCCCATTCATTCCTATGGGCCTAGGCCCATAGGAATGAATGGGGAGGTATTCCTTAATTGCGACTCGCAAATTGCGAGTCGCAATTAAGGAATAATAAGAAATCGCCAATTTTAAAGCAATTTTTTGATGCATTGCATTTTGCAATTCCTTAATTGCGATTCCTTATTTTTTGCAATTAAGGAATCGAAAAATGCAATAATGATGCATGTGCCTGTTTGTGCTTTATTGTGCAACCTTTTGAGTCTTCAAACCCATTTTTAACTAAGCATGGGCGGATTTTGCGAATTGGCGATCCGCGAAATTGCGTATCTACGGATTCGCAATCCGCAAAATCCGCGAACTCTCACGAATTTTGCGGATTCCTTTTTTTTGTGTTCGCAAGTGTTTCTGCCATTTCGCAAGGGTTTTTTACCAGTTCGCAAACGCGAACATACTTGTCGGGTAGGAACGGTCGCGACCATGTTGTTTCTACGTCTAGTTCATCACAGCACCCTCTGTTTCACCACTGCCACCCTCTGTTTCACCACTGCCACCCTCTGGCTCACCCATGCCACCCTCTGGCTCACCCATGCCACCCTCTAGTTCATCACTATGGGGGGAAAAGCACACCTGCCCTACCGCAACTGACATGAATGAATTAGGGGCTGATTAATGTGTCACTGAATTTGAACATCCAGCCTGGCACCTGCTTCCTTATCTGTAATTGCTTTCTGTTGCAGTGTAATTTTTTTAACAGGACCTTTGTTGTATACTTGTAGCTATTCTCTGAGCCTGCTGTGAGGGCCAGGGCAGGGTCATAGAATAGTTGCAAGTAGGCAACTGAACTCTGAAGGGGCCCCTCAGGAAGCACTACAGGGAATGGTTACTAATGATAAGATTGAACTTTTGCACCTGCTGAGTGCTTTCAGTTGTGCAAAAATCCAAATATCCAGCAGCATCCACAAAAAGTAATCCTTCCAGGCACTACAGGGAATGGTTACTAATGATAAGATTGAACTTTTGCACCTGCTGAGTGCTTTCAGTTTTGCAAAAATCCAAATATCCAGCAGCATCCACAAAAAGTAATCCTTCCAGGTCAAGATCCAAATCAAAGTGACCAGCACATGAAGACAACACTGGGAGGAGCCTGCTGGACAGGAACAGGAAGTTGGAGACTGTGGGGCACTTCCTTCCTCCCCCCCCCCCCCAAAATGGACTCCTTGCAAAAAAAAGTGCAGGCAAATGTCAACCTGAGGAGTTATTCTGATAAAAATCATAATTTTCAAGGTTTATGCTGCCTGCTGGTGGATTTCTTGTGCGAAATTGCAAAGCTTGTCGCTGCCCGCCGCATCTACGTGTTCGCAAGTGTTTACTCCCGCGAAATTGTATAGTATTCTAGTTGGCAAGTGCGACCAAGCAAAAAATCCGCTTTGCACGGATTTACGAATTTTCGGCAAGTTCGCGAGAGTTCGCGGATTGCGAATTTGCCGAAAATCCGCAAAATCCGCGAGCGGAACGGATTTTACGCCCATGCTTATTTTTAACCCAATAGGGAATATATTCATTATAAGAGTGGACACAGTAAAACGAAATGCACACTATAAATGTGGGGAATTCCCTATCCATTTATATTAGTGCCAGTAATAGGGCTTTTAATTCTGCCAGCTGTGCCGTGGAATCTCCTAGACACTTTGTCTTTGTACTGCTAGGATGGAACTTGCCGTCCTGCATACATCCTTTTACAATTGCACAAGCCGCACTGTATTGCAGTTTACCACCCATGGCAGGCTGAGCAGAATCGTCAGTTTAAATAATGTATTCATGCTGATCTAGAGGCAATATTTCATTTGGGAGAGGATATTCTTGTTTGTTTTGCAGAAATGCTTGCATTTTTAGTGTAGGATCAAAATTGTAGTGTACATCTGTTGCAGTGAGAGAATTATCTAATCCATCTCGGATGTAAAGCTTTTACATTTGGAACGCTTGCCTTTTTAACAGCCTCTAAAGGCCGGTACCGGAGATACAACAATTATTTGTTTCCCCTGTGCCAGTGCTCTTTCTCTCACTACGGCAATCTATACTGCTGTCATAATTATTTTTGTAGAATCAAAGCACATTTCAGCGCTTGTGTACAAGTGTGATTTGTATGCTATGGGTAAGTGTATACTGATTGACCAGCGAATACACAGATCCCCAAATTTGTGGTATTTACACGTGTGTAAGTGTTTAGAAGCTATCATGTCAGCTTGTAAGGAACAAAGTATATCTGTGTGTTCCTGTGTCCAATGTCTAATTGAAAAATCAGATCTGTTTAAATTATAGAAAGGTTTTACTTTTTCAGTGTAATCCAAAATGTATGTTCTGCCAAAATTTAAGAATACCAATATGGATTGTAAGTTTTTCAGGGTTTGTGGAGGTTGGAGCAGGGCACACTTTTCAAGAAATTTAGCTGCCAGGCTTTTCCCTTCACTTGATAACTCATATCCCAAAAATAGGGCATTAAGGTGGGGGGCTACGTTTGATTTTTTAAAGCTGAATTTGTAACCCTCAGAGGCGAAGACCAAAAGTATGTTGCTCACCCTGGTCAAATGATCCTTTAACTCATCATCCATCAGAAAAATATCATCAGTAATGGATAATGCGTCCTCATCCAAATTTTGAAGTAACTCTGTTACCCTAGCTGAGAACAACTATTCTAATACCCTTATGGGAGTTAACAGAGTTTACGCTGAGAGGCGATGGCTGAGAATGCAGTCAAATATCTGCTTTCAGGCGCTATATTTTGGTAGAAATATCCATTTGAGATATCTAGTGTTGCTGTTTTTCAGCACAATGTTATTCATCAATGCAGCACTGTGTGCATTCTGTACTGCAAACGTCTTTGTGCATGTGTTCAGATGTCTCTGAATTCACTCTGGAAGAAGTCACTCTGGCACATAAGAGGGTGAAATCCCACTGACCCAGATTCCTCTCAGGTTCTATAAAAAATGAGTCTAGCTGTTATGTCCAGCTTAACTAGACTTTTTAACCTCTCGTTACTACAGTCCTCGGTACCTGCTAGGTGGAAGGAGGCTACAGTTAGACCCATCCTAAAGAAGTCCACCTTAGATCCTAAACTGCCAAACAATTAACGACCAATCTTCCTTCTTCCCCTGTTCAGTAAAATCCTGGAGTCAATAATAAACTGGCAATTAATCAAACACTTGGAAAACAATAAAGTGTTTGATCCTTCTCAGTCAGGATTTTGGGCCTTAAATAGCACTGAAACGGCCCTACTAGAAGTGGTGGATAGCATTAGACTCTCTCTGGACAACCAAAAATCCGCCATCTTGGTCCTTTTGGATCTGTTGGCCGTCTTCAACACCATCTCCCACCCGATCCTTTTGGAGCGCCTATGGGAGTCAGGTGTCGGAGGCCCCGCATTGGCTTGGTTCAGGTGTTACCTGAGTGGTCGAGCTTCCAGAGTTTAAATCGGTGCTTTTACCTCCACGAGCCAATCTATCAACAGGGGTGTCCCTCAGGATCCATCTTGAGCCCTACGCTCTTCAACTTCTATGTATCCCCTCTGGCCAAATTTATCATGGCCCACGGCTTCAACACATTGTAGTACGCCAATGATACGCAGTTGTTAATTACTCTCGGACCGGACGTTGCTGATACTAAACATAGATTCAGGCAATGCATGCTGGATATAAACAACTGGATGTTAACTAACAACCTCCAGCTAAATGCAAATAAAACGGACAGTGTTCTTTTTGGAAATGCCCAGGCATTTTAGACAAACGATTGATGGCCTTCTACCTTGGGTACTTGCCCCCTTACGAAGGTAACAGCCCGCAACCTTGGCGTAATGATTGACAATCAACTTTCCATGTGTGACCATGTCAATCATGTAGCGTGTACCTGCTACGGGCTAATGCATGCCCTCCGCAAAATCTTTAATTGGGTCCCACTACCTTCCCGTATGCCATTGATCCAGGGCTTATTCATCAGCTGTCTGGATTATGGGAATTCTCTATTCGCGTCCATAAACGAAGAACTCCTAACTAAGCTCCAGGTTCAGCAGAATACAGCTGCTAGACTGGTTTTAAACCTTCCCCCTCGCTCCCTCTCTGCACCCAGCTTGAAGGCTCTCCATTGGCTGCCTGTCAAGAAGCGGATTAATTTTAAAATCTGCTGTCTTGTCCATAAAACTCTCAATGGACAGGGACTCCTCATTACTTGGCTAACAAACTGAAAATGCATCAGCCAGCAAGAACTCTTCGTTCTGCTAATAAACATCTATTCACAATCCAGAAGGTTCATACAGTCAAGAACGGCAGTAGATCATTTTCGAAACTAGCTCTTACTCTCTGGAACTCCCTGCCACTCCACCTTCGCACTGAGATTAACGACCACAAGAAGTTCCATAAATCCCTCAAGACTTGGCTATGTTAATCTACCTTCTCTTTCCAGTCATCCTTCTTTTCTGTTTCTGAGTCTCTGCAAAAGCGCTATGAGACCTCAGGGTGATAAATGCGCTCAACCAGGACCAGTACATAGACATAGACATGGATGTCTGTAGTCTTAAACTAGACAATATGAAATATTAGGTTTCATTACCGGAAACAAAGGAGCAAGTTTCTATTACACCTTGGTATTCAAGTTATCTAGGACTTGTTTTTTTGCTTCTTGTTTAATAGGGTATTGTCTCTGTGGAGTTGTAGTAGTTTTTACTGGGATTTCATGGTGAGGTGACCCTATATGGTTGCAATATAATGCTGGAGCAAGTGCTACCTCCCACTCTTGCGCATATGTATGTTTTAAGTATATTGGAACAAGGTTGGAAAAGGCAGATAAAATTACTGTTTCTCCCTTTGGGCACTCCATAACAATTTCAGGCAGCCAGTCTTTTTCAGCCAAAATAATGTCATTGCCATAAGTCAGGTTCTCCTAAAAGAGAACTTTAATTTTTCTGGGTTTATCCGCCTTTATTTGGAGTGTTATTTCATTTAAACGGGTGTGGGACACTTACCCTGGTATCAGGTGTCTCCACCATCAATCAATCATTTGTAAAGCGCACTACATACCCGCCAGGATCTCAACGCACTGGGGAGGGGCGGGGGGCGCTACTGATCGAACAGCCAGGTCTTGAGTATCCTCCTGAAGGTCAGCAGGTCAGCAGGTCTGTCGTAGGCTTAGTGGGAGGGTGTTCCATGACTTGGCGGCGAGGTGGGAGAAGGATCTCCCACCGGTGGTTGTTCTTCGGATGCGCGGGACGGTGGCGAGTGTGAGGTCGGCGGAGCGTAGCTGGCGGTTGGGGATGTAGGAGGAGAGCCATCTGTTGAGGTAGGCTGGGCCAGTCTTGTGGAGTGCCTTGTGTGCGTGGGTGAGGAGCTTGAAGGATATCCTCTGGTTGACGGGGAGCCAGTGCAGGTTTCTCAGGTGGGGGGTGATGTGACCGTGGCGTGGTATGTCGCAAATCAGTCATGGCGAGGAATTTTGGATGCGTTGTAGTCGTTTGATGAGCTTGGTCGGGGCTCCCGCGTAGAGGGCGTTTCCGTAGTAGAACCTGCTGCTGACAAGGGCCTGGGTGACTGTCTTTCTTGTATCTGTCGGGATCCATCTGTAGATCTTGCAGAGCATGCGGAGGGTGTTGAAGCAGGAGGAGGAGACGGTGTTGACTTGCTTGGTCATTGAAAGCGTTGAGTCCAGATTGATTCCCAGGTTGCGTGCGTGGTCGGTGGGTGTCAGGGCTGCCCCCAGTGCCGTCGACCACCAGGAATCGTCCCAGGCTGAAAGGTTGGAGCTGTGGATGAGGACCTCCGTCTTGTCCGAGTTCAGCTTCAGACGGCTGGTCTTCATCCAGTCGGCGACGTCCTTCATTCCTTCGTGGAGGTTGGCTTTGGCCGTGATGGGGTCCTTGGTAAGGGAGAGGATCAGCTGAGTGTCGTCGGCCTAGGAGATTATGTTGAGGTCGTGCTGTCGGGCTACGTGTGCGAGCGGGGCCATGTAAATGTTGAGGGCTGAGGGAGGATCCCTGGGGTACGCCGCAGATGATCTCAGAGGCTTTGTAACGGAATGGGGGAGGCGGACGCTCTGGGTTCTGCCATAGGAGGTCGTCAAATCCAGAGCCTTGTCTCGGATCCCTGCGGCGTGGAGGCGTGCGCGTAGTGTGTGGTGGCATATGGTGTCGAAGGCGGCAGAAAGATCTAGGAGGATGAGTGCTGCAGTCTTGCCGTTGTCCAGCAGGGTCCTGATGTCGTTGGTGTTCATTCAACGCCTCTGTCACCAGAAATTCCACCAGGTTCTAGCGAGCTATTGTTGCTTCTGCTGTGCTGTCTAGCATTGTCAGAGCCCATTGCCTGTTCAGAAATTGAGTTCTTAGAATTATGGGCATGTCTAACTTTAAGACCTACTACCCTCATCTAGAATTGAGGTTTTGATTTTTGTTTTTGTTCATCTTCTTTTTTGATATTATAGTCCAAAGTACGCTGTGTGTCTCTGGACTTTGTCCGTTATTCTTGTCTGTGCTTTGACCGTCTTTCTCTCTTAGAGTTTTTTTTTATGAATCCTGAAAGGAACGAGAGGAACGTGTACTAGTATCCTGATAGCTTTCTTGATTTTAATGTTATCACAATTCCTAAGGTTGTACCTCCTTTTGGAGGAATCCTGAGGAGGAGTCCCACTCCTGGATTGTGATCTATTGTTTTGTTTTTTATTATCCCATTTCTTCAGGAACAATTAGGTGCTTGTGTGGTGTTATCCTACTCAGGACCACTCATGAGTTGAGGTTTTATTGAGGTTTTATTGCCATACATCCCAAATTATCTGTGCCTAATTCAGCATATGTGTCCTCAATAATTTTAGGTAATTCATGCTCCTATTGTAAAGGAGTGAAATCCCTCAGGCGTTAGCGTATTGCCACTGCTGCTGCCTCACCTTTTATGTTTGCTCATATAATAGTTGATATCTGGGTAACATTTCCTAACAATTTACACCCGAAGTTCAGAGCAGGTTCTGCTCCATACTCATTCTGTATTTGTCTTAATTTATCTGGTATTACTGCTATTGAAGGGATAGCCTGAATTCTGGTATAGATGGCAGCATAAACTATACCCCAAGAGGTACAATCCTCTATCTGGGGAACTATCTCCATTTGCAAGCAGATTGTTTGCATTCTGTGTTGTTCTTGAGGGCTTGTGATGCCAGATGTTTGGCGCAATTTGGAGCTTCTGACAAACACACGGCCATTACTTACCACAGCCCTTCCCAGGAATCTTAACAACACCACACATAAACATATAAAATACCAACCTGAGAAATGAATAATACTAACAGCTAAAGATACAATAAATCATAGCTCAGAGGGTATGTGTAGCAACGTCTTCCGACGAATCAGCAACGCCTTCGGCGAATCAACGCGATCCTACACGAGCAACGCACCCTGGTGCGGACTTAGCAACGCCTTCCGGCGAATCAACACGCATCTGCACCAGCAACACCTTCCCGTGAATCAGATCAGCAACTTACCACAGGTAAGAATCAGACAGCAACTCGCCACTGCACGGCAAGAATCAGCAACACCTTCTGGTGAATCAGATCAGCAACGCACCCTGGTGCGGACTTAGCAACGCCTTCCGGCGAAGCAACACGCATCTGCACGAGCAACACCTTCCGGTGAAAATCAGTACATACCTCTTACACTATGTTAGGCTGGTTTACTTACAATTTGGATATTCCTGCTTTAGAGTCGGTTTCCCTCCCGTATAAACAATTACTCATTAGAGGGAAACTGTAGCGATTTTCTACAGGCAGAGAAAATGTCCCAGAATAGTTCCCTAATTAACGCTGCAGAAAGGGATGAAGAACTACTATTACCAGCAGGCCATGGGGCGCATGAAAGCAAGGCACAGGGCGGTTCCTATATTAGCACATCCCCCACATGGGAAAGGTGCTTGACAAGCTTCCCGCAGATTCCCTGCCGGATTTCAGCTAGAAGAGAACAGCCGATCAAGAGCCTGCGTGTGCAGTTTTCTTCAGTACAATTGCCACGATTCTTACCTTCGATTCCCTCATTGTCCGAGAGTCTTCAAAGTCCCTGGAGAGAACCTCGGTGAATTCCAGGTATTGAGGAAGGAGTGCGGGCTCTCCTCCGAGGATTACATCCTTCTGGGAGACCTCAACTTTCACCTTGAAAAGAACAACGATCGCAACACCACCACCCTTTTGGACAACCTCGCCAACCTCGGACTTAAACAACTTGTCACTACCCCCACCCACATCGCAGGTCACACACTCGACCCTATCTTCACCTCCAGCAAACATGTCTCCTTCAGCCACACCACCGCTCTCCTCTGGACTGACCACAGCTGCGTTCACTTTACCTACAACAAGCCCACATCCAACAACCACCCCCAACCCACTCTGCAAAGAAACTGGAACAAAATCACCATCGACCAGATCTCATCATCGCTTCTTCAAAACCCCCCAGCCCACTCCTCTAACCCAGACCAAGCAGCCACCAACCTCACCCAATGGTTATCCAACAGCGCCGACATCCTAGCACCATTGAAAAAACGACAAATCAAACTAGGCAGCAAGGAGGCCTCCTGGTTCAACGATGATCTTAAGAAATCCAAGAAACTCTGTCGCTCCCTTGAGAAGGCCTGGAAAAAAAGACCCAACCACCAGCACCAAGGATGCCTTCAAAAACACCACCCGCATACACCACCAACTTATCCGGAATGCCAAGAAAGCCGCTTTCAAGGACCGACTAGATAACAACGCCCACAACAGCAAGGAATTATTCAACATCGTCAAGGAATTTACCAACCCCTCAGCCAACTCCAATGACATCACCCCCTCCCAAGCCCTCTGCGACTCCCTAGCCTCTTTCTTCCACAACAAAATTGCAGACATCCACAACAGCTTCGACAACCGTCCCAAAGACCAACCCACCCAACCCCCTGCAGGACCCCCACCCCCCCTGAACATCCTCAATGACTGGAAGCCAATCTCCACGGAGGACACCATCCGTCTGATGAACTCTATCCACTCAGGATCCCCCACAGACCCATGCCCTCACCACATCTTTAACAAAGCAGACTCCATTATAGCACCGCACCTCCGAGACGTCATCAACTGCTCCCTCAACTCCGCAACCTTCCCAGAAAGCTGGAAAAATGCCGAACTCAGCGCCCTCCTGAAGAAACCCACAGCTGACCCCACCGAACTCAAAAACTACCGCCCTATCTCACTCCTTCCATTCCCGGCCAAAGTCATTGAGAAAGCGGTCAACAACCAGCTCGCCGCATTCCTCGAAACCAACAAATCCCTCGACTCCTCACAATCCGGCTTCCGAGCCAAGCACAGCACCGAAACCGCCCTCATCGCAGCAACAGACGACATTAGAACTCTACTGGACAATGGAGACACAGTCGCCCTCATCCTCCTCGACCTCTCCGCAGCCTTCGACACGGTCTGTCATAGCACCCTTTTACAACGCCTCAGAAACGTCGGAATCCAGGGAAAAGCACTGGAATGGATCACCTCGTTCCTCACCGGAAGAACCCAGAGAGTCCGCCTTCCACCATTCAAGTCAGAGGCCACTGAAGTCATCTGCGGCGTACCACAAGGATCTTCTCTCAGCCCCACCCTCTTCAACGTATACATGAGCCCCCTCGCGGCCATCGCACGCCAACACAACCTCAACATCATCTCCTACGCCGACGACACTCAACTGATCCTATCACTCACCAGAGACCCTAACACTGCCAAAACCAACTTACACGAAGGAATGAAAGAAGTAGCCGAATGGATGAATCACAGCCGTCTGAAACTGAACTCAGACAAAACAGAAGTCCTCATCCTAGGCACCTCCCCCTCCGCCTGGGATAACTCTTGGTGGCCAGAGGCCCTTGGAAAAGCACCCATCCCAACGGACCACGCACGGAACCTGGGCGTCATCCTGGATTCATCACTCTCGATGAACAAACAAGTCAACGCCGTTTCTTCATCTTGCTTCAACATTCTTCGCATGCTCAAAAAAACATTTCGCTGGATCCCCACCGAAACTAGAAAAACAGTCACCCACGCTCTAGTCACGAGCCGACTGGACTACGGAAACACCCTCTACGCCGGTACCACCGCCAAACTCCAGAAAAAACTCCAACGCATCCAGAACGCCTCAGCCAGGCTCATATTGGACATCCCGCGTAAAGAACACATCTCTGGTCACCTGAAAAACCTTCACTGGCTCCCCGTCAATAAGAGGATTACTTTCCGCCTCCTAACCCACGCACACAAAGCACTCTACGAAATTGGACCCGCATGCCTCAACACACGACTGTCTTTTTACACCCCCACCCGCCAGCTACGATCCTCCAACCAAGCCCTTGCCTCTGTACCTCGCATCAACAAAACCACCATGGGAGGTAGATCCTTCTCCTACCTGGCAGCTAAAACCTGGAACTCACTTCCCACTCACCTCCGCCTTACTCAGAACCACCTAGCATTCAGAAAGCAACTTAAAACGTGGATATTTGACAAGTAATTCCCCACCCTTATTCAAGCGCCTTGAGACCCTCTGGGTATGTAGCGCGCTATATAAATTTATTGACTTGACTTGACTTGACTCCTCTGTCTCTTTCATCTTGCTTTTCTTGTTCGTTTCCACGGTACTCGGAATGTGCTGGAACACGCAGGAGTTCCGTGACTAATTTATTTGATTTTGTATATTGTCTGCGTTTATCTTACACAGAAAGATTTCGTGCGCAGAACAAGTGCAGCGCTTGTAAGTGGGAAATGCCAGTACACACAATTTCCAGTGAGCGCTCTGAAGGGAATACTTGCTCCTTACTTGCTTGACATTTTCATAATTTCATAGGCTAAGTTAGTCCTCTGGCTCTAGCTTGATTGAGTACAAGACCGTGAGATCCTACCATTATGTTTCTTTGCCTTAGGTGTTGTGACATTAACGATACCTCTATCTATACTACTATTATAAAGAGAGAACTGTGTCCTTTGAGCCGGGTAAACTCAAAAACTACACCACCAATCTCAACACCCAATACAGCGTTGGAAAGGGGAGCACCAGGAGATGGACATAGGCTATATAGATGGACCCCATATACATTAGAAAGGGGGGGCGCCCTCATTCGTAAAGTAGTCCCTTGGGGGCGTTGGGAGTTGACATGTGAGAAAAAGTGGGCGTTAACAGGGGCAGGATGTGGGCGTTAACAGTGTCAGAGTGGCAGGCAACTTCACGCTGCTGCAATGTGGGCGTCGTTCACAGCGTTCAAAGAAACCAGTTCATATAGCCAACAGTACGAAAACACATAATTACAGCGTTTTTATGGAAATGCAACGTGGTTCAAACACGCAATATTCACTCGCTTCACTCGCACACACAGCATTTCACGTGGGCATTACCGTGGCTGACATCATGGACGGGGCGCGGCTTCGAGCACAGAAAGGGGCACCCCTTGCTCAGCCGACCAATCACGCCACATTACTTTGGCAGGCCTTGCGGGGAATATTAAAATGTTAAAAACATTACTACAAATCACGGAATGAAGCCACAGCGTTAACACCGGAAGAACAGTAAGGTAAAACCGGAGAAATCCGTACAAATAGCAGTGCAGCGTATTTGAAAGCTACACAATTCAGTGGCTCACACAGCATTTGCTGACATCATGTATGGGGCGCGGCTTACCTCACACAAAGGGGCGCGCCTTGGACAACTCACCAATCACGCAACACAACTCTTGCACGGCTTGCGCACAATATTTAGAACACGTTACAAAAATTACTTACACTCGGAAAGAGGCGCGGGTCAGGGCATAAGCGAATGAACGTTTCAATGGTGGACAAAGTTGGGGGGACACTCATACGAATGGCCTTCACTAAAACTAAATACACGCATTAAAAAGCTTTCAGTGCTTCAGCGAAACGAACGAAAAAAGCACTGACACTAACAACAAGACGGGCGCACAGAAAGGAAGAGACGGACGAATGCCATTCACAAACTCACCGTTTGCAAGGGGAAGAATGGGCTTCCGAAAGTCCCCGTTTTGAAGGTGAACAAATTGGGCACGCGGACGTTACTACAAAACCAAAAACATACACGGGATTAAAAACGCACTTATAGTACCACCAATACCGCCGAACACAAACGAACACTCTGACCAATGCCCTTCTGAAAGTCACCGTTTGCAACGTGAAGAATGGGCTGCTAAAAGTCACCATTTTCACTATTAACAAATCGCAAGGTCAAACATACAAAGTTATAGGCATAGACTTAAGAGAAGCCTGCTTCACTCATGGGCAGTCATATGTTGCACTCTCTCGGACAGGGAATGTAGAAAATCAATTTACTCTAAATCCCAATTCTAATGAAACACAAAATGTTGTTTATCACAAAATAATAAAATAAATGTCTTCTTATTCATTAACAACACAACAACATTTACAATACTGACCCGGACAATGTCGGGACGGGCTGCTAGTATATACATATAGGATTCTCTCTAGGGTGTATCACTACTAGAAACTTGACTTTACTCAAATTCAGAGAGGACCTTCTGATGACAGTGGCCCAAAAGTAAAGTTAATCTACTTTGGATTGAATCGTATTTTGCTTACTTATTGATGGGCTTGAGCTGTATAAAATTCTGGTGAGTTGGGGGGGGGGGGAAAGTAGTGCTGAGATATGTTACACATATAAGAGAGCTTTTCCTAATACTTGTCTACTTGTCTCCCTGTCCTGCAGTACACACATCCCTACTATTGCCGTGATGTATACCAGACCAGACCCTGAAGGGATTACAGGATTTACAGCCAGTTTATTATTTTATCCACTTCCCTTTTCCCCTTGGGCCCAATTTCAAGCAGTAGGTTTTCCTCTTCTGCAAGGAGTTGCTTCGGGGGGAATTGGGGGGATAATCGTCTGTCATCGTCTCTGCTGGTCACAAGAGACAGGTTAGTGGCGTCTTTAGATATTCTTGTACTGCTGACAATCGCAACAGATTGTCAAGTCCAAGGTAACGCCCACCCCAGACGATGAATACCAATGAGGTGTTGGCCTTGCTGTTGGAAAGCGTCAATGCATTGCAGCAGGAGGTACAAACATCGCGTTGATAGAATCAGACCATACCAGAGAAATGGGCACATTGCGTAGAGAGGTAGCAGGCCTCACCCACAGGGGTCCTAGACGGGATTCTTACAGCAGACCAGCCACCCTACCTCCTCCAACAACAGCAACAAATACCCCTTCCACAGGCGCTCAAGGGGGTGGGTTTTTTGCCACAGCACCTACACCCCTACCCCAGCAGATACTGTTCCCACAGTCCAGATCATACAAAACACAGGAATTCCTTTGGCTCCCCCTGAGAGATTTTACGGGGATCCAAAAATGTTTGAGACATTCCTCAACCAATGCCATCTTCATTTTTATGTAAGCCCGTTGTCTTCCAAGATGAGGCTGCTATAACGGCTTTTATGATGTCCTCTATGGGTGGCAATGAAGCTAGTTGGACCATTCCCTTGATGGAAAGAAACGATCCTGTATTACAACACTTTTCTGATTTCCGTCTGGAGTTGCGGAAATTGTTCGACAGGAAATCTCATATGATGACACCCGATTGAGAACTGCTTACCTTGCGTCAAGGGTCACAAGATCTGTTGACATATATCACCACGTTTAATCGTCTAGTGGTTGAGACAGACTGGCCTACTGAAAAGAGGATTACCTTGTTTTATCAGGGGTTAAGAGGAGAACTTAAAGATGTACTAGCTCAGGTGGTACAACTACCACAGACCTGCGAGGAGCTCATAGATTTGACGGTTCAACTGGACCATCGTCTACAAGAAAGAAAAGGGGACAAGAGGAGAAAAACGATTCTTCTATCCTAGACCAAAAGTATTGGCGGAAGAACATCCCAAAAACCCTGAAGGGCCTGAACCAATGCAAATCGGATGTATAAGAGGGCCCCTCACATCTGAAGAGAAGGACAAGAGACGGAGGTTCAAATTGTGTCTGTATTGTGGTAAAAGGGGACATTTTATTAAAGAATGCCGAGCCAGAAATTCCGTTCCAGGAAGAACCTTTGTTCCGCGATTACAAGCAACCATGAAAACCGGTGAACCGTCGGAAAACTAATGGTCCCGAATCAGAAGGAGATCTCTGATTTGGGGCAACACTGTACTATGGTCTCCTCTGTCCTTGCTAATACCCTACACCCGGCATTAGCCCACATGAATGTCAGTGTTTCTCTCTGGATCACGCCCCAGGATAGCTTGAAGGTGGACGCTTTACTCGACTCTGGTGCCACCGGTAACTACATTGACCAAGACTTTGCCATGAAAATAGGGATTCCCTGTGAAAAGAGAGACGCCGGAAATGGTGAAGGCGGTGGACGAGACGGTCCTTTCCTCTGGTCCAGTGATCTACAATACTCACTTCCTCTTGATGAAGTTTGGTAGTGCCATCATGAATACATCCAGTTTGACCTCATCAATGCACCCCAATTTTGTCTCATATTAGGTATGCCTTGGCTAACATTGCACGATCCTTTGGTTAGTTGGGCTTCTTGCACAGTAAACATGACATCGGATTATTGCAGAGAGCATTGCAAAAATAGGACATCCTTGTTAGCAAACCAAGAACCATCACCTGCTACGTATCTGGCGACTGCTTGCACCCAAGACCACTATTGCTGTGCCACTGTCCTACCTACGGAATATCGCGAATATCACGCTCTGTTTAACAAACGAAAGACCACACAGTTACCACCCCATAGGGTTTATGACCGTAAGATCGAATTGACACCGGGAGCTGACATCCCTTGCAGTCGAGTGTATGCATTAACAGAGAAAGAGACAGTATTTGAAAACGTATATCGAAGACAATCTAGCCTCTGGATTCATCAGACATTCCTCATCTCCGGCATCCTCTCCTCTTTTCTTCATATTGAAGAAAGACTGCGAAGAATTGAGGAGCTGTATAGATTACAGAGCAATAAACAGGGTAACTATTAAAAACCGTTACCCACTTCCATTGATACCAGTGTTACTGGACCAACTGAAGGGTGCTCGTTACTTTACAAAACTCGACCTTCGTGGAGCCTATCGTCGGGTGCAGAAAGGAGATGAATGGAAGACGGTGTTCAGAACCAAATTTGGTCTCTTTAAGTACTGGGTGATGCCATTTGGTCTCCGCGATGCCCCAGCAGCCTTACAGTTCTTTATGGATGAGGTTTTGAGAGGCTGCTTAGAGACATTTTGCATCGTCTACATAGACGATGTATTGATGTATTCAACAACCCTACTGGAACATATAGCCCATGTGAAAATAGTACTTGGAAAGTTACGACAAAACTCACTGTATGCCAAGTTTGCGAAGTGCCTTTTTCATGTACAGGAAGTTGCTTTTTTGGGTTATGTTATCAATGCCCAGGGTTTTCCGATGGACATGAATAAGGTCAACGCAATCACTACATGGAAAACATACCAGAACGTCAAATCTGTGCAAAGCTTCCTTGGCTTTGTCAATTATTACCGGCGATTCATCAAAGACTTTCCCAAAATCATTCAACCCATCACGGGTCTATTGCGGAAGAATGCTCCCTTCATATGGGGAGAAGAAACCGATAAGTCGTTTCAACTTCTTAAGAAAAGGTTACCTCAAGCACCCATCCTTCGTCACCCAGATCCACAGATACCTTTTGTTCTTGAGACTGATGCCTCCCAATATGCCCTGGGCCGGGTGTTATCCCAACGCCATCCCACAACAGGACAACTTCACCCTGTGGCCTACTACTCACGAAAGCTCACTCCCTGTGAAGTTAACTACACTATTTCAGACAAAGAATTGCTGGCGATAAAGAGGGCATGTGAGGAGTGGCGACATTACCTTCTGGGAGCTTTACATACTGTGGAAATCTATACTGACAACCGTAACTTGTTATTTCTAAAGACAGCAAAAGCCTTGACTCCACGGCAACTAAGGTGGACCCTCTTCTTTTCTGACTTTGATTTTGTGATTAAGTATAGACCTGGATCCCACAATGGAAAAGCAGATGCTCTCTCCCGTCTGGGGGAAGAGAATGGAACCATACAACCCGAACCTCCTTTCATCCTAATGGAGGCAGAACCTCCAGAGCAGACTCTAGCCTTAATCACCTCGCAGGATTTTTTGGAGGACGTGAAAATAGCCTTAGCAGATGTGGATATGCAAGCCTGGATACAGGACGAACCGGAACATCGATACGAAAAAGAGGATCTAGCCTATCACTACCATGCACTGTATATACCGCAAGAGCTACTGCAACAACAAGTACTAAATTGGGCACATGATTCGGTGTTGGGTGGACATATGGGTATATACAAGACTACTGCTTGTGTGGAACGCTCCTTCTGGTGGCCTGGCTTACGCAAAGACATACAAGACTACGTGAAGAATTGTGAAGTTTGCGCACAAGGAAAAACCATCCATGCTAAACCTTCGGGATTACTTCGCTCATTACCGATCCCTCCTCGTCCAGGGCATACCTTATCCATGGATTTCATTGTTGAAATTCCACCCTGTGAAAATCAGACTGTAATTTTGGTGGTGGTTGATCACCTAGCGAAAATGGGACATTTCATTCCCTTACATGGCTTGCCTACTTCATCGGAATTAGCCAAGGTTTTTCTCCAACACATTGTAGGAGCAAATGGAATTCCGTGTGTTTTGATAACAGACAGGGGCACTCAATTCACGTCACGTTTCTGGAAAGCCCTCTGTACGGTCTTGAACATTGAAGCTCGACTCTCCTCTAGCTTCCATCCACAGACTGATGGAAAGACAGAGCGTCTAAATCAAACATTCGAACAGTAAATCCGCTGTTTCACCCTGCAGAACACCATGGACTGGACCACTCTCTTATGGATGGCAGAATTCGCCCTCAACAATGCTTCACATGCCATCCTAGGTTGCTCACCTTTTTATGGCCTCAATGGTTTTCACCCAAACATGCTTCCATTCGAATGGCCTGCCCGCTCCCCAGTACCCAGCATACACGAACACCATGCACATCTTAAGGCTGTATTGTTAGATGCGCAGCGTAGTCTAGCCGCAGCTCAGGCTACTCAGAAACTGTTTGCAGATAGGAAGATGTCCCAGGAACCTGAGTACCGTGTGGGGGACAAGGTATGGCTCTCCACAAAAAATCTACATCCGAGAGGCGTTAATAAGCTGAAGCCGAAATATGTAGAGCCAAATGGTATCAGTGAGGTTATCAACCCCGTAGCTATGAAGTTGTCCCTGCCCGTGTCCTGGAAAATACATCCTGTATTTCATGTCTCCCTGCTTCAACCTTCTCCTCATAGTATGAGATTGCCGGATAGACCTCGATCAGTAGAGGTGGATGGGCAAGAAGAGTACGAGGTCCAGGCAATATTGGATTCTCACATGGTGAGGGGCAGGATCCAATACCTTGTAGACTGGAAAAGGTTCGGGCCTGAGAATAGAACCTGGGAACCTAAAGACAATCTCCATTGCCCCAAATTGGTTGAATGTTTTCATGATGATCACCCCAGTAAACCTGGGCGACCGCCGAGTCGGCTGTCCTTGAGAGGGGGTACTGCAGCGATTTCCTACAGGCAGAGAAAATGTCCCAGAATAGTTCCCTATTTCACGCTGCAGAAAGGGATGAAAAACTACTATAACCAGCAGGCCATGGGGCGCATGAAAGCAAGACACAGGGCGGTTCCTATATTAGCACCTCCCCCACATGGGAAAAGTGCTTGACAATCTTCCCGCAGATTCAGAATTGGCGGATGGTGTTTCCCCGCCGGATTTCAGCTAGAAGAGAACAGCGGATGATCAAGAGCCTGCGTGTGCAGTTTTCTTTAGTACAATTGCCGCGATTCTTACCTTCGATTCCCTCATTGTCCGAGAGTCTTCAAAGTCCCCGGAGAGAACCTCGTGAATTCCAGGTATCGAGGAAGGAGTGCGGGCTCGCCTCCACCTTCTATCTTTCATCTTGTTTTTCTTGTTTGTTTTCCGCGGTACTCGGAATGCGCTGAAACACCCAGGAGTTCCGCGACTAATTTATTTGACTTTGTATATTGTCTGCGTTTATCTTACACGGAAGGATTTCGTGCGTGCAGCGCTTGTAAGTGGGAAATGCCAGTACACACAATTTCCACTGAGCGCTCTGAAGGAAATACTTGGTCCTTACTTGCTTGACATTTTCATAATTTCATAGGCTAAGTTAGTCCTCTGGCTCTCGCTTGATCGAGTACAAGACCTTGAGATCCTACCATTATGTTTCTTTGCCTTAGGTGTTGTGACATTAACGATACCTATATATATATATATATATATATATGATTCTCTCTAGGGTTTATTACTACTAGGAACTTGCCTTTACTCAAATTCTGAGAGGACCTTCTGATGACAGTGCCCCAAAAGTAAAGTTAATCTACTTTGGATTGAATCGTATTTTGCTTACTTATTGATGGGCTTGAGCTGTATAAAATTCTGGTGAGTTGGGGGGAAAGATAGTGCTGAGATATGTTACACATATAAGAGAGCTTTTCCTAATACTTGTCTACTTGTCTCCCTGTCCTGCAGTACACACATCCCTACTATTGCCGTGCTGTATACCAGACCAGACCCTGAAGGGATTACAGGATTTACAGCCAGTTTATTATTTTATCCACTTCCCTTTTCCCCTTGGGCCCAATTTCAAGCAGTAGGTTTTCCTCCTCTGCAGGGAGTTGCGTCGGGGGGAATTGGGGGGATAATCATCTGCCATCGTCTCTGATGGTCACAAGAGACAGGTTAGTGGCGTCTTTAGATATTCTTGCGCTGCTGACAATCGCGACAGGAACTTACCCATCCCTCTGTAAGCACTTGGTGAAAAAAGGGTCCCGACCTTGCTCCACAAACAATAAGGCAGTTATCCCTAATTAGAAGCAGCGCACCTTCCCATCATCAGTTACCTGTGAGCATCTGGTTAAGAAGAGCCCACACTCCCTCTTAGTGACAACAAACAAATGGAATCAATGCAAACTGGGATCTCCTTATTACATAATGATAGAATGACAAGGAAAGAAAATAATTAGGCAACACAATAATAGATCATTTGCATGTGGAGTGGTGTGGCTCACTGGTTAGAGGCGGCAGACCCGGGAGCAGAGGACGGCCCGGGACCAGGGTTCAATTCCCGACGCGGCAGGGTCGTGGACCAGGGTCAGCGGACTCGATAATTCTCACCTCGGTGCCTACTCTAACCAGAGATCACACTCGGCAACTCTGGGCATTAGCTTGCCTCATCTCCACAATGGCCCCCCACATACGCCGGGGATGCCTGGTTTCACCTTGGAGATACCCAGTAGGGACCATCTCACAGAGAAAGCCAGGACGGGTTCCCCGGCGGTCTATTGTCAGCGCCGGAACACTCTGTCTGAGTAGCTGATCGCTTTACAAAACCCCATCTAACATAACATATACAGATACATATAAGAAGCTGAAAGGAAAAGTGATTAAGCACAAACAGATATAATGAAAACATTCTTAGAACACCTCACAATATTTATCAAGGGGCCCATCTCTCTGGTACGATCAGGATTCTCTGTTATCACCAGAATCTGATGTTACCCATGGCCTCTCCATTTGAACAAACTGGCTCTGACTGGCAACTCCTTCTGACTTCCAACTGCAACTCAGCTCTCCATCTCTGGACTCAGCTCTGCAACTCTCCAACTAACTGGCTGAATTCCAACTGCACAACTGACTGGAACTAAGCAGCAGACCAAGTGATCTCCATCTAAACTGAGCACCAACTGTCCAAGTTCCAACACCTTCAGCTGCAACTCCAACTGCCTCCAACTGACAACTCCAACAACTGACTGACTGACTTCAAACTGACTTCAGCTCCTCTCTCCCTTCGTTAATATGGAATGCCCTCTCTCATGGAAATTTCCAGCAAGCAGCCCGCCTCCCACCAGATTCCTGCACCAGACTCCGCGCCACCAACGCACCCCCAGTGGGCAGCTGTTGTTGCGTCTGAAGCACAGAGAATAAGCACATTCCTCTGATAAGATCCAGTCCATGCTGGTTCTTAGCTAGCGAATAACAAGTTATAACTAAAACACCACCCTTCACCTACAAGCTACCCAGAGCAAGAGTGGCAGAAAATAACATGGCATCTCTCAGGCATAGGCCTCTAGGCCCAAAAAAGAGCGAAAAACAGCATATAATGGGACATAAAGCTGTCAAAGCCTATAGGCAAGCCCTACCAACCAGGTAAAATAAAGGTCAAGAATGGGCAGAACACCGTACATATTCGGATAACAGTAGCATATACTGAGATGGTGGTGGGCAGCGGTCATAACCGAGCCAAAAAGTACCAATATTTCGGTCACTACAGGGCTTTTGTGTGGAAATACTGCATCTGTGTTATTTTCTGAGCTATCCAGAATGGCATTTGCTCAAATCTAGTGGGCATTATACCCATAAATGCGTGTATCATTTTTGGAATTATTTTAGTTATAGATCCCTAAATTTGTCCTGTCAGTGTAGCCCTTGTTGGCTGAAGTGTAAGTGTTCTCAGATTGAACTATGTCCAGTTTCTGTAAAGTTGTATTATTTCTTTGTGTAGCGGACGCAAGTCTGCTACTGGCATTACGTCAATGTCTGGGTGCGGTGTGCAAACCACTAGGACCGGCCAAGTCATTCCATGTCTGCTGAGCAGACCAAGATTTACTTTATCTTTTGTTTTCTGGAGGGCGCCTTTAAACCAGTTTATGTGCTCCTGGTAGGTGAGCGGATGTCAATGTCCTAAATTGGCGCAATACCAAAGGGGATGACGGACGGAGTGCTTGAGCAAACCAAACACTCACCCCCAGTCATCTGGTCTGGGTTTAATCCATTATCATTCTTTTGCTCACTCCACCACCCCAGTTCAGATATGGCCATATGCAAATCAGTCTGACCCTGTGCCTCATGGGAACGGTCCAGCCCGAACTGCCAAGCCATGTCTTCCCTGGACCGGAAACAAGCATCCTGTGACCGGTTTCGGATTCATAATCCTCATCAGCCAGGCTATCTTGAATCCAGTGGTAGAGTGAGCAAGGGACCCACGTCTGGGCATACCCTGCCAAGTCAGGGCAAACAAAGCGATACCAAAGGGGATGACGGATGGAATGCTTGAGCAAATCAAACACTCACCCCCAGTCAACTGATCTGGGTTTAATCCATCATCATTCTTTAGCTCACTCCACCACCCCAGTTCAGACATGGCTATATGGAAATCAGTCTGACCCTGTGCCTCGTGGGAACAGTCCAGTCCGAACTGCCAAGCCATGTCTTCCCTGGACTGGAAACAAGCATCCTGGGACCGGTTTCGGATTCATAATCCTCATCAGCCAGGCTATCTTGAATCCAGTGGTAGAGTGAGCAAGGGACCCTCGTCTGGGCATACCCTGCCAACTCAGGGCAAACAAAGTGATACCAAAGGGGATAACGGACGGAGTGCTTGAGCAAATCAAACACTCACCCGCAGTCAACTGATCTGGGTTTAATCCATCATCATTCTTTAGCTCACTCCACCACCCCGGTTCAGACATGGCCATATGAAAATCAGTCTGACCCTGTGCCTCATGGGAACAGTCCAGCCCGAACTGCCAAACCATGTCTTCCCTGGACCAGAAACAAGCATCCTGGGACCGGTTTCGGATTCATAATCCTCATCAGCCAGGCTATTTTGAATCCAGTGGTAGATTGAGCAAGGGACCCACATCTGGACATACCCTGCGAACTCAGGGTGAACAAAGCGATACCAAAGGGGATGACGGATGATGTCCTCAAATGGGCAGTATTCTTCTGGAGTTTCATCTTGAGCATAATAATGAAATGTTTTTGTGCGTACATGTGCTTGTGGAAATTTAACCAGTGAATAGAATACTTCAGTTCTATATAATTGGTGTGCCTCAATCACGAAAGTTAGTGTCCTGCCCCTTGCTGTGACTCCATAATCTGCTAGTTTTAAAGTAAGGGCAGTTCTGACATTTTCTGAAATGTTTATTTCTCCTTCTTGTTTTCCTTCGTCCACTTGTGCATTTGCACATAGTGCTGGCACAGTGAGGTCTTTGTCAGCCATTGTCGAAAAAGTTTCAAGGAAACTGAGATAAGGTTTTATGTACAATAGTAACTATTTGTCCTTCAAGCTTGAATATACCTACAGCCAATACGTATGATATGCCTACTACATTGCGGCAGATTTTATCTTCCTACTCCAGACATCCTGGGTAAATGTGGGTAGGGGTCTCTGAGAAAAACACGACTGAACTACTCATATTTGACTGTTAAATAAGTACCAAATCACGTTAGCGGTGCCATGTCATGCAGTTCCTATAAACCTATATAGGATCTACGCGTTTAGACAACATACACTGTGGGATTGATGTCCAGACTGATTCCAGACACCCCCACCATGTTTTCCCCTGTATACCAGCTACCTCACAGTGCCACTATAAACTTCTCTTACCAAGGAGAGAATAGTTCTTGGCAACTATCTAACATGACAACCCTTCCCATCAGGGATTGTCGAAACAGTACAGTACTTTTTGCTCAGTCACTCATGTTCACTTTGTCTTGGAGAGCAACACAGAATAAACGGTGGGGACATTTTCAATAAGCATTTATTGAACCAGCACCCTTCTAGTGTATAATAGGTGTGCTGAAACAACCATAAGTCAGAATCGGATATAAATTATTATAGGCACCAATAGAGTAAATAGATCGTAGATTCTACCACAGTGCTAGAACAATGAACATATGCAAGCATAGAAATGCATGACAGTAATAATAATACATACTCCTATGATGCAACCCTAACTAGATGTACCTGAGTGTACCTAGCATGTATGTAGGTGTAGAGCCAAGAATCTCCCTAGGCTGAAGCCAACCCCATTACCTGAAGTGAGAGACTGTAGGACCCCGACTTGGTCTCAAGATGGACACCCCATTAGGAATGTCAGACCACTGCGAGCTGGAGTGGATTCATGCAGGAACCCCAGCGTCTTACGCCAGTGTGTCAGCACTGAAGTCTTTCTCCTCTGAATCCTTGGCAAAGATATGCTGTATATATACTCAAAAGGTACCCTTAGGGGATTCTACTTTGCGGAGTCATGTCATTCGAGGATGACGGAAGGAATGACTCTTAGACATAGTCATTATGCAGAAGATGGTAATCCTGCTGTGATTCTGAGAATCTTCATGCATAATTAATGAGACTAGTTTTCAGGAAAAACCACACAACATCTTATGCAGAGCTTAACTAGTTAAAAGGTCAATACCAAAACCCGTTATGCAGTGTAATGGTATGGTAAATGTAGGTGAAGTGTCAGACGACTATATCGGGGTATACTATGAAACATAACAGTAGCAGTTTTTTTGCTGTGGAAAGATTGGCAGAGCAAGGATTACTTGGTTTTAAAAAGATGAATTTTATGAGGGCCTTCATAGAGTTCTCAGGGGCCACAGTTCGCAGTTAGAAATATTTTGCCACGGTGGTCAGCCCTTCTAGTTTCTGTTGGATGAAGTCAAATTCGAGGCGGATCAAGATGTTTCTTGTGCAAGCAGGCAAACAAGTTTTTTTTTTGTATGCTGCACAATGTATTATTTCCAGAGCATTCCCGGAAATGGCTGTTGCACATATTTGAGTGACGGTAATAGTATGGCCTGCAATACCCTTGGAATTGCCTATTGGTCTTTTGTTGGGCAATCTAGGGTGGCATCCATATAATTTTCAGAGGCGTAGGTGACCATCTTCCCATTCAGCCGCATTTTTTGTAGATGAAGCAATGGGCAGCTGGTCTCACTTAGCCAAGCACCAAGATAATTATAACTTTGTATACAGTAAAGGGTCAAGGAACCCAAGCACCACATAGTGAGTTTTTTCTTTGGGTAGCAGGCGAATATTACAATTTTGGATTCACTTGCATTAGCTACCAGCTCGTTCTTGGTGTTCTATTCAGACAGGGCGGAGAGGGATTTTTGGAGGCCTATTTTAGTGTGGTCCAAAAGAACACAGTCATCGGCATACTGCATCAGGTGGATTTTTGCATTTCTAATTTTTGAAGTAGCGAGAGAGGTCCCGTCCCGTACACTGCCGGCCCCAAGTCGGCAGTGTAAAATTTAAATAGAAATGGTGCCAGGACCCATCCCTGCTTTAGCCCCCAATCTGTGGCAATTTGTTTCCATTGCAGACTCCCTGAAGAGTTTAATCCTTACCCAGGTTCCCGAGTACAGAGATGAGCTGGCTCGTAGTAATTTTGTGCAGATGTTCCTCCCTGCCAGTTTGCTCCAGAGGGTACTGTGGACTACCCCATTGAAGGCTGCTGAGTAGTCGATGAAGCAGGTGAAAAGCAGGGAAGAGCATCGGGCTACTACTTGTTGGACTAAATATGACAGGACTGTGCTACTGTCTACAGCTGAGCCCCCTGGTCTAAACCTAGTCTGGCAGAATGCCGGTAGACCTTCAGTATGTACCCAGTCTGCTAATTCCTGCAAGAGTGTGCTTGCGTAAGACTTTCCCTTGATGTCCAATAGGGCAATCGTCTGATAGTGCTTTGGTTCAGTGTTAACACCTTTTTTAAAAATTTGTTGCAACAGTGAGGACCTCCAGGAGTTTGGAAAATCCTCCAGGAGCCTGCATTCTGCGTATAGCAATGAAAGGTTTGAATACCAGAAATGTATGTCCTCCCTGGGAAAGAGAGCCGGACAGGCCTTTTGGGCCTGGGGCTCCATTTTGTCCAGATCCTTTTCAAAACAGTGCGGACTACTGCATCGCTTGGAACTATGGATTCCGACGGTGGCCCAGGAGGCTCAGCTCTGATGTTTTCAACTTACTCATGAGCTGTGTCCGTTTGTGCAAATAGATTTCAGGTGTACAGAGACTTCATGTGAGCTTTCCAGGTCTCCACAGAGACCAGATTCTCCATTTTGGAGAGCCCATGAATAAAATTATTTAAGTATTGCACAAAATTGTTGGGTATTGCAAGTTCAAGTTCAAAGTGCTTTATTCGAGTTTTACTCATAAAAGCAGGACATACAAACATATAATAAAAAACGATTAAATTTACAGAGTCAATTTAGACAAAGCACAGTTGGGTATTGCACAGTGCCAGCAACTTGAAGATCTCTATCCATTGTGCCTCGGTAGCATCCCATTTTAGTTTCCAAACGAGATGTGTGTGAGTCTTTGCTGCTGATTTCAGCTACTTTTTGGAGGCTTGCGTTCTTTTTTTTGTGCCCTTTGTTTAATTTTTAATTGCTGCACGCTTTGCTTGATCAGTGGAGCTGGGCATAAGGTATGGATTAACATACTTGTTTTACTGTGGATAGTGCTCCCTCGGAGCAACACGCCCAATTGTGTGTGAGTTTTTCCCATTTGCCTATTATAGCTGGCTTATTTAGCCCAGATGGCCATCCAGTACATGTGGATTTCCATGAAAGATATTTGTTGATGGTAGCCTGCACCTATTTAACTCTCCTCAGAAGTCTGTGTTGTTCTTCGCCATTGTGTTGCAAAGGAAGTCCGTACACGGGTAGTGTTCTTCTAAGTTTATTCCTTTACTTAAACCCTCTTCAAGTAACAAAGAGAAGTAGGTACAACCATCTGTAAGCAGCTCTGTCTCATCTAATCTCCCACATTCTTTACATTCTGATGACATCAAAGTGGAACATTGACAGTGTCTCGAGACCAATACACAACACATTGTACTTTCCGAGGGGGCAGAGGATATGGCGGGTTTCCGCTGTGGTTATTAAGTGCAGCAGCAAGGCAGCATTATCACTTTCACTCCTTGGGAGCACTGCATAGCTTAACATATTTTTCGTAGCTACTTGCTCAATAAGATATAGTCTATAGTTGTCCAGTTGTTATTAGTAGGTGCGTGGGTTATTCCTGGGTCAGACACTGTGGATGAGAAGTTCTCTGTTTCCAAGTTGTACGTCCAAAGGAGGATGTTGACTCCCCCAAAGGTGTTGACATAGGAGTCCTATATCCCTAGATGGTGCGTATTAAAGTCCCTGTGGATAATAATTTTTGCATGTTGTGTGATCAGAATTTTGATCTGCTTGACCAGCCGGGTGTGCTTGTCCTTGTGTCAATGGCTGTGGGGGTTGTAGTATACATTAATTAAAAGTATGGGTAGTGGGCCGTCCACAGACTTGAGGCCTTACAGAATGCCGGCTAGGACTATGTCGGAGGTCTTTTTTTATCTCTGTAAAGCACAGCTTTAGGGCATGCTTGATGTATATGGAAATGCCCCTAGAGGGTCTCCCCAAAAGATTGAGCTTGATTTAAAAAATTCCACGTAGCCTAAGGGATTGGCTGTGGTTGCCTACGTTTCTTGTACGAAGATGAGATCATCCCCTTTGAGGACTGTGGTCACCGTCGCGCTTTGCAAGATCCTATACATGCCTGTGACGTTCCATGCCATGATGTTCAAAGTTTGGATGATTCCTGCTGTGTTGAGGTGATGGAAGGGTTCCTTGCAAGGGGTGGGCCTGAATTTTGTCTATCAAGTTGGATGCGACAACCCCAATAAGCCGAATATGTGGCGGGTGGGGTGCCAAGGGGTGTGGAGGCTATGGCGGTGGTAATAACCTGTCTTCCCCCATGCTGGCTGTCGACTCTGCACTAAATATTCATATTTACTTGATCTATGGAGTGTTTCTTTTGGCTGGTCCCTTTCAGGACACAGACTGTGGGTGTGTTCTTGGAGGTTGCATGTAAAAGAAATGGATACTTTTCATTTTCGATCACCCAATGTCGATTCCCCCATTCTGCAAATTGGTCTTTTTCTTTGAACACTCTTGCTGCTGTGCTGGAGTTATAATGGTTTGTTCCTTCCTTGGCTGCGAGGTCAAAGAGACAAATTACATCCTCACAATGTTAGCCAGCATTTGTAATGCGCGCGGCTACTCGGAAGTTTCCCTGCTGGTGATGTGAGACAGTGGCTGGATGTGTTGTAGTTGTTTCAGGATATTTGGTCTGTTGAAAATGTCTATGTTGCCTTTCGATGTGTGTAGTTGAGACATAATCATCTTTGATGGTTGGCCTCCCCCTAGAGGTAAGATATCAGGCCCAAGGCTGAAATAGTTGTGAAGGGGCCTTGGTGTATGAGTGCTTTGTAGATCTTGCAGGTGACCTGAGGTGCAAGCAATGGTCCCTTGGGCTTTTCTTGTGGGTTCTGTTTTCCTGAATCCAGTGTCGGCCCAATGGGGCTGTTCTATTGAGCTTTCTTTGTTGATGGGGCTTCTTAGTTGATTTCCCACCCTGGGGTGTTAAGAGCTTTGTTGGATATTGATGTATGTATGTATCATGTAGGGAATTTATCGAGCGCTGGAATCACCCCCAAAGGGGTATCTCCACGCTAACACAGAAACAGGTCAGTCCGGCACAGATTCCCATAGCTCAAGCCTTGAATATTTCCATCTTCAGAAGTTTTCTGAAGCGGGGAAGAATGGGACATTTACGTAAGTCCTCTGGTAGAAAGTTCCAATATATTGGTGCCAGATAGGCAACAGTTTTGCCTCTGGATCGATTTTTTCTTATAACGAGGGACAACCAACAGCTTTTTGCGTTCCGATCTGAAACATTGATTTGGGCATTACAGTTTGAACTTGTCCGCCATATAACTCGGGCTAGTGCCACAAATAGCTCTGTGAGCAAAGCAACAGAGCTTAACCTTTATTCTCTGGCGTATTGGAAGTAAATGGAGAGTTTTCAATAATGGCCCAGTGAGATGTGGAGTGGCTTGTTAAGAGCTAGGAGTGCAGCCACAATCTGGATGATCTGTAGTCTGCTAAGAGAAGACTCGTTTGCGGATGCCAATAAAGCATTACAATAGTCCAGGTGACCTATAATCAAAGCCTGAACTAAGGTTCTGCTTACAGTTTGGGGGTAGCCACATGAACATTCTGTGGATCAGGCTCAAGGTGTGATAGCAGGTCCCAGTAGTGGTCATAACTTGATCCTTCATCGATAACTGTGCTTCCAACCGGATCCCTAGATTTTTTTGCCACCGAAGTTGGTAAAGTGGCAGGGCCTAGCACTGTCGGCCACCAGTCAGGGGACCAGAAAGTTAGTGCAGCACCAAACAGCAGGATTTCAGTTTTGGCCGCATTGTGCTGCAGAAAGTGTTCTGCTATCGCAGACATGCCATCAGCAAAAAGCTGAACGACGAACCCCATGTCCTTATCAAAGGACAGGAGTAATTGTGTATCATCAGCGTAAGAGAACGGTGTAATGCCGTACTGTCAGATGACTTTAGCAAGGGGGGCCACATAGATGTTCAACAAAGTAGGGCTCAGACAGGAGCCCTGGGGCATCCCCTTGCTAAGCTTCATAGTTTGGGATCGAAAAGGGCCTAGACTGATGGTTTGCGTGCGATGTTCGAAAAAGCTGACCTATACCCAACTTGATACCCAAGTTGTGATGCTTTTCTAGTTAGTGGGTACCCCCCTGTGTCGACTGCCGCCGCACAGGCTTCCTTAGCATTTGTTGTTGGTAGGCTTGTATGCGTGCCGGGGCTGAACTGATTGAACATTGGTTTAGGGCCCACGGCGTGCTGGCTTACGGTGGCTATGCCTGGATCGCTCGCTGACAGCGTACGCTGTTCATTATCTTGGGCATTTTTGCCCCATAAATGGGCATTTTGAGTGGTAGATTTCTCATGCTTTAGTCTGGGCCTCATGAACAAATTGTTGAAAAAACATGGGCAATGGTGATGTCAGTGGATTTATGTGATCATTTGGTCACAGGATTTACTGTATAATTAGATTTCCTCCCTTTGCCACATAATTTGCAGATGAAACCCAACATATTGTTTCTAACTTTAATGGATGAAAAAATACTGCCACAAAATGTGCTGCATAACTGGAATTTTGCTGCCTCATAATTTAGATAACCTTGATATGTAATTTGGTTCTCCATGATGCAAAATCCTAGTAGCCCTGGAAATGTTAAAACTCTGCAGAGTGATTTGGGGATTGTTGTTATGCTGATAAAATCTGTATTTCATGGTTCCCTTTTATATATGGGTTTTTATACCACGGCCTCGTGTGCAATAGATCGGTAGGGAGACAGATAGACATATAGCTAAATAGACAGATAGCTAGATAGAGAGATAGCTAGATAGACAGACAGACAGATGGATAGACAGACAGATGGACAGGCAGACAGACAGATGGACAGACAGACAGATGGATAGACAGACAGACAGATGGATAGACAGACAGACAGATGGATAGACAGACAGACAGATGGATAGACAGACAGACAGATGGATAGACAGACAGACAGATGGATAGACAGACAGATGGATAGACAGACAGATGGACAGGCAGACAGACAGATGGACAGGCAGACAGACAGATGGATAGACAGACAGACAGATGGATAGACAGACAGACAGATGGATAGACAGACAGACAGATGGATAGACAGACAGACAGATGGATAGACAGACAGACAGATGGATAGACAGACAGACAGATGGATAGACAAACAGACAGATGGATAGACAGACTGACAGATGGATAGACAGACTGACAGATGGATAGACAGACAGATGGATAGACAGACAGATGGATAGACAGACAGACGGACAGACAGAAAGACGGATGGGCAGAGAGACAGGCGGATGGACAGACAGACGGATGAACAGACAGCCAGAGAGACGGATGGATAGACAGACAGACCAACAGACGGATGGACAGACAGACAGACGGATGGATGGATAGACAGATAGACGGATGGATAGACAGACAGACATACGGATAGATAGATAGACAGACGGATGGATGGATGGATGGATGGATAGACAGATGGATGGATAGGCAGACGGATGGATAGATAGTCAGACAGACAGATAGATAGCACCATGAACTCTCAAGGTTGAAGTGACCACAGCAATCTTCTAAAATCTACAATTCTACCCTTCATTGTTTTCCTAATAAAACTTATTATAGTTATATTGTCCTTGTCTTCAAATATGAAGGTTTTATGACACTCTGCCTAATGTATACACTCACTCCAACCTTTTTGGAAGTACAAATGAGGTGACTGTCCAATCAATTACCACTCCGCAGATGCAACGTATCTTTCTAATGGCCGCCCTGCACTGATGCCACCTATGTCCTTAGCCCACACCTTAAAAGTCAAACAATGAAAATTCAGCCAGATTGGCGCATGTTTCACTGCACTAAATTCAGTGGATATAAATTGCTGCAAATCCTGAATTATGCCCTCAATTGGGATATTTTGTGTCTCAATATTTAATTAAGATGATAAAAAAAATGTTGTGTATTGAGCTCAATACAGCAAGGTATAGCGATGCAACACATAGCAAAGCAGCTATATATGTGAAACTACAGCTACTGAATTAACAATTTGACAACTTATGCTGCATATTCATCTGCTGGGCATTATTTACTTTAATAAGTATGTAAACGTGTGTACTCCTTTCTCTCAACAGGTCGTAAACTCCATTCAGCAAAGGACTTTCTTACGAAAAGCATTCAGATTGAGAAGGAAAAGAGCAAGCCATCCATTCACCAACTTCAGCTTCACAGACAGAAGATTGACAGGGATGGACGTCTTCAGAAGTTCACTTTTGGACCACAGAAACCCAATTACAATGACAAGGTGATCATGATGCTTGGAGCAGCAGGATCAGGAAAAACCACTTTAATCAATGGGATGATTAACTACATCTTAGGGGTTAAGTGGGAGGATGATTTCCGATTTAAATTAATTGATGAAGAGACAAATCGATCACAAGCGGAGAGCCAGACCTCTTCAATAACTTCGTATCGCCTCATTCACCAGGAGGGTTTCCAGGTGCCCTACAGCCTCACTATCATAGACACACCAGAATTCGGCGACACTAGGGGCATCGACAGAGACAGGTTCCTCGTTGAACAGATTAGAGAGTTCTTTTCTACACCCGGTGGTGTTGATCATCTAGACGCAGTATGCTTCGTAGTCCAGTCCACATTGGCTCGTCTCACTCCTAAACAGAGATATATATTTGATTCCATCCTCTCTATTTTTGGGAAGGATGTGGCCGACAACATACTCATTCTGGTCACCTTTGCTGATGGTCAAAAACCTCCAGTGCTGGAAGCAATTAGAGCTGAAGAGATCCCTTGTCCGATGGTCAACGGTGCCCCTGTCCATTTCAAATTTAACAATTCTGCCCTGTTTGCTTCTAATGGATGCGATGAATCCACAGAGGATGCAGAAGAGGATGACAACTTCGACAAGATGTGTTGGAAGATGAGCGTGAAGAGTCTCCAGAAGTTTTTTACATCACTGAACAAGCTGGAAACCAAAAGCTTGAGATTAACCAAGGAAGTTCTTGATGAGCGCAAGCGGCTGGAGGTCTTCGTGGAAGGTCTGCAGCCACAGATCAGAGCTGGTCTGACAAAGCAGGAGGCGATCAGGAAAATAAAGGAGATCTTGGAGCTGAACAAGGACAAGATGAAAGACAATCAGAACTTTGAGTATGAAGTGCCAAAAACCGTAGCAAAACAAGAAGTAGTAACCGAGTACATAACTAATTGTCAGAAATGTCGCCACACCTGTCACTATCCATGTGGGATTGCTGATGACAGGCAGAAGTATGGGTGTACGGCAATGGATGGCAATAAGACCTGCACAGTGTGTCCAGGACGCTGCACCTGGGAAATTCATTTCAATCAGAAATACAGATGGGAATATGTAACTGAGATTCATAAAGGAACTTACCAGGAGTTAAAGAAGAACTATGAGAATGCACAAGGTGAAGTGATGACGAGTGAAGGGATATTTCAGCAGCTGAACGAGCAGCTTGAAAGCGTTGAAGAGAAAGTTTCAGATCTCATTGATGCGCTGTCTAAGTGTCTCCAGAGACTGGAAGAGATCGCTCTGAAGCCAAACCCGCTCTCAACACCAGAGTATATTGACCTGCTGATTCTGTCGGAAAAAGAGGAAGCCAAACCGGGCTTCATGGAGCGCATCCAATCACTGAAGGCCATGAGGGAGCGGGCTGTGCTGATTACCAAAGTTTCTGCGGGAGTGAAAGAAATGCCAACAGGCCGCGGGCCTTCAAGCTCTGGGAAAAACACTGTGAGGGGTTTCTTCCAGAATGTTGTAAATTGGATAACTTATAAATAAGGATTTCTGGGTTATGGTATTGACACATTTGTAAATTAAACAAATTCTCCCCGGAAGGTTTTATAACTGAAGAGTCAGAAATGGTGTATTTTCCAACATAGATATTACTAGTCTGTCAATGTTCTTAATGCTAACTTTAAAGCCGAGTGTCACAGCTCTAAAGTGATTACTTACATCCCAAGAAAGGCTTCTCGGGTTATGGTTAGTCCAGCTTCAGAAAACACATGTCTCGAATGCAGAACACTTATTGATTCTTGCCTCTAAGACATGAACATGGGTTACTGAGGCCCTGGCTTGATTCATTAAGGACATCTGGAGTGCAGGTAAATGTAGGGGTCGCAGGATCCGGAAAGAAAGAGTGCAGAGTAGGAAAAGCCAGGTGAAGACATCTTGTTGCAGACTGATATTTCTAATTTTACTATGACAGTAGAAGCGTGGGTGTGGCTGCAGGAATCTCTCAACTTATTGTCTTTATCTGTTTTGCTACCTATATCTTGAGTCATATTTTCTCAGTTATTTAATCGTATCTGACATGTAATTGAATCGGACATGAAATTGTATCGTAATTGTGATCTGTCTTCTTTATTACTTGTTTACACCTGTAGAATCACCAACGATACTCCGATATTTTGTCAAAATTCCCAATAGTGATTTTGTTGAATTTGGTTTTATGATATAGGCATAACTTAATTTATGTAAGCAATAAAATGTCCTAATAAAAAGAAAACAGATGAAGAAGGGCACAAGACTGGCCATTAAACATCTGTAGCTCACTGGAAACGATTTGAGTGAAACAGGAGGACCGTAGCATGCAAGTACAAGAATGACACGAGAAAGTGATCAGATGATAAAAGAGAGGAGTTGTACAAAACATAAGAACAGAGGGTGGGTGGGGAGAAGCTGACTGTAACCGAACAGGATAAGAGGAGGGAGAGGTGGTAAGGGAAAGGAAGAGCAGGGGAAGGGGGAAGTGGTGGTGAGAGGAGCAGGAAGGGAAGGGGGAGGGTGTTGGGTTAATAAATATCACTTCTAAATGTGAGCAACCACTGGCAAAGCCTGTAGGTCAGGTTTATCAGGCAAAGTGCTACTTTGTTAAGTGCTTGTGTAGTTGGGCGACTCACATTAGAATGAGTGATTGAGGGCATGGTTTGAGGAGAGATGAAAAGGTGAATGAATGTACGACTAAAGAGGCAGAGGAAGCATGCTTGGGCATGGTTGGGGAGTGAGTCTGAAGCACTGGGGTTAGACAGAGAGTAAGATAATGGATGGATGAGTGACTGAGTGCAAGGGTGTAACGGTGACGTCATGGTTGGATAGGTGGTTAGATGAATATTTGAGTGCATGAATGGGTGAATGGGGAATGGGCTGTACTGTTAATACAGCTGAAAACATTGAGAGTTGTGATGAAGGCGCTATACTGCTCACCTGTAGAGGCCAGGCATGGTCACAGAGGTACTGCATGTTTCTACACAAGGGTCCTGTGGCAGGCGAGAGGTCTACACTGCAGTTCGTGAACTGCACAATCTCCTTCGGTGTCTGAGGTTGTGCAGTGCGAGCAGAGGCAATCTTGTGTTACATTGCATCAAGGTGCCAGAGTAGGCTGGGGCTGGACAATGCACTACTGTGTCAAGGGGGGCAGGGCACAGCAAAGACTCTCAAGGCTGTACTAGGAGCAGTGTGATTGGACTAGGATAGCAGGGTGTTGAGCACAGGAACCACAATGGAGAGAGAGCGGTGAGTAATGTCAGAGTGTGCTGGTTAGCGATGGTGAGACTGCTGAGTAATACGAGACTGTGAGGAATATTAGGGGTGACACTGCAGTGAGTGGTGTGAGAATAGTTGAAAATGGGGAGGCCAGTGAGTATACGAGAGTGCTGTTGGTAGCTTTGGTGATCGTGAAAAATCATGTGAGAGTTCAGGGCTGAGGAGGGTGTGAGTGATGCGTGTGTGATGTAATCGGTGAGAGACTGGTGAGTGAAGTCACTACATGGTGGGTGGTTATGGTAAGGCTGAGGTAAGTGATGCAAGAATGGAATGTGTTGTGATGGTGACGCTGTGGTGACCGATGTGAAACGTGATGGGTAGTAATAGTGAGTGATAGTGACTCTGGATGAGCAATGAGTAGTGATGATGAGTCTGTGGTAAGTAGTGCAAGGGGGCGTTAGTGATGGTAAGTGATGTGAAACGTGATGGGTAGTAATGGTGAGTATTAGTGAATGTGGAAGTGCGATGGTTTGTGGTGATGAGTCTGTGGTAATAACTGCAAGAGGGGGATGTGTTGTGATAGTGAGGCTGTGTGGAGTGATGTGATGGGTAGTAATGGTGATTGATAGTGACTTTGGATGAGTTTTGAGTTGTGGTGATGAGTCTGTGGTAAGTATTGTAAGAAGGGTGTATGCTGTAATGGTGAGCCATGTGAATGTGATGGGTACTAATGGTGAGTGATAGTGACTGCGGTGCGGAAGTGTGATGATGAGTGTGGTAAGTAATGCAAGAGGGGGATGTGTTGTGATGGTAAGCGATGTGAATGTGACGGGTAGTAATAGTGAGTGATAGTGAATGTGGAAGTGTGATGATGAGTCTGTGGTGATTAGTGAAAGAGGGGATGTGTTGATGGGTGAGTGATTTGAATGTGAGGGGTAGCAATAGTTAGTCTTGTGAGTGACAACAACTGTGACAATGCGATGGATTACGATGATGAGGCTCTGTTGAGAAATGATGCCTACAACAATGTGATTGTTACAGATGGCAAGGCTTTAGTGAGGGATGGGAGATTGTGGTGAGGGGTCTGAGAGTATGGTGAGGGGTTTGAGGGTGTGGTGTGTAGTGATATATGAGGAGGACCCAGCAAGAGACAAGTGTCTACTGTGTGAAGTTAAGTCTTCAAACAATACGATTGCAGCTGGTTAGGGAAGAAATGGCCGCGTTGGGCTTGATAGAGCCGTCGCTCGAAGGATGGCGATGTGGTGCGTAGAAGGTGTGCCACACTGTGTTGATGAAGCAACTGGTGAATTCCCATGTGACAGAAAAACTTTGTTTTATAAACCTGTTCTAAAGAAGCAGGGATTCGACCAGGCTGACTCAGATCATGAGAGACCGCTTGCTAGTGGCCCCTCATTGGGCAAACTCTTGTGTGATACAAGGATAACAGTTACATTTCTCAGATAGATAAACATCTTCCTCAAGCCACTGATCCAAAATGTCTTAATCCTACTTCCGTTCAGTTGGTGTCCCTCTGGGCTCACCTATGCTCTACAATATTTATGTAGGCGCCTTCCAGAACTGGTGAATTCTTCCACATCTGTCTCATCTAACACAACTACGCTGATGACAATCAGATCATTTTAAAATGTAAACAATCCTTACACGCTAAAACTTCAGGAGCCAGTGAATGACTATGGACTGTGGCTCTTTAGGTGCTAGTGATGAGCTCAGACTCAGTTCCCTTGAAAACAAACATTATCACCTGTGGAAGTGCTAAAAAACACCTTGGAATGCATGCAAGCCTATCCTTCATTACTTTCCACCAAGTGCATAAAATTCACGCACACAGTGAGGCGCCAAGTTTGGAGCAAACTACCTAGAAATCAGACATACCATTCTCCACACCAGCACTCAACACCACTAGATGATACCTCTTTTAACACCCTTCTCTCATCCAGGCACTTCAGAATCAGAACCACTGGCACCTGGTGTACAAGCACTTTGGAACCACAACAAGAGCACTATACAAATGTCTCAATACCATGTAACAGTTGACATAAACATGTCCTCCTGGTGCAGCCTGGGCTTCCAAGTCACGCACTACCGGCAGCCATATTGCTTTGGGGAAGAAGCAGTTATGTACACATAAGAATATAAAAATCCACACACTTGCCTCAGATTTTTACATTTCATACCACATTTAAGTTTATGCCCTCCCAGTGCAGACTGGGCATCCAAACCTTTTAAGGGCCCAGGCAATGACAGAGACTTTGTTTAAACTCCCATATCTCATATGTCTGCCAGATCTACAGCGTCCACATTGCTGCGGAAAAAGACAGTTAGGCACAATGAGGAATATGACTGCGAGGGTTACATACTGGGACTGAAAAAAGAGTAGTGGAGAGTGCACATGTGCCCAACATTTTATACAAAATTATAAAATATTCGGTCCCAAAACAGCCTGTATTATCAGTCATTTAAGGGCACATGCGCCAGAACTTTCTTTACATTCCAGAGATCTCTTATGCGTCGGCATGTCAAATCACCAAATGTTACTTAAATGGATTTTGATCGGTGTAGTCCCTAGATGGACTTTGGTGCTACCAGCTGGACTTGTATCAGTTTAAGAAATTTCAAAGGACATTTTCAAATAGCAGCAATGCAGAACACATTTAGTCAGATAACAATGACTGACATTGAAGTCTCAACCTTAAATGCATTATTTAAGAAAATATTGTCATATTGGAATTAATCATGATAGTCATAATCAATAAATCGTAATACAATGTTCAGCTAGAGAGCAGAACTCAGTAAAGTTCAGATCAGCAAAGTCTAAGGTATGAATTGAGAAAGAAACCCCCTTCTAAAGTAAAGGGAAAGGGCTCTCTCTGCACCAAGGAATCCCACTTCATATATAGTGTTCAGGACATACATTCACTCTCTGCAATAGGCATGGTTCATGGATTCTGACCCCATGAAAATAAAGCAAAAGAGAAACGTTTGCAACTGAATATATTGGACAACATTCTCATAAGTCTACAGATCAGACCGCACCTGCACGTGGGACAGCTAAGTTTATTCTTGAATGTGTATGGTGTTGCAAAGTTGGTCATCATGTGGAAGAAGTACATACTCCAGGTGGGTTCAGGTAGGCTTTATTTATCATCCTCACTGCTCCACTCCTGTCACAGCCTACATGCCTCAAACCATCTCCCAACATTCCCAGTCACACTTCAAAACCCTCAGTTGGAGTGTTCTACTCAACATAAAAAGGGATGTGAGAAGGAAGGTTCCAAGTGGGAAGTTTCCAAATTACAACATATCTTTCCCCATAGGGGAAAAACAAGCATTTGCAATGCAATAGGTCTCGCATTATTTAACTTTGAGCTATTATTATTGTAAATGGCAATGTTTTTTGCTTTATGCTATAGTTTTCTTATGTACATAAAAAGCTACATATAAAGTATTTGTTGTTAAAATTATTTATGCAGTATATAAAGGCAAGCATTACCGCCTTCGGGTAAAGTCCGTGCTATATAAAAATGCATAAATACATGAATAAAGAAATACCGCCTTCGGGTAAAGTCCGCGCTATATAAAAATGCATAAATACATAAAAAAATAAATACCGCCTTCGGGTAAAGTCTGCGCTATATAAAAATGCATAATTAAATAAATAAACACATACCGCAAAACATCCTCGTTACTCTGCCGGCCTGCGACCAGGAAGTCAGGCAGGCCGGCGCGACACCCGGAAACAGGAAGTAGGAGGGCGGGAGCCTACCCCGCCTCCCACGGAAGAGCCGCGATTGGAGCCGTGTTGGGAGCAGGGAGCACCGGAGCAGGCAGGAGCCTACCCTGCGCCCCGGTGCCGAAGGAGGGAAGAAGAGTCCTGCTGCCGGGCCTTGCAGCTGAGGAGAGGAAGCCGGTGAGTGCGTTGCTGAGCGGCGGGCGGGCGGAGGGAGAGGAGCATGTAGGCGCGGGGGGAGGCGGGCTGGGTATGTGTGTGTATGTGTGTGCGTGCGTGTGTGTATGTGTCTTGGAGTGCGTGTGTGTGACTGTGAGGGAGGGGGTGTGTGTGTGAGCGAGTGTCTGTCTGCGACGTGTGTGTGTGTGTGTGTTATGCGCGGTAGGCTGGGAGGGCGGCGCATGCGCAGTAGGATGGGAGGGCGGCGCAGGACGGAACGTGCGCGTTCACGCAGCCAAATCCGACTGCTAAAAATAGTGCCAGTTTTGTGTCCCTCATTCCCCGCCATCCGACGGCTATAGAGTCTCTGTCCCTGTTCCAGGGCGAGACCTAAAAAGGAAGGAGAAGAAACTCGGTGCACTGAAAATGGAAAAGGAGGGGTAGAACAGGGACAGGAGAAGAGAGAAGCAGGAAGGTAACCACAGAGAATAGCTGGCAATTCCAAAGGAAACAATTCAGGTGTCCATAGCATAGTCTTTATGCCAGACAGGCACTTTGGCTTCTTGGCGTGCCGTGACCTCTCTGCTGAAGAGGTTAGACTCCCTTCCGCTTGAAGAACTCCTACTGGAGGGCAATGGATGAGGGTTGTGGCGAACCAGTCTGTCTAAGCTCCAAAATTGTCTATTATCCATTATGGCTAAATTTAGTTTAGTTGCAGCAATGCGCATAGGTTGAAAGAATTTGGACATAGACCCTTCCCGGCCAACAGGCTTCTTTACATACACTAGACCCCTACATTCCATAGTTGACACTTGGTGCCATGTTTGGCATTGTATTGGCTCTCGTACTTGGCTTGGAAGACTGTAATTTTGTCTTGGACCAGGTTAGAATCGAAAGTAACTGTCCCCCCGCCCAACCAATCAGGAAACATTTTAGTACAGGGTTTCCTTACCTTAAGGGCTGTAAAGGGCGAGACTACCATTACAGAGCTGGGAGTGATATGGTAAGCCCACAACATCTCCTGCAAAGCGTTTTCTACATCCAAATGATTTGCGCAGGCTAACTGGATGCATTCCTTAACCATGCGGTTGATTCTCTCACCAGTCCATTGGCCCTGAGGACCTAAAGAAGTCTTAAAGTGGGAAACATTGAGATGGGCCAGAAAATCCACCATGGCAGAAGACGTAAATTGCACTCCTTTATCTGTTATCATATTGGCCGGGATCCCTTCACAGTAAAAAGAGTCTTTAAAAAATGTAATAGTAACTGGGGGAGAAAAGTTCAGTCCCATCAGGAAAAAACACATTCTCCTTCATAATGTGGGGACACATGGGAGAAAAGTGTACAATTCTCTTCCCGAACCTGTGTTTGACGATGTTGAGGAGGGGGATGAGGCTGATGAATACAGGGTTGAGTTCCTCAAATTGTAGAAGGATTTGGAGACAAAACTAATGTTGTTTTATAACAGCATAAGTTCTTCTGCCGCACCCAGAGTAAGCAGGACAGTATCTTGAACTACTTGGCTGCTCGGAGAGGATTGAGCAGTTTGTGTGCTTTTGTTGATTGGAATGATTTTCTCAGAGACCAAATAGTAAAATGTACCAACATAAGAATCCAAGAGAAATTATTACCAAAACAACCACAATTGTTACTTGCAAGAAGTGGTAGAAATTGCCAAATCGATTGAGCACACTGAAGTATGCCTGAAAAAAATCAGATCCACGTCCTCCAATGAATCGCTTTCAGTAGTAAAAGAGCTGAATACAGAAGATGAGATATATAAATTAAGGAATCCTAATGGTGCCAGACCCAAATTCGAAAGCGAGAACAGCAAACTCAAATGTTATAGTTGTGGGAGTAACAATGACCTCCCCAACTCTCCATTTTGTCAGGCCAAATCCGCCACTTGCAGGAAGTGCAACAGAAGGGGTCATTTTTCAAGAGTCTGCAGGGATTCCTACCACAAAGAGAAATGCAGAGAAAAGGAGGTCGTCACTCAATCTGTCAATAAAATAACTTTACAGGTGGGAGAGCTCACCACGATCCATGCTGTCAACTATCCAGTCTGTAAGGCTGAGTCAAGGGATTATTGAACCGGTTGAGATCGCTAAGAAAGACCAGGGCAAAGGGATCAGGCTGTGTGTGGACCTGCGTGACCTCAACCGAAACATCTTGATTGACAAGACACCCACTTTCTCTGATCCACAAAATGTTGAGCACCATGCGCGATGCAGTGTGCTTCTCTGTACTCGACTTGTCTCGACGGCTTTCACCACTCCGATGGGATCTTTCATATATTGCAGAATGCCGTTCGGTCTTGCGTCTGCTGCTGCAGTGTTCCAAAAAATCTTACAAAGCATCCTGGAGGGAATTCCTATTTATTTATTTGCGGGTTTGTATAGCGCTTGATTCAACTCCCGGAGGAGTATCTCTGCGCTTTAGGTTTCCTAAACCTCTCTGCTTCCAGTATGATATTTGAATCTATGGGGACACAGTGGAAGAACATGACATGTGTCTAAGACAGATCCTCGGTAAACTCAGAGATGCGGGACTCACACTACAAAGAGAGGAATGCCAAATTGGTGTGAGTACGGTGGAATACCTGGGTCAATCAATTTCAAAAGACGGATTGAAACCAAAAATGTGCCTGTTGTAGGCTGTTCAAGAGGCAGTCCCTCCTAAAAACAAAGAGGAGATGGAGTCTTTCTTGGGACTAGCAGAGTTCGTGACAAAATATGTCTTGAAATTTTCAGATCTTTCTCATTGTACATAAGAACCATGCGCAATTAATTTGGCTGGAGGAACATCAAAAAATCCATTCTTTCTGCCCCATAATTGTGTAACTTCCAGCATATCAGGAAAACTATACTCACCACTGATGCCAGCAGCAAGGGCCTGGGGGCTACCCTCTCACAGGTCATTGAGGGTAAAGAGAGAATCTTGCATCTTGTGCCCTAATCAAATCAGAAGCGAACTACTCAGTGGTAGAGAGAGAAGCCCTTGGATGATTTTGGGCAGTCAAACACTTCAAATTGTACATGTGGGGCATCCAATTTGACATCCTGACAGACCATACACCCCTCATTCACATGTTCTCCACCAAAGGATCTTGCAACAGCACACCAAGAATAGCTAGATGGGTGTTGGGTCTACAAAGTTTTTGATACAAACTGGAATACATGCCAGGTAACCTAAACATGGCTGCAGATGTGTCCTTGGTACAGTGGAGCTGAGATCTCAACATTCCTGGTCTACTAATGTGCTATCAATGTACTCTGCATGTTACTAAATGACTGACTTGAATTGTATATTGCTGATGTGAGCTGCGGAATTGATCGGTGTATTGTGTCTGCCATGATTTTGTTCCTCAATAAAGGTTTTTAAAAACTTTTTAGAAAAAAGAAAAAAAAACACATGGCTGCAGATTTCCTCTCCAGATCCCCCTTAGAGGATATGGAAGAATGTGAAATATGTGAATACCCTTTCTTGGCTATCAATCTCCCAGCCCCCACCAATGATGAGTGGAATTCAGCTATTTCAGAGCACTTGGTGCTTGCCAAAGTCACAGCTTATGCTCTTCAGGGGTGGCCAAACAGCAGGAGTGAGTTTGAAGAAGTGGTGAAAGCGTTTTGGGAAGTGAGGCACGAAATAAGTATAAGCAATAACCTTATACTCACCTATGACAAAATCGTACCACCTTCAAGGTTAAGCGACCTAGGCTGGATTTTAAAGTTTTGTACTGATATTGAATTTATAATAAAGGAACTCAAGTAAAAATAACCTGTTAGCTATTGGACTTTATTCTTCCGCGCACGCCTACCCAATTGTAATTAAGGGACCTAGTTATCAATCTTTCCCATCAACGTCCCTTGGGTGGTCACGTTCCCCTTGAACACTTCGGGCAGATTTACAAGCCCCGTGCCCTCTTTTGCACCGCCGTTGCGTCACTTCTGTGATGCAGTGGTGGCGTAAAGCTAGCGACATGCTGCAACGGATTTACAACGTGTCGCATCTAGGGAAATGCGTCACGTTGTAAAGCCCTGGGCCACATGAAACCTGCATCAGTTTTCATGTGGGCGTTCCGGCGCAGGGTGGGCGTTCCGGGGCAGGAACGCCTCGGAAAAGTGCTTGAGTGAAATCTTGTAGATTTCACTCAGTCACTTTTCTGACGCGCTGTGTCAAAACCTTGCAACTGCTTGAAGCAGGCGTAAGGCTTGACGCACCACGTTGTGTATGGGCAGGCCACAAGCATTGCTGGAGTTGCGTCGCGCTTGTGACACAACTCCAGCAATGCGCCACCCTTCCGACGGGCGGTGCATCACCCATCTGTTTATCCTTGCGCCATAAAATGCGGCGCATCTGTGGTGGAGCAAGGGTAAACTTGTATGACGTTTCTTATCTGGCGCATCTTTGCTGATTTGCAGGGATGCGCCAGTTGTCATAAATCTGCTGTCTAGTCGTGACCGGAGTAGATCATCGGCCGTTTTTGAAAACAGCAGAGGGCAGTCAGTCGAAATACAAAGACTCTGACACAAGGTTCAACTATTAGGCAGCCAGACGTAAAGGAAAAAAAACTACCTTATTTGAAGATTACAACAGCATGTTTTTTTTTTTTTTTTTTGCAGCTTAGACCCTTTATTTTTTTTTTAAAGTTAATAGAACCTTTATTGTGCAGAATTGACATACACAGCTTACAGCCACAACCCGGAGGACGGCAGCGGGAACAGGAACGAGGTCACTTGTAACATCGGGGATACACAGCCTGTTAGCCGACAACCCGGGGGTCCGGCGGCACCTTAAGCAATATCATGTTTGCCCCTGCGGGCCTCTGCGTGAGTTTGATCGCGCACTATGCGCTGTACCATGAAGGCACGAGTGCAATCCGCACCCCACTGCACACGCCCCCAAGGCCGCTCAGCCGTCACCTGTTCAGCTATGGTAACCATAAGGATCCTAACAAACATAATTCCCCAACAACCCATAAGCTTTGTTCCAAACCCCTCCCCCCCCCTACTCTATCTTATCTAAAAAGTGGTTCTAAGCTCCGCCGTCCACCCTCGTGGTGAATTGTAGTATGGTGTGTGTCTAATGTCTGAGACCTGCAACTGCTCTGCCGGTTGGCTAGTCATCGCTCCCATAGCGAGTCACATATTGTCTGCTCTGCTACCTCTGCGTGCTGCATCCGCCATCTAGGACCGCTGCACCTCCATGCGCCAGAGGACAGTGTCTCACCCTCGTGCTTCAGGGCGTTTCGGGTTCTGGGGTCTCACCACTGGAAGTCTCCGGTCTCTCCAGGACCTCCGTGGGTAATGCGTTTTCCGCATCCTTAACCCTGAGGTAATCTCGGTATAGGCTTCAGAAATTCTTTGGACGACTCGTAGGAGGGAGTAACTCACTGTAGTATTCAGTTTGCGTGCAGCAATATTGCATGTCCCGTTCCCATCTCGCAGTGGTCGGCAGTGGACCTCTCATCCAGCACATTGCTACAACACACCTAGCCATCAGCATACCCATGTCGGTTAGTCGCCGCACCGCTACAGGAAGGCCCCTGGAGTGACCTAAGAGTGCCAAGGCCGGGTCGATCGGCAGCTCTATTCCTAGTATCCCGCTCATTACAGTGAATACCCCGTCCCAGAAGTGCTGTATTCCCGGGCACCGCCACGACAAATGAAAGAAGTCCGCAGTCGGAGCATGACAGCGTTCGCATTCGGCAGACTGACGGAGCCCATACCTATGCAGCCTCTCCGGGGTGTAATACACTCGCTGGAGAAATTTTAAATGGATCAGTCTATGTCTGCCATTCAATGACAATTTCCTGGTGTTCTGACAGCAATATGTCCACATGCCGTCATCTATTGCAATGTGGAGGTCATTTCGCCAGGCTGTCCTGGCCTTGGAGTGACATTGCTTGTCGCACTCTCTATTCATCCGGTATAAGTTTGTGACCAATTTGCGGGAGAAGGGGGATTTAATAACATAGGTGAGTTCCGGAACCTCTGTCGGTTCCGCCAGCCCAGGGCCCAGGAGAGCCTGCAAGGCGCCGCGGACCCTACAATATTGAAAACGTGTGATTAGTGTAGCAGCAGCCGGAGCCCCTGCGGCCTGCTCCCAGGTCTTCGCAACTCCGTTCAGGAAGAGATCCCCCGCCTTAACGATACCCCAATGTCCGCAAAGCTTGGATCACTCCTCTTTCCGCTATCAGGGACAGCCATAGTGTCCATTCAATGGGCATTAGGGGGGAGTACAACAAGGCACCCTGTTGCATTAGAAGTAGAGTATTCCAGGCGTGGTTTGTGGACTTGATCGAGTCCAGCATGCCAATTCTGCGGTCAGTCGGGCCAAACACCGTGGCAGGGAGCGGAGCAGTGAACAGTCGCTCCAACAGGACATGCGGTATCTCCACTTTTCCGTGTATCCACGTGTGCATATGTGATGCATGCGCCACTCTGTAGTACTTTTCCAAGTCAGGGGCTTTCAATCCTCCCGTTTCGTACGGTAGTGTTAGGGTCGTCCATTTCACTCTCGGCTGTTTGCCCCCCCAAGCGAGTTTAACAAGGAGCTGTGTCAGGCTATTAAAAAAGGACTTGGAAAGCACTATCGGGATGAGGAACAAGAATCTAGGGAGGATCACCATCTTCATGATTGCTACACGTCCCATTAAGGACAGCGGTAGGTTGATCCACTTTTCTACTTCATCCTCCAGCTTGCTGTACGCTACTCCATAGTTTTCACGGATCAGGAGTTCCGGATCTGAGTGGAGTATAATCCCTAAATACCGGACCGGCTCCGTAGTCCAATGCAACCGGTATTCCATATCAAACTGAGTAGTTTTCGGAGTCAGGGGGATGGCCACTGATTTCGGCCAGTTAACTCGAAGGCCCGAGAGAGCGCTGTAACGCACCACCTCCCATAATACTGAGGTGAGATTCGATTCAAGGTCGCGGACGTACAGCAAGGTGTCATCCGCGTACCTAGATATGACAATTTTGTACGTGGGGAAATTCACCCCCTCGTTGCCATGATACTCCCGAAGAGCACACGCCAGCGGCTCGGCCACCAGGGCATAGAGCAGTGGCGAAAGTGTGCAGCCCTGTCTAGTGCCTCTACCAATCGCAAAGGATTCCGAGACCCGGTCCCCTACGCGGATCCGGGCAGTGGGATGATAGTATAGTGCCCCCACCAGTTGTAAAAACTGGTTCGCCCAGTCCCAGGCGTCTCAACACTTGGAGCATAAAGGGCCACTCAACAGAATCAAATGCTTTTTCCATGTCTAGGAAAACGGCCAAGGCTTTGGTGTCCTGCCTGACGTGTTGCATAGTCCCCAAGACTGTTCTGACATTATAGGTGAGATTTCTGTCAGGGATGAATCCAGCCTGCTCCGGTGCCACCAGCTCTGGGGTTAGTAACGCCAGTCGCGTCCCAAGGACCTTGGCGTAAATGTTGGCGTCTACGTTCAGGAGAGACAGCGGTCTATAGGAGCTGCAAGCGTTAGAAGGCTTGCCTGGCTTAAGAATAGTTACTATCAGGGCTTCCGGCATAGACCGTGCCATGCGTCCTTCCACAGCAATGTCGTCAAAAAGAGCAGATAAATGTGGAATCAATAGATCTTTGAACGCCTTATAAAACCCCACTGTGAGCCCGTCCGCTCCAGGGGCACTAGCCGATCGCATGGACGCAAGTGCATCCGCGATCTCGTCCCTGTGTATGGGTTGCATCAAGAATTCCCGGTCACAGCTCTTCAAAAAGGGCAACTGTATATGGCCCAGGTAATCGTCCATAGCCTCCTCATTATTAGCGGTGCGTGAAGAGTAGAGCCTGGAGTAATATTCCCTGAATTCTTCAATAATCTCTGACTCTTCCATGAGGAGACGACCATCGGTTGCCTCCAGCTCTGATATTACTTGCGGGCGTCACGAGTAACGCATTATTCTGGCCAGGTGTGAGCCTGGGCATTCTCTCTCACCATACGACCGGGCCATCGCATATTTTCCCATGTGCTGTACTTCTCGGTCAGCTTCCTCGTTGTATTCTGCTATGAGGTTCTTAATGTCTTCTGCTACCGCGGAGTTGGAGCTCTCCAATTGGGACTTCTCCAGCTCAGTTAGTCTGGACTCCAAATGTAACAGCCTTTGGCGTATAGCCTTGAGGACACTCGAGTGCTTAGTCATAGCAATACCTCCGATGTAAACCTTAAAGGTTTCCCACACTGTTTGGAAGCTGTCCACCGAGCCCACATTAGTGTCGAAGAAGTGATCGATGTCCACCGCAAGTTCACCCCGAAAGTGCTCATCCAGCAGTGAGTGCGGAGGGAAACGCCACGTGAATGGCGGAATTCACTTCACAGGCGTTGAAGACCAGGAGGAGCGGTGAGTGGTCGGAGAGAGTACGCGGCAGCACAACACAGGATTTTATGAGTCGCATAATCGAGGATGATGCCAACCAGTAGTCAATTCTGGTGTGTATATCATAAAAAGCCGAGTAGTGTGTGAACCCCCCTCTAGTAGTGTGCCTACTTCTCCAAACATCTACTAAGTCTAGTTTAATTAGTTCAGAGTGTATTTTTAATGCTGCCGCTGTAGGTCTGCGCGCAGGACCTGTGGATCTATCTAGCTCTGGATCTAACACTAAATTCAAGTCGCCTCCCCATACTATTTGTGTAGTAGAATATGTATGGCAGTGCTGTGCTAGTGCACCATAAAAATCTGGGGAATCATAGTTGGGGCCATAAACGTTAACCACCATGAAATCGTGGCCCCTACCCACACATCGAGCTATTGAAACTTTACGGATTGGTGCGGATGAGGGGAACACTATGGCACTTATCATGCTAGACCTCAGCGCCGCTTTCGACACCGTGGCACACTCCACCCTGCTACGGTGTCTGAGCGGAGCTGGGGTTACAAAGGCAGCTTGGGGGTGGCTCAAGGACTTTCTCTCTGACCGGAGTTTCCAGGTTCAGAGAGGTATGTTCCTTTCCGACAGTGTGGCCTTAGAACAGGGGGTGCCTCAGGGCTCTGCCCTGAGTCCCACCCTGTTCAACCTGTATATGGCTCCATTGGCAGCGGTTGTTCAGTCATACGGCATAGATCTTGTATCTTATGCCGATGACACGCAGCTGCTCATCTCCCTGTCACAGTCACCTAAGCTAGCTGCGGCCAATTTTAAAACCTGCATGCAGGAGCTTGCGGGCTGGATGAACCAACACTGCCTTAAGCTCAATGGGGCTAAAACGGAGGTGTTAGTGATAGGGGGAGATGGGGCGAGCTGGACTCAGGAATGGTGGCCGCCCTGCCTTGGCTCTCTGCCCATCCCTTGCAGGGAGGCCAAGAATTTGGGGGTCTGGGTAGATCCTAAACTCTCGTTTGAGAGTCATGTGGACAAAGTGGTGGGGAAATGCTTTGGGGTTATGAAGACCCTAAATCGCACTCTGGACCTACTGCCACTGGAGGCCAGACGTATTATGATCCAAGCTCTGGTCACCTCTCGCATGGATTATGCGAATGTGCTGCTATTAGGTACTACGGAGAAGAACCTGAGGAGACTGCAAGTGCTGCAAAATACGGCGGCCCGGTTAGCCCTTAGACTCCCTAAAAGAACTGCATCCAAGCCTACTTTGGCTGCCCTTCATTGGTTGCCTATAAAGAAAAGAATCCTTTTTAAAGCTCTCCTCTTTTGCTACAGGATAGCCTCTGCAGATGCGCCAGGGTATCTGATGGATCTGGCCATACCCTATCTACCCCAAAGAGCACTTCGCTCGGCGGGTATGGGTCTCCTGACAGTTCCTCGTGTTAGAAAGGCCAGGATGGGAGGCCGTTCCTTTCGGGTGTTGGCTACCACCCAGTGGAATAGCCTTCCACTTGGGATCAGACTAGCCAACAATGAAACCATGTTTCGGAAACTCTTGAAAACACATCTGTTTGCCATGTAGGGATAGGTGCCCCCTCCTCCTTTCTGACTCTTACTCCACAGCGCGGGGACACGCCGTGATGGCGTCACCAGGCGCTTTAGAAATTCCTTTATTATTATTATTATCGAGTGATTAGAAATCGGCCCTCGGGGTCTGCCCTCAGCGAAGTCAATTGTCAATTTCGACTTTGGGTTAGTCCAAGTCAAAACCCCTCTGGAGTGGGTTGTGAAACCTGCGACAATGCAGTTGCCCGCCAGACCCCTGCTAAGAAGCATTTTACTCGTGAGCGGAAGGTGGGTCTCCTGTATCACAGCCAGGTCCACGTTATGTCGCTGTAAATAATGCAGTACTTTCCTGAGTTTCCTATAATCATTCAGACCACGCCCTAAGCGTCGCAGCCTCCCTATCCGCTGTTATACTTTCTGAGTTAGCCATCGCAGTGGTGGGGTAATGCAGTAAAATACAGTGGCCAATGAAGACAGAGCAATCAGGCAGAGCAAACCATAACATCTCCTAACATTTCCCCATCCCTCCACCCCCCACCCACAGCTGACCCCCCCAACTCGGCCATGCAGATCCCTGTTCCACCCTCGCCGCCCCCTTACTAACTCCCTCAACTTAACAGAACGACAGTAGTGCAGTGCGCTCAGGGGTCGAGATTGACCAACAGCTCTCGACATCCAATGTCCTCCAGGCACTATGTCGTGCTTTCCCCCTACCCCCCACTGCACCGCCGTACATGGAAATAGGGCATCCTACCAGTGCATCCAATTGTCCAAATGTGTCCGCACTATCCCCCTATCGTGCGGCTATCCCTCCTCGAACCCCTCAATCATGGTCTGCTCAATCTACATCTACGTATTTCGCCCCAGTGGGCACGCTAGCGCAGCTATATCAACCAAATGTCCCCCATGGTTCGCAGCCATCCCCGCAACTTATCTGTACAGAGTTCCTCCGTCCGAAGAGCTGGCTCGGGCACCAACCACCTCCGGGCGGTCAGTGCGCTACTGCTCTCAGTCTTTCCATCAGCATCTCAGGGGAGGGTCCCCATAGTGAATTCGCGACCTGGTCATTCTTGTTCATCAAGGTGGCTAGTCTCCTCGTCTACAGTCTTATTGTTGGAAGTATGAAGCAAAGAAGAAGAGGTAAGACACGAGCTTGATTTAAGACTTCTTTAATTGGCCATCCACTCTCCTCACTGAAGGTTCTTCCCAACATTCTATCAACAGCTTCATGGGGAAGATACCAGGTTGGGTCAGAGAACGGGGGTGGACAGAATGTACCAACTGGTTATAACACATCTCCCTTCCTATAGTGAAAATAAGAAACGGTAAACAAAGGCATAAAAGCAATACAGTCCTTCAGACACAACCTGGATTATGGCTGTACTTTTACAATATGATCAAAACTCCACCATTGACCATTTTCAAATTGTACAACATTTTTTAACACTTTAACAATCCTGCTGGGAGAATAGAACTTGCTGATGTCTGACCCTAATTTAACATTCCTTCTGGCTTGCACCATGTCTCCCACCTTCCATGTTTGAGACTTCACACCATGTTTATTATCATACCACTGTTTATATTTCACCTGATGCTGTTTAACTTTCTCACCTGCCCCCTCCCAATCAACAACACTGACATCACCCCCTTTTAACCAACAGGGATTGAACTTGGTACTAGGTTCCCTTCCGCGTAAAGACACGAAAGGAGAGACCCCTGTGATTTTGTTGGGTGCCGTGTGATAGGCCCATAGACATTCTCTCAGACAATCCTCAACATCTTGTCTATTAACCAAGGCTAGCTGAATATTTTCTTTAATAATTCTGTTAGCTCTCTCCACCATGCCGTTAGCTTTGGGACAGTAGAGAGCAGTGGTCTCATGTTTAATTCCAGAAGTCTCCAGAAAACTTTTCATTTCTTCAGAGGTGAATTGTACACCATTGTCTGTGATTAACGTAGAAGGTAAACCTTCCTCACAAAACACCTCATTCAAAAATTGAATCACAGCTCTGGTGTTGATGTTGTGCACAAACTTTTGTTTAACCCAGTGAGAGGTGTAGTCAACCAGAACCAACATGAACTTCCTTTGCACACCTAGCATTTGCATGGGTCCAATGATGTCTAGAGCCAATTTGCTCCAGGGCTTGTTCGGAACTTCAACTGGCGAAAGTGGCGCTTTGTGTATAATTTTTGACTTGTCGCTCTTGGCGCACGCTCCACATTCCTTTACAGCTTCTTCAGTCATGGTATCCATTTTGGGAAACCAGAAATTCATTCTTACTCTAGCTTTAGTAGCACTGCGTCCAAGATGACCTTCATGCGCCAAATCGATGACTCTCTTCCGTAATTCCTTTGGCGGAATTATTCTGTTATTCCGGTACACTTTTCCTCCGATAGTACTTAATTCGTTACGTACTTCCCAAAATTCTTCCAGTTCTGCACGTACATCTCTTTTCTTATTCGGCCATCCTCCTTTGATCTGCTCCATCAACATCTTAAGTTCTTTGTCTTTACTGATATTGTCTCCCCACTCTACCTCTGTGATAGCAGGAAAACATGTCATCATTATAGGGCTGTCCAGAACCTCCTCAGATCCTTCTTCCTCTGGCAATGGTAATCTCGAAAGGAAATCAGCAATGGTATTCTCTTTGCCTGGCACATGTTCGACCTTGAAATTATAGTGTTCGAGACCTAAAATCCACCTGCTGATGCGTGGAGTACAGTTTTCCAGGCCTTTCACCGAGAATACATATATGAGAGGCTTGTGATCCGTTCTTATAGTGAATCTCACCCCCCATAGGAAAAATTTAAAATGTCTGACCGCCCAAAAACATGCCAGAGCCTCACGTTCAATTACTGAGTAGTTTTTTTCTGGAGCAGAAAGGCTTCTAGACGCATAGGCAACCACTTTTTCTTCGTTGCCATCCTTCTGGACTAAGGTGGCGCCCAACCCATAGTTTGATGCGTCAGTGGCAAGAATGGTTTTCTTTGTAGGATCAAAGGTACTGAGTGCTGGAGAATTGATTAGATCTTCTTTAAGTGCATTGGCTACAGCCTCTTGCTCTTCATTCCAGACAAAATCCTTGTCTTTTTTTAACATTTCCCTCATTGTTTCACACTTAGTTGCAAAATTATCGACATACTTTGACATGTACTCCATGAGCCCCAAAAAGGATTTTAGTTCATCTTTGTTACGAGGACTCGGAGCCTCTTTCACAGCGCGAATTAAACTGCCTTTTGGTCTGAAACCTTGTTCTGTAATAGAATGTCCCAGGTATTCCACTTGTGTCACTTTGATCTTGCATTTTTCCTTTTTTACCGTAAGCCCTGCATCCATGAGTTTCCTGAACACTTGCTTTAGAACGGTATCATGTTCTTCAGAGTCTTTACCATAAACTAAAATGTCATCTTGGAAACACATAGTGTGCTCCACGCCTTCAAGGATCTTTTGCATGACTCTTTGGAAAATGGCTGCCGCTGACGCAAGCCCAAACGGCATTCTTTTGAACATGAAAGCTCCGAACGGCGTAATAAACGCCGTGAGTGGCCTAGAATCCGGATGAAGCTCTATCTGGTGGTACGCCATGGATAAGTCTATGACACTGAAATATTTTGCAGGGCCCATGGTACTTAGCATCTCATTTATAACTGGCAAGGGGTGTCTTTCCACCCAGATACAGTCATTTAGGCTGCGTAAATCCACACAGAGGCGGATACCATCCCCATTGGATTTGGCTGCAAGAACAATAGGGGCCAACCACTCAGAACAACTCACCGGCTGAATTATATCTAGATCACATAACTTACGCAACTCCTTTTCTAGAGGTTCTTTCAATTTGAGAGGCACAGTGCGCAGGCCATGCACTACGGGTTTGGCATTTGATTTAAGCTTGATCTTATGCTGAAAATTGTGCAGACAACCTAACTCCTCTTTGAACAGGGGGTAGAACTCATCACAAATTTTTTCACTACCTGGAAAATTCGCAGTAAGCAAAACTTGCTCAGGACTATTTGGGTCCAAAATGATTCCCAGCTCCTTCTGGTGAACCCACCCCAACAGATTAGAACCAGACTTGACCACATAAACTGTCCCATAGGTTTTCCTATCTTTAAATTGAATCCGCACATCCTTCATTCCCAGCATAGGTATACTGCCCTTGTTGTAACCTGAAGGAGAAATATCAGGATTCTTAAGATCGCTCATCTTATTACCCTCCATGGCAACATAATCATCCTTATTGATCAAAGTGAAAGGAGAACATGAATCGGCGAACATTTCAATGCATTCATCATCAATTAGTACATCACATTTAGGGTAAATAAAGTTTACAGAATCATCCACATCTTTTACTTGCAAAATAAACTTTTCCATTTTTTGTTCAATACATTTTACTTCTCTGTTAGATCCCCTCTCAGTTCCTCTATCATTGTCTCTTAAATGTAACTCACCATCGCGACACACCCTGGCGAAATGCCCTCTCCTATTGCATTTCTTGCAAGTGACATATTTAGCAGGACATTGGAAATAAGTGGCAAAATGGTTATTACTGCCACAACGGTAGCATTTCGGACCTTTTTCCCTGTGCTCTATTTTTGTATTAATATTCTCTTTATACTTTATTTTGTAGACATCTAAACTTTCTTCAGTATCACTTATGGTAGCTACAACTTCGCTTTCAGGCCTCATTTCTTTGACACATCTAGCCGTATGCTCCACTGACTTAGCTATTTCAACAGCCTCCTTTAACCCTGGATTCTTAGCCAGCAACTTCTCCTGAATGCGTGGATTATTAGTACACCTCACCAATTGGTCTCTTATCAGGGAGTCAGTGAGATCCCCAAATTCACATAATTGGGTCAACCCCCACAAGACTGCAATGTAGTTTTGTACTGACTCCTGCTTCCCTTGACATCTTTTAAAGAATTTATGACGCTCCAGGACTACATTGATTCTATCCCCAAAATGTTTCTCTAATTTCTCCATAGTCTGTACAAACACATCCACTTCACCCACTGCATTAGCATCCTGCTCAGGTATGGGTAAATTTTCATATACTTTGCGCCCTTGCACCCCCAGATTGTGGAGTAAAATGTGTTGCTTCCTAATAGAATTGAACCTTTGCCCCCCAATAGCTATAAGGTAGGATTCAAAAAGTTTCACCCATTCCTTCCAGCTTATTTCAGGTTCCCCTATGTCATTTAAAAAAGGGGGTGGTTGATTCATGCTTGCAGCTGCCATGGTGAACTAAACTAGACTCTATATATTACCTATGGTGAAGCATACAAAGGTTGAATTAGCTAAAAGTGAAAAACAGCACACTATGAATACCTATTGTAATAGCATTAATGAAAGATTGTAAATGAAAAAATTATTCAAAAAGGAGGAGCAACCAGTCACAAATTTTACCAATTAGTTCTTACAGTACCAATTTCCGTAGACTCTCCTTCCTGTTCAAAACTTGAGGCAATAAGGTGTGAAGAACCAGTTCCAAATGACGGCGAAGCGCGGAAATAATGACCACTCTAAATATCACTTACTTCCTTCAGGTGAAAAACACAGTCGAATGCGAGGCCAAAAACACTCTGTTGACCCCAGCAGAAAAAACAACTGGAAACTGAAAGGAATTGCCAGCACACACACTGAACCACCGCGAAACTGAGACACTATGCGGTGAAATGTAATGGGGCCGCTGCGTGACTGGAACACTACTTTCTTGCTTTCCTCCCTCAGAAAGGAGGCAGATGACGATTTGGCGCGCTGCAGGGATGAGACACTACCGCCTCAACACAGAAAGCAGATGACGATCCTGGCGCGCTGCAGAGTCGAGACACTGCCGCCTGAGCGCAGCTGCTTCCGCACACGTCGGACACTGACAGGAAATTCTCACACGGGTCCCGGGCAGAACACGAATCCACTGACAACTCCTTGCGCACCCACAACGGACGATGCCAGAAGTTCTCCGACAGGCCACAGCAGATCGCAGGAACACTTGGGGGCCGGTGATACCACAAAAGCGCCACACAGCACGTTCTCGCCGGGCGCTGACAGGATTTCAGTCAGCACAACCAAGGCATAGCGCGGGGCACAGAGGTTAATCCATCGGCCATGACGATAACCCAAATACAGTCATTCGGCCATGACGATAGCCCAGATAAGGAACCCACAGACGGAAACAACAGATGGCCCCTTCAGAACCGGAGATGGACAAAGGATCTCCTCAGATGTACAGGAACTACATCACCAAGTAAGTCCTCCGAGGTGTTAAACGATGTAGTATTCAGCGCTTCCTTGTCAAAACCCCTCTCATAAGAGCAACACCAACCACACAATTGCCACGCAGTGTACCTTAGAGGGAGCGATCTCTGTCTTTAATTTTCCTCACCAAGGAGCGCTTCCGTGGGGAGAGAGTACTCAAAGGGGAGATGGCCAACAACTGTCCCCTGCACAGGTCCGTCGCCAGTGTTGGAAGTATGAAGCAAAGAAGAAGAGGTAAGACACGAGCTTGATTTAAGACTTCTTTAATTGGCCATCCACTCTCCTCACTGAAGGTTCTTCCCAACATTCTATCAACAGCTTCATGGGGAAGATACCAGGTTGGGTCAGAGAACGGGGGTGGACAGAATGTACCAACTGGTTATAACACTTATCCGCGCCTTCGTTTCTCTGGTCCCTGGACCACCGCTTCATCGCCTGCGTAAGTCCTTTCGGGTCTGTGAATATGTGTGAACTATCCTGCCTGTTGACCCGCAGCTTTGCAGGGTACAGCATGGCGTAGTCCAATCCTAGTTCTCTGAGTTTCTTCTTATGAGGAAGGAAATGCTTGCGCGCTTCCTGAACTTTCGCCGTAAAGTCAGGATAGATGGATATTGCCGATCCTTCGAATTGGAGTGAAGCTTGTGATCTGGCAAGCCTGAGAGCCCGGTAATTAAGCAAGTTCGCTATAAATCGGACGGGGGGGCGCTCCAGGTTTCGGACGAGGGCCCAGGGACCGGTGCGCCCGCTCCACCACAAACATCGAAGAGAACACACCATCTCCCAGAAGTGTAGTGAGCAACTTTTCAACGAAGAGTTCCATCTTGCCTGTTTGCGTGGTTTCCGGAAGCCCCGTTATGCGAAGGTTGCACCGTCGCGAGCGCGCTTCCAAGTCCTCCGACTTGTCTTGTAGGGTGCGCATAATCATGTTCGATTTTCCTGTGCGCGGTGTCCAACTCGGTCTGCGCCTCCTCGACTTCCGTTATCCTACGCTCAGCCATGTCATGTTTCTCAGCATGCTTATCTAGGCGTTCTGCCATCCGATCCATCCTGTAGGTCATGGCGTCCATTTTAGCGCCCAGCGCCGATATGCTGGTTTGTATGCTTTGTTCCATGGAGCGCAGCATATTCTTAATATCGTTGTCAGGGGCCTGCTCGTCCGCAGGTGACGTAGGTTCTCCATGCTCCACTGGGGAGCTTTGCGTTTGTATTCGCCTCTGCGCGAATGGGAGTCTGCTCTGTGTTTTGTCCCCCTTCCCCATCGTCGCAGCCGTGTAGTCGCACTTCTGCAGGAGATGGCACCCAGTAGTACCCCAGGGGATCCTGTTGTAGAGTGTTGGTTCTATGTTGACCAGGCCAGGGGATCTGTAAACAGCACGGCTGTCCACTGCGGCACACACACGTCTGCCCCGGCGCTGAAGCACGTCAGCGAGCGATCAGCTCACAGGAGCGATGGGATGAGTGTATCGCCCGGGCCTCTCCGCCGCCAATCCCAGCCACTGCGATGTTCCCCCTCCACTCTTTGAGTGATGCCTCTATTAGCCGGCCAAGGCCGCTCCGGCACCTTCACGCGGGCAAGTTTCGGCAAGGTGGTAAGCACTCGGGGGGTACCCTGCCCATGTCCGGGGCTAGCGTCACTCCCACAAGGGCACAGTTGGATGCCAAATCTACTTCTCTGGGTCCCCCTCACCGCTGTTATTTCGCGTGATCCCCTGCAAGGGCACAGGGCTGCAACGCTGCCAGTCCCAGTCATGCTCCCGAGGGGGGGGGTGCTCCCCACGTACCTGCAGGATGGCACCCGCTCACCTGCAGTGGCCACCAATGTCCTGAGTGAGCTCCCTTGCTGTCCTGATCACAGGGCCCCCACTGCCACGAGTCGCCACAGCGTGACTCGGTCGGCGCCTCTCCTTCTCTCCCGAATTTTAGTTCAAGGGTGCTGTTGGAGGTGGGTCTCCCTCCGCGATCAGTCCAAAGTCCGGGCTGAGCCCCCCTGAAGTCCAGGCGTTGTCAGCGGGGGGGGGGGCACAGCGGCTGCCGGGGCACCCTCACAGCCGGACGGGTCCAACGCCTCCTCCCCCGCCGCACGCAAGGTTACGTCGGTTGGTGGCACCGTCACCAGAGGCCGCGGCTTCTTGGCCCGGCCTGCGGGGCCCTACACTCGGACGCAGTCGGGAGCTGGAATATCAGCTCGCCGCAGTTTTGAGGTCGCTGCAGACCTGGTGTGCTCCTGCTTCAGGGGCAGTGGGTTTGGGGCAGGATAGTGGAGGATGATTGGCGGTGCAACGCGGAGCTCTGGGTTCAAGCAGCCATTTTAGCTGCCGGCAAGCTCCGCCCCCCCCAATTACAACAGCATGTTACCCGTGGAGTAAAGAGAAGGGGAGGAGACGAAGGTTGCCCCCCTACGCAAGCCAGCTCGTCGGCGGAATTACAAAGTTGGTCAACAGGTGGAAGAAGTACAGACTCCAGGTGGTTTCAGTTAGGCTTTATTCATTGTCTCCACTGTGTAGAATAGAAAAAGTATATTTGCATGTTGTTTCATATAAGTTAGCATTCGACGCACCATTTTATGTAGAGCCGCCATTGTAAGTCCTACTCGAAACTAATATCACGTGTATTCCGAGAAAGGACCCAAGTTGAGTTTCATTTCCCAGATGTTAGGTTTTGCTTTGCTAGTGAATTGATCATCCTCATTAGTGCATAGTTTTCAGCTAGATAAAGGCCTTCACTCACTTGTCTATTGGAAGGCCCAGGAAGAATGACCTTGGCTAGTAGATAATGTGTGCCCGGCCTCAGAATCTAAACGTATCCTCTGCATTTCTTTGTTAGTTGCAGTTTTCTGGAAAATTCCACAGTGGGCGTGTTTTCACCTAGTACTGAATGCACATAATGTATTGTTATGCTTGTTGATGTCAGGCCCTTTGCAGTAGTCCTAGCGACAGGGCAGACAGGGCTCCACTCTGAGGGTGCGTGAATAAATAATTATTGGTTTATATTCTCTACTGTCTGATTGACTCTTCTTTTTGTGTGGAAGGCTGAGAGGTGGTCTTTTGTGTGACCTGGGTGACCCGAAACGAGTCACTTCCTGTAGTTGGCACCCAAACAGGGACTCCTTCAGGTGAGTGACCCATCCCCTTCCGTGGACGGGGGGAGGTAGAGGCCATCGTCGGGTCGAACTGACGGTCAGATGTTGTGGAGGGATTTGTATGGCTGGTGGCTCAGTGGACTAATGCATCCACTGCAGGGGCCTGTGTTCAACCTCATGGTCACAGGTTCAGATCCCGGCAGGTCCACTCAGCCTTTCATCCATCTGAGGTCGATAAAAGGAGTACCATTGAGTTTGGTAACGAGAAACATCTGTTATCTAGCGTCAAGATACCTCTGGGTAAACGTGCACTTTACAAATACACATGTTACGTTATGTAGGTGTGGGTGAGTAGCTTGAAGGTTATTCTCTTCTCGGTGGGTCTCGTAGGTGCTGGTCATGTTCTCATTTCGTGGGGTTCCGAGGACGAGTCTTGCTGCGGTGTTCTGAATGGTTTGGAGTCTATGTAGCAGGGTTTTGTTGATTCCGGCGTAGAGTGTGTTACCTTAGTCCAGTCTGCTGGTTAGGAGTGTGTGGGTATTTCTGCATTCAGGGGGGATCCACTTGAAGGTCTTGCAGAGGGAGTTGAAGCAGGTGGAGGTGACGGCGTTGATCCGGCGGGTCATGGAGAGGGAGGAGTCTAGAATGATGCCGAGGTTTCTGGCGTGTTCTGATGGAGTGGGTGGGTTTCCAAGGGCGGAAGGCCACAAGGTGTTGTCCCAGGCGGTAGAGGAGGGTCCAAGGACGAGGATAGCAAGGGGGGCCATGTAGATGTTGAAGAGGGTGGAGCGGAGCGAGGATCCTTGGGGTACTCCACAGTTGATCTCTGTGGGTTCAGATAGGAAGGGTGGGAGTCTGATTCTTTGGGTTCTGCTGGTGAGAAAGGAGCGGATCTAGTTGAGTGTGGGTCCCCCATATGCAGGCATCGTGGAGTCTGGCGGCAAGATTGTGGTGGGAGACAGTGTTGAAGGCTGCGGAGAGGTCTAGTAGGATGAGGGCCGCTGTGTGGCCTTGGTCGACTAGCATGCCGCATGATCATCATGGCAGCAAGGAGGGCAATCTCGATGCAGTGGTTGCTGCGGAATCTGGACTGGGAGGAGTCAAGGATGCTGGTCTTTTCGATGTAGGTGGTCATCTGAGTGCTGACAAATCTCTCAGTGACTTTGGCCGCGAAGGAAAGGAGAAAGATGGGCCGGTAGTTTTTTAGGTCTGTCGGGTCAGCTGAGGGTTTCTTGAGGAGGTGCTTGACCTCTGCCTGCTTCCAGTCGTCGGGGAAAATGCCTGATTTGAAGGAGGTGTTAATGGTCCGGCATAGTTCGGGGGCTATGGCGGCAGCAGCTCTGTGGTAGATGTGCTGCGGGAAGGGGTCTGTGGGGGCTCCTGAGAGGGTATTCCTCATAGTCATTGCGGTGTCTTCGGTGGTAGCCAGTTTCCAGGTGGTGAGGGTGGGCTGTCTGTCAGTGGTGGAGAAGAGGGTGGTGTCTGGAGCCTGTTCGCTGAAGTTGACATAGAGGGCCTTGATTTTCAAGTAGAAGTAGGAGCTGAGCTTGTTGCAGAGGTCCTGGGATGGTGTGACATCCGTGGCTTCACTGGGAGGTTTGGTGAGCTGCTTTAGTACATTGAAGAGTTATTTTGCGTTACTGGCATTGGTGTGGATTCTGTTCTTGCTAAAGGTCTTCTTGGTGGCTCTTAGGCGCTGGTGATATTCAGTCATGGCGTTACTGTAGGTGTTCTGGTCTTCAGTGCTTTTTCTGTTCCTCCAGAGTATCTTGAGGCGTCTGAAGGAGCACCTGGCTTCTTGGAGGTCGGTGGTGAACCAGGTGCCCTTCAGGGGGCGTTGTCTGGGGGGGTGGCAGAGGGGTGCGAGATTGTCTGCGCAGCTGGTGATCCAGCTGTGTAGTTCTTTGGCTGCAGAGTTGGCGGCGGTCGTAATGGAGGGGGGTCGTGGAAGAGGGTGGTGTTGAGGTGTTCAGACGAATGCAGAGTTAGTGAAGCCCCTAGTAACCTGGTGAGTGGCTCAGGTAGGCAAGATCACCTCTGACACAGAGGATGATTCAGAAGAGGTAGAAGTGGAGGGTGAGGATGACCCCTTGTTAAATTCCATATAGGTACCATAATATAGGCCTCGGTAAACTTGTTACCATTCACCTATATTCTCTACCTACATTACACTTGTCACGGTTTACAGCACTGACCTTTTACCTAGATATTACACTGCATTCAGAACGTGTTTTTCCCTAGTTCGATATCTCATACATTATGCATAAGGATTCTTGGAAGTACAGCAAGACTGCCATCTCCTGTATAAAATCTATGAATAAAGTTCATGCCCAACGTCATCCTTAGGCAGACACAGTAATACAGCAATGTAGGAACCCTGGGTAGACCTATCGGTATATAAACATCACATCTTGCGTAGAAAGACAGAGGAGACCGAGACTTCCCGGCCGACACACTGACCAGAGACGCTGAGGTTTCTGCATGCAGACACTCCAGCTCGCAGTGGTCTAACATCCCTCGCAGGGTGTTCAGCTCGAGACCAGGACGGGGTCCCATAGTCTAGCACTTCAGGAAATAGTGTTGACTAAATCCTAGAGGGATTCTTGGCTTAACACCTACATCCATGCTAGGTACACTTAGGTACATCTAGTTAGGGAGGCATATTTGGAGTATGCATCATTTATCATGTGTTTTATATACTTGACTATATTCATGAATATAGTAAGATGATGGAACTATACCATCCTTTTACCTTTATAGTACTGCTAATCATTTATATCTTATACTGTCTAATGGTTGTTGTAGCACATCTATTCTACACCAGAATAACAACTGTTCAATAAATGCTTATTGAAAACTCCCAGCCTGTTTTATTCGGTGTATCTCTCTGAGACACACTAAGTAAGCACGAGTGACTGAAGCGAAAGGTAGTAGATTGCTTCCATAGTCCTGAGGGATCAGGGCTGTCATGTTCGATGGTTGCCAAGAACTATTCTCTCCTTGGTAAGAGGAGATTATAGTGGCACTGGGAGCTAGTTGGTACAAAAGGGCCAACATACCCGGTGGGGGTGATCAGAGTTCATCTGACACCAATCCTACAGTATATGTTCTCATAACACGCATATCCTGTATACTTTTTATAGGAACTACACAATATGGCACCACCAACATTGGTTGGGTACTTATTTAACATTAGAATCTGAGTAGTTCAGTTGTGCCATTCTCAGAAATCCCTATTCACAAAACACCCAAGATGTCTGGAGCAGGTGAGCTAAACTCCGCCGCAGCTGAGTAGGTGAAAGATCCTATTTATTGGTTGGTGGTTAATCAAGCTTGAAGGACACAGTGTTCCTAAAATTGTGGAAAACACCTTATCTTAAATTTCCTTGAAAAGTTCTTCTCTAAAACAATGACTGAAGAATCAGATAATGCAGAAAGAGTCGTGCAAAACTTGCACCTTTTGGATGAAGACGAAAATGTAAATGCAATTCACATTGCAGAAAATATTAGAAATGCAGTCACCCTAAAACTGCTTGCGCATGGTTTAACACCTAGGGATGGCATAGTAGCTTTTGTGATAGAGGCACACAAATCATACCAAACAGAGGTATTTTATTCTTGGGTTACATTCCCAGCAGCAAATGCAAGGACAAAAACAGTTCACTTCTACACAGAAGGGGATGCACCAGAGCAATACTGTCCATATGAGGACTTTGAAGTTCCGCTCCCGTACCAGAAACACTTATACTAGTTTAAAGGCACCCTACCCCATATAAGAGGCAGAGTAAGACTCAGTCGGCTCAGAAGAGAAGGAGCAAAATGGCCAATATTAGCAGCCTACACACCACATCCTGACATTGAAACAATGCCAGGACCAGACTTACTAATACTACTTCACAAAGAATTAATAAAACTTTACAGAAACATGACACAATTCGTCATGAGGACACTTACAGTCCAGCCAGCGATGGTAACAACAAATGCAGCTCACGTTCAAAACACAGCAACTAAAATTACAACACAAACATTACATACAGTAATGGGTAAGATGCCCGCAAAACATGAACACATGCCATTCTGGATAGCTCAGGAAATAACACAGCTAGAAGTATTCCCAAATACTAGCACTTATGAAAAACACAAAATGCTGACAATTTGCTTGCCCCCGGGGATAACACCACAAATAGAGGATTGTACCTCGTGGGGTACAGTTTTCGCAGTCATATATACCAGAACTCATGGTATCCCGTCATTAGCTGTAATACCAGATGTATTGAGGCAAATACAAAATGAGTATAGATAAGAGCCTGCTCTGAACCTAGGGATGAAGTTACTAGGTAACTATGCCCAGGTATCAGCAATAATATTAGCAAATTTTAAAGGGGAGGCAGCATCAGTGGCTATCATCCAACGCCTAAGGAAGTTCAGTCCTTTACAACAGGAACACGAATTACCAAAAATATTTCAAACTGCATATGCGGAATTAGGCAGGGATAGTTTGGGTGGAACAGCAACTGATGGGTAGTCCCGAGAAGGAGACATCCAAGCAGACACCTACATCTTCTTAAAAGAAGTCGATGATAACAAAAAACAAAAAGTAAAAAAAACAACAGATCTCAATCCTGAGTTAGATCTTCACCTCTTCGTACCTGAAGCACCAGACATCGGTGGGCATTTATCTAATGTGTCCCTGGTCACTGGCAAGTGACCCAGACTATGTCCCCTCTGCTTTCAGGTTCTTCTCAACTCCGATCCAGGCTTGGATCATACCAGACACTTTTAACCTTCCCGGCAGCAACACTCTCTTGCAACACGGCATAGAAAACGACAAAGATTTCTGACATCACTTGACCCCTATGCAACCGGCTCCTCTGGGATAGGTAACCGGTTCCTCTGTACTCTCAAGGGTGCTGGCCTTAGAACATTCTATGTTTAGCTGGGTTTGCTTGAAATCCTCTCCTAAGTGTCCTTAATCATTAAAATTCCAACTGTGACTTTCCCATAGAGTTGTACAGAACTCGTGTCTGTGTTCTCACACTGCACACGTCCTTCGTGGGTCCCCTGTGTCACTACCTTGGGTTGTTCCTTGGGGTCCCAGCGATTCTACGTGCTCTAGGCACTAGGTCTAGTCAAGTCGGGGTTGTGATACCACTTTAATATATGGTTTGGTCTCCCCCTGGGGCCCATTGTGTATTGTGCTATTTACTGTTGTTCTAGTGATTGTATATTGTGTGCTTTGTACACTAATCTCATAAAGAGGTTAGTAGAGAGTGTTTAGAAATAAATACATATATTTTATATATATACCTGGTCTGGTTCTCCTTTCATTTGGTCATTCATGAGGTTATATACTGGTAAAACAAGCTGCTTTACATTCCTTCGAGACTTAGCCTGAAGGCTGCTCTCCATAGCTGCCACTAGGATAGCTTTCAATAAAGGTTATCTTTAACCTAATCATCAATAAGGGTTGTTTGGACTGGTGCAAGGTGCCCACTTTAATTAGTGGACAGCATATACCAGGCCGATATCTCACAATTACCGGATCGTGTTTAATGAAACGGCGACCTGGAGCTCCGAACTGGTTAATAAGCCTATGGCCGATATCCTCTTGCGCACACACAACAGTGAAAGGCCGAGAGTGTTAGCCTTTCAGCTTTATTAAACGTGTGTTGACACGTCAGAGTCATGACGTCACGTGCCCCCGGCCACATGACAGAAGTAGAGACTCAAAGGCAGCACCATGAAGGCTGCGTCCTGGTACCTACGGCGCACCGGGCAGAACAATATTCCTGAGGCACACCACCCTTGACAAAGTAAGGCGGGGTCTGGGCAGTATGTGTGCAGGTACTGTGTTTGGGATCATAGCGAACATGAAGTGCCATGGTCAGTACTGTATGGCTTGATGAAATGTATACACGATTCCAGTGAAAGATGGTGTCTGTTTAAAGACCGTATCTTGGCATGGTGCCGAGTCCCTCGAGGGTATACAGAGAGTCCCTCAATCTTTAACCAGACCTTGAAAAAATGTCTGGAAAGCTTCATTATACCGGAAAATTCTGTATTGGTTCAACATATTGCTGACCTACTGGTGGCATCAAAGCCACAGGAGGCATGTGTCACTGATACTGTTGCCTTGTTGAACCATCTTGAACGAGGACACAAGGTTTCCTCAGTGAAATTACAATTTTGCAAGAAAGAAGTCCAATATCTAGGACACAAAATAGAGAAGGGAGTCAAAAAACTGACACCGGAACAAATTTGTGTAATTAAGGAAATGAATCCCCCACAAAACTCAGAAAGAAGAGCGAATGTTCTTAGGAATAGTGGGATATTGTGGGCAGTGGATTTTCACTGATTGCAAAACCTCTGTAGAGGTTGGCAAGAAAAGATGTGAAAGATCCAAATATAAAGGATGAGGAAAGTTTGAGAGCTTTTGTCCAACTGAAAAGCAGTCTGTGTCAAGCACCTGCGTTGGGAATACCAGATTATGCAAAGGAGTTTGCATTGAATTGTTGTGATAGAGATGGATGTGCACTTTCAGTATTAACCTAAAATCATGGAATAGCAAGACGTCCTGTGTCATACTTTTCCGCCACACTAGATTCAGTGGCTGCGGCATTGCCTGGGTGTTTGAAAGGAGTAGCAGCTACTTGCATGAGTCTGGAGCAAAGTGAAGTGTACTGACTGACTGACGATATTTATAGAGCGCACTTATGCCGAGGCGTCTTGGCGCTAGGTAGAGTGAGCCGGGAGTCGCCCTAAGATTAACATTGCATGAAGAGCCAGGTTTTTATACCCTTCCTAAAAAGGGTGTGCGAGGGCTGAAGTCGCAGTGAGGCGTGAAGGGAGTTCCATAATTTGGCTGCTAGGAATGAAAAAAGTTTCCCTCCCCATCTCACCCTTTTCATCCTAGGAAGAAGAACCAGCCCAATGTCCATAGACCTTAAACAGCGAGATGGGATGTAGCGGCGGGAGTAGTGGCTGAATGTCTGCCGCCCCACCTCCATAGAGGGCTTTATGCACTAGGCAGAGTGCTTTGAACTCCACCCGACGTCTCACCGGAAGCCAGTGAAGTTTCTTTCTACTGGGCGAGGTGGAATGGTGCTTGGGTAAACCATACAAGACTCGCGCTGGTACATTTTGCAGTGACTAAAGCTTATTGAGCTGTTTGACTCCAGCGCCAAGATAAAGGGCATTACAATAATCTATCCTTGATAGAATTAAAGCTCCAACCACCGTTTTCCTCAAGGAGAACAGGATAAATGGGAGAATCTTATGCATTACCTTTAATGTGAAAAAACAGGATGAGGCCACTTGATTTATTTGGGGGGCACACGTGAGATCTTTATCAATGAGAAAACCGTGATTTCTGGCCTTAGAAACCGGCAACAGGCACGTTCCGGCTTCAGAGGGCCACCAAAGTTGGCTCCAGATTGAAGCTTTCTGACCAAATTCTAGGATCTCGTTTTCTTCAGTATCGAGTTTTAAAAAAATCACGTTCATCCATGACATCAGCGAGGAGAGACAGTTGCAAAACCGCTCAGCTGACATGTTACAGTTTTGGGTAACAGACACCACTAGCTGCGTGTCGTCAGCGTAGGACATGAGCGCTAAACCATGACTTTTGACTAGACTAGCCAGCGGGCCACATAAATGTTGAACAGGGTAGGGGACATGGCCGAGCCCTAAAGACTCTACCTGGAAGAGTAAACCGTACCGACCTCATACCCTCCCAGTATATTATTTGGTCCTTAGGGGAGAGGAAAGATGTTAAAAGGGCCAAGGCCTTGCCACTGACTCCCACGGACTACAGCCTATTTATTAACACTGCATGATTTACAGTAGCAAAAGCTGCCGTGAGGTCTAACGGTATCAAGGCCGCCCTACCGCCCTTATCCATCACCCTACGTATCTTCTCTGTAGCCAAGATTAGGGCTGATTCTTTTGAATGCCAGGCTCTGAAACCATGCTGGGTGGAATCAAGGATGTTATTAGCCTCAAGGTAGGTCGTCAGCTCTAGGTTTATGGCTTTCTCCAAGATTTTAGAGGGTAAAGGTAAACAGGAGATCGGGTGGTAGTTTTTAGCCTCCAAGGGCTCCAGCGAGGTTTTTTTTTAGAATAGGTCTGATACAGGCCATTTTCCAGCCCAAAGGGAAGGTCCCTGATCCTATAACTAGATTTAATAGAGGGTTCAGCGATGTACTAACCTCATCCATAGCTAGATGTAAGATATATGGGGGACAGGGGTCAAGTGGGGACCCAGACTTGGTTAGTGAGAGTAAATCTTCCACTTGCTCTTCGCTAAGGACGGCGAATTGAGCTAGGCTACACTGGAGAGAAAGTTCTTAGTGTGTCTCTAACTGGTTTGTGCTGTTAGCCTCCGATGTGTTCAGAAGTTCCTCGTGAACCATCTGGACCTTGTTCTGAAAGAAGACCGCAAGTTTATCAACAAAAGTTTGATATGGGGCAAAGATGGTATCCGCGGGCAGCGCAACAGGGCGGTTACTGTTTTAAACAGTTTTTTAAGAGGAATTTGTGGATTCCTGAATTTTGGAAGTAAAATAGGCTGTCTTACCCGATACTATTGCTCCCTTCTATTCTTTTAGTGCTGAGCAGTGTTCGCTCTTATGCGCCAGAGTATACGTGGATCGCCAAATGCGTTCTTTAAGTCTGCATTTGATTTTAATTATTTTAAGCTCTGCACGGTACCAAGGAGATGATACAAGTCTTTTCCTGGCCATCTTGGTCACTACTGGTGCGAGAAGATTCACAGCTTGAGTAATCTACTTATTAAAATCAGTTGCTGCCTCATTGGGATCTGTACTACTGATAGGTTTCTCTTTTAAGGGCGTGGTCAGTTCTTGTTGAGATATTTTCTTCCACAATCGCAATTTGACCAAAGGAGGTCTATTCCTACGGCACAGAGCAGTGTTAAAGATATTAATAGCAAAGTGGACAGCATAGTGACTTGACCAGAGTAAGGGAAGGGAGCTAATCACTTCAATGTGGGCAAACCATAGGCTGGAAGTCTAGAGCGATTTCAAGAGGTCATTTTTCCTAGGGCAGCGCATGCGCGCTGCGCTAGGCTCGACCTAAAAAGGAGAGAAATATGCTGCAATGTCTTTAGATCGAGCACAGAGAGGAAAGCTTTGTCTCCTTAGAAAAGAAACTGCTTATGATCATTATTTCCTTGGTTCTAGTGAATGTGAACACACCTACGAAATTACAGGTGGGTGGGGATTCAAAGGGGGACATGATCCTGTATTTCCAGGAATCTATTTTGTGTGCAGTAAGAAAGCATACTACAAATTGCTTGATCACTTTTATCCAAGTTGTTATTTGGGGATTGTTTTTCCTAAGATATACCATGTTGACAAGAAAACTAAAGGAATGAAGGAAATATGACAAGGACTAACGCTTGAAAAGAGCAAGTTTCACGGAAATAATATGTGCATTCAGAGTAACCCCTATTGCTGGTATCAGGGCACCAAAAATATCTAACATTCGAAAATTGTCTACAGTAGTTAATCATCTATCAACTGATACTGCTAGAGGATTTCTGATGATTGATACTGAAATGGTTGCTATTATATCAATGGTTTTACAGAATCGACTTGCCCTTGACATATTATTGGCAAAAGAGGGTGGAGTCTGCGGAATGTTGAAAATTCAACACTGCTTTAATTATATACCTGACAAAAGCAAAGGTATTGAAGGATACATTAAGAATATTACGAATATTGCATGAAGACTTAACCCAATTGGAGGTTGATGGTAGAATGGACAGACTTAGTAAAGGTTTTTCGTCTATAAGTAAATGGGTTACAACTTTTGGTAGTTCATTATTATTACCAGTAGACTCAACAGTTTGATTAATATTGATGATAATGACGACTTACAAATGTTGCAAGGGAAAACATGAAAGGAAAAGAATAATAGGAACAAATAAACAAAAGGCAAGAAAAAGGAAGATATAAGATATAGAACAAGAAGAGGTGATAGGAAAATATTATGAAACAATGAACAATCTAGAGTCTAAAAGAGAAAAGGTCACTAATTTTTAAAACTGAAGGCACATGGTATGGTGGGTATTTTATGATGGCATATGCCATCAAAGGAGGGATTGATGGAGCGGGGATGCAGAAAAGCAACCTGCTTGAAAAAAAAACCACGTAATCTAATTGATCCAAGTGATGTGATACTAACTTGCAGCAAACACAAACACGTAGGTAGATTGCTGAATATGTGCAAATAATGTATTTACCGTATAAGAACACTAGAGCACATTTTATTACTTTGTGCAACGAAAAAACATAACAGTGCATGAATAAGCTATGTAGTACGTTGCACATTTTGAGTTTTACTCTAATAATATGAAAATACTGCAGGCAAACTAACACTGCAAAGAGAATAACATGGGTGAGCATGGAAGATGTGATTTAACAGTGAAAATTACAATATTAATGGCTATATTTGTTAATTTTATTATAGAGAATAGAAAAAAGGCCTCGTTAATTTAGCCTGACCACGAGCAAGAATGAGTAGGATCTGAAACGCATGAGCGCGCTGGACAAGTGGTGAAACACTCAAAGCGCCCGGTGAAGGAAGTGTCAAGGTTTACCCGTGGAAGCCATTGACAGCTTGCTAACTGAAGAGTCCGACCATGGGATTTGGCAGTCATTGGACCTTATGTCTCTTTATCTATCCACTAATCAATGCATTTATAATTGTGATGTTTTCTGAAATCTTCTAAATGAATGAAATTCTCTCGTGATCTCCTATGTTTGCATTGAATTAAGTAAATGTAGAATGAGACAAACTGACTATTAATGAGATAAACGTATACAATTACTATACAATTCTGTGATTATTTAGCTTAAATTGTTTATTTTAGATGAGTATTAGTTAGATGAGTTCATATTTTTGCCATCAACTTCTCAACTAATGGTCCATCGACCAAAGGAAGACACCAGGGACATAAAAAGCTCAACTAGCCCCACTAAGGTCAGTCCTTAACATGGCAGCCCGACTCATAACTGATGTAAAAAGATTTGAACACATCTTACCAACCCTCTTCGCACTCAATTGGCTTCCCATGGAAGGTAGATGTATTTTCAAACTGGCCTGCATCACTCACAAGACCCTTCACACCCAATTCCCAAACTACCTAAACAGCATACTAGTAGAAGCAGGGAAATCCAGAACTCTGAGAAGCGCCAACTCACTTCTGCTCATCCCTCCGAAACTGAAAAAGAAAACAACCCAGTACCGGTCCTTCTCTGGCAACGTACCGAGGATGTGAAACGCACTTCCGATTGACCTCACATGCAACCCCTCCTTCTCTTGCTTCAAAAAGGACTTGAAACTCTTTCTTCTCAACCAATACTTTACTGATCAAGGCAACCGTTCCAGGCATCAATAACCTAGTAGACTCCTTCCAGGATGGTGATTCTCTGACTGTGTCAGCCACCCGAGTCCTTTCCCCCTCTCTGGATACATAAGTACTTTGTCTTTGCCTTTATGCATCCGCATGTACAACGATGTTATGCAATTCTTTTTCTTTTCCTTTGTGTATGTAAAGCGCTCTGATACCCACGGGTCTAGCTAGCGCTATATAAAACGTTATAAATAAATAAAAAATAAGAGTTGATCTGCAGGTTTATTTGATACAAAAAAGGTTTGCTTAGTTTGATAACCGCATTCAGTGTCAACTCAAAAATCCAGCACATGAATCATTCAGGGACATTGAGTGTGAGCGCATGCGGATGGGCTTGGTGACTGATTATTTACCCATGAGAAACTCTGCTGTTGAGATTTAAAAATGTGTCCCCGAGTTTTTGCTCGCGCTGGATCAATCCCATCCATTCAAACTGCATATCAACGTTATTCTTCTTCCGCATTATCACACTTTAAAGTGGGAACTTCCAGTTACGAATCAAACTAGACCAACCCAAAGCACTTTAACGAACCCATCAACCCCACGCTTTCAAGCCGTCAGTCACGCTACAATAACGATCTGAACAAACCTGATCAATACATTGTTATTCGGGGGAAGTCTCGCCTGTTAGGAAGAAAACAGACAGGGTGACAAAAGAAATGAATCTTTCTCACCCACTATTAAACATGTGTCAATGTGGAGTCAGGAAATGGTGCAGAGCGGAATCCATCTCACTCACAGTACGCCATCCCCTGCACAGAGAAGATGCTGTGAACTTCGCAGTGCTAGATTTAAAAAATAAATACATTTAAAAAAAATTAAAAAAAGAAAAGTATGGACTGATTATTGGATGATGACTCTGCTTTTTGTTTTTCAATAAAATATTAAATAAAAAAAAGAAGTTCCTGGGCCCTGTCAGGAAGACACCGCAACTTGCACCACCCATTGCCCCTGCCAGGCTGCCAATGAAAGTAACAACACAACTACAAACCATCACACTCCAAAACGTGCAATGACCAGGGGCGTAACACAGGCCCCTGCAGCTCCCGCGTTGCAGGGGGTCCACGCTCCAGGGGCCTCCTCACTTACTTCATCATGAATTGAATGGTTATGGTGCGTGGTGCGCAGTGCGCACGGCAGCTTTAACAAATTAAATGGTGCGCAAGGCATGCATGCATGCCTGGCCCCCCGCCGGGCCTCAGAAGCTAATATCTATTAAATGGTACGCAATTTTCACAACTGCTGCACAGTGGCCCCTGAGGCTAGCTAGTGGCGTAATGAAAGTTGAGGGGGCCCCCCCCTGCAAAAATACGGTAAAATGCTACATAGAATTCATATGCCAAATAGAGAAGAAACACAGGACAAGAAAACAAGCAGAACAACAAACAAGTTACTTACCTTTGCTAACGCCTGTTCTGGTAGAGACTCAATCGCACTGCATTTTTCTTACCTTAGAATATTCCACAGGCGTCAGACGGAATCCAGAAAGAACTGATGGCACATATGTGCCTGGAGGTGACGGAAACGGCTCCTCGTCTGCGCCGGATGTGTCACACAGATGGAACATTGCCTCCGATTCCAAGGGTTTGAGATAGGTTGGAGGCATTTACAGCATCCAGTAAATTCTGACAACATGCTAGGAGGTATTTATTGCGTACTTAAATGTCTAATATTCTGAAATTAATCTTTGACCACAGGGGATTCATTAAAAAGGTCAAATTATGAAAGCATGACTATTTACTGCACGTTTTCCCCAGGTTTGAGCTGCGGAAATAAACCAGCGGAGAGTTAGAGGAGGTGCGGTAATTACTGATGCACTTGGAGTTTCGAAATTTAAAGTACATCAAAGTTCAACACCCAATTTAAACTTTTGAGCTTAGCTTGTAATGGTGCTACATACTGGATAAGCAAGACACTGCCATGGTTTATCTTTCCTTAATTGGTGTACCCTGGAGAATGGAAATAGCTAGATAAGGGCATATTGAGGATACCACAGTATGATGGGAAGAAATGCTTATAATAAATGTTTTGATGATTTAAAAAAAGACGAATATTTGGTGTTCTTTTATAACAAGACGCTACACAGGATCTCTGAAATATGCATCAGAAACTGGCTTCTGGTCTGTGTTTCATTACGATTTCCACATTTTGATTTTGCTACTAAACCAAAATTAAAAGCCAAACATACATCTTTTTAATTAAAAAAAAGGAGCATGCAAATTCGACTCATGTAAAGTGCACCAAAACTGCCATTTGTTTGAAGTTTTCTCGAAAATAACATAGTTTTGTATTCCAGCTTATGTGGAAACGCTGCTAATGTGGCTTGCATACCTCGAAGCATCACACTCTACGTATGTGATACATTTCAGCAATGAAGTGTTTTTAGGTATTTATTATTGACATTTCTTTTCTGAATATGCAGTTTGCTCATTCCACTGCACATCTTTTGCCTGTAACTCTCTGGTCGTCCTGCTTCTTGCTCGTTCCTTGCTTATACGTCGTCTCCCTGCCCACACATCTTTCAGCCAGCTGCCGTCCTACACAGTCTGTCTGTCCCTGTCCCCAGTTCTTCTCAGCCTGCACCCATCAGCATCTGTCCTGCCCACACCTCTGCTATCTCTGTCTGCACTTCTACCTGGCCGTTCCTTTCTAAGTCTGCAGCCCATTCCCTTCACAGCCTGCATGACTCCTTCTCCATACCTTTCCCAGGCTGCACCTCGCTGACCTCTACTCTCTCCCTTCCCGCGCCTCTACCTGCCCACCCTCTCCCAACCTGGGGCCCTTCCTGACTCTCGCTATGCCTGCACCTTTCTCTACACGGACTTCATGGTCACAGGTCACACGTCTCTCAACGTTCACAAATCTTGCACATATCTCTACACCCCGCACGTCTCATCCAAGCAGAGGCGGCTAGGCTGGTCGCCACCCATGGACTCTCCTGCTACTAGGCTCGGTCTCGGACGCAGCGCAGACTCTAACTCACCTGACCTGAGGGCTGGGGCTGGGCTTACTTCAGTAGGCGCGAGCAGGACGGCCAGGCAGCAGGGCAGGGTTAGCCAGGCAGGGGCGGGGGTAGCTAATAAATTCATTTAAAATATGGCCGCCGGTGACGGACTTCGACAGTCCGGTCTAAGAGCGGCTGCGTGGCTTGGTCTTCTTGGGATGCCTCACACGCACTTTTTATTGCGCGCGCACAATACGCATGTCTGGAGTCAGACAAATTCAAATCACGGATTGGTCAACAGCTCTGCCCCCACCCTGAAGAGCGCACACGCGTCCGGGAAGCAACTGCGCGTCGCCCTGTAAAGTACACGTAAGTTCTTTATTTGATTGTCAACATAGCACGCTACGGCGCACTCATGTTTTAGCACCCGCTCAGTGTTCCATCATTGTGCACGCACTCTTGAAGAGAATGTTTCTCTTCAAAAGTGCGTCCCCTCGAGTCAATCCTGTATACAGTTTATGTTTAGTGGTTTGTGTCAGTTATTACCTGGAATTAACTTGAACAGGCTGCGCTCCTGTGTTCTGCTGTGTATTACTTAAATAAAGTATTTCCTAATACTTTCACCGTCTGCTTCCTGTATCAATCGCTCTTCACATATTGGCGACAAGCATCTCGGCAACTCCGGCGATTTTACCAGCATTTCACCATTTTTGCGCATCCTTCTTAAATACCTTCAATTTTTGTGTGCACCGCGCTAACCTCAATTTTGATCTGCTACTGCATTCCTGGAAACCTCGTCATCCTGTAGCACTGCGCTGAACCGTGAGGCATTTCTTCTCTTTTCACAGTTTTGGGATACCAGCGTTTGATTTGTCTAGCGGCCAACCACGCGTATGACATCATCTTCAACGTCATTACGCTCAAGCCCAGACAGCCAGGTTTATTCACTCGTCTCTATAACAACGCTGTAACGAGTGATTTTAAAGTTGATTTTCTTCAACCAGTGACCCTCAAGTTACTTTTAAACAGCGCACACCTAATTCAAAAGGTATTTGCTTCATATTTACAAAAGAAAAGACTTTCTACATTTTTAAAAAAGTATTTGTTTTATATTTACAAGTTAAAAGACTTCCTGCATTTCATTTTAACTACATGTTATATACTGTTATTACTATTTCACAAGAAATTTAAAAGCTTCCTGTTTTAATTACTTTATCATGGCCACTAGTCAACAAATTGTTTATTTAAACCATTTTTTACCCAATCCTGGTAAACCTAAAGAGTCATGGAAGTTATGGTTCATAAGTTTTGAAAATTACTTAGTGGCCATTGGAGCAGATGAATACTCTGCAAAAAGGAAGCTGGCCATTTTATATAGCCATTTGGGTACTGCAGGAAAAGAAATTTTCAACAATCTTCCATTGTCTGTACCTCCATCAGGAGATGGAGAAGGATGGAATGTTTTCACAGATGCAATTTCAAGATTGAATAAAAAATTTATTGATCAACCAAGTATTATGATGGAGCGTTTCAACTTCATGAAAAGGAAACAACATCAAGATGAGTCTGTGGAAGACTTCATCTCTGTTTTAAGAAATTTGGCTGCGGAATGCAATTTTGGAGCATATCTAGATACTGTTTTAAGAGACCAGTTTGTCTACAACTGCTATCACAAAAAAATTCAAGAAAGAATTTTAAGTTGTCGTGACCCCACGTTAAATGAAGTGTTGGATATGGCCAAAAGTGTAGAAAGGTCGATTGTTTCTTCCAGATGCATCACCGATGGAAATTCTCTTCAACATGAAAAGGATGTACAAATTAATGCTGTTCTTCAAAAAAACTCATCATTTAAACCTTTTCAAAAGAAATTTAATTCTTATTGCTTTAGATGTGGATCAAAAAGCCACCTTAGTAACAGCCCCACATGTCCTGCGTTGGGTAAAAAATGTACTTTTTGTAGCAAAATTGGCCACTTTAATATTGTTTGCAGAAACAGGAAAGGTGTTAGAATCAATAACCTTTCTTCTGTTGAAGACCCTAATGAAAATGTTTCCAACATTGAAATGTCTGTCTTGCAATCTCCATTTGATGATCTTCACATTAACTCTATTCAAAATGTTGATTCTAACCTGTCTATTCCTGAAAGGAAAATTCTCTCCATTGATTTAGTTGAACTTGATCTAGACACTACACTTGTCAAAGACCCCACTTGCTGTGTAATTGTTGATGGTGTAGAATTAGACATGATGGCAGATTCAGGGGCACCTGTTACCATCATCTCTAATACCTTATTTGATGAAATCTGGAGCAAGAATGTAACTTTATCTCCTCTTGACATCATTCCCAAAGCCTATAATAAGAAACGTATTGACATGTTAGGATATTTTATTTCAAGAATTGAATGTTTAGGTAGGTTTACTAATACAAAAATATACATTGCCATTGATGGAAAACTTATTGTTGGATGGCAAGATTTGGCTAGAATGGGTTTGAAATTGGTTCCTGGTTCTGACACACCAGTCCAAATCAATAAAACCTCAATTTTTAATGTGGTTCATGAAGAAAACTTGGAGATTCAGAGTTTAATATCTGAATTTCCAGAGGTTCTCAAAGATTCCGTGGACTACATCAAAGATTTTGAGCATCTGATCAGATTGAAACCCAATGCCATTCCTGTCTGTCATAAACTGAGAAATGTTCCTTTAAATGTAAGAGATGACCTTAAAAAAGTATACATATTCATGGTAAAAGAACTTGACTACTTGGGCCATAGTATTTCTACATATGGTATTAAACCAAAGATTTGTTTAACCAAAGCTATTTCCAATGTTGCTGTCCCTAAAGATAAGAATGCCCTAAGGTCATTTCTTGGACTTGCTGAGTACTATTCACGATTCATCCAAAATTATTCTCAATTTGTCCAACCTCTCCGCACCTTACTCAAGAAAGATATCAAATTCATTTGGTCTGAAGAAACTAACAAGGCTTTTGACACTGTTAAAAAGGTTATTGTTGAAACACCTGCACTATCATCATTCAATCCAAGTTTAGAATGTACCATTACCATTGACGCAAGTCAAAAGGGTTTAGGTGCAGTGTTAACTCAAAGAGACTCTTGTAGGGAGAATACTATAGGTTTTGCGTCAAGAGCCTTAAATGTAGCTGAGTCTCACTATAGCACTATTAAAAGAGAAGCCCTTACCTGTTCTTGGGCAATTGAAAAATTCAAAACATTTATATGGGGCTCTCACTTCATTCTCCTCAGTGATCACAAGCCCTTACTTCATCTTCTCAATATTTTGTCTAGACTACATGAGTACAATTTCACCATTAGACACATTTCAGATGGCAATAATTTGCATGCTGTTGCCCTTTCAAGAATTACTTTACTTGAAAATGATGTTGATGATGATTCCGTTGATGACGTTGAGTATGTTGTAGCATCCATAGAAGAGTTGGTCCTTTCACCTTTTTGTATATCAGAGACTGAATGGAAACATAGTTGCTCTGAGAATTCAGTTCTTCTCAATGTTAAAAATCTAATTGTTTCTGAATGGCCAAGAATTCGCTCTCTCCCTGCGTCCTTGAAAGTCTTTGCTCAAGTGTCTAATGAACTTTCCATTGCAAATGATGTCATTTTTAGGGGTGATTTATGTGTTCCTCCTTTGGGTATTAAGAAAAAACTTTTTGACTTTACTCATCAGAGACACCTTGACGTTGGCAGCACCTCAAAGAAATTGAAGGAACACTTTTGGTGGCCTGGTCTAAATGGTGATGTTGCTAACTGGATTGGGTCTTGTTCTACTTGTCTGGTTTCAGACAAGCACTGGAAGACAACCCTTTTACCGTTGCATACAGTTCCTTTTCCTTCTGAAGCTTTGCAAAAGCTAGATATTGACTTCTCTGGTCCTTGGAAGATTTTAACTAGTAATAAACGTTTTATTGTGTCACTAGTTGACTATCATTCTAAGTGGTGTGTTTTTAACTTCTTAGACTCTCCCACTTCTGTTACTGCCATTGATTTTCTCAGTAAAGTTTTTCTCTCTGAGGGTCCCCCTAGAGAGCTGGTCAGTGACAATGGCTCTCATTTTTATTCATCCTCGTTTGAATCATTCCTCAAGTCTTATGATATCAAACATCTTAAAGTGACATTATACTCTCCTTCTTCCAACGGACTAGTCGAGAGAATGAATAGGTTTTTCAAGGAGAGAATACAGACCACTATGTCTTCTAGTCTAGATGTAGAAAAATTCCTTAGGGGCAAATTATGGTCTTATTTAGTTAACCCTCATAGTACAACTAGTGTTTCCCCTTTCAGACTCCTGAGGAAGAGAAATCCTAATGAGAACATTTGCCCTTCTTGGTTAAAAGATTTGAAAACTCAGGACAACTCTTGTTTAGCTTGTCTTGACAAAGAAATTGTCAAAGTAAATGTTGCTTCTAAGCAATTATCCCAAGAAAGAAATTTTAATTCAAAGTTTCTTTCTTCTGTTCAGCCATTCCATATTAGAGACTGGGTCAAGATTAAGTTTAATAACAAGGTTAAAAAGAAAAAAAAAAAAAAAAAAGGCCTTTCGACCTTCTCCTTACACACACAGGTCCTTAAAGTATCTAAGGGATCTCTCTTTCTTAATGGAAGGGAGTGGTGGAATAAACGTGTCATTGTCAGACTCACTCCTGAACAAACAAGGAAAATTTCCACTACCAAATATGTAAATGAACCGTCCTCTTGTTCATTTTTCCCTTTAGGTACCACCTCTGATGAAGACACACTTGCTAATAATTGTTCTTCTTCTTCTCGAAATTCACTTCCTAATTCAAACTTTGTTTCAGATTCTCAGATTAAAGAAACAACATGTGATGCTGCTGATGACCCTCATGTTGTTACAACTTCTTCTTCTCTTGTTTCCTCTGACAGGTCTCACAGGAATTGTTCTCTCCCAACTCGTTTTAAAGATTATTTTCTTTCTTAAATATTGACTTTTTATTGTCATTTTGTTTTCTTTTATTTATGTAAATAGGGAGAAGATGTAAAGTACACGTAAGTTCTTTATTTGATTGTCAACATAGCACGCTACGGCGCACTCATGTTTTAGCACCCGCTCAGTGTTCCATCATTGTGCACGCACTCTTGAAGAGAATGTTTCTCTTCAAAAGTGCGTCCCCTCGAGTCAATCCTGTATACAGTTTATGTTTAGTGGTTTGTGTCAGTTATTACCTGGAATTAACTTGAACAGGCTGCGCTCCTGTGTTCTGCTGTGTATTACTTAAATAAAGTATTTCCTAATACTTTCACCGTCTGCTTCCTGTATCAATCGCTCTTCACACGCCCGCTTGCACTCACCCACCATTTATTATAAAGAGCCTCAGAGGGCCTCGACTGGGGCCGTACACCATTTCTTAAAAGACTTAGGGGCCCCAGTTGGGGCCAGCCACCATTTATTAAGAGCCTCAGGGGCCCCGGGCGGGGTCCCGCAGCGCGCGTGTGAACTGTGCAGTAGATGTTGTTGCGCAAATTGCGCACCATTTAATAGTTATTCGCTTCTGAGGCCCGGCGAGGGCCCAGGCATGCATGCATGCCTGCCTTGCGCACCATTTAATCTATTAAAGCTGTCGTGCACACTGCGCACCATTACCAAAGTGAGGGGGCCCCTGGAGCGCGGGGCACCCCCCCGCATCGCGGGGGGCCTGTGTTACGACCCTTGCTACCAACACAACTACTAACCATCACACTCCTACAAGTGTGAAAATTGAAACTATTTCAGGACCGCAAAGCTATAAGAATGGCGTGGGTGGCAGATATTAGTATTTTTATTGTGTACTGAATACAAAAAACAAGCATTGGCATAGCAATGTTTAACTAGAACTTTTGGCTTTGTTGTAGAGCATTATGGCTGCTGGGCATCATGTTGAAAAGTTATAACAAAAAGTGTTAAGTATTTTTGTTACCTGTATACAAACCAAGACGACATTAATTACAACTGAACAACCGGATTAAAAAATAGATTTTAACATAAAAAATGTCTTCTAGTTTTTTTGTACTTGCACTGCTGGGCAACTTCTTCCTGCCTGTTGACATGCTTGTTTGTTATCATTTTTTTAGTTATGGGGGTGCGGGACATAAATATTGGGTGAGTTGAGGTTGTAAAACAGTAATTTAATTACAACACGAGCAGCGGACGGACACTAGGGGAGAATCAACAGATGCCAGATTCCAAAGGCAGACTGACGTGATGCTTAGGTGATACTTCGGTGGTGCGCTGATGGAAAATGGTTGTGGTGAGTGATGTTTGGTGCTCAGGTGGTGCCGCTATATTGTGTGGATTGGAGGAACATTGTGGATTGTGGAGTAGTGGAGTTGAAATATGTTGTTTGGTGTGTAATTATGTGGTGTGTATTGGAAATGTGTGGAGTTGAATTGTGTGGCCTGGAACTGTGGTGTTGAGAGAAATTATGCTTAGTGAAATTGTGTCATGGCGAGGAGTGCATTTATGTTGATGGGGAGTGTATTTATGTTGCATTGAGTAGAGTGCAATTATGTGGCCTGTAATTATGTGGCACTGAGTGGTATTGTCCTATTAATTACCGGTAATCTTCATTACCCCGGGTCCCGTTGTCCTCGTCCCCTTCATACTTACAAGTGAGATATCCTATCTCCAAGATAGGAAAAAAGAAAAGCAGGAATGCTGGTACACCCCTCCCCCTCCCTACTGAGAGTACATAAGGGTACATTACCCAGCATTCCTCCTGAACCACCAAGCCCCAGATGAGGGCCGGAAAGTCCGAGAGGGAGGGATGGATGGATGGTATGAAGGGGACGAGGACAACGGGACCTGGAGTAATGAAGATTACCGGTAAGTAATAGGACATTACCCCCAGGTCCCTCCTGTCCTCGTCCCCTTCATACTTACAAGTGAGAATACCCAAGCAGCAATCGGCCATCATCACACAACAAACCACCAGGACACAGAACCACAGCAAACCCAGCAGTTTATTGAAAACAGCACAGTAACAAAGAAAAAAAGGAGGGATCAGGAACACACAGCCCAAAGAACCCCCAAACCAAAGTTAGTTTCATCCCCCAGAACATTCTGAATTCGGTAATGTCTAACAAAGGTATTAGCAGAAGCCCAAGTAGCGGCCCTACAAATCTCAGAAGGGGACACAACACGAACCTCCGCCCAGGAAGCAGCCACCCCCTGCGTAGAACGCCCCTGAACACCAGCAGAGGGAGGGGAACCAGAAAGGGAATAGGCCAAAACAATAACCTGCTTCAACCAACGACCAATGGAAGAAGTGGAAGCCCGGCAACCCCTGGAGAATACCCCAAAGGAAACAAACAGGGAGTCAGTACGCCGAAAGGCTCGAGTACGGTCCACATTGACCCTCAAAGCATGGCAAACATCCAGCAAGGACCAGGGAAGGTCGTCCTCATCCACCTGAACAGAACACAGGGCAGGCAAGACCAGCTCCTGAGAGCGATGGAGCTGGGAGGAAACCTTAGGAACAAAAGAGGAATCCAAACGAAGAACAACCCCATCAGCAGAAATAGAAAGAAAAGGCTCCCGAGCCATCAAAGCCCCCAGCTCCCCCAGGCGATTAGCAGAAGTAATAGCCACCAAAAAAACAACCTTAAAGGTGACAAACTTCAAATCAACCTCCTCCAAATGCTCAAAGGGAGCAGCCACCAAGGCCCTCAAAACCAAAGGGAGGTCCCAAAGAGGAAAAGAAGGTCGAACCACAGGACGGGAATTCGCAAAGCTGCGCAACAAACGGCCATCAACATCAGGCAGATTCGCCCAAGGGGCACGGAAAGCCCGAATAGCAGCCCGCAGAGTCGAGACAGACAAACGCTTCTCGAACCCATCCCAAAGGAACAGAAGAACATCAGGCAAAGGACAAACCAAGGGAGACAACGCCAGACCTAGACACCAACGCTTGAAGTTCCCCCAATGCCAGCCATGGGACTGAAGAGTAGAAGGCTTCCGGGACTGCTGAATAGCCAAAGCTAAATGCTCGGGGAGACCCCTGCCTCTCAACCTCCAAACCGACAGCCAAAGCCGCCAGAGGGGCAGCATCGGAGAGGACCGCAAGGGAGACGGAGGGAAGGGGAAGAACCAAGGACCCTGAACCGCCAATAACTTCAGAGTCGGAAACCACGACCGGCGGGGCTAGAAGGGAACTACCACCACCACCACCTCCCGATCTTCCATCAGCAACCGAGACATAAAGCAAGAGATCAGAGCAAGGGGAGGAAATGCATACAGCAGGCCAGAAAGCCAAGGGAGGGTCAGGGCATCCACCCCCCAAGATCCCTCCTGAGGAACCCGGGAGAAGAACCGTGGGAGCAGAGCATTGAGCCGGGAAGCAAAGAGGTCCAGAAAGGGTAGACCAATCCTCACGCACACCAGATGAAACGCCACTGGGGTTAAGGCCAACTCCAGGGAGGCAGGAAAAAACCGACTGAGGGCATCCGCCACCCCATTGTCCACCCCCCGGACATGCACAGCCACCAGAGACAAAAGATGGCCCTCCGTCCAGCAAAAACCAACGGGGACACCACCGCGTTCAGGGACCGAGAACGGATACCCCCCTGGTGATTCAAGTAGGCCACGGTCACCGAGTTGTCCGACCGAACCCACACATGCTGGTTTAACAGCAGGCGCCGAAACCCCAGGACAGCCCGACACACCGCAGACAACTCCCGCCAGTTTGAGGACCGCCGACCCTCCGGCAGGGACCAATGACCCTGAAGGAACGCCGACTTCAAAGTCGCCACCCAGCCCAGAGCACTGGCATCCGTAGTAAGGACCACCCGAGGCGGAGACTGCAGAGGCAACCCCCTGGCCAGATTGTCCGACAGAGTCTACCAGCGCAGGGCAGGAAGGATCGACAGACACCGGAACCAAAAGGGATAAATCCCGAGACAAAGGATCGCACCGAGCCAACAGGTAGGACCAAAGAGGCCGAAGATGGAAACACGCCCAAGGCACAGTGAACACCGTAGCCGCTATCAGACCCAAAAGGCACAACCAAAGACGGACCGGGAAGGACCAACCCACCAGAAACCGATGAGCCAGGGAACACAAGGTCACCACCCGAGCCACCAGCAGGAAGACCTGATTCAGATCCGTGCGGAAATGAGCCCCTATGAAAGTCAGGTCCTGAGAAGGCAGAAGTTGACACTTGGGGAGATTCAACAGGAACCCATGGGCCCGCAAGGCGGAACACACAAACCCCTGACCCCTCAACAACTGAACCTTGGATGGAGCATGGAGGAGCCAATCGTCCAGATAAGGGTATACCATCATCCCCTGAAGGTGCAAGAAAGCCACCAAGGGATCCACCACCTTGGTAAACACCCGGGGGCCGACCTCAGGCCGAATGGAAGGACCTGGAATTGGCAATGGACCCCCAGAACACAAAACCTCAGGAAAGGACGAGAAAGAGGGTGGACTGGCACGTGATAATAGGCATCCTGAAGGTCCAGAGTGCACATGTAATGACCCCGGAGAACCAGGGGAATCACTCGCTGAAGAGTCTCCATCTTGAACGGGATCCGCAGCACACATTTGTTCAGGGCCTTCCGATCCAGAACAAGACAAAACCCCCCTGTCACTTTGGGAACCAGAAAAATGATGGAATAAAATCCCCGACCCCTCTCCCCAGGAGGAACCACCTGCATCGCCCCCTTGTCCAGCAGAGACCTGACCCCCAGAGACAGCTCCTCCCTTTTGGATGGACAGGACGGCCAGGGAGTCGGGCGGACCCCCAAGTCCGGAGGAGAGTCAGAAAACACCAAGATGTACCCCAGGCGGATAATGTCCAGGACCCACAAGTCTGAATAGGAGGTCATCCAGGCTGGAAGAAAGAACCGAAGCCGACCTCCGACCAAGGATCCGGCTTCAGACGCCAGATAGTCAGGAACGAGGATTAGCAGGCGGGGACTTCGCCTTCTTGTCCTGACCCCTACCAGACTGAAAACGACCCCTGCCCCTGGCAAAAGGCCTGCTAGAGGGAGGATGGAAGAAGGGCTTAGGCCTGGAAGAAGTCGGCACAGCAGAAGACTGCTTGAAAGAGGAAGAATGCTTCTTCTCCTTAAACAGCCAATGTAACTTGCCCTCCAATTCCTCACCAAACAACATAGAACCCTTAAAGAGCAACCGCAGAGCAGCAGACTTCTGGGCCGAATCCATCTTCCAGTCTTTCAGCACCAAGTTACGACGAGCAGCCACACAAGCACCACCAGAACGAGCGGAAGCACGCACCACATCAAAAGAAATGTCAGACAGAAATTCCACCTGACGCTCAATATGAGACCGAAGAGCCGTACAGTCAGTGGCATCATCCATAGACCCATACAAAGACTTCAAGTCCTGGGAGCACTCCCCATCTCCAACAAAGCGTCCTGAATAAGCCTCTTCATCCTGGCATCACCACCCAGGGAATGACGCCTGGAACGCGCAGGAGAAGGAGATGAGGAAGACGAAGGCGAGGAAGAAGAGGAGGACTAAACCACATGCCTGCTCTTCTTGGCATGTTTACCCATGATGCACGAGGAGCAGCAAGCCACCCCTGGAGCCGAACCAAAGGCCGACGAAGCCCAGCGTGCCCCGCACAGGAGTATGACCTCAGCAACGTAGAACAGAAGCGAGGCAGCCCACAGGCAGCCCAGGACCACCGGAAAGGGCAGAGGCAGCCTGAACAAGGACTTCAGAAGCGAGAACCAAAACTGCAGCACCTCGCACCAATCAGCCCAAAACAGAATGCAGGCAAAGCAGAAACAAAGGCAATGGTTAAATAGAAAAAAAACGCTACGCAGTACTCACAGGAAGGGCCGGCAAGCACCTCAGTCCACCACCGCCAGACGCATACTGAATATGCCGGACTTCCTGCACCAAACAAAGGAAGTCAGGCAAGCCCCGGAAGGAAGCACCCCAGCCGCACGGAGGCCGCTGCACTCCCGGAGCTGAAGCAGGAAACAGCCGCATCTTCGAGATGCCCGGCAAAACGAAGACGGGCCAGGACACCACCAGCGCAGAAGAGACATCCTCCAGAAGAAAAGGAACCACTGGGCAGTGTCACCAAGGCTCCCCCCAAGCCCAGCAGGGTGAGAGACCAAGAAGACCAGCACAAACCCGGAGCCCAGCAACAGGTAAGCCCCAGGAGCCTCCAGGCTCCCGGTTCAATTCCATACTGTCGGAAGACAGAAAAAAGAACAGGAGGAATCCTGGGTAATGTACCCTTATGTATTCCAAGTAGGGAGGAGAGGGGTGTACCAGCATTCCTGCTTTTCTTTTTTCTGTCTTGGAGATAGGATATCTCACTTGTAAGTATTAAGGGGACGAGGACAGGAGGGACCTGGGGGTAATATTGTGGAGTGTAATTATGTTGTGTGTAATTATGTGGTACTGAATGGTATGTGATGTGTATTTATGTTGCACTGAGTAGAGTGTAATGATGTGGTGTGTAATTATGTGGCATTGTGGTATTATGTGGACTGTATTTATGTTGCATTGAATAGTGTATGTGACGTGTAATTATGTGATATTGAGAGGTATTATGTTGAGTGTATCAATGTTGCATTGAGTAGAGTGTAAATATGTGGCGTGGAATTATGTGGCCCTGAGTGGTATTATGTGGAGTGTATTTATGTTGCATTGAGTAAAGTGTAAATATGTGGTACTAAGTGGTATGGGGGGTGCATTTATGTTGCATTGAGTAGAGTGTAATTATGTGGCGTGTAACTATGTCACACTGAGTGGTATTATGTGGAGTGTATTTATGTTGCATTGAGTAGAGTGTAATTATGTGGCATGTAATTATGTGGCACAGTGGTATTATGTGGAATGTATTTATGTTGCCTTCAGTAGCGTGTAATTATGTGGCACTGATTGGTATTATGTGGAGTGCATGTTACATTGAGTGCAGTGTAATTATGTGGTATATAATTATGTGGCACTGAGTGGTATTATGTGAAGTGTATTTATGCTGCATTGAGTAGAGTGCACGCGGGTAGCTACCACCAGCATCACACAAGAAAGTTATCTCTGGCACCACGGTGGGACAGCAACCACTGGCATCACGGGGGGACAGCAACCACTGGCACCACACAGGAACAGAACCACTGGCACCACACAGGGACAGAACTGGAACCACACAGGGAGAGAACGGCACCACACTGGGACAGAACCACTGAAAGCACACGGGGACGCCTTTGAAGATTAACCTACCGTGACCAGGCATTCTGTTCTGCAGCCTCCACCGCCGCTGTGAGGTAAACGGCAAAACTCCTGACTTTCTGGCCGTGAGGGGAACGGCTTAACGAGACCACATCCCCCAGAGGGCTTTGCAACCGGCATCCGCGTCACCGCGCCAGGGGGTGCGATAAAAGGACAGCTGCCCTCCCGCGGCGCGGGACGGCGCGGGCGAAGCCCCGGCCAAGGGCGAGCCCATCTGTGCCCGTCAGGAGCCGGAAAAGGCAGGGCCACCCCCCTTGGCAGACACCGCAGCCCGCAACCTCAGACAGTGGATCGACGACTGCGTCAACACCCTCGTACCGCTCAAGAAAACCTCCAACAGCCATGCCAGCAAGAGAGCCACCTGGTTCACCGACGAACTCCAGACCTCCAAACGCGCATGCTGGAAACTGGAGAAAATATGGCTCCACAAACGCATAATGGACAACCACGCAGCCCTCAAGGACGCCACCCGCAGACATCACCACCTCATCAGATTAGCCAAGAGGTCCTCCTTCAAAGACCGCTTGGATAACAACGCACACGACAGCAAAGAGCTCTTCAGCATCGTAAAGGAATCCTGCCCTCACAAGAACTGTGCGACTCACTAGCCATCTTCTCCCATCGCAAGATCGCCGACATCCACGACCGCTTCAACACCACAACCGCCCCGACTACGCCAGACTCCACCTCCCCTGTGAACACCACCAGCCCCAACCACCTGACCTCCGGGTCCAACATCATGTCGACGAGACACGCAAGGTCATGAACTCCATCTACTCAGGGTCTCCGTCAGACCCGTGCCCACACCACGTATTCAACAAAGCAGACGCAGCCATCGCACCCCAACTACAGAAGGTCATCAACATCTCCTTCGAAACAGCAACATTCCCGGAAAGCTGGAAGCATGCCAGACCCGTGCCCACACCACGTATTCAACAAAGCAGACGCAGCCATCGCACCCCAACTACGGAAGGTCATCAATATCTCCTTCGAAACAGCAACATTCCCGGAAAGCTGGAAGCACGCCGAACAAGCAACTGGCCAGCCACCTGGAAGACAACATCTTGGACCCATCCCAATCCGGATTCAGACGAAACCACAGCACCAAGACAGCCCTCATCACCGCCACAGGCGACATCAGGCGCCAACTAGACAACGGCGAAACATCAGTCTTCATCCTCCTGGACCTATCAGCCGCCTTCGACGCGGTCTGCCATTGCACTATAAAGATACACCTCCTAAAAGCCGAAATCCAAGAGAAGGCCCTTGACTGGACCACATCCTTCCTCTCCGGCAGACCTCAGAGCGTCCGCCTCCCACCCTTCCAATCAGAAGCCACCGACATCATCTGTGGCGTCCCCCAGGGCTCATCCCTCACTGTTCAACATCTACATGGCCCCCCTCGCACAAGTGGCCCGCCATCACAACCTCAACATCATCTCCTACACCGATGACACCCAGCTCATCCTCTCCCTCACCAAGGACCCACACACCGCCAAAACCAACCTTCACGAGGGAATGAAGGCTGTCGCCGGCTGGATGAGGAGCAGCCGCCTGGAGCTGAACTCGGACAAGACTGAGGTCCTCATCCTCGGACCCACCCCCTCAGCCTGGGACGACTCCTGGTGGCAGACCACACTGGGAACAGCACCAACACCCACAGACCATGCACGCAACCTAGGATTCATCCTCGACTCCTCCCTCTCCATGTCTAAGCAGGTCAATGCCGTCTCCTCCTCCTGCTACAACACCCTCCGCATGCTCCGCAGGATCTACAAGTGGATCCCAACCGAAACTTGGTAAGCAAAATAACGATGGATTAAACCCAGATCTGTGACTGGGGGTGAATGTTTTGCCATTGTGCAACATTCCGTGTATCATCTTGTGTGTTTTGCTGTTCACCCTATGTGGGAAGGGTATGCCCAGACGTGGGTCCCGTGCTCACTACGCCACTGGCTGATGAATGCTGATAGCCAGAAACTGGTCCTAGGATGCTTGATTCCGGTCCAGAGAAGACATGGCTCGGCAGTTCGGTCTGGACTGTTCCCATGAGGCACAGGGTCAAGAATGATTTGCATATGGCCATATCTGAACTGGGGTGGCTTGGTGAGCAAAATAACGATGGATTAAACCCAGATCTGTAACTGGGGGTAAATGTTTTGCCATTGTGCAACATTCCGTCAATCATCTTGTGTGTTTAAAAGACGCAAATATGCCATTAACACCTAGAATAATAGTCCAAAGTGGACCTGAAACACCCGCCCTGCCAAATTCAATCTCTATAGCCCCAAACCTAGCACTATATGATGATAATAGCCCGACGCGACTAGCACCCGGTGGCAGTGGGTGGTCGCCAGCTATGTGTACATGCTCCCTGCAATTTTGTTTTTAAAACTGTTATTTGCATTTTTTTTAATCTGTCTGTGCAACTTTTGCGGTTCCTACCTTGCCTGCTTGCCTGCACACCCCAGCCCCAATCCGACCCGGCTGTGCCGTTTGTTCGGAGGGCTCTCTGGGTTTCTTCACATTACCGGATCAGGTCAGCGCTCTAGACTCCCGCGCTCCGACCTATTTAAACCAGGGTTATGCGCATGCGTGGCCGACGCAACTAGCATCCGGTGGCAGTGGGTGGTCGCCAGCTACGTGTACATGCTCCCTGCAATTTTGTTTTTAAAACTGTTATTTGCATTTTTTTAAATCTGTCTGTGCAACTTTTGCGGTTCCTACCTTGCCTGCTCACCCCAGCCCCGGTCCGACCCGGCTGTGTGCCGTTTGTTCGGAGGGCTCTCGGGGTTTTTTCACATTACCGGATCAGGTCAGCGCGCTAGACTCCCGCGCTCCGACCTATTTAAACCAGGGCCTATGCGCACACGCAGCGGGGGCACCGGCGGTGCGCCGAAGGCAAGCCCGTCTGCGCCCATCCGCGGCCAGGGGCCTGTTACTATGCCTATTTACTAAACTACTCTTCCAAACAACTTCTGGCTTTCCAAGCCAATTGGCCTCTCAGCACCTGCACTCTCGTCCACATTGAGAATCTTGGCATATTACAGCCAAACCCTATTATACTTCCCTCCCAGGTGCCTGGACCGCGTAAGCCCCCTCCGCGACCTGTCGCCCCGGAAGCCCTCCTCCTCCCCCCTCTACCACCAGCCCTCTGCCCGTGGCAACAGTCTTTCTTCTTAACACCCGCTCAGCGGTTAAACACCAGCTAGAACTCTTTTATTTTCTGGACACAGCCAAGCCTGACATCCGGTTTCTCACTGAAACGTGGTTTTCATCTGCATCCCTGCCCGATGTCCTAGCGGCCCTTCCCGATCCATACTATGTTCCACGAGCTGATCGCCTGGAGGGCAAGGCCGGAGGAGGATTGGCCTTGATAGCCCGTTCCAATCTTCAGTTCCAACCTCTCTCTTTCCCCTCTATTGTTGGTGTGGAATTCTTGGTTGTTCGCTCGGTCTCCTTGACGGTTCCACTTACATGTGTGCTATGTTATCGACCTCCTCAACCCATGTCTCATTTTATTCCGGCAATGCAGGAATTGCTGGCCACTTTGGTGGTCAACAATTCCTCCGTTCTGGTACTAGGTGATTTTAATTTTTGGCCTACTGATCCTCGTGAGGATCTTACGTCTAAAGACTTCACAGATTCACTCCGCAGCCTGAACCTTACCTCAGTGATACATTCTCCCACCAATCTGGGTTCAGGCCAAACCACAGCACAGAATCAGCCCTTCAGACAGTGACCAATAACATCAGAATGGCACTGGATGAGGGCAGCTCCGTGATTCTGGTGCTGTTGGACCTTTCCGCTGCTTTCGATACGGTGTCTCACACAGTGCTTCTTGACCGCCTAGGTGAGGTGGGTGTGGTGGGAGAGGCTTTGACTTGGTTGAGGAGCTTTTTGACTGGTCGTGTCCAAGAAGTTAGGCTGGGCTCCCATAAATCCACACTAAGGGAGCTCAATAAGGGAGTGCCACAAGGCTCATGCCTTAGTCCTACACTTTTCAATGTGTATGTGGCACCCCTAGCCAACTTAGCCAGATCTTTCGGGTTCACCCCGGTGTCGTATGCTGACGACACCCAACTCCTTTTCCCTTTTAAAACTCTCACATCTGCAATAAAAAGATCCTTTGCAGATGGTATGAGAGCCATAGCAGACTGGATGTCAACTAACCGTCTGCAGTGCAATGTGGGGAAAACGGAGGTTATGTGTTTTGGACAAGCGGCAACATATTGGTCATCTGACTGGTGGCCCGTGGAGCTAGGCCCTGTCCCCACTCCCAAGAGCTCCATCAGGAACCTGGGTGTGCTCTTTGACCAGCAACTTACTTTTAAGGGACATGTCAACCAGGTTGCTGGTACCTGTTTCCGGGCTATCGGGATGCTGAGACGAGTCTTTCCCTATATACCAGATCATCACAGAAAAACGCTCGTGCAGGCTCTGGTCATCAGCAGGGTGGATTATTGCAACGGGCTGCTCCTCGGAGCTAACGAGGAGCAGCTCAGTAAATTGCAAATAATTCAAAACACAGCAGCAAGGGTTGTCCTGAATGCTCCAGCCAGGACCCCCTCCAGTCCCCTGCTGATGAGACTCCACTGGCTTCCAGTTAGGAAGCGAGTCCAATTTAAGATCTTATGCACCATTCACAAGAGCATGATAGGGGAGGGCCCGAAATATATGATTAAGATCTTCCAGCCCTACATCCCGGGACGACACTTGCGCTCCAGCCAACAGCAGCTCCTGCAGATACCAAGAGTAAAGAAGACCAGACAAGGTGGCCGTGCATTAGCTTATGCCGGCCCAACACTCTGGAATTCTCTGCCTCAAGAACTCAGGTCAATTTCCAGCCATCTGAGTTTTCGGAAGAATTTAAAAACGTATCTGTATCCTGACAAATAAATCACTTCCCTGCCTCGCTACCCCATATTAACCACTCTCTCGTAATTGCACAAATTTGTGGTACAGCAATAGCGCGGAGATACCCCTTCGGGAGTCTAATCTGGCGCTTTATAAGAATATAAAATAAATAAATAAATAAATATACACTGCAACATTCGGGATCAGATCTGGTCAGTCAACCTATCCATCTCCTCCCCCATGGTCTCTCCTTGTACGTGGTCTGATCATTTTCTGATCTCTTTTTCCCTTGAATTAGGGGCTGATTCTAAGCCCCCCGTTCCCAAAAATGTCAGGGCACGGAACTGGCATCGTGTCGATTTAGCCACACTCTGCTCCTCCCTTGACGCTTCGTCTCCTAGCCTGGCCGATCTTTCCCCCAATTTTCAGGTTACTGCCATCAATAGCTGGCTCGCGGCAAATTGCGATCTAGTGGCCCCTTTGAAATTAATTAGAACACGCCGCCCCCACGAGACCAACAGATGGTTTACCATCGAGCTTAAAGCAAAAAAACTCTAACTCCGGCAGGCTGAACGCCATTGGAGGCGCGGATATTGTCCTGCATCAAAAACACAATATTTGACTCTCCTCCGGGATTATAAGCAAGCCATCCTTTTAGTAAAATCAGAATACTTTTCTTCTAAGATTCTTCTTGCGGCAAACAAACCCAAGGAAATCTTTACTATTGTCCATGAGTTAGCAACTTCCGATAGAGCCACCCCAAGCCCGTTCCCTTCCAATCTCTCTGCAATTCCCTCAATGAATATTTCATTGAGAAAATTGCAACCATTAAGCGGAATATTCCTTCGCCTCCTCCTTTCTTCTTTTGCCCCCAAACGTCGCCCAAACCCTTCTTTCTAGACCAATTTCCCCTGATGTCCAGGGCAGCCTTCTTCACCCTGCTTAGGAGGGTCAAATCAGGGTCTCCATCTGACTGCTACCCCGCTCACATTCTTAGAGAGATCTTCTTTGCCTGTCCTGAATCCCCCTTAACTCTCCTCAATAATTCTATTACTCAGGGAATTGTCCCTGACTTGTTCAAATCGGGCAAAGTTATTCCTATTCTAAAAAAAACAGGTGCCGATTTTACCTCCCTTTCCAATTTCCGCCCCATTTCTCTACTTCCATTCCTGGGAAAGATTTTGGAGAGCCACGTTACCACCTGCCTCAGCGTCTATATCGAGGAGAACCAACTTTTAGCCTCCCATCAGGCTGGCTTCACTCTACGGAGTCTGTTGTTCTCTCCGTCTTGGATGAACTTAGAAAAAGTGCTGACACCAACTCTCCGCAGGCTCTGGTCCTCCTCGACCTGTCCGCCGCCTTCGACGTGGTCGACCATTCCATCCTTCTAGACCGTGTCGGGGGCACCGGCATTCGGGGGTTGCTCTGGCCTGGCTCACCTCTTTCTTAGGGAACCGCACTCAGGCCGTACAGCTGGAGGGCTTCCTTGCCCCCACCTGTTCTGTCCCCTGCGGGGTCCCCCAGGGATCTTCTCTTTTCCCTCTTCTCTTTAACCTCTATATCTATCCTCTTATATCTGCTCTGCAAAAAATGGAGATCACAGTATTTAATTATACTGATGACTTCCAGCTCATCTTTAACCTTTCTTCTTCTCCTGACTCAGTTCTCAATTTCCAATCTATCCTGACGTTTATCAATGATTGGATGAATCGCAATCACTTAAAGCTAAACCCCGACAAGACAGAGTTGGACCTCACCGGTGGCTCTCTTAGCCCCTGGACTTCTGCCTTCTGGCCCTCCTCCCTCGGCCATCCGCCCTTACCCTCTGACTCTGTGAGAACCCTAGGTATCAAAGTCAGTAAGGATCTTACTATGCGCCCCCAGATCAGCTCAGTGGTCTCATCCTGTTTTTTGTCCGTCAGAATCATATGCAAAATTTCTCGTTTCTTTTCCTTTACAGCCCTTAAACTTATTCTTCTTGCCATGATCTTATCCCGCCTCGATTTTGGCAATGGCCTGTACGTAGGTATCCCTGCCTACGAACTTCGGCGTCTGCAATTAAGTCAAAACCAAGCAGCTCGCCTAATCCATAGACTTCCTAAGTCTCATCACATTACCCCCCCTCCTAAAAACTCTCCACTGGCTACCCATCTCGGAGCGCTCTTTAATCAAGATGGGCTGCTTGACCTTCTTGGCCTTGGCCGGTACTGCTCCAGTCTCAACTCCAAGATCAGAGCTTACGTCCCCAACAGAGATCTGCGTTCCTCCACACAGTTTCTCCTCAGCGTTTCCCGCTTTAGGAGGAAAATATTTGGAGGCATGAGGTTTTCCATTCTCGCTCCCTCCTTCTGGAATGCCCTACCCTTCGCTATCAGGTCCATCCCCCATCTATATGGACTTTCGCAAAGCTCTCAAAACTCCCCTCTTTTCCCAAGCTTTCACATTATAGTAGCCCTTCCGCACCCCCTCTGTGCCGTCCGTCCTTAGTGCCAAGAAACCGCATGGTGATCGAGCGCTTTATAAAACCCTTTACTTCAACTTCAAGCATAGGAACCAGATCCCGAGCCTTAAAACAAATAGAAAAAGCCAAAGGGAAAGGACATAGAACAAGGCAGAGGCATGCTATGTGAGGAATAACTGATATCTGGATGGAGAAGCATGCCTCTCTTTTGTAGAGTGTCTACCCCTTTAGCCAAAGTTCCAGTGTAACACTGAGTCAAACCTGGAGCAAAAGAATATCTGCAAAACAATCACCAAAAACAGCCAGAAATCATTGTAGAAACGGCACGTCCTACCTGTAGAGCGACAAGCCTTTAACTGGTCTGTCACTTCATGGAAAAAGGAGAAACCAAACCTGCACTTGTGTAAAGCCGACCAGCTCCACTGCGCGTGCGCCTCCTGCTCTCCTACTTATAGACACACAAACCTGGGTAGGGAGGAATCTCTGCAGCTTGGTCCTGCCCCTGGCCCAGATATGCCCACCATTTCCTCAGGGACCCTAAATAGAATAGCTTCCATTGAAGAATCTTACAAATCTGATAGCAAAGTCATCATTGACAAATTTTTCCAAAGAGGGTATCCAAATCACATCGTCAATTCAACAATAAACAGAGTTGAACCCATGGACCGTGCCTCACTACTCACTCAGAAAACCACACAAGACACTTCAGAGACACGTAGTGTACTTGTTGCTAAATACTCGACACACAGCAAACTCATCAAGCAATCCATCATAAAACACTGGCAACTCTTACAACTGAAAACAGATTTCAACCACATTTTTCAAAACCAACCCATATTTGCATACCAACGTTCGAAAAATTTACAACAGATGATGAAACTACGTCACACAGAATTGATTACATACAAAGGAACCATCCCATATCATCATTGTGCAAACTGTAACAGTATCATACCAGGTACCACTGCCATGCACCCTACTCAAGGTACCCCCATCCACCTACAAGTGAACCGAACTTGTGACACGACTAATGTTGTGTATCTCTTTAAATGCCCCTGCGGCTTGCCCTACGTGGGGAAAACAGAGCGCCAAATGAAAACTCTACTTGCAGAACACCGCAGCAACATTAGAACAACAACTTTTAAATCATGCATTGCAGCTCACTTTGTAAAATGCAGTCACAATGTGAGTCAAATTCGATTTCAAATATTGGAGGTGGTGAGGAGAACTGCCGGGAAGGACCCCAAAAAACTCCTGCTACAACGAGAACTTTACTGGATGCATAAATTGAGCTCCATTCATCCGATAGGCCTTAATGAGAGACTGAAATACAGCAGTTTCCTTTGACTTTGGCTTGCTGTCTCTCTGGCTTTATTGAATTTTCTTGCATTTCTCGCATTTATATTCTTTGTGCACCTAATCCCTTTCATTTTTTCCTTTTTCTGTGCTCGACACTTGGTTCCAGTACACTCCCCTTGTCTTTTACCCTATGTTTTGTAGTTGTCTTATATTTCCTACTCTTACTTGTTCCTTGTCCACTCCTTCACCCATCCTTATCTGGTCTCTGTTTCTTCATACTTCCCTTTTTATTTACAGCGTGGCTCTCCCTGCCTTATCTTTATACCGACCATTTCCACATTGTTCGCTTTCTCACTGCATTTTCTATGGTTTGTTCCACACTTATGTTTCCATTTTTTCTCCATGTGTTTTACTGTATTTCCATTATTGTTCACCGGCTGTTTCGGACTTATGGTGCCTGTGGGACACCGGAGTCCACTCCAGCCATTTTCGGATCCCAATACCCATTCTTTCCATTGATCTAGTATTTACCACATTTTTTGTTAAATTTTTGTCTTTGCAGTCCTTAGTACGCATTTCTTAACGCTCTTGACGCTCTTTTTTTCTCTCTTAGTGCTTTATTCACCAGACACTCGCTTTACATACCTAGTCCCCTTTCTATGCCCATTAACACCGCTCTAATACGCATGCTTGCGCACCATCTTTGCAAATCCCAATACACAAGTTTGAATTACACACACCGCTGAATCTGGCATTTTTCTCACTTCCTTGGGCATGGTAAGTTCCATGTAATGCTCGTTTATTCTGCACGTTTATTCTTTTTGCTTATCTCGTTCTTGCACACGCGGGACTTTTTGAGCACGTACTGGGTTTAAATCACACCCCGCCTGCCCCGTGCACCGGAGATTCTTAGTCTTCACCGGATTGTATTCTGCCACCCTTACTTTGTTACGTTCATCAGCACGCATTCACACACGCTGGCAATTCTACCTTTTTTCCATTAGTGAACCATGCTTCGCACACTTACTACCTTATTTTGTAACGTTCGCTATTTATTTTTTACTCACGTTTTACCCCTGTTGGTCTCTTTGGCTTTCACTCTTCAGCTACCATACCTTCACTTAGGTTAGATGCACATGATAACCTTTGATGCAATTCCCCTCGGGCTCCTATTACAATGTCCATAATATTTTCTTTCCTTAGACTTATTCCCCCTGATGAAGAGCCTTCGGCTCAAAATGCACTGGGGTGATTGAAGTTCAACAATTGTGATTCTACAGTTCCCTGAGGAATTCATATGTTCAACTTAATGGATTCACTTTGGATCATATGAAGAAATATGACCCACAGTACAGATTGAATAACATTTTGAATATTCATTCTACCAATGCTTGTTTACTGTTGACGTGCTGCAATTAATTTTGCCTATAGGCGTGCTCAAGTTTCCATCCTTACACTCGTAAGACAGCCAACTATACTTTTAGACAGCTGACATGACTGGGTGTTATTGACAGTTGGGCTTTGTGTATTCCTCCTAGACATCCACACATATTGGGTAGCTTAGGTGTAAGTGGATGGGCATCACTGAGGATGGGAGGGAGGAGCTGGGCCCAGCCTCACTTACGCTTAAATGGGCGGTGCCCTGCCGCCACACAAACCGCTGCATACCTCCTGCAGTTAGTCTGAGGTACAATTGAATTGTGGGACGCCACAGGGCTCCTCTCTTTCTCCCCAACTCTTTAATATCTACATCTGCCCCTTGGTCAATTCTCTTAAAAACAATAAAGTCAGTATTTTTAACTATGCCGATGACATGCAATTGTTATTTACTATCAATGATAGCCCCACGTCCAGACAGCAGTTTCAAGACACTATGCTGTTCCTCCGGGATTGGATGAACAGTAACTACCTGAAGCTAAACTCTGATAAGCGCCGGGACGCCTCTTTGCTGGGGCAGCTGTTGCGCTTCAATAAACTATTAACATAACATAACGCAACATAACATAAAACAGAGATAGTTACCACTAAAAATAAGATTGATCGCTGGAATACCTCCTATTGGCCTAGTGAGATGGGTCCTCCTCCTCTGCCCAAAAAGTCGGTAAAAAGCCCTGGTATCATCATTGATGAGGAGTTATCATTCAAGCAGCAGATTGGTGCAGTGACATCTTCCATCTTCTTTCAACTTAAACGCATAAAGAAGATAAAAAAATCCTTACGAGTGATGCCTTGCTCCAAGTCATAATAGCTTTAGTCATGTCTAGAATTGACTACACCAACTCTCTCTATTTGGTTCTCCCCAAATTCCTCAAGCGTAGGCTCCTGCGGATTTAAAACCAGGCCACCCGGTTGATATATCATCTGCATAAATAGGGCTATGTCTTTCAGGTGACTAAGGGCCTCCACTGTTCAAGGTGTGCTGTACAGTCTTTAAGGCATTGTATATGAACTGTCCTGCCTTTGTTAAATCTTGAGTTAATAAATATTGCCCTACTAGAGAACTGAGATCCAGTCACCTACACTATCTTATTATCCCCTTGTCAAAAAAAAACAAAAAAAAACAAGGACAGCAGGATGTAGGTTCTCTGTCATTGCTCCTCGAGAATGGAATAAATTGCAATTGGAACTTAGGACCACTACTAACTATGCTAGGTTTAGACAGCTACTGAAGATACTGCTCTTTAAACAGGCCTACCAATAACTGTGGATCAATGTTCAATCAGCTACCTAGCGCTAAAAGACCAGTGGGTGAAAGTGCGCTCTAGAAATTTGCAGTAACATAGTATAACAGTCAAGAGCCAGGAAGGCAGGGCCCTTGTACACTTCAAAGTTCTGCCTCTAGTAGCTTCTCCCCACTTAATAGGCATAACTGGGTATAAATACTAGACCTAAATCACCAACTGTTCATTACCCTTCTGACCTGTGGATACTCTGCCAGGAAAATGGACTGCTGTGCTGCTGGAAGGACTGCCACTCTGCCGCACTGCTGCTCTGAAGGACTCCTACCCTGCTGCATTGACCTGCTGCCTGCTGCTCTCTTACCTGGGTGAGAAGGACTGGACGTGCATCTCTTGATCTCAGAACCCAGAGTGACTCCAGAAGCTAGTATGCTGGCCTCCTGATCTGAAGCCTCAAAGACACAACAGACTTCAAACAGGTACCTGCACCTGGACTCTGCCATCTGTGACTCTACCCTGCCACTTGGTGCCACCCAAGTCCTGGACCCTTGGAAGTAGGCTTAAGGTGTTCTGCCAGTCTCTGTGGATGCAGCGGAACTGACACGGCACAAACCTAAGCAGAACAGACGCATTGCTGCTGATGCTGTGTGGATTGGATGCATTGCAAAAACCCACATCGTCTTTGCAGCCCCATTGGACCCGCTGCAGCGCATCCTCGCCGCTGGCCCTTGCATCCATCCTCGATGGCAGTCTCGGTGACGACCTCCGCACCACAGGCTCACAGCTCCTTGGAACCCACGCACCACCCAGACTGAGCGCCGCATCCTCGACGTTAGACTTCACGTTGCAAGCCCTGTCGAAGGGATCCTCAACAACGATGCGCATCACAGCCTCGCCTCACCTCGGAACCGACGCATCGCTTCACCTGCGTGATGCATATTCGATGCAGATCCTCGCAACTGTCGGCAAACTATGATTTATGCTACTTTGTTCAGCAGGCCTAACTGGGTCTCTGTAGCCAGCCCGCACTCCATGGCAGTCGGCCTGAACTTGTAAGCGCGTCCAGATATCTACTGTAGTCGCGTTTTGCTTTTTGGCACTATTTTCACTCAAATCTTTAAAATTGCATTTCTCTGGCTCTATAATTGGATTTTTGTCATTTTGTTCTAGTTTTATTTGTTAAAGAAAGTTCTATTTTTCTAACTTGGTGTGGGATCATTTTGTGTGGTGTTTTTACTTTATTACTGTTTGAAGTGTTGCACAAACACTTTAGACATTGCTTCTACGTTAAGCATGACTGCTCTGTGCCATAGCTACCAAGAGGGTTGAGCACAGGTAAATTGAAGGTTGGCTTGTGTCTTACCCTGACAAGGATTGCGGTTGCCATTTGACCAGGGCTCACACCCTAGTCAACCAACAACCTAATTTCTTTCAGTCCTGGTTTTCAATGAGGGTTGACTGAAAACAGTGTTATATATTACAATGCAGTACTAGTTAGCAGCTTTTATTAGAAAGCTATTTAACTAACATCTATGATACCTTATTTAAAAAACAACTTTTTATTTCCTTAGTGTCTCGACTGTGTTTCTATATTGATGAGCAACGTCATTTCGTGCCTTTCCAATGATGTTGAATTGAGTCCTTCTTCTATTTTACTGATATGTCCCTCTTTTTGGATTTCAAAACAGGGCTTTAAGTGGGCCGGGTCCTGCTGGTGCTCAGCACAGGCAGTTCTAAAAATCAGATGCCGAAACAGGTCCCTATCGGGCTCTTTGTTTTTACCCTCACTATCAGGGTGAAAAAAATTATATTAACTCTGCAGCAGGACCACCCTTTTCAGCCTTTGAGGTAACGTCAAACAAACTTGATTTACTTCTTTCACAGCCTAATCATTTCATAATGGAAGCGTGTTCAATACTGTATATAACAAAGTCATAGGGGCTGCTAATTTTATTTTATGCAACTAACAACCATTGGAAAAGCCAATAGTCCTGGTTTGCTGTAGATGTAATATTACTTAATTTATCTGGATATCTGGAGGCAATAATAGAAACAGCAAAATACCAATCGGGCAGCACACTGTGCAAAGTACAGATTTTTAGTTTAGGTGTTTTAAGCCACGCCCTTAAATACATCGGCCACGCCCCTTTGAGAGACCCCTCAGTTTTTTCATCCTACTTAAAGCGCTGTTTCAAAATATGGTCACGCTATTCTAAGATCATATTTAAAAAACATCACTTTAATAAGCGCTTCTCAATGCAGTAATAAACCCCCCATGTTAAACAAATACACCTTTTTCAGTTTTAAAAAACAGATAAATAAGCAGCAACTATGGCTTGTATATACTACTGAAAAAGCTTCCACTTAAAGCCCTGCTGACACCAAGACAATGTTACTGCTCCTAAGTTTCAAAAAGAGAAGGGAAATCCAGAGAGCAAATGACTCTCTTTAAAGGATTTCCCTTCCCCTACCAGGCTCACCTGGATGACGTTATGCCGTAACTTCTCTACTAGTGAGTAGTGAGCAAAATTCTGATGTACTAACATAAAATCGTTGTGCATGTTCATGAAATACACTTTTCTAATTTTAAAGAGACTATCTTTTTTTACACTTTTGCTGAAAGAAGTCTTTAAAAATGAGTGTTCCTAAAGTTGTCGTGCAGAACGCACTAGATGTGTTCTTTATTTACTTCAATTAACCTTGAAATACATTTCCTGTTCAATTAATATCTTCTCTTGTTTTATTTTTATGTGCCGAGTCGAGTAAATAGCAGCTCAGTGCTGCAATTAACGAGGGGGGGGGGGGGCACTTGTAAAGGTCAGGAAGGCCATACTTTGAGTATCACTGATCTACAGTGACAACAAACTCTTATGAACATGGTTATATGTGCCTCCATCCCTTCACTAGCCCCTCAGAATTTTAGACAAGGTTTTGCTGAGTGGCACAGAATTGGAACGTGTGAGATATTATTGCTCTGTTGTGAGAACCCAGATAACTTGCTTTTCCCAGGATCCTTAGAATGACAGCTGACTGCTTCCTTCCACCCAATGCGGGTTAGAGTTGCATTTTAGGATGTCGTTTTTTTTGCAGGTAATTAATTGCCTATTTTTAGTGGAGTTGTGCTGGGGGCTGCTATGATTACTTACCGGTAATCCCTATTACTCTTAGTCCTACTCGTCCTCGACCCAGTCATTACTAATGAGGTCTATACTGACAGGAAATGCTTTTAGGCTCCACCCACCCTCCTGCCAGGGACTATAAGTACATAGCCAACAGAAAGCACTTCCTGACATACCAAGCAACAAAGGCCTGAACAGGGAGGGTGGGTGGGAAGAATGACTGGGTCGAGGACGAGAAGGACTAAGAGTAATAGGGTTTAGCGGTGAGTAATCATAGCATTACCTCTACATCCCTCGTCCTTGAGACAGTCATTACTAATGAGGTATACCAAAGCAACCATACAGGAAAGCCTGTGGCACACCACACACAGACCGAACACAAAAGTGGAGTGCAGCAAGTGAAAATACTTCAATAAATACACAGATTCCGGTGGGGAGGGGCACGCCCCACAGCACGCAACACCCCAAAACCATAATGTGTCCGGTCAGAGAGAGCACAATTCAAACGATAATGCATCGCAAAAGTAGAATGAGAAGCCCAAGTCCCAGCCCAACAGATCTCATCAAGGGAAAGCCCATGAAAATCTGCCCAGGAAGCAGAAAAAACCCTAGTGGAAAGGGCCTGCCCCTCAGAAGGGCAAGCCAAACCAGAGCCCTGATAAGCCAGAGAAATACAGCTTTGATCCAGCGAACCAGCGTAAGGCAGGAAGCTGCCTTCCCCGACCAGCCAGACCAAAGGTCACAAAGAGAGAGTCGGAAGAACGAAACACAGGAGAGCGTTCAACATAGACAGATAAGGCACGCTTGACATCAAGAGTGTGCAGTAACAGCTCAGCAGGATAGGAAGGAGAAGGGTAGAAAGAAGGGAGGATCAAACGCTGAGAGTAATGAAACCTAAAACGAATCTTTGGAACAAACCCAGGATCCAAATAGAGGACCACAGCGTCATCCAAGAAACGCAAAAAGGGAGGACAACAACGCAAGGCAGTGAGCTCACCCAACTGCTGAGCAGAAGTAACAGCAACCAGAAAGGCCACCTTAAAAGAGAGGAATTTAAGGTCAACCGACTCCAAAGACTCCAAAGGCTCAAAGGGAGACGACTGCAGACCAAAGCAAGATCCCAAGGAGGGACCGTAGGACAGATTTTCCTTGGGCAGATGTTCCCTTTGTCTCTACGTCTTATCTTCCTCCTACCCCTTTACCCTATCCCCTTACCCTTCCCTGCGCCATTCACCTTGTCCCCTATGTTCTTTAAATGCTTTCCTTGAAACTTATGTAACTTTTACTGATGTAAATTGCAACATTATTGGTCCTCATGTAAAGCGCTAGGTTTCCTTCGGGTCTAGCCAGCGCTATATAATAACTCATTAATTAAATATGTTCCCATTTAGTACTCTTCCTCTCTTGGTCTACTCCCCTAGCTCCTATCCCCCCTCCCCTGAATCTCTCACCTTGCCCGCTAGTCTGCCTAGCCCTCTGTCCTTTGTGCCCTTTGACTAAGCACTCCTTCTGCCCTTGTTGGGGAATGATCCAATATTTATACTCTGGAGTCTCAGCAAACCCGCTGAGGGAGTCCACTGCGCCAAGGGAGCCACTCACAGCTGAGGTATGGTATGGCACCCCTTGCCAAAGCACTCCCTCTCCCCTTTTTGGGGAAGGATCCAGTATGTAGGCCTTGGAGTCTCAGAGACCCCTCTGAGAGAGTACACTGCGTCAAGGGAGCCTCCCGCAACAGAGATAGAGAAGTGAAACCACTTCTCCTGGGATCACAGCTTACTGGACTTTGGACGTTGCTTTGACTTGTCTACTGGTTTGTGTCCCTGTGCCCTTCCCCTCCTCCTTCCATGCTGTGTCCTTCACCCTCCCCTTCTCTTTCCCGCCCTCATTACCTGTCTACTTCCCCAGCGCCTACCCCCCTCCCCTGAATCTTTCCCCTTGCCTGTTTTTCCCCTTACGTATTTGTGCTTTTTGTTTATCTCGACCGTACAAGTAATTATGTTGCCATGCTCTATAAACTGTGTAACCTTTTTAACAGTGTAACCTGTAACTATGATCTGATGTTCATGTAAAGCGCTCTGATACCTCCGGGTCTAGCCAGCGCTATATAAAACCTTTAAAATAATAAATAAATAAATAAATAAGCAGAAGGAGAGGAGAGAGAGAAATTCAGGAACAACCGAGAAACCAACAACCCATCCGACGACGGGAGAGAACTCGGATCTTGGAAAGCCCGAATAGCAGCCCACTGGCCTTTCAGAGTAGACAAAGCATAGTTCTTCCAAAACCCAGCCAGAAAAACCTGAAGGATAGAAGCGATAGGGTAAGAGGTAGGAGACAGACCAAGCTCAGAACACCAGGAGGAGCAAGGAAGCCCATTGCTTACAATAGGAGGACAAAGTGGACTTCCTACGGGGGGCCTGCATCACCGTGATGAGCTGGTCAGGCAAACCCCTGGCCCCAAGAGACAGCCGTTCAACCTCCAGACCGCTAGGGTGAGAGGGACCAGGAGGGAGGCAGAGGTCGACAGTGGCGACGCTCTTCTCCCACGATGCGTGAAGCTTCTGCACGATGCGACAACTACAGCGGCGACATCCAAGATGCGACGGCAGCAGCTCCAACGGCGGTGCGCTTCTAGGGGATGCGAGGTGCTCATGGTCGATGCGGTGCAATGGGACAGTTCCAGTGGCGACACCCTCCTTCTTCAGAGTTGCGACGACAGACACAGCGACGGCAACACGCTCAGACCTCGTTGCGAGATTCTTCTCCTGATGCGGTGCAGTGCGACAGCTCCAGCGGCGACAGCCTCCTTCTTCGGAGTTGCGACGGCAGCAACAGCGAGGCAGAATCCAAGGAGGACCACTGCCAGGCTCGTCAACAACTAGAACCAGGACCTCAGAGGCCAGTGAGGTAAGACAGCTACCACAGCCACCACCAGGGCCCCCACTTGCGGCACCTTCAGCAAGAAGGCCGGAATCAGTGGAAATGGAGGGAAGGCATACAGCAACCAAGGGGCCACTGGAGAGACAAGGCCTTCACCCCCCCAAGCTCCTAACTCTGGTGCCCACGAACAAAACAAAAGAGGGGATGCAGAGCATTGGTCCTGGAGGCCAAGTCCAGCCCGAGAGTCATGAACCTCCGGCAGAGCAACCGGAAAATCCTGGGTGAGAGGCACAGGGTCAGAGAAGATAGAAACCTGTAACTCAAGGCATCTGCCACCACATTGTCCACACCCCTGATATGTTGAGCAGAGATGGCCAGAAGATGAAGCTCCGCTCAACCTGCAATCGCACAGGCCACCAGGTTCAAGGAAGGACTCCAAGTACTGACCTGGTGATTGATGTAAGGCACAGTGACCGTGTTGTCTGTCCACATCAGAACATTGCACCCCAACAGACGATCCTGGAAGGAGCGAAGAGCACGTTCCACAGCAGAAAGTTCCTTCCAGTTGGAGGACCTACGGGACTCCGACCGCAGCCAACGAGCCTGGACAGACCACGGACCCAGAGTATTCCCCCAACCGGACGCACTGGCATCTGTTGTCAACACCACCAGAAGCGGTGGGCGAAGCCACATCGCCTTGGAGAGATTTGAACAATCCAGCCATTACTGGAGTGCAAACACAATCTCCAGACACCGGCACTGATATTGGAAAGTCCTGAACCGGGAAAGGGACCCAATGGTGAAGATGCCATGGCAAAGGCTGAAGATGAAACCTGGCCCACGGAACCGTGAAGACAGTAGCGGCCATAGGACCCTGCACTTCGAGCCACTGAAGCAGGGGAGCCAAAGCCTGAGACAACCACACCTTCAACAAGGGACTGAAGGTGCAGATGCCGGGAAACAGGAAGGAACACCTTGCCCACAACAGAATCGAAGTCCGCCCCAATGAAGGACCTCCGGGGTGGCAGGAAGTAGGTGGCACTTCGGAAAGTTCAGGAGAAATCCATGGCGCTCTAGCGTATGAATGGTCAAAAAGGTGCTGAGACAACATCATGGGTGAAGGAGCCTGGAGAAGCCAATCATCCAGATATGGAAACACAGACACTCCCAGGAGGTGAAGATGGGCCCCCAGGGGAGCCACCACCTTGGTGAACACCCTGGAGCGGACTAGAGAACAAACGAAGGACACAGAACTGCCAATGACGACCGGCCAGGCAAAACCACAAACATTTTTTATCCTCCAGAGACACTGGTACATGAAGATTTGCATCTTGGAGATCCAGCATAGACCTCACCCAACCCTCCTGAATCAAAGGGATCACACGTTGCAGGGTCTCTATTTTGAACGGGATCTTCCGGACAAACCTGTTCATGGGCTGGAGGTTGATCACAATGCGAAACCCCCTGTAACTTTCGGAACTAGAAAGATAATCGAATAGGATCCCAGACTCCATTCTGCCCAGGGAACTGGTAAAATTGCCTTCTTCAGGAACAGGGAGTGAACGCCGTCCAACAGAGATGGACGATGAGCTAGGCCCACGGGAGTCGGAGTCCGCACCACGTGGGAAGGTGGAGGAGGGCAAAGAAACTCGATCCGATACCCCTGGCAGAGGACACCCAGTACCCACTGGTCGGAAGTTGTCAGACGCCAAGCAGGCAAACAGATGCAGTCTCCCACAAACCACTGGCGGATCACCAGCAGGACCTTCACAGGGGTGGCATAGTCGGGAACGCTGAGGACCCTGTCCAGCATCCCGAGGGGGCTTCTTCTGAAAACGGCGGTGGAAACCTTTACCAGCCCCTTTCTGGCCTCGAAAGGAAGACTTCTGAAACCGTGAAGGCTGTCGGAAAGACTTGGCATTAGAGAAGGAAGATTCCTTACCACAAGGCTCATGCCGGAAGGACCAGGAATGCTTGCGTTCCTTGAACACCTTCTGAAGTTTCCCCTCAAACTGGCCACAATAGAATCCACATCCACAGATTCAGGAATCGTATCCTCCATGTCTTGCAAAGGATAGAGCTTGGAACCTCATTAGTAATGACTGGGTCGAGGAGAGGGACGAAGAGGTAATGCTCTCTTCTCATACGTCAGGCATACTCTGTATGCTGAACTTTATTTAATAATTTTACCTTCCTGTTTCTATTGGGTGTTTGAGTTTGTGGCATTACTACTGCAATCCTGATTTGTAACTGGCTTTTTTGGGGTTCTCGGGCGCAGCTCACAAGCCTAATGCTGCACTGTCTGCTCCTATTACCAACTCTTTTCTTTCTTCTTCGCTCCATTGCTCCCTTCACCCAGCTTTGACGCTTGAAGACATTGACAAATGTTTTTGTATGTAAAGTCCATATCCTTAATAAGGGTACATAAGGGGATTTACCAGAGGGAAGTGATTCAGTAAACTGAGGGCGCAGAAGTATAGGGCTGAGATGCAGTGCAGTGAGGGTTCAGGGGAGAGATTTCAGAGAGTACAAGAGAACACATGGACAGTGTCACTGGATGGTGCAGGCGGAACAGAACCAAGGCCACCGGAGGGTACTGAGTCCAGGACTGCAGAGGGTTCAGGTACAAAGAAAGTAATGAGAAAGGGGCACTCATGGGCTGATGTGTAGGTTACGTAGGCGGCATAGAGGAAGGGCACAAGAGCTTACAGAAGAGTATCAGGATATACATCAGTGAGGAAATTCGAGGTACTCTCTACTCTACCCTTACTCTTGCTCTCTTTATTAGGTCCATATCTTCATTCTCTCCTCCCTTTCCCTTAGTATTCATCGAATACATTCTCTCAAGTGCCTTCTGCCCTTCACTCTCTTTTCCTTCATCAAAGGGTATACTCCATTTTCAGGGCCCTGCCACACCGGTCAGATATTTTGCACCCGATGGAGGCAACTTCAATCCCTGTCCTGTACCATCCACTCCCACCACAAATAACCTTCAACATTCTGTTAACAATCCTTGTATTCCCCTTAGGTACTATTCTCCAAATAGAATGCCTTCTCTCATTTACACCTCAACCATCCGAGTCTGAAACTTCCATGTGCCAGCCATCCTACCCAAGTACCTTCTTTAATGTGTGGGCATGGGAGGGGGGCGTGGTTTCAGCGCCGACCGGGATGGCTGCGTGAGCGAGTTGCTCCGCGCCGAGTCCCGTCTTTTCTCCTGTGAAACCCAGCCCCGTGTCCCCTGGCAGCTGAGACTGGGGTCCTGGAGGGTCGCTGACCTAGTGGGGAGCATCTGACCCCCGTCGAGACCCTGGGCGCTGCATGAGGGCGGACCTGGCGACCGGATCGGCTCCACCAGAACACAAAGGCAAGATGGCGGCGCCGCCGGAGTGAGAGCCCCGGGGGCTGAGCGGTGAGAGGTGCGGGACCTTCTGAAGGCGCCTGGAGGGCCCTCGCGAGGCGGTGAGCCGAGGAGCGGACAGTGAGAGCGGGTCCTGGGCAGCGGAGGAGGTCGGCGCGGAGAACTGGTGAAAGCGGCGCCCCTCCCCCACCTGATCCCCCGACCGGCTGGAGCGCTGGGCCTTGGCTCGCGCTGCGCAGACGAAGGTGCTGCTGGCGTGTGGGGCCGCCCGGCCACTGAGTGTCCCGCAGCGGGGGCCGCTGAGGTGCAGAGGAGTGCAGCGAGTTGTCGAAGCGCTGGAGGTGAGGCCGCCCACGGCGCTTGGGCACCCCGAGGAATGGGCAGACCGGGCGGCGGCTGGCGGATCGGTCGCCGGAGGTGGGCCCACCCGGTGGAAGGCAGGGGTGCGCCGGACTGGCACCACGGTATTCAGACCCCAACATACGCTGGGACCCACGGGGACGGTGCTACCGGGGGCAGCGGGCTCAGTCTGCCCGGGGACACGGACTTCCAGCTGCCCGCCTTTTCGGAAGGGCTTGCACCCCCTGGGCTTGGTGGGCCATGCGGGCGCACTGAGGAGGTCGGTGGGACGGCACGGAGTGCACCTCTAGATCGGAGGCTGACGGCTGTGCGTGGAGGAAGGACGGCTGGCCCCGCGTGGTCACGCTTGACCTGGGGATCGGAGAACTGCGCTCTTTAAGATATCCCATTGGGCGACACCGGGTGGGCCTAGGATCGGAACGACCGGGGGGGCTGCCGCCACCGGCAGTCTTCAGTGGGGGCTGCTTGCGCGGCAGATTCCCCGCGCTCAAGATGGCCGCGCAGGGGACTGGCATCGCCGCGCCGCCAGAGCGGGGAGACAGGAGGTCCGAGGACACGGATGGCGGTTTCTCGACAGGGCCCTCACCACAGGAACAGAGGTTGAATCTCCGCCTTGATGCAATATTGGCCGCGATCACTGCTACTAAGGATGAGCTGCACCAGGACATAGCGCAGGTGGCGACGGGGCTTGGCCTGCTGAGAGCGGACCACGCCAAGCTTTCTGACAGAGTGAAATCCAACGAACTACTGCTCCAGGAGCTGAAACCGGCAGTGGTCACTGCGGAACACAAACTTGAGGACGTTATTCACCGACTGGCGATCCTGGAGCGTTGAGCAGAGGACGCGGAAGGACGCAACCGACGGAACAACGTGAGGGTGGTGGGGCTTCCGGAGAAGATCGAGAAGGGTGACGCGGTGGCCTACATGGAGGACTGGTTTCGGACAGTGGTGGCGCCGGAGGGCCTGTCCCCCTTCTTCTCGCTGGAGAGAGCACACAGGGTGCCCGCCAAGCCGCCCCTGGAGGGCAGACCGCCCCGACCGATGGTGGTCAAACTGCTGCACTACAAAGATCGGGACCTGCTGATCCAAAGGGCGAGATCCCAAGGGCCCTTCCAGGTGGATAACAGCAAGGTGACAATTTTTCCGGACTACACGCAGGAGGTGCAGCGGGGCAGAGCTTCTTTTCTGTGGGTGAAGAAAGAGCTGAGAGAGGAAGGGATTCAATACTCCTTGCTTTTTCCGGCCAAGCTGCGGGTCATCGTTGATGACAGGACTCACTTTTTCCAAACACCCGATGAAGCATGGTCTTGGCTGGAACTGTATCGTGCGGGGACGGATCGAGCACACAGACCCGCCAGGGATCGGCAACAACCGGTCAAGGTCAGGAAGTCACAGCGCATCCGCTCCCGGAATAGGCGCCAACGGGCCGAACGAGAGGCAGAAATGCTGGCCGATAGACAGAGTGCATTGGAGGCTACGGCGAGCATCACGGGATCGCAGCAAGAGGACGCTTCCAGAGGCTCGGCTTCGGAGGGGGAAGGGGAGAAGACCGGTGATGATGACTCGGAGGTGGGAGGAGTGCAGGGGCCGGAGGTCACCCCACAGACATCAGATGGTATATTTAATGGGTGAGGCTCGTGGCCACTGAACATTTCTGGGAGGCCTGGAGGAGCGGACACTCCTGACTTCTATTGGACTGCCAGGTATGGGGCTGCATCAGCAGTATGGGGCTACGGGCGCGGGGTGGTTGCTCTGTCGTCCTGGTTTGGGGCTCCATAGCCCTCATCAGACCCTTAAGGTCTTCTGTGGTGACGACCACAGATTAGTGTGATGTGTTGGGTGTTTAAGGTTTGGAACGGGGCTGAAGCTGGGTTATTAGGCCCTGTCCTGGGGAGGGGGTTGGTGGGAGTTGAGGGACATGTTTTGGAGGGGTTGTACAATTGCTGCGATGCGGGTCACATTTATTGGCGTGCGCCACTGCTGGGATTGATGCTCTATGGGGACGTTACCTAACCTGAAATGTGTCACATGGAATGTCCGGGGTATTCGAACTATGGTGAAGCGCCACAAGGTACATGCCTACTTGGTGAGGCGGGGCATTCAGATAGCGATGCTTCAGGAGACTCACCTGACGCAGCAGGAGTGTGGGGCGTTACAGAGGAGGTGGCGAGGTCAGGTATTTGGCACGACTTACTCGGCATTCGCCAGAGGGGTGTTGATATGGATTAGGGCGGGAACGCCATTCCAAGTCACGAATCAGAGAATAGATCCAGAGGGTCGATATGTGGTGGTGGAGGGACGGCTGTATGGTAGGGAGGTGGTGCTGTGTAACATCTATGCCCCCAACGCTGATCAAGCACATTTCTTTGAGGGTTTATCGCGCTCACTGGCGTATTATTTGGCAGGCCCTGTATTGCTGGCGGGGGATTTTAATTCCATTTCTGATGTGCTGTTGGACAGATCGCACCCGCCCTTAGCGGACTCCCCGGTGCGCCGACTTGCGACCCATAGGCGGGACTGGCAGGAAAAGTGGGGCCTGGTGGATGTATGGAGGGCGCAACACCCCGAAACTAGAGATTACTCTTACTTCTCCGCGCTGCATGATCTGCATGTTAGATTGGATTCAGTACTGTGCAGCGAGTCACTGGCGAGTGTGGTGACTCACTCTGAATATTTGTCCAGGACCATCTCGGACCATAACCCCCTGTTGCTCTCTATGCAATGGCAGCTGGCGAGATCGGCAGTCCCTACGTGGCGACTTCGTCCGGAGACGCTGGAAGACCCGGCGTTCTGTGACACGGTCCGCCAGGGCATAGACAGCTATTTTACGGATAATGCTGGGTCGACAGCGACTAGAGCGATTGAATGGGATGCGATGAAAGTGGTGGTGAGAGGGGTGTGTATGGGACTGTTTCTGACCGTGAGAGGAACTGTGCTGAATGACCTTGCGAAAGCGGAGGAAATGCTGAGAGGGGTGGAACGGCAGAGACCCGAGAGGCCGGAGTTGCAGGACCGATTGTTGCAAGCCAAGGAGGTTGTGGCGACTGAGACGGAGAGACTGCGGTGTTATGATTACAAATTGTATGCTGTGAAAGTGCATGGGGAGCGGGATAAAGTGGGCACGCTCCTTGCGAAGCTGGCTGATCCGAACCCTAGAGGGTGCCCGGTCATGAGTGTGCGACAGGAGGACGGGGAGGTGGTCTATTCGCAGTCAGCGGTCCTGGGGCGCTTTCAGTCCTACTATACGGGACTGTATGCCAGCCACCTCGAGGCGGCAGCTACGAAAATAGGTGATTACTTAGATCAGATCCCTTTACCGTTACTGGATGGGGAGGAAGCCCGGGATCTGGGGGGCCCCATCACCCTAGCAGAAATCAGAGGGGCAATTGGTCATATGGCACGGAACAAAACCCCTGGGGTGGATGGACTGCCGATCGAGTTCTACGCTAAATTTATGGAAGTGTTAGCACCCAGGCTGCAGATTGTGTATGCGGAAGCGAGACAATTGGGGCGGTTGCCTGACTATGAGGGAGGCGCTGGTGGTGCCGCTGCTGAAACCGGGCAGGGATGCATTGGATGTCTCTTCTTATCGTCCATTGTCTATGCTAACCGTAGATTACAAGATCTTGAGTCGTATCCTAGCTACCAGGCTCCTACCGCTGATGACCTCCTTGGTGCATAGGGATCAGGCGGGATTCATCCCCTCTAGGAGCACTTCGATGAACATCCGTCGGCTGATCGGGGTCATTGATGATGCTGCTACGGCGGAACAGGGCCCGGTAGTGTTGACGGTTGATATCGAAAAGGCGTTTGACAGCTTGGAGTGGGATTTTCTGGATGGCGTGCTGCTGAAGTTCGGAGTTGGGGAAGGGTTCCGGGGTTGGACGAGAGTGCTTTATTCCTCGGCTAAGGCGCGGGTGCGGCTGGGGGCCATGGTCTCTCCGGTTTATCCGGTCTGTAGGGGCACGAGGCAGGGCTGCTCGCTGTCCCCTCTGCTCTTTGCCCTAGCAATGGAACCGCTAGCGGCGCAGGCAAGATCGGTGTAATGGTTCTCAGGCAGGTTCCACAGGAGCGCCAAGGATCCGATGAATATTCCACAGCCTTCCCCTACGGCCTTCCGACTCTATCAAGCACTAGAGTACCGAGAGGCTCGCCAGGGGAAAACAGGGAGACAAAACAAGGAAAGGCGGGGAAAAAATATTCTTCTTGGTATGACGACTTCTGTGTGGTTGTACATGCACCTGGCCTGGACCTCTGATGGTTGTAGGGGCTAAAACCAAAACAGGAATTACTAACCCTCAGAAACATGCACAAAAGAACAGTAGGCACATCTATAGGTTATGTGTACTACATACCAAGAGTAAATAAACTTTGCAGGCATATAACTGTGTATGGGGGACAGGAGTTAGGTTGAGCTAAGGTGGAGGAACAAACAAGAAACACAATAATGAGTACTCGAGGAATACTGTGCACTTGTCTACACTGTTCAGGATTATAGTAGTCTTACTTGGTCATATGTAGAAGACTCTTAAACCAACATCTGTATTGCAGTAGAGCCCACCCGAACCAGACGGTAACATTCACGTAGAATTAACTGGCTGAGATGTAAAACAAACATACATTAATACAAGTATGACTTCATAGAGAATAACATAGAAATAGCGCACTGCGCTGTTACCGTGATTCTGGGAGTAGTGTAGATGAATCATTCACGAGTCCACGCAAGTGCAGAACCCACACACAGCAAGTATGGCCAGGAATGCAGGAAGTGAGGGAAGATGATAAGTACCAAGAAGGAAACAAACTGCGGGTAAGGGAATCACCGGATGGCGGAGACTAAGCCCGGCCGCCGGGTGAGGGAAGGACACAAACACGGCTAAATACCTAAAGGGTCCCCTGCTGGTCAGCGGGGGAAAAGCCCGGCTGAATTGCGGAGCAGTGAATAGGGAAATGACGGGGGAGAAACAGCCCGGCCAGACGACGGAGTAACAAACCCGGCCGTCGGGCGGAGCCAAGGAAAAAGGAGGAGAGGTCAGTGATTGCCCGGCCAGACGACGGAGCACAAGCCCGGCCGACGGGCGGAGCAGCAAACCAAGGGGAACACTGACACTCTGCCCGGCCGGACGGCGGAGTCAAACCCGGCCGTCGGGCGGAGCAGTCTATAAACAAACGGGGCTCAAGAACTAGTTCCAGAGCTTGGAACTATAGCAGGAACAAGAAGATAACCTCAAACGCAGAGGAACGGAGGAGAGCTTGATCCTCCACTAAGGAAATCCGGAAATCAGGCAACAGGAAACCAGGACAGGAAACGCTGTAACGGGGGCTTGACGCAAGGACGTAAAGCGTCGCTCCCAGGGCTCTAACAGCTTATGAAGGGGTTTCTTAAAGGGACCGCCCGTTTGCGGACCTCGAGGCATGACAATCGGGCATTGTCTACGACGGGATTGCACAGGGACCGGACTCGCACTATATATCATTATATGCCGACTACCTGTTATTGTACCTAGCGGACTCTGGGAGGGCATTGGAAGGCGCGGTGGACAAGCTGGGCAGGTTCGGGAGGCTCTCAGGCCTCAGGGTGAACTGGACTAAGACCTGTGTGTTTCCGTTGCGGAAGACCACGCTCTGCCCGCAGCTCACGAGACCGGTAGTGTGGGAACCCTCTTGTTTTGTTTACCTAGGAGTGCGCATCTACGATGACGCAGAGGACCTCCTTGAGGGGAATGTGGGGCGCTGCGTCCGGGCGCTGAGGGGCAGTATGGACTTCTGGGCCTCTCTCCCGCTGTCCGTGCTGGGTCGTGTTGCGCTGTTGAAAATGGTGGCACTCCCGCGGCTACTCTATTACTTTAGAACGTTACCGGTGTGGATCCCGCAGGGTGTCTTTAGGGAGCTGAGGACGTTGGTGACTGGCTTTCTCTGGGGCCAGGGTCGCCGAAGGGTGGCATTATCCACCTTGACGAGACCCAAGTGTGAGGGGGGGATGGCAGTCCCCGACTTTGAGTTATATTATCTGGCGGCACAGCTCCAGGTCATGACACAAAACGTGGCCAGAGAATTTAGGGGGCCTGATGATGGCCGAGGGGTCGGCATTCGGAGACACGTCTTGTCGTCTATCGTGATGCAACAGAGACTGGCTGGAAGGGATCTTACGATGGAGGAAAGGACACTTAGATTGTGTTGGAATAGGAACCTGAAGAGGGCTGGGAAGCGCCGGCCATATGCCCCGGAGATTCCACTGGGAATGCTGACTGTCTTGCCGCACGGCGGTGATTGGTCCCAATTATTAGCGTGGGAAGACCTGGGTTTGCAGGTGGTAGGAGACCTCTATGTGGACGGGACGCTGGCCCCATTCCAGGCCTTACAAGAGCAATTCGGCCTGCCGAGTGGTACCTTCCTGTTGCATGCGGCGGTTGTCACAGCGATATAGCGGCATTGGGGGGGGTGGACTGGCGGAACCGGAGGTGACGATGGTGTGCCAGTATGTGGTGATGGCCGCGGGCACCGTCAAGGCGGTGACCTGCCTCCACAACAGAATGTTACATGAAGGACTGGTGCCTTTGGTTGAGTTAAAATCGCGGTGGGAGGCCAGCATAGGTAAACCAATCCCGGACTCCGTGTGGGGTCAGGTGTTGCACAGGACCTGGAAAGGGACGAGGAATGCAAGGTTTCAGCAGGTGCATTTTTTCGTTCTCCATCGGGCATATTTGACCCCGGAGAGGTTACGTCGACACTTCCAGGTGCTTGATGCCATGTGCCCACGATGTCTCGAGCCTGAGGTAGATCTAGACCACATGCTGTGGGGTTGCCCGAGGTTAGGGAACTACTGGCCTGAGGTAGGGGAACTCCTGAACGCTGTCACGGATCGGGAGGTAGACTTTGACATGGCTGCGTGTCTGCTTCTTTGGTTCCCGCACACCAAAAAGACCAAGGTAACGAGCAAATTCATTGGGTTGGGTTTAATACTGGCACAGCGTGAAATCACTTGGCATTGGAAATCTAAAGAGGGGCCGTCTGTGCGGAGATGGAGGAATGAATTGGTGAAGTGGTCGGGCTGTGAGAGTGTGCTAAGGATGCGTCAGGCGACTAGAACTGGTAACGAGAAAAGTTTGGAACTGGCGCGGTCCTGGGAGCTGGTAGTGCAGGCTTTAAGGGACTACTTAACTGAAGGCGAAGAGACCGATCAGGTATAGGAAGGGATTCCATGGGACTACTTGATTGTCAGAACTTCCTGGTAGATGTCACACCCTAGAGCAGGAGAGGGATATTGGAACCCGCATTAGCAGCAGTTGGTGGGGGGGGGGGGGAGGGGTACTGGGAGGGAGTCTAAGGAGGGGGTGGTTTGCCGCCCAGCGGCAGCCTCCCGGAACCGGGTGGCCCTGGGAGGTCGTTATGACGACTTAGAGAAATGACAGTGGAGTGGCCTAGGGCTAGATGGAGTGGGAAGGGTTGGTTGTTCCGGGGTAAAAGCAGATACAATGTGTTACAATTGACCTATGGCCCGAATAGGGCACGCACCGAGGTGCCTCCAGCGAACTGGTTCATTGAAGCGCCGCCCAGCCTCCGGGATGTGGGCTAATCGGCTGTGTATTGTATTGCTATTCTACTGCATGTTGGGGGCAGTCGGTGTATAGGTTGGCATGTTGGACTTGTTTATTCCTGATTCTGCAATAAAAATATATTTAAAAAAAATAAAATAAAATGTGTGGGCATGGGAACCTTCAAAATGTGAACACCCCAAATGTACCTCAATAAATTGGCTACAGAATTGATGATTCAGAAACAGTGTTCAATCTCAATTTCATGAGGCAAAATGTGTCCACAGGGAAAGGCACCTCCACACACATCAAAAATACAATGGATCGAGTAAAGGCCCAATCAATGATTACGTTTTAGGTCATCAGAATAAGTTTAAAAGATTTATTAAAGAAACTCAAACAGTATGATGGGCTCAGCCATAAAGACTGACAGTACATACAGCATTACAGGCTAGTGCAAAGTCAGAATTATTCCAAGTCCCAAGTTAGCAGCAAAATAGCCCAGTGTTGCAGTTTAATAATCACTCAATAGTAAAGTAATACTGCCACAAACTGTGCAGCATTACACTATTTGCCTTTTCTTCATGCGTAATTTGTCAGGGTCCAAGCATGTTGCGCCTACCTAGCGATTGGAAAACTACATTTCCCAGAAGGCTTACCAATGTGAAGGGATTTAGGTGCTAGTGTCGCGCAGGAAGTTGCACGTAATTCTGTTCGGGTTTGTGTCCGCTCTCGGCAGAGAGAGAAGGAGGATCAAGAAGGCGTCGCGGGAAGGTCTTGTGTTCCTAGAGATCCAAATATGAACCTTGTTTGCAATCATAGGAGACCGTGAGTACTCTGGGATATATTTAGTAGGAGCGGCATACGGCGATGGACGCAACCGCGTATTGCCGTTTCCTCTGTTTGTGAACTCTCGTTCCCTTTCAGTTTCCAGCGGAATACAGCGGTGAATCCTAACCGTGTATTACGGTTGTGGGTGGCTATTTAAGCAACGGTCTTCGATTGGGGCGGCGGAATACAGCGGCGGTCTCAATCTCATATTACCGTGCGCATTCACATTTCTTTTTCTTGTATAATTTTGTTTCAACAGCGGAATACGGCGGTGGTCACAACCGCGTATTGCTGTTGTAAGTTGCAATGATTATCCTTCTTTTCATTTTGCCTTGGATGTAATTTTGACAAAGTTCTGGGAGAACAAAGTGGATATATTCATTACGCTCTCAAGAGAAGCATTATACACACACAGACTCAGCAATCAGCTTTTTAGGGGAAAACCTTATACACAATACGGAGGTGAAGTTAACCCTGTATTGCAAACATTACAGCTGGGGTATTCCTGGATTAATTTCGTTTGTACTGAGACAATTCATTTGGAACAGTTATTAAACTGTGTGGGTAGGTTGTAGTAGTGATTGGACATATACATTTAGAACTGAGGGAAGCAAAGGGGCTGGAGTTAATGCTTTATGAATACTTTCATTACAGGTTAAACATTTACAAAGCGCACTGGGGCCCATATACCATATCCTCAGCGGTATTTCTATCCAGGTACATCTATGCTGCATTGTAGCGAGAATTATATGAGAGTAGACTATATTCTTGTGTTAACCCATTGTCTTTGTTGTTTCAGGTCCTATTCCCATGCTGTTCCTTCCCCTTCCTTTCCCTCACCTGATAATTCGAAAGCCCTGTCAATTTCTTTATATCAGGGACTTGGCAATATCAGGAGGTGGACCATTTCTTCTGCTGCGACTGAATCCTGCGGAGCTGGGCCTGACAATTGTCTTTTTTTTTTTTTTTAATTCTTTTTATTAGCAACAGTGAAAACAGGTGCAAGTCATCACATTCAAGTCAGCAGTCGGCTACATATAAGCGCAGGGAGATTTAAGACATATACAGATATTACAGTTTGGAGGCATGTAAAAGTACATCCAATAAAGTTCACAGTACCAGCGGTTCGTCAAGCAAGGTGGATTGGGGGGGTTCACAAATGTTCCCACTATATTCATTCCAGGTGTTCCATATTTGTAGCCACTTCCGAGGGCACCCCCGTGCCTCGTACACCGTCTTCTCTTGGAGCATGCACCAGTCCATATCGGTTTTCCATTGGCCGACCTTAGGAGGTTGAACCGCTCCCCACAACCTAGCAATGTTCCTTTTAGCAATCGTAAATCCTAGAGTGGCCCATAACTTCCCACAGTGTGATAGGTCAGTAGGTTCCCAGATGTTTAACAGGCACTTTTTAGCTTCAAGCTGAAGCCGAAATGGCCACCTCCTTAGGGGAGGCCAGTGCGATTCTCCATTCTTCCTCCTCGATTTCTAGGCCATCGGCTTCCCATTTCCCCTTTAGGGGGAGCAGTAGGTCAGGGGAGTGATTGATGATCTTTTTGTACGTGAGTGATATGGCGTGTTCGGGGAGATGACCATCAAGGAGTCTGTCCTCCAGCGGGGAGGAGGCAGGGGGCTGTGTTCCCGCGGGAATGTTGGCCTGTAGGGAGTGTCTGACCTGCGTGTATCGAAAGTATTCCGATGGGGCTAGTTCGTAGGTGTGCTGGAGTGAAGCAAATGGTGTCATCCCCTTCGGGCCCCACAGGTTCCGGACATGAGATATGCCTATGAGGTCCCAGTTACGGAACCCCTTGGTGCGGCCTAGCCTGCCGAGTCGCTCCGAAGCCCACGGGGGGTGGCCATCGTGAGGGTGTCAGCCCAGCCCAGTTTGCGCTGCACCAGGTGCCACAGCTGCACTGAGTGCTGCGTGGGCCCTGTTAGCGGGTACCGTCCCGGTTTGGAGTAGAGCGCCGCTTCGAAGTTTCCGCCCTGTAGCTGCCAGCGGTCCATTCCGTATGCCGGGTCATTCCCATCGCTGTAAGTGCACTGGTTGATGGCCGAAAGGTGCGCGGCCCAGTAGTATTTGCGGATGTCAGGGAGTGCTATACCGCCGTCAAACCATCCCAGGGTCAATTTCTGTATGGAGATGCGGGGCATTCCAGACCAAAGCAGCTCCCTCTGTGTGGCCTCAATAGAAGCGAAGTAGGCGTGCGGGACCTGGTCCGGGTGATTCTGTAGGGCGAATAGGAACCGAGGCAGCGCCATCATTTTAAAGAGTGCTGCCCGTCCGAGGAGGGACAGCGGGAGTCGCCTCCAGGAGGCAGTGTCTCTCTTGAATCGCTGGAGAGGCGGGAGGAGGTTACTCTCGTAGCGTACAACCGGGTCTTTGGATATGAACACTCCCAGATACCGGAACCCTTCGGTGGCTACCGTGATAGGACAGTTTTGTGGAAGCACGGGAACCACGGGAACCACTCCCTGTAATACGTAGAGGACAGATTTGCCCCAGTTGATGCGGTAGCTCGAGTTTTTCCCGAAGTTGTTAATAATATCCATGACCACTATAAGGGACTTGCGGGGTTTGGTGAGATAAAGCAGGACATCATCCGCATAGAGCGAGATCCTGTCCTCCCATCCATCAGCCCAGCGGATCCCTTTCAGGGTTAGGTCTTGCCTGATCCACGCGGCAAGGGGCTCCAGTGAGAGGGCAAAGAGGAGGGGCGAGAGGGGGCAGCCCTGACGTGTTCCTCGTCCAAGTTCAAAGATTGCGTAAATTTTGTTGTTGACAGAGACTTGGGCTAGGGGTGCTGCGTATAAGAGGCGCACCCACCCTACAAAGCTCGGACCGAATCCCAATTTGCGGAGGACCGCCATCATATATGACCACTCGAGCGTGTCAAACGCCATTGTAGCGTCGAGGGATAGGACCACCGCATCCTCCTGGAGAGTGTGGCAACGACCCAAAACTCCATGCAACCTCCGGAGATTGAGTGCTGTGTTCCGGTGTGGCATAAAGCCAGACTGGTCCGGGTGGACCAGAGTGGGAAGGACAGGTTTTAGTCTGTTGGCTAGGACTTTGGCCAGAATTTTGGGCTCTGCGTTTAGAAGGGATATAGGCCTGTAGGAGGCACAGGAGTCCCTAGGTTTCCCTTCTTTGTGGATGGTAACTATCGTGGCTATACGCTGGTCGCGCGGCAGAATGCCCCGTTCCTTGCTTTCCTCAAACATGCTTTTTAGGTATGGTCCAAGGCCAGAGGGTGCTAGCTTATAAAGTTCTATTTGTAAGCCGTTAGGCCCCAATGCTTTCCCAGACCGGAGGTCTCCGATTGCTCGGACCAGTTCCTCTATGGTGAGCGGCGCCTCCAGGTCTTCCCTCTCCAGATCTGAGAGAGAGGGCATTCGAATGTCAGTCAGCAAGGAGACCGAGTCATCCTCTGGCCTATCAGAGCCTTTACTGTATACCTTCTGATAATGTGACGCGAATTCCCGAACGATATCACGGGGTTCAGTGATTGCGGCACCAGACTGTTTGGAGCTCGGCAACTAATCTCTGTGCCTGCTGTTTTTTGTCTAGCCAGGCTATGAGCTTGCCCGCTTTATCCCCTTGGTCGTACAGTCTACCCTCTATGTCCCTGGCAAGTGTCTTAGCATCATCGGTGACAAGGGCTCTGTATTCCGCTGCCTTGAGTTCCATAAGGTGGAGTGCCGCAGGCTCACTCTCTGCATTAGCCTCTGCTTCCCGCCTTAGAAGATCTCTCTCCATGTTCACAATTTGTTCTGCACGTTCCTTTCGGCGACCGGAGATCACCGACAGGGCCTCTCCTCTGAGCACCGTTTTAAAGGCTTCCCATAGCACCGTGGACGAAGCCACTGTACCATAATTTTCAGCGAAGTAGCGGTCCATGGAGAGGAGGAGTGTTCGTCGAATTGGTTCACAGCGCAAATACCACGCATTAATCGGCGCCGTGCAGCCCTCTTGTTTGTCGCCCATTGTGAGGTGGGCAAACAGCGGCGAGAGGTCTGAGATTCCTCTCGCCAAATGTGTCACCTCCTGAAGTGTCATGTTGTGATATTGTGGCGCTAGTATGTAATCGAGGCGGGAGAATGAACGATGTGGGTGGCGGGTGCGCCACAGGTCTAGAAGACCGAAGGCATCCAAAAAGTCAGGGAGCCAACTATGACGTGTGGGATGTCTCTAGGTGGAGACCTATCTAGGGTCCCGGACACTACAGCGTTGAAGTCGCCCCCTATTAGAAGGCGCCCCTCGGGAAGCGAGAGGATCAGCTTACCCAAGTCCTGTTATGATTGCGTTTGGCGACCAGGTGGTATGTAGACCGTGACTAGGTTAATCTTGTAGCCCTCCCAGGAACCTGACACCACTGCAAAGCGGCCTAGAGGGTCGGAGACTGAGTGCTCAATTACTAATGGAAATTGGCGCCGGAGCAATATGCCTACCCCTCGTGATCCTGAGGTGAAGCCAGAATGTGCCGCCATATAGTAACCCCACCGGTTCAGGGCATGGCATGTGTTGCCTAACAAGTGTGTCTCCTGCAGGAGTACTACGTCAGGGAGATGTCTTTTAACAGCTTGCAGAACAATGGTGCGTTTGAGCTTGTCCCCCAGCCTGTTGACGTTCCAGCTGAGTACTTTGAGACTCTTATCCCACTTCATAAGGATGAGTTTTTACTGACGGATTCTCCCTCCAAACCTTCTGCCAGTGTGCAGAACAGTATGTCTGACCTGATGCCCTGCCTAAAGTAGCACAGCTTTCAACAAAACAGTAGCATATTTGATGTGACCTTGCTAAACTTTCGTAACTGACCCTTCCCACCCCCCACCGCCCACTTCCCCAACATCCTGTGCCCCACCCCCCCTCCCTGCTGCCCTGCTCCGCGGGTTTAGAACGACCCACATCCCCAATTAGCAGAGTGCCTTTCGCCCCACTTACACACCCCTGAAAGGGAAGAAACTACAGAACTAAACAACCCGTCTTCCCCTCCCGATGGACCTTTCTCAAGGAGCGTGCGCTGACCCCAGCCCCACCCGCCGCCCTCCCCCCCAACTTCAATCTGAAAATTGTCCACGAGTCCTGCACTTGGAGTACCCAGTGTCTACACTTGGTTATGATGCCAAATAGATCTTTACCCCCCCCCTTAGTTCGGAGCAACAAATCTATATGCAAAGTGACATTTATCAGTAGTTTGGATCTCTCGATTGCCGCATCAGACGTCTCGCCTCCGTGTCTCTCATTTCGGACTTGCAGAGCGGGATCTCCAGGAGCGTTGGCTTTGACAATCTTGCTCAGACCTCCCAGCCGCAGAACCCGGAGATGCAACCCGGGTGTCTCTCCAGTTCTGGCCCTCTGCTCCCCCGCCGGTGGCGGGCGCCTCCTTGTCAATCCAGTCCTGCACCTCTGACGGCGAAGTAAAGAAGAAGGATTTTTCTCCCATGAGGACCTTGAGTTTGGCAGGGAAAAACATCATGTATTTGATGCCTCTTTCTCTAAACGCCCCCTTGACACCTGCAAAGGATCTCCTCTCACGCTGGACCTGGAGGGTGAAGTCAGGAAAGAATCGAATTGTGGCATTTTCATAAAGTATGTCCCCAGCTTTCCTGGCCGCCTGCAAGACGGCGTCCCTGTCTCTGTAGTTGAGGATTTTAGCGATGATCGTCCTCGGCGGCGCTCCCGGTTTTGGTTTTGGGATGGGTGCCCGGTGTGCTCGCTCAACAGTAAATATTTTGGACAGGCGTTTTGGCTTGAGGTGGTTGAGGATTAAGTCTTCAACAAAGAGCTCCACACTGGGCCCCTCGAGGTCCTCCGGCACGCCAACAAGGCGGACATTACTCCTTCGGGCCCTCCCTTCCTGATCGTCCAGCCGAAGCATCATTTGGCGGTGCTGATGGACCAGATCATTGACGCGCCTTTGCAGTTGTTTCGTCGACGTCTGCAGCTCCGCAATGCCAGCCTCATAAGCCTTAGTCTTTTCCGACGTTTTGTTAAGATCAGTTCGGAGAAGGTTAACTTCTATGGCCATTTTGTCAATTTTGGTTTCCAGGGTCGTGCCCAGCGATTGAATGGCAGTCATAATGCTGGCCAGCGACGGTTCTTTCGGGCTCTGTGGGTCGCCTGCCGGCGCTCCCGTCCGCGGCGTGCCCCCCTCTGCACCGTGTATTTGTCGAGGTTATTTGATTGGGTGGATGTGCCCTGCTTAGGCCTCATGGTTGCACCTCAGTCGGAGACAAGGGCCGTGGGCGCGGTCGGTGCTGTGGTACGAGAGAAGCCCAAAAAGAACAGGCGGGGGGAGGTCCACCCTCCGGGACGGTAGACCCCGGGAGGCCCACGCAACAACGGATCAGTACAGTCACTTTGGCGCGTTGGTAGGCAAAATCGCCCCAGCCGTTTCTCACCACTACTACAACTCGGATGTAAGGCAGTAGACTCCGCCGCATGGAGGGCAGGATCTCTACAGGATGGTAGACCTGTGCGCCACCAAAGTCTGTGGCCCGATGCGTGGTCAGCAAGGTGGTCACGGCCGAGGGTTATGCGCCTGGAGAGCGCCTAACACTGATGCGGGTCATAGGCAGGGGTGGCAGCCGTTTCCGAGTCATCGCGTTGAGGTTCAGGAGTAGGGACTACCCCCCGACTTTAAAGGCCCATCCACCTACCAGGTCCAGGTTCGATGAGGCTACAGCCTCTCAGCGTGGGCGCGACCATGTGGCATAGGATGCGACCAGTTCTGTCGTCTTCGCTGCGTCTCTGCCCCTCACCTAGGCCTCACCCTCTCTTTGCGCCAGTGTGCCACACCCTCAGCAGCTCTGGCAGCGTGGCGGGGTCCACAGCACTGAAGGATCGCAGTGTCTCACAGAAGCCTCTCCCCTTCCTCGGGCCCGTGCGCTACACTCCTCGGTCGATCTTGCGGCGTGGCGGGGTCCACAGCACCAAAAGGATCGCAGCCCCCGCGGGCCGCGGCACAGACCGGGCAGGGCGTGCCTCTTCAGGGTCCCTCCGTCCCCTCCAGGACTAGGTCCCAAGCCGGGGCCTCACGTATCGCGGCACGCCAGCCACCTCCTTCGCGGGCCCACTCACTCCTTTCGGGCAGGTGCGGCGGGGTCCACAGCACTGAGGCGATCTCGGCCCTCGCGGGGCTCGGCACAGCTCGAGCAGAGCGCGTCTCCCCAGGGCCTCCTCTGCCCCGGCCGGAAACCAGGCCCCAAGCCGGGGGCTCACGTAGCGCGGCCCGCCGGCCACGAGGCACTCTCTCCACGGATCCTCCCCCGTGCCGACGGCCGTCTCTCGGCAACGGAGAGGCGCAGAGGGGCAAAAGTTGGACCGCTGGATGTGGCAAGAGCAGGGGGACACAGTGTCACTGGGTGGGTGCAGGAAGCGGCGGATTATGGACGGATTTCAGGCCGTTGGAGGCTCGGGCAGACGGAGCTCTCTGCTCAGGCGGCCATTACAGTCGGCGCCAAGCCACACCCCCCCACAATTGTCTTTTTTGATGCATAATTATCTTTTCTTGATTCACATCCTGTGGCATAATTTGGTCCTCCTCTGTCTTATAACTCTAGAGTTAAAGAACCTCACATCTGTAAGCAATCTGGAATGCTCTTGGCAAAGCCATATAGGAATGTGATCATTCGTTCTTAGGTAAAACAAGTCTCTGCACCTTTTAATGTTTTGTTTAATATACAGGTGCCTGACAAAAAGGGAAACCTGATAGTTGCCTTTCAACAGTCTGTCAACTATTACAACTTAATACATGCAAGGGCACCAACAATGCATTACAGTTAGAAGCAATTTGTCATCATTTGCACACAAAAAAACTCTTTAACCCGTTAAATGTTTTTCATCAGTCCCGCCTCTAGCTCCGCCTCCTTGCAGCACCCCCAGCTCAATCTGAGTACCTACAAATTTTCTTTCTCCATATAAAGCACTGGTTAGCCCATAGTAATGTTCCTGTTACTTACTGTCAAGTAGTGTAAAGCAGAGAGACACACTGTTGTTGAAAAATACAAGATAATGCTGTATTTTGAGATCGCTTTATGCCTCTTGCTATGCCCAAGGCGCATTATCCGACGTTACCCCGCGGGGTGGGCGAGTGATTGGTTGGAGGGAGCTGTACTTGCAATGAAATCTATGTGGGAAAAGCTTTGGTGGTTGGAGTTAGTAACGAGTGGTGCTCGGATCCGGTCTAAAATCACAACGCCTAACAGTTAGATGGAGGAAAGAGGTGCTTGGAGTTTACAAGTGTCAGCAGGTATGAGCTTCTCAGGAGGTCCCATGTGATGGTTTTTAGGTGACCACCGCCCATCACCCACGTCCTGAGCTGGACGCAGCAGTAATTAAACGCGACAACTCTCTGGGGCAGATTTACGAGGAAGTGCAGCAGCGCGGCAACGCAGGCCCTTTGGCTGCGCCACACTGACATTTCCAAAGCACAGGGATACGTCATATTTACAAAAATATGTAGCATCTCTGTACTTCCCCCTGTGCTGGCGCACAAACTGCAGCCATGCGCCGGCACAGGCACCCTTGCACCTTGCACCATGGTGCAAGGATGCCTGTGTCACGGGGAGATTGTTTTTGAAATGAAATGAATGAAATGAAAATGTATAGATCGCGATAGCTACCCTAAGGCGTCCTAGCGCTACAGACTGGTGTGTGCTGGTGGTAGGGAGGAAAGTTAATCAGGGTGAAAGAAAAGCAGTGTTTTTAGCTGCTTGTGAATGGACAGTAGATTCGGTTCTGTGCGCAGATTGAGGGAGAGGGAGTTCCAGAGCTTTGATGCGTTGTATGAAAAGGACCGGCCTCCACATCTGTTTTTTTTTATCCTGGGGTCTGTCACCAGGAAGGAGGTTGATGATCTGAGTTGTCTTGCGGGGTTATATGCAGTGATCAGAGAGTGATTGATGGGAGGTCCAGTTTTCCAGTAGTCTCGATGGGAAATACAGAGAGTCTTAAACTCATTTCTTCGTCTCACTGGCAACCAGTGGAGGATCCTCAGTCCGGACTTTACCGAAAGGCGCCAGGGGATTTGGAGAAATGTGCGTGCCGTGCAATTCTGTACAATCTGGAGAGTGTTGAGGGTGGATTGGGGGGCTCCTAGGTACAGGGCCTTTCCAAAATCCAGTCTGGAAAGGACAAGTCCTTGGACCATTATTTTCCTGGCTTGGAAGGGCAATAAAGGAAGAATCTTTTGTATTAGCCTGAGTAGGCCGTAACAAGTCACCGATAGTTTAGTGGCTTGGGCGTTTAGGTTGAGGCATTTATCAAGCCATATTCCTAGGCTCTTGATTTTGTCCTTCGGGGTGGGAGTTGGACCTAGTGAGGGAGGCCAGAGTGCCTTGAGAGCAAGTGGGGAGGGGTTGCCTAAGAGCATTAGCTCCGTTTTATCGCCGTTCAGTTTGAGGTATGACCGGGTCATCCAATTGGTGACTTCTTCCAGGCAGGTCCTAAAGTTGTCAGGGTTAGTTTTTAGTTGGTTGAGGGACACCACTAGCTGAGTGTCGTCCGCGTATGTGAGGATTTTAATTCCGAATGGACGGACTACCTCAGCTAGTGGCCTCATATAGACATTAAACAGTGTTGGGCTCAAGGACGAGCCCTGGGGAACACCGCAGAGAAGGGGCTTACTTGGGGAAGTGAAGGTACCCTCAAATACTAGAAAAGAACGATCGGTGAGGAAAGATTCAAGCCAGGATATAGCCTTACCCGAGATCCCGATGTTAGCAAGCCGTAGAAGAAGTGCGCTATGGTTGACAGTGTCGAAGGTGGCACTTAGGTCCAGGAGGATTATGGCCGCTGATCCTCCCTGGTCCAAGATCTTCAGTGCCTCCTCCGTCACTGCCAATAGCGCGGTTTCGGTCCCATGCTTGGGGCGAAAACCGGTTTGGGAGTCATCGAGTAGGTGGTTAGACTCTATGAAGTCTACTAGTATGGTGTTGGCATATTTTTCGAGTATTTTACTCATCCAGGGGAGTAGGGAGATAGGTCTATAGTTTTTTAGGTCTGTCTGGTCATGGTTTTTTTTTTTAGGAGGGCCTTAACCATAGCGCATTTCCTGGGAGGTGGAACTGAGCCCGTAGCTAGAGAGGAGTTAAGTAGATTGAGTACCGTTGGAAATTTTTTGTCATTTACCATATTCAGAGTGCGTGGAGGGGCCGGGTCATTGGGGTGTCCTGATTTTACCAGAGGTAGTATGGAATTTAATATCGTGAGGTTGAGATGAGGAAAGGATTGCAGGGAAGCGGTGGCGTAGGTATCAGTGGAGGGGATAGTTGCTGATTGAGCAGAAGTAGGGAAAAGCGGAAAGGAGGAATAGATACGTTTTTTCAGAGAAGAACTGAGCTAAATTATTACAGCGGGCTTGTGCATTGGAAGGGTCGAGGGGCTGCTCTCAACGTTTTAGGAGGGTTTTTGCAATACGGTAGATTTCCTTTGGTTTAGAGGCTGCTGTTTTGATTTTCTCTGCAAAATCGACTGATTGGGCTGATTTAATCTCCCTTTTGTAAGCCCTGACCATATCTCTGTAGTGGATTTTACTGGCGGGGGAGAAATCTAGTCTCCACTTCCTTTCCAGATGTTTGCATTTGGACTTTATTTCACGTAGTGCAGGGGAGTACCAGGGGGCAGTTTTAGAGCTACGCTTGGAGTCCGTGCAATTTAAAGGGAGTACAGAGTCTAAGGATTTGGAAATTCAGCTGTTAAAATCCTCGTTTGCTGAGGTGGGGTCTGGGTTGTTATGGGGTCTGGTGTTATCCAGGGTCGTCCGCCATTCATCCAGAGGTAGTTTGGACCAGTTTCTATGTAGAGAAATATTAGTTTGTTGCGGGAGGTGTGAGTTAGGAGCCGTCCAGGCGAAGGAGATTAAATGGTGGTCCGACCATGGGATGGGGGAAGGAGTACGGACTTCCAGCTCCGGACAGTTACTAAAGATGGGGTCGAGGAGGTGGCCATTACATGTGGGTAGGATTGGCTACTAACTGGGTAAGTTGTAAGGCCGCTAGACTGTCGAGCAAGTGAAGGGCAGTGTGATTGGAGGTGTCATCAAAATGAATATTGAGGTCCCCCAGAAGAGTGAAATTGGCTGGCGTGGTCGCTAGACAAGCCAGTATGGGAGGGAGGTTGGAGACGAAGTCACCTAAGGTTCCAGGGGGACGATATAGAAGAATTCCCGAAAACGTATTGGTAGGGGAGAAATCTATAGCAAATGATAGGCTTTCACAATCCGTAATTAGATGGTGAGAACTACAGCACTGAAACTTGTCCCTGAAGATGATGGCTATTCCCCCCCTTCCCAGTTTTACGATCTAGGCGAGCAATTTGGTACCCAAGGGGAATGGCTTGGACAAGGTCTGGTTCAGAGTCATCGGTAAGCCATGTTTCAGTCAAGAAAACGATATCTGGATCGAGATCCTGAATAAGTAGGTGGATTTCTAGGGAGTGTTTTACAAGGGATCTACAGTTTAGAAGGAACATCTTGTACTTAATCGGGGGAATTTTGTTAGGGGATGCTCCCTTAAAATGAATAGCCGCATGATGAGCAAGTGGTCTGGGGGGTAGCCGGGTGCCCCTTCCTGCACAAAAACAATCAATTGAGGTGATTTCCTCTTCCAATGCGTGCTGTAGAATGCAGCACACATTGAAAGAGGAAAAAAACGTGGATAAATTGAAACATTTCTCCTCGTTGTACCTCGCTACGCCACCCCTAGGGTGGCGTAGCATTCGGGCGCATTTCCAGATTTAAGATTTCTCGTAAATCTGCAAATGTATCAGTGGACATGGGTTTTGCGTGGGAACACCCACAGCAGCACACGTCACGCCCCTAACACGCAAAGTGTTGCGTGAACAGGGGTGATATTTACAAGCACAGGTTAAGTCACGCAGGGTGACTTTACCTGTATTTGTAAATATCACTCAGCATGCTGCGCCACGCAATGTGATGCACCGGCGGCACAAGGGGCTTGTAAATCTGCCCCTCAATATTTCTGGGGGGTAAGAGGGGGGTGCTGGGAGGGTCTGCATTAAAGCCCCCCTGGAGTGAGCTTTGATGCTGGAACAGAGGCATGTTCATCTCTGCAAATGGTGACAAGCGCGCGCTGGACCTGAAGGGATGGGCTACATTAACGTCATCCCCGATGGCAGCCGTAGTACATGGAAGTTGCCCAGTCATGGTGCTAGGTGAACAATGGATGTGTGTTGTGCCAGTAGTGAGTGAACCGGCTTAGGACTGATGGGGCCTCTCTGTTTGTACATCCACGTCCTATTCCTTTTTAGGTCTCAACTACGCCGCGTGCATCCACTGCTTAGGAAGACCTTTAGCAATCTATTCAGTTTTTGTCCCAAAAACGTGCACGCGTTGCACTGCTTTCAATGGCAACGGGTGCAAGTTTGGCGATTCCCTTGTGGGAGCGAGCAGAAACCATCTGTTAATAATTACAAAGAGATGTTTCCTGCTTGCTCCCGCAAGGGAAACAGGCCAGGCTTCGTCCTCTATCCCCTCCCCCTGCTGCTTTTTAAAATTTAATTACTATTGTCCTGCTTTAAATAGCTCATGTGTTTACCCACTGCTGTTTTATCTTTCTTGTTGTTTGCAAGATTCCATGTCATGCTTTCACGTTAAGGCCACACCCCTTTCTTTAGACGACCCCCATCTAAAGAAACGGCTGCGGCACCTATTACATTGCAAATGCGTGTATTACCAATGGTGGCGGACGTGACATTTTAAAAATGCAGGGCTCGCACAACTTGAGCTTTTGCTCACACTTTAACAAAGCACTAGGGGCATGAGGTAGTAGCGTCAGGTAGGAGTGTGACGTAGCAGGGCAAGGAGGTGACAACGACAGAGCAAAGCTACAGCGGGCGGCTCTGGATGTCGACTCTTCTCCAAGCCATTTCTGCAGGGCAAGTGCTGCTCCTGGTGAGCTTCAGGCTGCTCACTTGGTGAGTGCAGCTCACTGACTGAACGTCCAACACGGAGGCTGTCCTCACTGCCAGAGACGAGTAACTTTTTGAACAAGTCATTAACTGTGTTGCCGTTCTCTTCTAGAGGTTCATGGGGTCAGAGTACATGTATGGGTTTTGTAATCAGGCACGAAGGTTATAAAATAAATTGCAGCGTTAACAATGTTCCCATGGATACGGATTGTGTGCGGTAATTCCCAAATCTTTTGAACAGCCGAGGAGGTGACATTCGCACCAGCATGAAAAAGAAGACTATTGCGCACGCCACCTGGAGCTTTGGGTCACTGAACTGACAGCACGAGGAGCAGGGCCCCCTGGCTTTATAGTGATGTTTTCAGAGTGGCACAGTCATTCTAAAGCATTCCGCAAAGCTGCTTTGCCACTCGATGTTCGCAGTTAACCGTTTCTCAAGTGGGCACAGTAGCTCAGTGGGTTAATGCATCTGTTGTGGAACTGTATATGTAACCTGTCCATTAGAAGTTTGAATCTCAACGAATGAGCTCAGCCCAAAGTAGGGAAATTAAACCTTTTCCATTATTTTAAAAAGCGTCATACAGCCACTAGGAATACACTATTAAAGACTCCAAGCATCACAATAAAAGGCACAGTAGCAACTCACACCAAGGGAGAAATCGGTTTTCATATTGTCATTCTCAATGGTAAATAATTAGAGTTCTGCTGAAACAAACTGTGAATCTGCCTAGTTGAAGAAATATCTTGGCAAAGTAGGGCTCAAAGTCGAAGTTATAGGTAGATTACTTGTCCAAATTTTTACAGTCGAGGGCCTCACAGGTGGTAACAAGACATCCATCGAAAATTGACAAATGGCCCTTCAGTCCGACACTCGTGTCCCCTCCTACATTAGAGGTGAATGCACTTCAGGTTCGAAAGGCCCAGCCCCAGCCAGCTCTGAGCCTCCAGCCGCCACATGTTCCTGGCTCAGTGGTGTCAGAAGTCTGCCATATATAGTGGGGCCTTCTGGCACTGTTATTTTCATGCCCAGGTGTACCATACAAGTGCAAGATGTGAAAACATACCTATGTCCCCTGCATGCATGGAGAAAATTCACAGCGTGCCAGGGACAATCATTTATTTTTAAATGTTTTAAAACAAAAAAGAATCTGGCCGCCACAGCATGGTAAACTGTCTGTCACTAAGCATTTTCAGTGATTTACTACAGCCATGTTACCAAAATCAGTTTTGGCAAATATTTTCCCTTCCTATCCATGAATCACATTAAATAGTGGGTTGGCGGTCAATTGGCAGGCAGAGGGTTACATTCAGGGCACCAGTAGCTTTGCAGTTCTGCCTGACTGGCATGTAATGAGCCACTGAAATGTTTTTAACTAATTGCAAAACACATGGAAAGTTAGCAATTTTAAAGTTAACGGCTCCTCACTAACGGTTTAAACTAAAGTAAACATTTTGAACTTTCAACGCAGATTTATATGGGCGGGTCTACATCGAGAGGAATGTCTTCTATGGCTTTAAAAAAATAGAAAGGTCGTTCATGCAGCCAGGGACTTTGACAGGGTACACAAGCAAGCATTTATAATTCAATAGGTCTGGCATTTTAGAAAATGTGACCGATTGGTATTGTAAATGACAATGCCTTTTATTATTGCAGTTGTTTTTTTTAATTTATAAATAAATGGCATTGTCGTTTACAATGCCAATAGGTCAAAATCTAGAAATTGCGAGACCTTTTGTATTGCAAATGCTTTTTCTGTTTACAGGTTGCCATTAAATGCACGTTCTAAGGGTCCCGTCTAGGGTACAGAAACAAGGGCGGCTCTGTCTGCCCTGTGTTACCAGCAGCCGGGTGTATTTCAGGGGTGAAGTCTAATGCGAGGCCTGCAGTGCTGTGAGGCCACAAGCAGAGGAGAGTTGGAGACTTCCTGGCTTGGCCTTGTTCTGGCCTCTCTGGCTCGGAGCTCTTGAACTGGGCTCTGCCCTGACTGACTTCAGGTCGTGTCTGACCAGCTTTCTGGTCATCATGCAGCCATCCCTCCCGATTCAGGCGGGAGGGTAGGCTAGCGAAGGTTAGCCTCCCGCCTCATGCATCCAGTAACTCGATGTCAACAATGATGCACTAATTACAATTTAATGACCGCTGCTTAAAATAACAGTAATACCTCAAACGAGCACGGTCGGTTCACCGCTCTTTCCTTCCCTCACTTCCGGTAGTTATATAGGGTGACCAACTGTTGTACATGTTGTACTTGTTGTGGGGAAAAAGGGTTTCCAGTATGTTTTCTCTTTCTGTTATCTAGCGTCACTCAGTGTCACCATGGAATGTTCGGAATGTATTTATGTGACGTCACTGTGATCTGTCTGACAGATGACAGCTGACGCCGCGGTGACTGCCAGCTACACCCGCTCCCTGCGGGCCCTTATGATTAATAAATATAATTGATGACAATCAAAGATCTCTTGTCATCTGTCACACTACAATTGGCGACGAGGACTGTTGGAACAAGGGCCTGCTGTAAATCGGTGATCAGGATTAAAAATCTTATTGGATGATCTGACCGAGGAGGGGTTGTGTTAAGCTGAGTGAGTACTTTGCGGAAAGTGGTGAGCGCTGATCGATTGAAGAATTTTGACGAGGCAACTCCTTGTCGGCAGTGCGCTAATTTAATATTAAGACTTTTGAACGTCAATCAAGCTGTATTGTGGGGGAGCATGTCAGCGGATAAGCCGGAATTGATGAATGACAGCTTTTGAAACCCCTGCGGTTCCTGTGTGATCGTTGTGAAATTCCTGTCATCGGCGCGCTCCGGAGTCAAGGTAACTGTGGAGGCGTCTTTCATTTACCTCAGCTGTGCCGCGTGAAGCATGCTGGGTAGTTGAGCTGATTGGTTCAACACTGCGCACGTCACTGTGCGTGTGCTGCGTGCGGCCATTTTGAAATTGACTAAGTAAGCATAGTCGGAAGAAAAGTGCTTGTGACACGCGTCAAGACATCGCGTTTGGAATAATTTTGAATCTGCTAGCAAGTGAATCATCGCGTTTCTTTAGGCAATGTGCCTACAAGTACTGTATAAGTGACAATACTTATTAAATAGATTATAAGTGAAACGCGATCAAAATAAACGCGACGCAGTCATAATACAAGTTACTGTGAAGTATTAAGTCAACATTAAATATCGTTAGTAAGATGGCTGAAAGTAATAATATCTGTGCACCTCCTCGATTCCTGGATGAACCTGGTAAGCCCACTATGAAGTGGAAAAAGTGGGTGAGGGCTTTTGAAAATTATATCGTTTCAATAGATGGGAAAGCCTTTGATGCAGAAAGAAAATGTTCTCTTTTGTTTGGTCTGTTGGGAAAAGCAGGTCAGGACATTTTTGACAGCTTGCCCGAATTTGAGAGTCCACCTGGAACATTTGTGCCTTTAAATGAGTATCAAGAAGCATTGAAAAGGTTGGAGAAACAGTTCGACGAGGAGAACAATATTATGGTTGCTAGACATAAGTTTGCTCAAAGGAAACAACATGAAGGAGAGGCTATTGAAGACTATGTTGCTTGTCTAAGAGTTTTAGCAGTGGAATGTGAATATGACGAAATGACTGATGTATACATTAGAGATCAAATCGTTTTTTATTGCTACACTAAGAAAGTGCAGGAAAGGCTCTTAGCGTGCAAAAGACCTACCTTGCAGGAAGTCATTGAAATTGCTAGGGGTATTGAGAGGTCTCTAATTTCCACTAAAGAGTTATCTTCTACAGGAAATAACACTAATGTATTTTATTTGCAGGAAAAGAAGAAGGGTGATGGTAAGACGTATGACAAAAGCTTAAATGAAAGGAAGGTGGGAGGTAAGCAGTTGTGCTGTTTCCGATGTGGTTCAAATGAGCACTTAGCGGATTATAAAAACTGTCCTGCTATAGGTAAAAAATGCATTAAATGTAAGAGATATGGTCACTATTCCACCTTATGTAAAACCAAAAGAGTGAATAATAGTATGAATATAAGTACAATAGGCAATTTTGATGAAGATATGTGCGCTAATATAGTCTTATTTGTGGAAGTAGAGGGTGGAAGGATAAAAGGTCCTATCAGTGATGTAAAAATTGGAGAAGTTGAACTAAAGTTTACTGCTGATTCTGGTGCGCCCATTACTACTATATCTGACACCCTTTTTGAAGATAAATGGAAAGGTATACAACTGATGGAATCTGATATAAACCCGAAAGCATTTGGAGAAAAGGACATAAATATGCTGGGATATTTTGTAGACACTGTAACTTTCAGGGGAAGAGTAATTGAAACAAATATTTATGTGGCAGAGAAAGGTAGGATACTTGTAGGATGGAGAGATTTAGCCCAACTAGGGGTGATATTGGTACCGGGAGCTAAAGATCCTGTGATGAGGGGAGGAGCCAAGATGGCGACCTGAACGGACGTGTGGTCGCTCGGCTCCACCGGCCCTGAAGACCCGCGCCTACATCCTGCCTGTAATCCTGGGGTTTCTTTCGCCCGACATACGCGGGACACGGAGCTGATCCTGACGGTGTCCCTCTGACCTCTCAGCCCGCCCGGAGTCTCGAGCTCTGGGAGGATCGTCTTTGCCCCGGACCTCCGCCCGCTCCCTGGAGCCTGCCGGACCTCGCCAGTCTCGAAGAGATACTCTGTTGCGGTGGCTGCCTGTACTGAAGGAGTGTTTTCGCCCGTCTACAGCCTGGCCCGTGCCCTGCGCTCACTGTCCTGCCGAGATCGCACGGAGCAGCTCCGGCACGCATATGTGAGGGCTCGCACGGATTCCTTTGTTTGTGGCCGCCATGATGCCGGTCTGCTTTCTTCTCTGCTGCGCTGATAGCCGGTGAGCTCGAACTGCCCTGGCTGCCCGCCGCACCATCGGATGCCCCTTGCTTATGCAGCGCACGGGAGGGGGTGTAGAGTGTTGTAGGGCAAACATCCACTTCCCTGTCGGGGACTGTGACCCCCGTCTCTCCCCCCTCCCAACACCCCGTGGACTGCTGCTAAGATGGCGATGCCTGATCACCAACGGGGTGGAGATGGCGCTGGGACCTCTTCCTGGGGTGGCACGTGTGCATTGGTACGGGGGACCGTGTTTGAGCCCTCCACTGAGGCTGGAGAACCTCGAGTATCGCAGCCGGACTGCACCTACAGGGAGGTGTTGAATATCCTGAATGAGGTACGGTCGGAGATGCGGCGTACCTATGCTGTGCTGCTTGAGAAACTTGAGGCATGTATCCCTGCTGAGAGCCGACCGCAAGGGGTTCACTCCCGACAGGACCCAGGTCTGACTTCGTTGCAGCTTGCCAGCCCCTCGCTACCTCCTGTTACTATTGTGTCAACCGATGGAACGAATGCTGGAGCCTTTGAAGATTTGTTGCCGCTCGTCGACACTGCTGTTGCAACAGTGTTTCCCCTTTGTTCTTCGACTGGCTGTCTGCCTCGTGTACCGGCCTGGCTGCGCAGTGCATCGCTAGCCTGTTCTCCTGCCCTGTCCCCTGCTCCTTCCTTGACTAGTTCCGTCTCGTCGTTCAGTGACTTTTGTCATCTATACGCTCTGGAAGTACATTTTGTTGTTGGACTACTATCTACGGGGGACAGGCGAAGCTCCCTCAACGATGGTGCGCCTCCCCCATCCTCGAGGCGGCCATGTTTTCACGTCGAGGCGGACTGCAGTGAACTGCCAAGTTGGTTGGGTTCCAAAGTGCCTCCTAGATCGGGCCAGGGCTAGACGATCCCCTGATCGCATTCATATACTGGCGGGTGGAGGCTAAGACAGACTTGATATGTGTGTGGGACACTGGATATTCTTTGCTGTCTCTCCCCAATGATTATATCTCGGATGAAGTTCTCTGGTAATTGATATTGGGGTGTAGGATGTTTAATGGGTCGGCGGTATCCGAGCGTGTACAATCGGTACAGGGTTGGGCGGGTTCCTGGTTGTGTCACTGTCTTGCCGGGTGGGGATTGGGGTTAGAATGTGGTACGTACTGGCTGCTTGGCTTATATTTACGATGTAGATTGTTTTCCCCCGTCTGTCTCTATTATAGTTAGTGGTTGTTTTGCTTTCCAATCAAGGCATCCTTCGGGTGTTGCGACCTTTGTCAATGGCACAGTCGGCGTCATACACTGGCTACCCTGATTTATTGCTGGATATCGGCTCCGCCACGTTTCTCTGGTTCCTGTTGGCTGGTCCTGGAAGCTTATTGTGACATGGGGGTTATTTGTATAGGGTAGCGTCCATCTTGCTCTCCTTTGTCTGCACTCTCATTACGGCGGCCATCTTGTCCCTTTGTCCTGACTGGGGAGGGCTTTTGCTGGGCGTCATAGTGTAGTGGTCGCTCGCGACCGGTTTAAAGATGGAGGTCTCCGGGGCTTCACTCTTGTTGGACTACTGTTATGTTTCGTACTGTGCCTCCTCTCTGGCGAATGTAGTGGTCGTAGCTCCCCACATCTGTTCTTCTACTGTTGCTCATTCTGGTGATTTCGCACGTGGGGTGTGACTGGGTGTATCCTGCTATGGCCCATATGGACGGGGTGATCATTCAAGTACTGGCTCGGGGTCCGGGGTGCATCTGTTTCAATTCTTCATTTGGTGGTGTATTTTTTGATATTATTGCTTCAATCGATGCTGGGGGCTCTACATGGCTGGGGGACCGAGAGTTTGTTAATGTTGGGGCTCCTCCTCCCCCGTTTCCTTTCTTTTCGGGAGTGATAGACTAGCTTGTTCTTTTCTTCCTCCCGATGCTTCAAGTGTGATAGCTTTCTTTTCTTATCTTTTCTTCTTCTTTTCTATTCTTTCTCTGTATTTCGGGTTTCTTTACTGGGCGACAGGCACTTTGCCGGGGGGGGGGGGGGGTAGGCAGTAGCCTCCGGATTGTTGCAGGGTGGGGGGGTAGATTTAATTTTCCTTTTTAGTTTCTATGGGCCTTATTTTTCTAATTTCTGCGCTTTCTTGTTCTGGTTTCTGTTCTGGGTCTGCATTAGAGGTTAGTAGGGAGTGGGTGGCGCTGAGGGTAGTACGTAACTGTGGACTGCAGCTCTTATTGTTTTATATGGTACTGCCATATTGACGGGGTGTTCTTCCTAATGTTGTTCAAATTGATGCTGCCTGCTCATGTTTGTGTAACTAATGTCTGGACTCAGATCTTCTTGATTTTATTCTTCACTGATTTATATTTCTTCACAACTTTAAAAATGTAACCTTCGATACTCCTTTTCCTTGGCGACATGACTCTATTCAATGCAACTGCTACTGATTGCTGCTATCTTGCCTGATGCCGCTGTGGGACCGCGTTGCTCGCACATGTGCTTAAAGTTTCGTGGCCGGCCTGATGGTTGTAGGCCCGTATTTGTTCTCTCTTTTGTGCACAATAAAGGTTTTAAAAAAAAAAAAAAAAAAAAAAAAAAAAGATCCTGTGATATTGAGAGAGGAATGGGTGAACAGCATTTGTGTAGATGACCAATGTGATGATTTAGAAACAGTTTTTGAAAAACACAAAGAAGTGTTCAAAGATGAAATTGGTTGTGTGAAGGGTTTCAACCATGACATCAAACTGAAGGAAGGCGCTATACCCAGTAAACACAAAGTTAGATCAATACCTTTATCCATAAGGAATGAGTTGAGGGAAGCGCTTGATAAATTAAAGGAGGAAGGTGTGATTGAAGAAGCAGAAGAATCTGATTGGGTTTCTGCAATTGTAGTATCAAAGAAGAAAAAGACAGGGGATATTAGGCTGTGTGTAGACCTAAGATCACTTAATGGTAATATTATTGTAAACTGCCATCCTCTACCCAAAATCACAGATATTCTCCAGTCTACATCAGGTTCAAAATATTTTTCTTTGATCGATTTAAGAGCCGCATATCATCAGGTATGTCTGTCAGAAAGATCTAAAAAATTGACAACTTTCATCACTCCGTTCGGAGCATTCAGGTATGTGAGGCTTCCTTTTGGCCTGGCATCATCGTCAGGGGTTTTCCAGAAACTTATGGATGTCTTGTTTGGAAAAATGAAAGGGGTGGAAGCCTTTCAAGATGACATTTTGTTACATTCAAAAACTGAACATGAGCACATAAAGTTGATTGGAAGGGTTCTAGATGTACTGGAAGAGAAAGGCATGACAGTCTCAAAAGATAAGTGTAAATTCATGACAAAGGAGATTGAGTACCTGGGGCATGTCCTAACAGCTGATGGTATCTTGCCTAAAGATGATTTAGTTCGAGCGATAAGGGAGGCTCCAGAACCAAGGAAGAAGGATGCTCTCAAGTCATTCCTTGGCCTCAGTGAATATTATGCAAGGTTCATACAGAAATATGCAGAAAAAGTGGAACCTCTCAGAAAATTGCTGAAAAAGAACGTTGCTTACGAATGGGGGGATGAACAGAGAAATGCATTCAAGTTAGTCAAGGAAGAAATTGCAAATGCACCCGCACTAAAGCCATATGACCCACAACTGGACAATGTAGTGACCGTGGATGCGAGCAACAAAGGAATTGGTGCTGTGTTCTGCCAGAGAAAAGGAAGTGAAGAGAACACAATTGCTTTTATTTCCAGGAAGCTTAGTGTCACAGAGGTTCATTACAGCACCATCGAACGCGAGACTTTGGCTTGTGTGTGGGCAGTGCATAAACTGAAAGACTATTTGTGGGGGAAGAGCTTCACTCTTGTGACCGACCACAAGCCCTTAATATATATGATGGATGGAAAAGGTAGAGGCAATGGAAACGCAAGCTCTAGGTTGATTAGACTGATGTCTAAGCTCCAGGAATTTAATTTTAAGATTGAGCACATAAAAGGAGGAAAAAACAGTAGAGCGGACTGCCTGTCGAGGTTGCCAATAAAGGAACAAATGGAAGATGAACAAGACGACACTGAATGTGTAGTTGCGCACATTCATGCAACTGTCATGTGCGATGGTTCGATATCTGACAAGGAATGGGAGGAATGTATGGAAAAAGATTCCATCTTGTCCAAGGTGAAAATGTATATACAAACCAGTTGGCCTCATATAAGAAATCTCCCAGGTGAACTTAGATCTTATCAGCAGGTGAGCGATGAACTGAAACTGGAGAATAATTATTTAAAAAGGGGAGAAGTTTTTGTGCCGCCATTCGAGCTCAGACAAAAGATCATAAAAATGGCTCACAGAGGGCATCCAGGCACCACAGCTACGAAAAACGTTCTGAGAATGTACTATTGGTGGCCAGGTGTGGACAGTGAAATAAGGAGCCACGTAGATAGATGTGAAGAATGCTTAAAATCCGATAAACATTGGAGAATTGAGAAGAATGAACTGCAAAAAGTAGAAATTCCCGACGGGCCCTGGGCCAAAGTAGCAATAGACTTTGCAGGGCCTTTCAACATTCTCCCAGACACATGCAAGTACTTGATTGTTTTAACAGACTATTATACTAAGTGGGTATGCTACAAGTTTGTAAAAGCAGTTACAACTGAAGTGGTCATAAAATTTCTCGAAAAAGTGTTTGAAAGTGAAGGACAACCTAAAGTCATGGTGTCGGACAATGGTTCACAGCTAATATCGAGAAATATGATCGAGTTCTTGAAAAAACAGGGGATTGTACAGGAAAAAACTCCTTTATACAGTCCTAAGAGCAACGGCTAAGTTGAGAGGATAAACAGATTCTTTAAAGAAGGAATCCAAATGGCCATTGCAAATGATATGGATGTAAAAATATTCATTAAGGAGAAGATAAATGCATATAATAACACGCCAAAAGATGCAACAGGCTATACTCCATTCTTTTTGATGAGGGGGAGAGAGTGTAACAATATTATGACACCTAAATTAGGCGGTTGGAAAGGAGCAACAGTTGAAACTAGAGAAGTGTGTGAAAAAGATCTCAAGGTGAAAGAGAGCATAGAGATTAAACAATTGAAAAACAAGGTATATTCTGATAGGAAAAACAGTGCTAAAGACAAAAACATAGCACCTGGAGACTGGGTCTTAGTAAAGAAACCTGGTTTGATAAGCAAAGGAGAGTCTAAACTCAGTAAACCCATGAAAATTGGTAGGGCGTTAGGTGGTGCAGTATTCATTGAAGGAGAAGGATGGCGCAGCAAAGACGATGTGGTAAGACTCAAACATGGGCAAGAGAAATTAATAATGGAAAATATGGAAAAAGGAGATGTAAGTCTGAATGACAGTGTCCTAGAATGGGATGATGTGTCCAATTCTACAGAAGAGTTGCACCTCAGTGTCAGCCCAGAATGTTCAATGAATTTGGGAGACAGTTTCAGAAGTTGCTCAGGGTTCAATGAGAACAATGTGTCGACTCAGGATGACTCTATGTTAGAAAACAATATAGAGGGAACTGACTCTAATGTATCAGGCATGGGGGGCACTGAAGTAAATCTCACTGGGGGTTTGTCATCAAGAGGAGGTAGAGTTATCAACTTACCTACAAGGTTCAAGGACTATGTTATGGAATAAATTCAGCTAATGTTTTTGGTGGAGAAAGGGAGATGTTGTACATGTTGTACTTGTTGTGGGGAAAAAGGGTTTCCAGTATGTTTTCTCTTTCTGTTAGGTAGCGTCACTCAGTGTCACCATGGAATGTTCGGAATGTATTTATGTGACGTCACTGTGATCTGTCTGACAGATGACAGCTGACGCCGCGGTGACTGCCAGCTACACCCGCTCCCTGCGGGCCCTTATGATTAATAAATATAATTGATGACAATCAAAGATCTCTTGTCATCTGTCACACTACACCAACCGTCCGTAAATTTCACGGACTGCCTGTTATTTGGGCCTCTTGTCCGTCAGGAAATCTTTTACGGACGCCTTTTGTCCGTAATTCTGGCCGTTGGTGTAAGCTGTTCCTCTGCAAGCAGCCTGCGACTTCTCTTACTTTCACTGCAGGGCCAGCTCGCACTGCTGTGAACTAAAGGGCCTGCAGCAGCCCCTCCACACCTGGCGCAGACTGCTATCGGTCATTATCCTTCTTTTATCTGCCTAATTATCAAACACGGAATGATAATGCCCCCCCCCCCCGCTGTACAGATACAGCATTTGCTGGGTCTCCTCCTGCCAGAGGACGACGGGCTGTCCGACACGTCCCCGCAGGGGACACACATAAGAGGGCGGCCCCCATAGTGTCACAGGATGGCACACGGGGGCAGCCCAGCTCTTTTAGGCTCGGAGGGTCCCGAGCGTCACATCCGGCCGTTGGGGGCGGGGGAGAGTATATATTCCTCCCCCGCCCACCTAGCGGCCTCTTTGGCCGCCATCCCCTCACCCTGACGCCGTGGTCTGCGCGAGAAGTCCGGTCGCTACGGGGATTGCTGAGCCGTTTTGTCCGTCGGTGTTTTCGCGGTGAGTCAGGGTTGAGGGTTGCTTTTCCTGTGGCGGCACCCCCCTGGTTTGTGCCTTTAGCCGTATGAATTTTGGCCGCGGGTGGCGTGGCACAAGTGTCCCCAGTGGCCCAGTTGTTTTCAAGGACAGAAATTAGGTACGTGCCCCCGCCTGGGCAGTAGGGGCTCGGCGCGCTGGTCGCAAAGGAGCGGGGAGAGGAGGACAGAGAGGCGCGGGACGTTGGTGTGGTTTCTTGTGTTGGGATTGCAGCGACCGCCTTGGGGGTCGGGAGAGGAGTTAGCCTAACTGTTTGGGCGTTCGTTCCCGGAGCTGGGGGCATGGGTTCGCGTCCCAGTCACGATGCTAGTTAATGCATCCCATTATTCTGGGATCAATACTCCGAAATTCTGTGATTTTGGGAATATCATTCGTATTTGGTATAGCCCGCGTTGTGTGTTCGCTCGCCGTGTGCGGACGATGTATTATTTCAGATAGGGGGGGCATTATGGTCACTTGTGCAGGCTCGTGCTTTGTTGTAGAGCCTGATTAGTGATTAGCCTGATAATACCGGATGGATATGGGTCTCTCCCTCGCCCCCCCCCCGTTTACAGGATGTATTTCACCTTCAAGGCCTGTTGCCGGTTGCATAGGCCAGCTTTCCCTTTCTGCATGCCAGACGCCTCGGTCTTATCGTTTGGTCTCGTCGATGGATCAGGCATCCCGTGTCCCTGGGATAGGCGCTTACTGGTCCGGTGAGCCTGGAACTATCGGTCAATTGTGGTATAGGCTTTTCCATGGGTGCGCACTCGCTGCCCTGTGTGTGGGAAGTGTTTTATTGTCTGCTATGCGTGTGTATTTTCCAGCTTGACGGTTAGGAGGGTAGACATAACCTTTTAGCCTATATTTTCAACACGGTAATGCCATTAACGTTAGAGTCCTATACGTTTTTCGGGGCCTGATAACAGCATTTTTTTTTTCTCTACGTGCAAGTGATGCAGTGGACTGTAGTTACACATGTTCATGTGTAAAACGCTTGTGTGCAATCGCTACGGGTGTTCATTTATGGGTGATCGTTCCTCATGGTCCATCAGAACAGTCCCTCCTTTACATAACGCTGTTCTTGTCTCGATAATTTTTTCAAGGGGTGTCACTGCAGCATCACATTTTATCCTGCCCCTGTGTGGCAGATCCTACATTTCTCCTTTTGCCGGTAAGTTTTTTGGAAACGCTCCTGAGATTCGGCACGTGGCGCGAGTTTTCTCTACCTTGGTACGGGAGGTCTGTCCGTTATGGGGCAAGGCTTTGAGCGTACTCGTATGGTATTGAGGGTTCTTTCGCCCGTCAAAGGTGCGGTAGCCTCGGTGCAACTCGCGCATCCTAATTGGGAGTCACCGGTGTACAAATTCCGCTGTTAATGGGTGTGTGGGTTCTTAGAAACAGTCTGCCGAGCTCGTGCTTCGATCGGTCTTACTTGGGAGCTAATTGGTGGCTCGAGCTCATAGAGGAGCTGGTGCTCTGTCTACATTGTCACCCCTGTCGGCGTGCCCCCTACGCCTGGCGGGGTACCCTCCTCGTAATAATTTCCGGATAGGGGGAAAGCACAGCCATCTTGGTCAGGCTTATTCCGACAGGATGGCAGGGGGCACGCTTGTCCCCGGGCTAGCTCTCGGCGTGTTAAGCGTGAGCACGGTGCAGCCCACGTGTGGCCCGAGCTCGGGGATGGTGCTGGCGTTAGGCTTGTGAAGTTTGCTTGCTATATGTTAGCGCACGGGAGTAGGGTGTCCGTGGACAGCCAATGTTGTCGTCAGTTGGGTGTCACGATCCAGCGCACGTGGGTAATGGCGGCTGTGGGCGGCCATTTTGTGGGTCAGCAGGTTTTTCAGGGTCCGGCGCACGTGGTGGATAATGGCGGCCGGTGCGGCCATTTTCTTTCCAGGAAGGGTATCCATGTCCACATCTGTTTATTGATAGGGGGTCAGTATTTTAGGGACCTGGTTCTTTGCGCTAGTTAGTATTTAGCATGTATAGCATCTGCTGGTGACTTCCCTTGAGAGGTTTGTAGTTACTGAGTGCGGCCGCTGTTGCTCAGCAGTGTATCCCTGTGCGGGCGTGCGCATGCTTAGAACTCATTGAGGAAATGGTGCTCAGCACAGACGTGTAGGTTGTGTGTTTTGGTCCTTTTTGGGTGGGGCTAATTTCACCGTACACAGTTTGCGGACTTTCTTTGTTTAGCCGCATCCATCTTGGGCAGCTTGTCTGGGGGGGCTCTTGGGCTGCGGCGCCGCGCGCCAAGAGTTACGGGTCGTGCCCGTGCCCTCAATTTCTTTTGGGATGCAATTATAGGCCCGAGTTAGCTCCCTCAACGAGCGGTAGATGGAGATCGGGAGGTTCCCGGTTTTATATGTTGGGTTCAGGAGTATGCTGTTGATCTTATTATGCACCCCCAACTCGCTTAGAATAGTGGTAATCCATCTACTTACGCTGTTTTCTGTGGTACTAAGCGGTTCGTCATCCCAGCTGGCAGTGCCGATGGGGAGCAGTGTGGCTTGATTTCGCGGTAGGTACTGGGCTTCTCGGCGGCCTCAGTTGCTGTATTGGGGGGGCTGCGGCGGGGGATCAGTGATCTTTCTTGAGCAGCCGGGCTGTCGGTGGTAGTCCCTACAGCCATGTCGCATTTTAGACCGGGCCCGTAGAAATGAATTGGAAGTGGCCCAAGAGCTTGCTTCGAGGAGGCTTTCGGCCCTAGGTCGCAGGAACTTGATGTGGGCTCGTGCGTGACCTCCCCGATTAGAAGGTGCGCTGGGGTACACTCTTTCAGGTATCCGCTAGCATGTATAACCAATTCGTCTATGGACGATAGTTCCAAGGTTGTGGACATTTCTGCAGAGATAGCACAATACAGATGTCGTACGTGCAATGGAAATTATCCTAAGTAGAGACCATTAGCATTAAGTATCTCAAAAGTTTATAGGGAATTTTGTCTCCGGCGTACCTATGAAGCATCCTGGGTGAGGTGCTAGATGTCCAGGGTGGTATTTGTTTTGCAGCAGTTGTAGCAGCACGGGTGCTTCTCAACTAGAATAGTGACATGTATGCAAGTACAAAAGCGTACTATGTACTAGTAGAGGCCATTTGCTGGAAGGCTTGGCAGGCAGTCTACATGTACATAGATCCCGTAGGAATTGGTGGCACTGGTGCAATCATCGTAAGCACGGTCTGTTATAGGTAGCATCACTTGTTACATGTGTCAGTGACGTGTGCGTGTTTTAACGAGCACCACACGCAGGCAGAAGGACATTTCTGCATAACTGGAATTTTCTTCAGGCCGTTATACCTCTTCACCCGCTTGGACTGTGCTTGGGGTTCCCCCCACTTCAGTTTTCACTAGCATGTCTCACAAATTAGGTCCTTGGGTGACAGACTCCGGCGGGCTATTCTGCTGAGCCGGCACGCATTAGGATGCCAGACGCGTAACGCTTCTAGATTCATACTAGAGGAACACATCCCAAGTACCTTATAAGTATATCGGGAAGTTATGCCACCTGCGTACGTAGGTGTGTACCTTGTGAAGTACCAGTTGGACTGGCTTGAAGTTTTTTGCTACACCAGATGTAGCAAAAGGGACATTACAGGCGTAATGTGGCATGAATCCAGTTCAGAAGCGTTCTTTGTTCTGGTAAAGATTATTTCTGGAATGCCTTAGAGGCAATCAATCTCATGTTGTAAGGGTTCAGTAGAACATGGTGACACGTGTGCTATCACTGGAAGTTAGGCACGTTAGGAGGGAGTCCATGTAATGTTACTAAAGATATGTCATGTGCAGGTTACATTTAGTACCATGCCCAGCTTTACGTTTTACTGCACTATATGGCAGGCTCCCAGGCATATGAACTCACAGGTAAGACACTTACTTAGCCATAGGGTTAATCACTGGCTTTATGTTTTGTTCCCCTTCTTTTATCAGGGGGCATATTGGTATGGGTTTGAGGTCATCTGAAGGCCTGGGATGAGATGTTCTGGGAAGTATGGAAGGGGACAAGGAAGGGGTGAATTTCTTCACTCACTCCTATGTGCACCTGTCATCTTTTGACTGCATAGTTCATTAGTTGGTTTGCATGTCCTTCCCTTTTCCTATGCTATAATTGGCGGTTCGCCGGTTACCACTGATGAGCCGGGGCAATGGATTGATTTTCTGTCTAGGATTGCTCGGGTTTCTCGGTAGCAGTGGCAGTAGGTGGCCAGTGCTTGCATCCCCTGTGCCTAAACTTAGCATGTGGGATATGGCCTAGTAACATGACGCTTCCCTGCACTAATACCTGTGTGGGTGTAGTCTCTCTATGGTTTGCCCCGCCCAACTCCTCACCAATGTAATTGGGATTTTCAGTTCTCTCAACTGACTGACAGGCTTGGCCTAGTAGGAAGGGGGCTTCTGCCCCAGTCTCATTGTACGATTTCTTATGGTTACATGAAGGGGGGGGGGGTCTTCTAATCGTTGTGACTATATATTGGGTGACTCTTGCAACTTGCTTTGGAGGTTTAGTTTCTTTTAAGAAACCTTTTATTTGTTTAAAGAGTAAAACTCATTGCCCTGGTGGCGCAGCGTGCAGCTCTGCAGGAATACACACTAGCTCGGTCACCTTTACGCTGTGGGGCGAGAGTGGGAATTTGTCATCTGAATCATTAGGCCACAAGGGGCCTAATGATTAATTTGTTAATTGCGGAAGCTTTGTGTTGGCCCATGCAACCACTTAACCAACATATTGGATTACAAGAGGACCCCTATGAGCAGGGGCAGGTGTCCCAGATACGAGTAACAGTAACAACAGTGAGCACCTGCTGTTTCCAACGTTTGGAAACGCAACTCATCATCCCTGGATTGATGCTTACCGGCATACAAGAAGTGTTTTGAACTGCTAGGGGAAGGACTCTTTCAACTTTCACCAGCCTAATAGGGTTCCAGTGACACACTTTACAGTTGCACTACATAGGTGCCTTTCTTCACGTAGACACACTACAATATTTATTTATAATTTCTGTCATGGAGCCCACCTGGTTGCACAAGGGGGAGGGGCCCTCAATTTTTCTTTTCCTGCCCAGTTAGTGGCGGGTACTCGCTTGTCAAACTGGTAACTTGTTACACCACAAGGGGAGAGTCAGCATGGACCAAGCCAGCAGACTGCAGCTACTTTTTCCCAACAACAAGTTGTCTTGGCTGTTTATTTCTGTGACATGCATGTTGCTGGGAGCGGGCGAGTGAGTGGGCCGATATTGACACTATTCATACTGTGCGGTGCGCCCCCCTAAGGGTCAGTGACTGCATTCCCAGGGGGGTGCATAGGTCTTAGCAAAGAAGTGTAAATCAAGACGGCCTGGAAGTGTGACCTTCTTTATTTGGCGCAATTCCAGGCGGTTTTCATTTACAGACTTGAAGTGTAAAATATACACATCGTCCTGCTATGGGGGCTGGGGTCATTGAGTGTGATGACACGGTCAAACAAACTATTCTGAAAGGACTTTATTTAATATCCAGTTATGAAGGGAAAAAAGTAACCCACACACTATGAAATAAAAAATAAATTTAGGTTTAAACATCGTGTTATTCTGGCAAATCCCTCAATCCCCGGTGCCTACAAACTAATGTGACCTTGTGTAATGTAATGGGTGCTTATGGCATTCTGCTTTTGTTTAGAAAGTAGTGATAAATGAAGGCGTCCAAAGGTATTAATGTAAGACGTAGGTACACTGAAATAACCTGGAAGGCTCCAAAAATATACCAATGAAAAAAATCCAAATTGGTATAACATACATTATGTTTGTGAACAGTGTGGCAAATTCACCAAATGCGTTTGCCAGGGTCAGTTCACCCAAACGGATTTCAGTGTTCCTGAGCGTCTGCATGATGCTGGTGTCTCATCTCTCGCACAATTGACAGGATTCCTCTCTGTTCATAACAAGTAGTGCTGCCTGCAATAGATTTACTCAAAACACAGCTTTGATAGAACTGGCTCTGATCTAATACCACCGAGGTAGTTGAGCCTGGGGATGAGTGTTCTCAAGTGAATTTAAGAAACTTAAAATCGGAGGTCAGATTTTCATTATTCGCCATAGTCCTTTCCCTATGCTGCAAAAGCGCTCCATTTTCCAAAGTCTTTTGCCTTCATTTTATTAGGGACTTTTGCCGAAGTGTACACCACATCCAGAGCGGGGAAAGTGTCTTATTTTTTTTTAGACTGGGTGGGCTGCCTGCTCTTCTGCCACTGCAAAATGCTGACTCAGCAAATATAGGAGTTAATAACAAAGGTTTTACGGATCCAAACATTTTCACATGGTTTAAGCATATGTGATTTTAATTTATGGTTTGCGACGGTGAGAGGTATGCGTGTTTGTGTTGTTTTGGCAACATGTGATGTCATTGGATTTATGCGAGTTCCTACTCTGTGCTTATGATGTGGCATGTGTGCGTGATGGTCTGTGTGTGTATGTGAGGGTGCATCTTTATGTGATTATGTATGATGTAGGGTGACCAACCGTCCGTAAATTTCACGGTCTATCCGTAATTTGGACCTCACGTCCGTTATCCGTGAGGATCCTTTTTACATACGCCTTTTGTCCGTAATTTTGGGCATTGCAGGGAACCTGCATGAAGCCTCAACTCACTGATGGTGGCACCTCGGACTCCTCCTCGGAGCACAAGAGCAGCCCCACCCGCCCAGTGTCTTGCTGTATGCCGGCTGATTGTCACATACAGGACGCCATTGGAGCAGTCTGGCTGGTAAAGCATGTGGTGGCCTCCTACTGCCTCGGTCTAGGTCAGGGCATTCTATCAGACAGAAGAAATGTGCAAAAACGCCAATGTTGCTACATGAGAATCCAGCTCAATCAAAGGAGCTGGTGAAAAGTTAAAACGAAGGGGCTAGAGTTCTTTCACAGGCTCGTCATTTTCGAACGGATGCATTTTCAATATTTTATTCATGGAAGCCATGATTGCAACTTTTTTATTTTATGCAACTAACAACCATTGACAAAACCAATAGTTCTGGCTTGTTGCAGGCGTTACGTTACTTGTAGTTCTATATCTGGATACATTGACAGAAGAGGCAAAATACCAGTCAAGCAGCACACTATACTAAGCACAGATTTCTAGCTTACGTGTTTTAAGCCACGCCTTTAATTACAACTAACACCCCCTTTGGAGAGACTCCCCAGTTTTTTCATCCCACTTAAAGCCCTGGAAACAACACCATGTCACAGTCACCACATGGCCTGGCACTGTGCATCATACATGACTCAGATTGCCCATGTACAGGGGCATAGTGACCCCTCCCCCACCCCACCCATTGCTTTAGGAACTACAGCAGGGGTGAGATTCTTGATGGGCCTCTTCGGTCTGCAACTCTGCAGACAAATGCTCAGCTCATAATTAATATGAAAAGGTGGGTGAGTGAGTAAATGAAGGGATGGGTGGATGACTGGATAGATTAGTGAAAGGGTGAATGGATGAATGAAAGGGTGAATGAATGGATAATGAGAGAATGGATGGATGGATGAGTGAGTGTAAGGATGGATGAGAGAAACGGAAAAAGAATGTATGTATGGGTGGAAGGGTAGATCGATGGGTAAAAGAGTGGCTGGGTGAGTGAAAGGATGGATGAGTGAAATAATGGATGGATTGACGAATTGATGAGTGAAAGGGTGAATGGATGCACAGATGAGTAAACAGGTGGATGTAAGGATGGATGAGTGAAAGGAAGGATAGATGGACAAAAGGATGGATAGATGAGTGAAGGAGTGAAATGGTGGATGGATGACTGATAGGGTCAATGGATGGATTCATGAGTGCATGAGTTGATGGATGGGTGGAAGTAGGGGGTGGCTAATTGAAAGGGTCGATAGAGAGAGAGGAAGGATGGATTGATGACTGAAAGGGTGAATGGGTGGAAGGATAAGTGACTGGGCGGATAGATGAGTAAGTGAAAGGATGGCTGAATGGGTGAAAGGATAAAAGGCTGGATGGATGAGTGTACAGATGGATAGAGTGAAAGGGTGGATGGATGGATAATGGATTGATGAGTGAAATGATAGATGGAAGGATACATGATGGATAGGTTTGCAAATGATTGAATATATTTGGATATAGATGGGCTTAATTATATTCTATTGCGCAACCTCCTCTTATGTGTCTGTTAAACTTTTGTCCCGAAGTTTGTCCTGAATTTTCACCTCCTGTCCTGAATTTGCACCCATGCTAGTTGGTCACCCTATATTAATATAACCTGCGCCCGCCCAAAAGCTATTGGTTCAAATGTGAGCTAGGGCGGGCCTAGGACTCCGGAAGCACGTATATTTTCTTCCGCATACCTCATAGTATTTCTTGACGGGCTTCAGCAGGGCGGGAATCTTCTGTGAGAGAGAGACTCAAGTCCTGCACTGCCCGTGACCTGCTCCTGCAGGCATGGGCACAATACTGTCAAGCTCCCGGTCCCTCAGCCTCCTGTAGCCTGCCTCCTTACACAGGTTAAGTCAAGGTATGAAAAAACCCATCATTTACTGAAGCTCTGAGAGAAAAAAATGCGTTTCAAACTCTGTTTTTGTTTGAACGCTTTGTTAAAGTACCAACATTAAAATGTCGGTGCCAGTCTTAATTCACGGAGGCTGTAATCTCCCTCTCCAAGAATTACATCAGACATCAAAGCTTAACGCTTTGTCCTTAATTCTTGGCAAGAGCATGTGACAGGAATTGACATTTTATTTTTGGTTGTTTTACATATTACTTCACACAAAGTAATGTGTTAGCGGCAAAATGAAATGCTGATTTGACCCTATTCTCATGATGTGGTGTTACTGCCAGAGTTGCAGACTTAGAACTGGGGAACCAGGTTCAAGTCCTAGAGTTGGCTCATCATCTTGTGATTCTGGGTAAATAATTTAATCTCCGCATCCTTATAACAGACATATAAGCAATGAGTGGTGACATTGTGTAATGTAATTGGTGCTCATGTACTCCAGAACCTTCAGATCCGTTCTGCTGTATGAAAAATGAACAACACGGTAAAGACAAAGCATTAATATAAGTAAAGACAAATAAATACCTGTTTAGTGGCTGATTTGTAAATTGTGGCTACCTCGCTAAATTGGGATCTTGGGCAAATACTTCATTTCTCCCAAACTCCTTTTTCTTCGTTATAGAATATGAAAGAACTTTACATTATGTGAGTTCTGAATACCAGTTACAAAAACACTATTGTGTTTGATTTAATAGACTATAATGTTTCTCTTTACTATCCTGGGCATTGTACAGAGTTTACATGACACCTGTCTTGCTTCTTAGGGCCAGATGCATGACAATTCCATTTTGTGAGTCACAAATTGCTACGTTTTGCAACTCGCCATGTACTACTTGCAAAATGAAATGTATAACAGGGTCTCCGACACAGGTTGCGATTCGAAATGGGGTCGCAAACGACCTGCCTCATTGATATTCATGAGGCAGGTCGCAATTTGCAACCTCATTGGGAAGGACCGAACTCACAGGGAAGGTGGGCTGCTGAGGTCAGCAGATCACACTGTCTGTGACTGCTTTTTAATAAAGCAGTTTTTTTAAATGCAGCCCGTTTTCCTTAAAGGAAAATGGGAAGCATTAAAAAAGAAAAATGAAACGTTTCTGTTTAATTTTTTAAGAGTAGGCAGTATTCCATGGGACCACTGCCTGCTCTTAAAAAATATTTTTGCTGCTAGTCCCAAAGGAGAAGGAGCCCCCTGGGCACCCCTTCCTGTTTGCGAGTGACTTCCCACCTCATTGAAGTAGGTGGTAAACTGCAAATTGCTGTTGGAAAATAACTGTAGATAGAAGTGCAACTCGCTATTAGGAAGGAACGCCCCTTCCTAGTAGTGAGCCGCAAACCCTATTTTGCGAGTCGGTTATAGGTTTCTGAGTCGCAAAATAAGGTTTGTACATTGCTCAGAGCTATTTAGAGTTTGCAAATGGGGCGATTGCCCGTTTGCGACTTCTAAAAACAGTTGTACATATGGCCTTTTGTTCTCCAATGGGTTATGCTTCAAAACTATCACTTGTAAGTATTTTAATGCAGTGCTGTGATGTGACGTATTAATGTCAAGGCTTCCACATGTTAGAGAAATAAACTTTTTGGAATTTTGAAGAGACTTTGTCATATTTTACCTGATGTTTGTGATACGATTTTAAATAGCAAGCATTCTCAGGGCTCTGCTCGTGCACAGGTCCTATAAGCCAAGCCACACTCACACTCCTGGCTCAACTCTCCCTGTTAATTTGTTGTTTTGCCCCCTCTAAGAAAGCATTAACCTTTAATGTCAGAGGTTGGTGGCCATATACTGGCTGAACTGCACAGCATGGAACTTGAAAATCGGTGATCATCACTTCGTCCTTAATTCTTGGAGGAGGAGATTAGAGTCTGTGTCATGCATCAACATTGAATTTTTGGCAGTTTTACACAGCACAAACAAAAACAGAGTGTGGGACTGTTTTGGTTACACTAGCACAATCTGGGTGACTGTCAAAAATAAATAGCTGATTGCCTGATACACAAGCTTTATTCTCCCTTTTCAAGAATTAAAGACAAAGCATTAACCTTTGATGTTTGAGATGGTTGCCAATCTAGTAGCTGAATTGCACAGAGTGAACATGGAAAATTGGGGATCAATCCTGACTTCTCCGCTCAACCAAAATGTGTGATCCATCGCTAGTGCGTGGAATACAAAGCTTGCACCTTTATTAGTGGCCCAGCCATCTTCCTCTATACTTCAATGATTCCTTTGATACTTTGATAACTTCCATCTTCTGCCTAACAGCATCCAGTAAGGGTGATGCTGTAGCCATCCCACATGCACTCTTCTCCGTCATGTATCTCTGTGTGGGATAATGAACATTCGCTATAATCTTTCTATACAGATATTCGTAGTCATTCATTGAGCACAATAGGCTTCGCTCTGTTTAAACATAGCATTTTGCTATCATTCATTCAATACAGAAAGAATAGCTGACAATAATAGCAGCACGTTACAATCATTCAATTCTGTAAAACAATAAAGGTATGTTGCAGTCATTAGCTCAATGTAGTGAGATTCACTCATAATGATGATAATAAAAATATAAATCCGTGTTTGTAAAGCGCAAACTACTCACCCCTACGGGTCTCAAGGCGCTGGGGGCCCAGAGTCACATGGCGCTGAGCTGCCGCCAAAGCTGGGGGTCGAATCACGAGCCCTGTGCTCCGAAGGCAGCTGCCCTGGCTTCTGTACCACACCTCTCCATAGCATGATAGCATGCAGGTGCAGGTCCAGAGGAGAGACTGGGACAGTGGAAGGACCAGGTTATCACAGGATGCAGTTGATGCAGTGGCACTGGGGCCTAGAAGCTTGAGGGCCCACCAAAATCTGATTATTGCTGCATTTTAGCATGCAGGTGCAGGTCCAGAGGAGAGACTGGGACAGTGGAAGGACCAGGTTATCACAGGATGCAGTTGATGCAGTGGCACTGGGGCCTAGAAGCTTGAGGGCCCACCAAAATCTGATTATTGCTGCATTTTACAATTCAGACAGCGGCTAGAGGGCCCATATGAAGGGTTTCCTTCCTTGCACCAAGGCCTATAGGGATTGGAGTCACAAACTATAAGGGTTTGCATGGAAATGCCCATGTACCACCCCTGGTTTGCCACCTTAGTGCAAAGTAAAGCATAGCACTACTCTTGTATTACTGTGAGGCTCAGTGGCGGTTTCTCCCCGAGGGCGTCAGGGCTCCGCCCCCGTTCCCAAAAGCTGCTCATTGCTCAATCATATTTGTTTTAAAAAATACTTGATTTTAATGTCTTCTAAGTTTTGACTCCATTAAATCAACCGTGACAGCAGCCACTGACTGTCAGCATGTATGCCCCAGTAGCCCTGCCACTCACCAATATCGCCGCCGTGAGGCATTATTGTCACGTCACGTGACTGACTTCCCTGGGCCCAAAGAAGCGTAATTGCTGTGTTTGCCGGGCCGATAACCTCACAGCCTTGAAGGCTGTGATGTTATCAACCCGGCAAAGACCTAGCTTCGGGGCCGAGTCTCCACCCCCTGATGGCGTGAAGGGAAAGATAGCCCCGGGCGTTTTAAGTTTAAGCCCGGTATTGCTAACCCTCCACGTCAATCAGGGAGTGGAGGCTGTCACCCAGCCCTTTCCCAACTCATTACAGGGCATGGTGGGACCTACCCTGTGACGAGTTGGGAAAGGGGTGTGGCAGGCGGGAAGCAGAGGATTCGAGTCTGCAGATACTGCCTCAGACTGTTTCCCGTGTGTCTGTCTGACCTGGAACTTTCTGGAAGCCACTGCGTCAGAGAGCGAGGACATTGACTGCAGAGACGACTCTCTCTGACTCGAGTGTCCATCATTTCATGCCAGTTTGCTGCTTGTCGGACCTGTGCCATGACTGACTTGACTTGATCCAGCGGCCTATAGAAAATATATCATAAACTACACTACCCAACTTCATAACCTATAAACAAAATTCTATACTAAATATGGACCCATTTATAAACCTGACATATTTTGGGCCTACTGAATCAGGTGGTCAAATTAAATCTATATACATATTATCTACAAACTATATACAATTTTATACATCTGCGGAAAGAATGTTGTCATTAGAATAAAACTATACCATTTAAATGACCACCATTGGCGACGTGATCTAGCTAGTAGTAACCTACACTTCTGAATAACCAAGACCAGCTTGTTTGTCAAAAGTAAGATTTTATTTACTAAATTATGGTATATAAATTGATAGTTTTATAAATGAATTTTATTTGCAATAAAGCAAGCATGATTGTAAAGAAATATGAGAAAAATACAATTAAAGCAAGTGAATCAAGATCAAAGTGAAAATATTAAAGTTTAACATTTCTAAAATCTAATTCCCTAACTAAGCTAAATAGATAGAATTTAAAGTAAAGTTCTTTGAGGATTCTTACGTGCTCCACGCAAAGTCCAACAGCACATCACCCTCATCGGAAAGTCAGAAAGCAGCAGCCAGCCCATCCCTAAGGGCATGACTTTTTATACCTTTCTACGCTAACTGAACTAAGCAAAGGAAAGTTTTCAGAAATCTTCGACGTCCCATTGGCTGAGAGTGACAAGTGACATGTCACCCAGTTTTCAAAAAGTTCCACTAAATCATATTTCATAGAGACCATTGTTCCTTCCACGTGAAGCCAGAAGCTTCCTCATGTTGCAACAAATGTATTAAGTCATTCTCGCAGCGTCCATTGACTTTCATTATACTTCCGCGGATGCCAAGTTAAGGATTGACAAAATGTTCACTTTCGACCTTGGCCATGTCCGACAGAATGATGACAGCATTAGATTTTGCTTTGTGAAAGCAGCTTTTGACAAACGCTTTATTTCAGAATGGACGTCGTGACTTTCTGCAGAATTATATGTCAGCTCTTTTCTGCGACTCAAGGGACTAGGCCCAAAAGCAGGCAACTTATGATTTCTAATATAAAACAAACACAAGAAAAGTATTAACGTAAGAAATAATGTAGATTCTGTATCCACCCCTTGGTTCACTAATTAATTAACCCACCCGATTAATCAAAATGTTACCTAGCCATTGCAAACAAATAAAGCAGCGTTTATATCTACCAGTCTCCGTTATTCTATGAGACCCATATGCACCTAGAATAGTAGAAATGACATCACACAGACAAGGAAAAGCAAAACAAGCACATGCTTATTTTAAGTTTGCAGCAGTTAGTAATGACAAAAACGAAAACAATAAATTATTTTATTATTTTGCACGAACAAAAAGATGCAACATTTATGCACGTTTATGAGCACACATGTTAGTCCCCCCACGTGTAAAGTTTAATCTAAGTTGTATTAGCACGACATATCACAAATCATTAATATTTTTATTCATGTTATGGAAATGTGACTTCGCGAGTTTAAACAAAATTTTGTTTTCTATCTCGCTCCATCAACTCCCTCATCTGGTGATTAACAAATCACCACACCAGCACTCAAAATTTTGGTAAATTAAAATTTTAAGAAATCGATTCAAATTCATTTGTATCAGTAAACCTAAAAGTCTGTTTCTGCATAATCTTTGCAATTAACATGACGCTCTCTATGTAACTCCTGTAATTCGATCTCCCTTTCTTCTTCTTTTCTGAGTTTATAGATTCTTTTCTTTTCTTTCAACTGTTTCTTTCTCTTATGTAACAAACAACCTAATTTGGTCAAAATAAAAATGAATACTATTATAATCAAAGGTGCTAGAATCTTGCCAAGAATTGAACTTCCGATATTATGAAACCAGTTTTTAATTGCTTGAAACCTTTTTGAAAGTTTCCCTGTAAAATCTTCTTCTTCTAAAGGAATTATCTCTGAATGCATTTGTGTAATATTCTTAATATACATTTCAATATTCTTACTTTCATCAGGTATATATGTACAGCAATGTTGGACATGTAAAATGCCACAGACTCCTCCCTCTTTTGCTAGGAGTATGTCTAAAGCAAGACGGTCTTGAATTACCATAGATCTAATTGCAATAACTTCAACATTCACTAATTGAAATCCATCAGCAGTGTCAGTTGATAATCTATCAACTATAGTGGACAATTTTCTGATTCTCCCTGCATTTAGGGTTATACCAACAAAAGGTATTACAGCTTGAAAAATATCTCCCAGAACTTCAGTAAAAGTTTCTCTTTTAGCTCTATTTACATAATTATGAATTTTAAACAATCCTTCTGAATCCCTGTCAACATGAAACACTTTAGGAAAAACAATTCCCACATAACAAGTTCCATACCAATGATCTGGAAGGTTGTAGTAGGCTTTGTCACCACAAACAAAATAAATCCCAGGAAAGATAGGATCTTTTCCACCTTTAAATCCCCAACCTCCCATAATCTGATAAGTATCTTCACAGTTACTTGCACCTACAAAGTAATTATCAAAAAGTGTATTATCTCTTCTAATGCAAAGTTTTCCACTAACAGGTTTGTCTATGTGAATTGCAATATTTTCAAGCATTTTGCCATTTAATCTCTCGTCCTCTTTCTGCCAGAAGGCTGACTTAGTCTGCTTGACTAATTCATTCCTCTTATAAATTGCTCTTCTCTCCTCGACCATATTCAAAAATTTCTTTCCTTCAGCACTTAATTTACATGTTAAATTATTCTTGTAAGCATACTCATATGTGAGTTCATTAGTAACAAGGAAAAATTCTCTCATTTGTTTTGCTTTCTTATGCTTATTTAAAGCGTTATCAATCTTAATATTAGCAAAAATCTCATCATAATTTGAATAGTAATATTCTAAACGTCCAGTTTGATAAAATAAACTAGTTAATACACTACATGTTACAGCATAAGTGAGAGGAAGCATATTATAGGTTACTCCCTCAGAAACAGAAGCAGGTAATTTAACACAGACATAGCAGTCTTTTGCATCCATTACCTTAACATATTCACTCAATAGCTTTGTGAATGTATTACTTGAAAAATCACCTATAGATTTATCTTGATGAATGTTAGGCTGATGATCAATAACTTTTGCAGACGCACTATGTTTAGTTTGGCTAACCAGAGCTTTGCTTGTTAAATTAACTTTGTGTAATTCTCTATTCATTTCTAAAGGAATAATCACAGCTAATACCAACCAGAGCAGAACTAAAATGAGCAGACATACCAGAGTCATCTTACAGCATCTTTTAAAAACAGAACACTTTGAAGTGCTCTCCTTAACATAAGGCATTTTTGGTTAGTTTTAGCCTCAAAAATAAAAATAAATTTTAACATTTATATACACCCCCCTTTTAAAATATATTTTTCTTTTATATCCCTAAACAAGATTTCTTCGACCTTGTGTCATACATAAGTTTTCTTCAACTAAACAGTTTTTCTTCGACCTTGTGTCAACTAACAAATTTTCTTCAGCCTTTTGCCAATTTAATAATTCTGTACTTCAATCATTGTCACTAATTTCTTGGATTTCGTTTTCTTCTTCACTACTATCATATATGTCAATAACAGGTGGAATTACTAAGTAAGTCCACTCAGGAGACTTGTATTTCTGGTTTGGTCTTATTATTCTCTTCCCTTTTCTCGATATCACTTCAATTTTTCTTCCAACTCCAACTTCTTTTCCTGGACTCTTTTGACTACTGATTTCTTCTACTTGTTCTATTGGCTTTTTGATCAATCTGACTCTTAATCTTCCACCTGGCCAGTAGTCTGCTTTTCTCACGTACTTCTTCTTCGGTTCAGAATTATTTAATTCTGACTTCCAAGTCCTTTTCTTTCCGTTTTCACTTTCACCTTCCACGTCACTTTCTTCAGTTTCGTAGTCTGAAATTTCAATTGACTCAGGAACTTCTCTATTCGGCAATTTCACTCCTTCAGGAACTTCACTTTGTCTTCCATCACTGGTACTTGGTAATTCGTTCTCCTCCTCTTCCTCAATTACCTCCAACTTCCCAGATTTCGGATTTTTGTTCCTTATTTCAGAGTTTGTTCTCTGCCTTTCGATACTCTCCTGGTCTAAAACTTCTTTTGGTTCAGCTTCTTTATCTTCAATAGAGACAACCGAATCTTCAGTTATCTTTCCTTTTAACAGATTCTCTTCACCTTCAGAATCTATTTCAATTATTTCCAAGTCTTTTCTTGTTAGATTTCCATTCACTGGCACAGTTTCCAGATGTCGACTTTCTTGTCGATCTTCAGAATCTGGAATTACTTCACCTTCTGTTTTGTCTTCTGCTTCAGAATCAGAATCATCTGTGGTATCACTTTCAATATCAGAACTCTCAGGAGTTGGTACTGGAATAGTATGACTAGGATGTATCCAACGTTTTAATCCTCTGCACTTTACAGCATTAGTAGTGATCAAGATTATCTGCCTAGGTTTCTGCCATCTAGGAGCTAGACAATTCCTTCTCCGATGTACTTTCGTTCTGACCCAATCGCCAGGTCTCAGATCATGAGTCAAAACTTTTTCATTTGATTGAGCTTCAGTTCCCACCTGATTAGACACAGAAGTTACCATATCAGATAATCTTTTACAGTAATCCAAAATTGCACTGTCATTTATGCTCAACAGTTTACCTACAGGTACAAAAGCTTGCCTCATAACTCTTCCCATTAAAATTTCATGAGGACTCAAACCTGTCTTTTTATCTGGTGTGCTTCTTAATGACATCAAAACAAGTGGAAGAGCATCGGTCCACTTAATACCTGTTTCAAGACACATTTTTCCAATTCTGTTTTTGATTGTTCCATTTATTTGTTCAACTACTCCTGATGCCTCTGGTCTGTATGCACAGTGTATTTTCTGCTCAATGCTCAAAGCTTCGCAAATTAACTTCATCAGTTTGTTATCAAAATGGCTTCCTCCATCACTCTCAATAGTGACTGGAAAACCGTACCTTGGGATGATTTCTCTGAGCATTAGTTTTGCTACTGTAATTGAATCACAGTGTCGTGTAGGAAAAGCCTCTACCCATCGTGAAAATAAGCATACAATTACAAGTACATATTTCAAACAATTGTGTAAGGGCATTTCAATGAAATCCATTTGTAACCTGGTAAAGGGACCACCTTCTCGACCAATTATTCCTGTCCCCACCACTGATTTTCTGTTTGGATTCATTTGTTGGCATGACAAACACCTTTGACAAAAAGATTCAGCAATAGTTCTAAACTTGGTATTGAACCATGTTTCTCTGAAAAGTCTGACCATAGAATCTCTTCCTAGATGTGCTGGACCATGATATAATCTGGCCATGTCAGCAATCAAGCAATTTGGTAAGACTACTCTGCCATCTTTGTAAACCCACACTCCATCTTCTTCACGTGGTCTACAATCTGATCTTAACCATAAGTCTTTTTCATCATCTTCTGCTTCATTTTGTAAATCTCTAATCTCATGCCATGTTTCTACAACAGTTGTTAGCATTAATGAATTTGAATCAGTTTCTTTACTCCTCTCCCGATTGTATGAATAATTTTTCCTTGCGCAGTACTTTGCTGTTTCGTCTGCGAAGGCATTTCCCTTGGAAATATAATCAGTTCCTCTAGTGTGTGCTGCACATTTAACAATGGCAATTTCTTTTGGCAATTGTATTGCTTCAATTAATCTCCTTATGAAAACTGCATTTTTAATTGGTGATCCTGTTGATGTCATGTATCCTCTCTGTGACCAGAGTTGTCCATAATCATGCACAACTCCGTACCCATACTGACTATCAGTAATGATGGTAACTCTTATATCCTTTGATATTTCACATGCACGAATTAAAGCAATCAATTCAGCCACTTGTGCTGAACGAACTCCTTCAAGACATGATGCTTCTTCAACATCTACGACTGTACAAACTGAGTATGAAGCTTTCAAGACACCTCCTTCGGATCTTAAGCATGAGCCATCTACAAAGTAGACAAAATCCGATTCAGACAAAGGTCTGTCTTTGATGTCTTTTCTTGGTTTTGTGCAGAATTCCATGACATCTAAACATTCATGTTCTGTTTCAATGTCATCAACAATTTCAGAATCAGGCAGTAATGTAGAAGGATTCAGATTCAAACATCTTGAAATCGAAACATTATCTGCTCCCAGTATGATTTTCTCATACTTTGTCAATCTGCTACTTGTTAAATGTTGAGTCTTACCTCTTGTCAGTAATATTTCAACTGAATGAGGCACAAAAACTTTCACAGGAAATCCCATAATGATTCCTTCACTTTGTTCGAGGCTGATACTTGTAGCTGCAACTGCTTTCAAACAACCTGGTAATGCTTTTGCAATTGGATCAAGAACTGCAGAGAAATATGCAATAGGTTTCTTTAAATTTCCATGTCTCTGAATTAACACAGATAATGCACATCCTTCTCTCTCACTGCAATACAGTTCAAAATCTTTCTCATAATTTGGCATACCTAAAGCAGGAGCTTGGCATAAACTCTTTTTCAGGTTCTCAAAAGATTCCATCTCAACATCATTGAGAATAATTGGATCTTTTACATCTGACTTTGTCAGTCTTTGTAGTGGTTTTGCAATTACTGAAAATCCACTTATCCATTGTCGACAGTAACCTACCATTCCCAAAAACATTCTTACCTGTCTCTGTGTTCTTGGTGGTAACATTGCTTGAATCATTTTTATTCTCTCTATTGTTACTTGTCTTTTTCCCTTTGCAATTCTGTGACCAAGATATTTTACTTCTTGTTTGCAAAACTGTAGTTTCGCTGGGGACACTTTATGTCCTTCTTCTGCAAGTCGATTTAACAGAATTATTGTGTCTGTTACACAATTTTCTCTTGTCTTTGCAGCTATTAACAAATCATCAATATACTGCACTAGCGTAGATCTACCAGGTAAATCTAGGTCTTCTAATGATCTTTTTAACAGTTCGTTAAAGATTGAAGGACTTTCTGTATAGCCCTGTGGGATTCTTGACCATCCGAGGGTCTTACCTTGGAATCTGAAAGCAAATATTTCATAACTGTCTGGATGTAAGGGAACAGTAAAGAATGCATTGCAAAGGTCGATGACTGTATACCATTCAGCATCATGTGGAATCTGAAATAGAATTACTGCTGGATTTGGAACCACAGGACAACATGGAACGACAATTTGATTAACCTTTCTCAAATCTTGTACTATTCTAAATGTTCCGTTAGACTTTTTAACTCCCATAATTGGTGAATTACAAGAGCTACTCTTCATTTCCTTGAATACACCTTGCTTAATTAATTTTTCAATTATAGGTGTAATACCTTCAATTGTTTCTGTTTTCATTTTATATTGTGGAGTATTTGGAAATTCTATTCCCTGTTTCAATGTAATTTTCACTGGATCTACGTTTTTCATCAGACCCATCTCATTTCCACTAAAATCCCATATTTCAGATTTCACTGTTTCTTTGAGTTCTTCAGGTAGATCTTTTTCTTCAAATGCAGGAAACAATTTTGTTTCTTCTGCTTCTATCATCATCATTGTCATTCTGTATAAACCATCTTCCTCCATTGTTTGTAACTCAACTCCATCAGGAGAACAATATATTCTACAATTCATTTTACATAGGATGTCTCTACCTAATAGATTTACTGGACTACTATTACAAACCACAAATCTGTGTTTATCTCTGTAGTTTCCAATTTCAACTGGTACTGGATCAGTTAAGTCAGTTTTAATTTGCTGATTACTTACTCCGACAACTTGGATTGTATCCCCAGAGAGAGGTAGGTTTTCAATTTCTACTGATCTAACAGTAGAACGGGTAGCACCAGTGTCCACTAGAAAAGTGATGTCTACATCATTAACTTTCCCGTTTACAAAAGGACCAGACTGGTCAACCTCAAGAGTGGCTCCAACAACACACTCTTCCTCCTCTCTCGGGCACCTTCAGTAACAATCATCAGAATCACTGTCTTGACTTTCTGCTAATAAAAATTGTTGTGAAGTATTTTGCATTTGAACCCTTTGCTGCTTTTGCTGTTTTTGTGGTTTTATTACCTGTTCACTTCCCTGAAATCCCACGTTTGGATTATATTTTTGAACTCCCCCACAATTCGGAAAAGGTGGTTGTGGCAATTGGTCTTGACGATTATTCACCTGTTGTTGTTGCTGTTGCTGTAATTGTCGTTGAATATTAAATTCGTTTAACCCCTGTTGCATCTGTAGCTGTCGCTGCAGGTCAACACCATTCTGCATCTGTGGATTCAATAAGGGATTCTTTAAGTTTTTAGGAGGATGAGGACACTCGTCCCTCCAATGTCCAATTTCGCCACAATTAAAACAAGGTAATCTTTGCTTCAGCTCCTCAATCTTTGGGCTAAATTTCTTTGGGAAATTATTACCTTTAAACTTTCCTTGTATCTGGTTTGTATTTCCAGTTTGAACAAAATTAGTGTTCTTATTTCCCATGCTGGCAATCTGTTGCTCAGCCACCTTTACCTGAGCCCACATGGCTTTCTCCTTCAGCTTTTTCTGTTTTACTTCTATTTCATCGCTACAATACTTTGCTTTTCTTAGAATATCATCTACAGATAGTGATTGCCATCCGACAATACTAGTTCTGATCATTTCTCCAATTTCAGGTTTTAGTCCATAAACAAATCTATAGACAAAGTGACTCATGTCTTTTTCATCTAATTTTTCATAACCACTGTATTGTTTAAAGATTAACAGTAGTCTTTCATAAAAAGAATGAACTGATTCTTTTGTTTCCTGTTCTGTTCTTTCTATTTTAACCCAATCGACTTCTTTGGGTGGAATTTTGTTTTTCATCCAAACAATTACTTTCTCATAAAAATCCATTACAAGTGGATTAGGAGCACCTGTTTCTTTAATTCGCTCAGGTTCTGCTTTTGGCCAACTAATCGATATTTTGCATTCTGTCCAAAGATCAGATGGAACAACAATGTCAAAAAATCCATCTAAATCAATCCACAGAACTTTTGACACTTTGATAAATCTATCAACTTGCCTGTACCACTCAACTGGTTTTTCCCTCAATTTTGGAAAGTCATTTGTAAATAACAGAATGTCCTGTCTCGACCACGGGATATGAACATATCCTCCACCTGCAACTTCTCTCATTGGAAATTGTTTTGACAATTTATCCAATCTTTCATCTTCCTTCTTTTTCGTCCATTTTACTCTCCATTTATTCAGTTCTCCTAGCTTTTTGATATAGACAATCAAATCTTTAATGTGAACTATTCTTCCCATTGAGTTCAAACTCTCAATGTCGCTTTCTGAAAAGTCTAATCTGTAATGCTTTGCAAAATTCTTTTGTTTACTCACATCGATTTCAAGTTCTGCTGCTAGATCCTCTAATTGATCATATTTATTTTTCGTTTTCCACTGAATGCTTTTGCAAATGAACAGTAGTTCATCATCCCGATAGTAATTTAAACTATCTGGACCAATTGTTCCAATTATTAATTCTTCGATATTCGCTTTTAATTTGGCCACATCTAGTTTTGGTGTAGTTACCCTGACTTCAGGACTCCCTATATCTGATATAGCACCCATTGGTGTTTTTGGAGATAAATCCTCATTAAAGGTTAAATCAGGCATTCTTGATTTAGAAGTGTTTATTTCAGATAAATCTGAATAAAATTTTTCAGCAGCCTTTTGAATTTCTGTATTTAAAGGAATAGTTAATCCAGTTTTGCTTGTTTCCCTTTGGTCAAATACAGGCTGAACAGGACCAATTGTTACTGGAACTGTCACAGCTTCCATGCCTTTTGTCATTCTTTTTATTAGTTCTTCCTTTGATCTTATATATTCATTATAATCAACATCTTCAACATTTCTTGCCTCTCTTGTATAATCTTTTGGAGGTTCCCTTGCTCTTGGAGTCATTGAAAAATGTCTACCTTCATTTCGAGCATTCTCGAATTCTGGTCTTCTAGGAGTTTCATTGATTTCACAATTATTTGGATAAAGTTTAGGAGCTTCATTAATTGGAGGTGCACTCGGTGAAGTTTCAGTAGAAACCACTGGAGTAGACCATGATCTAGGAGGTCTCAAAGGCTGATTAGGCTGATTCTTTCTAGCAGTTGTATATATTTCTTCCATAACTGCATCCTCAGATTCACTTTCCATAGATTTCCCTGTAGGAGTACCCATTACCATTTCATGAATTAAATACAATCCTTCACTCATGTTTCCCTGTCTCCACATTCTCAATCTATCTTCATGAGTTTCTCTTTTCCAAGATGGATTTTTAGAAGGTCTTTTAATTCCACTAGCTTCTCTTTGTAATTGATACATCTCGTCTTCCCACTCAACTAAAGCTTCAAATTGAGTTGGTCTCGGTTTTGGAACAAGAGCATTCATTTTCTCTCGTAAATTTCTTAAGACTCTTACATTAAATGAACCTTCATCAGGCCAAGTTAAAACACCGTCATTTTTAGTATAACGTTTCCAACTGTCAAACCATAAGACAGTATGATATCCATATTCACCTTCCATGTACGCTGCAGGTGTTTTATACTTATGAAGTAGTTTACCACCTCGCGTTTCGATTTTCTTGTCAGGTGAAAATAAATTCTTGAATTTCTGAAATAATGTTGTCTTTTTCTCAACATGTTTAAAATGATAACTCATTTTTAAGAGTTAAATCTAATTCACAAATTCGTTCGTAAAATATTTCCGGGATGTTCCGCAAAACAACCAATCCGTGCGCGAAACACACCAACAAGCCAATAACAGTTGAGCTACGTCACTTTTCTGCTCAACCAATAGATTTAGAGATTTTCCGAAGGACCAATCAGCTCACAGGCCGTCAGAGACTCAAGAGCCAATCAGAATATAGCTTGTGACGTAGGTCACCCAATCCCTGCGCGGCTCTGTGACGTACACAGCAGCTGCGGTTTCTCGTTTCTCACTCCTGGCGCTTACCCCTCCTTCACAAAATCTTTTCACAGCGCCATTTTAAGAACACTTTTCAGTGTAAATTAATTCTTAACAATGACTATAAAGACAACATCTGTTCGTTTCACTATTTAGGATAGTTTACATACATTCAAGTATCCACACTTCGGAATAGACGGCGCTATTCACACTAAGGATAATTTTCAATTGTCAGTAGAGTAACCTTACCCTACCCTTCTAACACGTATAATTATGAACTCGCTTTGCTCTGAACCCACCGCGAAGTGAAAGTTCTAAGAGTTTCCACTTGAACATAAAATACAATTCAAACTCGCACTTTTACACTGAAATTTCCCTAATTTCAAACATACATGAAATCCGTACAGGACTCTCACCTGTTTATAGAAATCATGCACCGTTAGCAAAATAACGACGTTATCCGTACAGGACTCTCACCTGTTTATAGATATGAAACATGTACCCGTACAGGACTCTAACCTGTTTATAGATAATCATGTACCGACGTTAATTTACCCTTCACTCAAGCTCGGATATAACTAATACTTTTATCACAGTGAGTTTTATGGAAGGCGCTTTGTCCCTATTCTCATGCTGCTCTAATTTCTTAGAAAACCCTCACTATACAAGATTCAGACCTAGCCCTAAAACTGTGCTGCTCGGCGACAACACTATGGTATACGGCGATACCTCTTGTGATACTCGGCGATATCACTACAAACAGAACAGATGGCTTGCGTGACTAATTTCTCGCCACACAATCTATACCGGTATAGCTTACAGATAGCACGAAAAACGAACTCAACAAGTGTTAAAACATCGATCCTATTTCCATACCATAACGCAACCCTTAGCAACCAACATATTACCTTGGTTACTCCTTAGCAACCATCCTCTGCTACCAGAGAATTGATCCAGCGGCCTATAGAAAATATATAATAAACTACACTACCCAACTTCATAACCTATAAACAAAATTCTATACTAAATATGGACCCATTTATAAACCTGACATATTTTGGGCCTACTGAATCAGGTGGTCAAATTAAATCTATATACATATTATCTACAAACTATATACAATTTTATACATCTGCGGAAAGAATGTTGTCATTAGAATAAAACTATACCATTTAAATGACCACCATTGGCGACGTGATCTAGCTAGTAGTAACCTACACTTCTGAATAACCAAGACCAGCTTGTTTGTCAAAAGTAAGATTTTATTTACTAAATTATGGTATATAAATTGATAGTTTTATAAATGAATTTTATTTGCAATAAAGCAAGCATGATTGTAAAGAAATATGAGAAAAATACAATTAAAGCAAGTGAATCAAGATCAAAGTGAAAATATTAAAGTTTAACATTTCTAAAATCTAATTCCCTAACTAAGCTAAATAGATAGAATTTAAAGTAAAGTTCTTTGAGGATTCTTACGTGCTCCACGCAAAGTCCAACAGCACATCACCCTCATCGGAAAGTCAGAAAGCAGCAGCCAGCCCATCCCTAAGGGCATGACTTTTTATACCTTTCTACGCTAACTGAACTAAGCAAAGGAAAGTTTTCAGAAATCTTCGACGTCCCATTGGCTGAGAGTGACAAGTGACATGTCACCCAGTTTTCAAAAAGTTCCACTAAATCATATTTCATAGAGACCATTGTTCCTTCCACGTGAAGCCAGAAGCTTCCTCATGTTGCAACAAATGTATTAAGTCATTCTCGCAGCGTCCATTGACTTTCATTATACTTCCGCGGATGCCAAGTTAAGGATTGACAAAATGTTCACTTTCGACCTTGGCCATGTCCGACAGAATGATGACAGCATTAGATTTTGCTTTGTGAACGCAGCTTTTGACAAACGCTTTATTTCAGAATGGACGTCGTGACTTTCTGCAGAATTATATGTCAGCTCTTTTCTGCGACTCAAGTGACTAGGCCCAAAAGCAGGCAACTTATGATTTCTAATATAAAACAAACACAAGAAAAGTATTAATGTAAGAAATAATGTAGATTCTGTATCCACCCCTTGGTTCACTAATTAATTAACCCACCCGATTAATCAAAATGTTACCTAGCCATTGCAAACAAATAAAGCAGCGTTTATATCTACCAGTCTCCGTTATTCTATGAGACCCATATGCACCTAGAATAGTAGAAATGACATCACACAGACAAGGAAAAGCAAAACAAGCACATGCTTATTTTAAGTTTGCAGCAGTTAGTAATGACAAAAACGAAAACAATAAATTATTTTATTATTTTGCACGAACAAAAAGATGCAACATTTATGCACGTTTATGAGCACACATGTTAGTCCCCCCACGTGTAAAGTTTAATCTAAGTTGTATTAGCACGACATATCACAAATCATTAATATTTTTATTCATGTTATGGAAATGTGACTTCGCGAGTTTAAACAAAATTTTGTTTTCTATCTCGCTCCATCAGACTGCAGCAGGACTCGGAGGTTAGTAGGACGGGACTCATTGGTAATTGGTGATACCCTCATTCTTGTAATCACTGCAGCTTGAGTTTCGATCTCTTTTCCCTCCACTCCATGTCTATTTCTGGAATTAAACTGTGTGATGAATAGTCATTGATTTTTTTTTTTTTTTTGCGTGCTATAATTCTGTTGTCAATTTTACTGCGCTGCGCTCTATGGACCATTTTGGCGTGGTTCAGCTCTCTCATTGTCCCTTCCCACAGGGGCTGCGCACAGGGGTAGTAGAACAGAGATGGGTTAACTTTCACTTTCGGGTTTACTTGTGGCATTACTTAGTATAACAGGCTAGGTGTGCACGAAGGTGCCTCTGTGGTTGAGTACAATATGTGTACGATGAACAAGGGAGTGGTGCATTGTTTTCATAATCAGTGCAATTACTAAAGCGGTCCGATGTCACTGCTGCGCATTTTAACCTTGCACAGGAGAACAGCCTGGAATAGAGTGAAGAGCTCCTAGCATGCCTTACTTCGGTTTCAGTTTTCAGTCACTTGTGCACGTAAGTCACTACCAGTCTATTTTGACATTTGATGAACGTCAATAGAGCATTGGAATGCACCAAATATACTATATTCACACTCAATAAACGGATGAAGAAAGCACGCCCTCTTTTGTGGTGTATTCGTCGCTGTGTGAAACATGTTGTGCTCTTGCGTTGCTTGGTCCCCAGTGCTCCTGTAGCACTTCGCCCCACACCCTGGTACTAACAGCAGCACGCTGTGTGCATTTATTTATCTGTACCTGACACCGACCAATAAGGTTTTCCTGAACCCCTTAAGTTCCATCCAATGATAGACCAGGGCAAAGCAGCATTTTTACTTCACGGGCCCTCGACATACCCTTGAGAGGCAGCGGAGGGGCCCCTCTGTGACCCTTCCTGCCCAGGGGCGGACTTCTTCACCAGCTGCTCAACGATGAAAAATGTCCAGTGTCCAGTGCAATGAATAAGGTTCAATGGACAGGCCAGGCCAGAGCAAAGCAGCATGTGACTGACCAAGCCCCAGACCTGCATGTCTTTCAGAAGCAACGCTTGTAATGTCCCCTGGCAAATTACCTGAGGGCCAGGCTACGTCTGGGGAGAGAGAGTGAAAATGTTATGCTGCTGGCAAATGGGAAAGGTGAGTTAACTATTTCTAAGTGGACAGGACAAGAAGAAGGGACGCACCTTCTGTGGCCCTGGGTTTTAGCAACGCCTAATGTGGGGGGTTAGGTCACACTCAGCTGGCACGATGCCAGCTCACCAGACCAATTGGTTTGTTTTCGGCCCAGGTGATGCACACTGACCTTACACAAGGTGCCCACCCATAGCCCAGAGGGTGCCCACCTACAGCCCAGAGGGTGCCCACCCACAGCCCAGGTGCACCCTCACAGCCCAGAGTATGCCCCTTACAGTCCAGAGGGTGCCCACCTACAGCCCAGAGGTTGTCCCCTCACAGCCCAGAGGTTGCCCACCTACAGCCCAGAGGGTGTCCCCTGACAGCCCAGAGGGTGTCCCCTGACAGCCCAGAGGATGTCCCCTAACAGTCCAGAGGGTGCCCACCTACATCCCAGAGGGTGTCCCCTCACAGCCCAGAGGGTGCCCACCTACAGCCCAGAGGCCGGGTGTCCCCTCTCAGCCCAGAGGGTGCCCACCTACACCCCAGAGGGTGCCCACCTACACCCCAGAGGGTGTCCTCTCACAGCCCAGAGGGTGCCCACCTACACCCCAGAGGGTGTCCCCTCACAGCCCAGAGGGTGCCCACCTACAGCCCAGATGGTGCCCACCTACAGCCCAGAGGGTGTCCCCTCGCAGCCCAGAGGATGCCCACCTACAGCCCAGAGGGTGTCCCTCACAGCCCAGAGGGTGCCCACCTACAGCCCAGAGAGTCACTCGTGTTGCTAGTCGTTTTAAAGGTTTTATACTGGCTTGACTGCCTTGTGATTCTACCGCCCTGCCTCTATCAACTTGTCAAAGTTTTTGTTGTACTGCTCTTTATGAATTGTTGTTTGATGCATATATTATTGAATATTTGAATGGCATAATCAAAAGAAAATAGTGAAAAACAAGTATAATTAATAAATAAAAGAATTTAATCTTCTTTGAATACTAAGTTTTGGTGAATATTTGGCCATCTAACTTAAGTTGATGTGTGATGTATATGGGATGACATATTCATTTTGAAGTTGACCTGTTACTATTTTTGTTAATTATGTGACTGAGCTATATATTCTTCCTTACTCTGGCTTGTGATTAAGACCGACTCCCCAACAAATGAAATGTGCAGTGGGATGTGGAGAAATAAATATGTTAAGGTCAGTTAGGTTGAAAGATTTAAAGAGGTCTGGTAGTAGTAGGCTGAGCTAGACTCTCTCTGTGTCATCTACATAGCTCTGGCACCTCAGGTTGAAAGATGCAATGAGGTCTGGTAGTGGGGGGAGACAGACGTCTCTGTGTAATCTGCGCAGCTCTGTGACATCCGGGTGAAAGATGCAATGAGGCCTGGTAGTAGGGTGAGCCAGACGCTCGCAGTGTAATCTGCGCAGCTCTGTGACATGCAGTGGTAGTAGGGTGAGCTAGACGCTCCCTGTGTAATCTGCGCAGCTCTGTGACATCGGGTTGAAAGATGCAATGAGGTCTGACTGGTAGTAGGTTGAGCCAGATGCTCTCGGTGTAATCTGCGCAGCTCTGTGACATGCAGTGGTAGTAGGGTGAGTCAGACGCTCTCTGTGTAATCTGCGCAGCTCTGTGACATGCAGTGGTAGTAGGGTGAGCCAGACGCTCTCTGTGTAATCTGCGCAGCTCTGTGACATGCAGTGGTAGTAGGGTGAGCCAGATGCTCTCTGTGTAATCTGCACAGCTCTGTGACATGCAGTGGTAGTAGGGTGAGCCAGACGCTCTCTGTGTAATCTGCGCAGCTCTGTGACATCAGGGTGAAAGATGCAATGAGGTCTGACTGGTAGTAGGGTGAGCCAGACGCTCTCGGTGTAATCTGCGCAGCTCTGTGACCTGCAGTGGTAGTAGGGTGAGCCAGACGCTCTCTGTGTAATCTGCGCAGCTCTGTGACATCAGGGTGAAAGATGCAATGAGGCCTGATAGTAGGGTGAGCTAGACTCTCTCTGTGTAATCTGCTCAGCTCTGTGACATGCAGTGGTAGTAGGGTGAGCCAGACGCTCTCTGTGTAATCTGCGCAGCTCTGTGACATCAGGGTGAAAGATGCAATGAGGTCTGACTGGTAGTAGGGTGAGCCAGACGCTCTCTGTAATCTGCACAGCTCTGTGACATCAGGATGAAAGATGCAATGAGGCCTGGTAGTAGGGTGAGCCAGACGCTCTCTGTAATCTGCACAGCTCTGTGACATCAGGATGAAAGATGCAATGAGGCCTGATAGTAGGGTGATCTAGACGCTCTCGGTGTAATCTGTGCAGCTCTGTGACATGCAGTGGTAGTAGGGTGAGCTAGACGCTCCCTGTGTAATCTGCGCAGCTCTGTGACATCGGGTTGAAAGATGCAATGAGGTCTGACTGGTAGTAGGTTGAGCCAGATGCTCTCGGTGTAATCTGCGCAGCTCTGTGACATGCAGTGGTAGTAGGGTGAGTCAGACGCTCTCTGTGTAATCTGCGCAGCTCTGTGACATGCAGTGGTAGTAGGGTGAGTCAGACGCTCTCTGTGTATTCTGCGCAGCTCTGTGACATGCAGTGGTAGTAGGGTGAGCCAGATGCTCTCTGTGTAATCTGCACAGCTCTGTGACATGCAGTGGTAGTAGGGTGAGCCAGACGCTCTCTGTGTAATCTGCGCAGCTCTGTGACATGCAGTGGTAGTAGGGTGAGCCAGATGCTCTCTGTGTAATCTGCACAGCTCTGTGACATGCAGTGGTAGTAGGGTGAGCCAGACGCTCTCTGTGTAATCTGCGCAGCTCTGTGACATCAGGGTGAAAGATGCAATGAGGTCTGACTGGTAGTAGGGTGAGCCAGACGCTCTCGGTGTAATCTGCGCAGCTCTGTGACCTGCAGTGGTAGTAGGGTGAGCCAGACGCTCTCTGTGTAATCTGCGCAGCTCTGTGACATCAGGGTGAAAGATGCAATGAGGCCTGATAGTAGGGTGAGCTAGACTCTCTCTGTGTAATCTGCTCAGCTCTGTGACATGCAGTGGTAGTAGGGTGAGCCAGACGCTCTCTGTGTAATCTGCGCAGCTCTGTGACATCAGGGTGAAAGATGCAATGAGGTCTGACTGGTAGTAGGGTGAGCCAGACGCTCTCGGTGTAATCTGCGCAGCTCTGTGACCTGCAGTGGTAGTAGGGTGAGCCAGACGCTCTCTGTGTAATCTGCGCAGCTCTGTGACATCAGCGTGAAAGATGCATTGAGGCCTGATAGGGTGAGATAGACGCTCTCGATGTAATCTGCGCAGCTCTGTGACATGCAGTGGTAGTAGGGTGAGCCAGTCGCTCTCTGTGTAATCTGCGCAGCTCTGTGACATCAGGGTGAAAGATGCAATGAGGTCTGACTGGTAGTAGGGTGATAGAAAAGGGGATGATGGACGGAGCGTTTGAGCAAATCAAACACTCACTCCCAGTCAACTGATCTGGGTTTAATCCATCACCATTCTTTAGCCCACTCAGCCACCCCATGTCAGACATGGCTATATGCAAATCAGTCTGACCCTGTGCCTCATGGGAACAGTCCAGCCCAAACTGCCAAGCCATGTCTTCCATGGACGGAAACAAGCATCCTGGGACCGGTTTCGGATTCATAATCCTCATCAATCCTCATCAGCCAGGCTATCTTGAATCCAGTGGCCAAGTGAGCAAGGGACTCACGTCTGAGCATACCCTGCCACACTTAGGGCGAACAAAGCGATACAAAAGGGGATGATGGACGGAGCGTTTGAGCAAATCAAACACTCACCCCCAGTCAACTGATCTGGGTTTAATCCATCACCATTCTTTAGCCCAATCTGCACAGCTCTGTGACATGCAGTGGTAGTAGGGTGAGCCAGACGCTCTCGGTGTAATCTGCGCAGCTCTGTGACATGCAGTGGTAGTAGGGTGAGCCAGACGCTCTCTGTGTAATCTGCGCAGCTCTGTGACATCAGGGTGAAAGATGCAATGAGGCCTGGTAGTAGGGTGAGCCAGACGCTCTGTGTAATCTGCACAGCTCTGTGACATGCAGTGGTAGTAGGGTGAGCCAGACGCTCTCAGTGTAATCTGCACAGCTCTGTGACATGCAGTGGTAGTAGGGTGAGCCAGACGCTCTCTGTGTAATCTGCAAAGCTCAGGGGCATCAGGTTGAAAGATGCAATGAGATCTGACTGGTAGTAGGATGAGCCAGACGCTCTCGTCATTGACTTTTGACCCCTGGAACCGAGTATATTGGGTTCAGCCAATGTTCCTAAACCTTGGCCCACGAGTGGGTCAGTGGCTGGAGGTTGGCGCAAGATTTTAAAAATTATTTCTCTGGGATTTTACTCTGTTGGGACATCTTGAATGCCACTTTATCTCACGTAGGCACTGGCTCAGTAGACCGATCCAACCTATTTATGCAACATTAGTAACATTATTTGTGGTTTATTGCAATTTAAAATGGTTTATTCATGAGGCCTTGGAACTGATGATAGTTTGAGGGGAGGAAGTGCCTGTTTCTGTGTAGCACAGTGGCTTCCGAAAGTCTTGAAAATGCACCATTTGCCTACTTATTTTTCAAAATTTTCTCTGGAGGAGAACCCCCCCGAACCCTCCTTAGGTGGATCGGGATCGCTCGCTCGGTGTGCTCCACCAATCATTTTACGCCGCACCACTTTAATATGTCACCAGCCGCCACTGGTGAGGCTACTTTTGCAGTGCAAAACGTGTTGCACTGAAAAGTAAATCCCAAAATCAACGCTTGGCGCCGCTTTTTTTAATCACTTTTGTGAGGCAAAGCTGATGCAAAGTGTTGGCAAATTTGGCCCCCAGTACTTTTGCACTTCTCTGGATAGAGCAGCCTCATTTTTAATACATTACCCTTATTCTGAAGTAAATGTTGTACCTGCAATACAAAGTCAGTTGCTTTCTCTATTAGGAAGTGGGGTTTGAAGTGGAGCCAGACTGATAACACTCAAGATGCTTGTTAAACAAAGGCCCTGCATAGGTAGGGCTTTCCCACAAGATTCAGAAATCAAGACGGAACCAGTGTTGTTCCCGCATCCTGCACCCAGAATAAGGATTTCACGGTAGAGTGGCATGCCCACCGCCTACAACTTCTCGCACTGGACGCCTGGGGATTTCCTTCACCTAGGCACTTCCCCTTAATTAATGTATCGTTCGGATCACCATTACTCAGCTCTACACTATTATCTTCAGTTTAGCCGGGTCAGAATTATCACCGGCAGTTCGATTACAAAGGAAGTGGATATCTTCCTTACAGCCCTGAAGAGGTCACAGGCTACTTCCCATTGTGAAGACACACATGTTGGCTGGTTGTTTCTTTTCACATTAAGGAATAAATTCACTAAGATATGAACGTGTGTAGACCTCAGATGATATTGATTTCAGTTTACGGGACTTACGAATAATTCATGTTACTCTAGAACGTGTGCCCAGGACTCTGCTTTCACTTTCCCACAAGATTATACTTCATATTACTATCCTTTCCCTTTACATGGATAACCTGTTAACATATATATGTAGCGATTTGAAATAGCGGGTAATCTCTTATTGGTATTGAGTTTATCCAGGTTGAACTTGTAAGTTGTTGCCCGACTACGGCTAGTGCAAGCCTGCACCTGCAGTGAGCCACTGCTTTGATACAAGTGAGACCATCCGCCTCTGTTCAGGTCAGGCATTTTTTATCCACTTTATTTTGATTGAATAGTACAGTTTGAGCATGAGCTGGAAGCAATAAGATTGCACGCCTACAAGGGGAGTAAATAAAGGAGTACGATTGTACATTCAAAGAGACATGGCAAAAAGAATTTCCATTCATTATGAAATCTAGAAATGGGCAAAGCAGTGAAATTTGTGCGTCAGATTTCAGCATTACCCATGGTGGCAGGAATGATCTATGAAAGCATGTCAATACACCAAAACACAAAAATAGTCAACTATCAGACTCAGACTAGAAAAATGACCGATTGGGTTGGAGGCCGGGCAGCAGAGGATATTGATGAAAAGGTGAAAATCTGACGTTTTGTTTATTGGCTTCCTAATAGAACATAACATATCCCTAGCCGTCTCTGATCACGCTGGTTCACTTTTCAAATTAATGTTTCCTGATTCAAATATAGCTGCAAAATTCTCCTGTGGAAGGATGAAAGCAAGTCACATAGGTAATGGAGCTATTGCCCCAAACCGTATTGATGAGCTAAAAAAAGGCGTTCGAGACGAAAACGTAGTTTGACCTAGCAACTGATGGAAGTAATGATGGAAATGATAAATATCTTTCTACTTTGCCATGAAGATACAAATACAGGGTACATAGTTACGTCATTGCTAGATATGCCTTCTATTGTTGCAGGAGATGCCCAGACCTTGTTTGACACATGCAACCACGTTATCAGAGAAAAAAATCTTAGAACAACTGTGCAACATATTCCTCTGATAACACTAATTGCATGAATGGTAAGCACAACAGTCTACTCAGTAAAATCAAGAGTGAACAAAAGGATGAGAAACAAAGTGTATGATGTTGATTGTCCATGTCATTTATATCATTTTAGTGCACAAAAAGCGTCCAAAGCACTGTCTGTTAAAGTTGATGATATGCTCCTAGACATATATTACCACTTTGAAAAAAGTGTGAAGCGCAAAGGTCCACTCAGAGTATATGAATTTTACTGAGACAGAAGTCAGGAAAGCCATTAAACATGTCAGTACTAGGCGGCTAAGCTTGGGAAAGTGCAGAACAAACGCTAAAGCATTGGGACTCACTAAAGTCTTACTATGTTTCAAACTTTGAGGATTCTGAAGGCAATAAGAACAAGCATTTGCAATGCAATAGGTCTTGCATTTGCGAGAGTTTGAGCTATTGGCATTGTAAATGATAATGCTTTTTATTTATGTGTTTTGAAAACCTGCATTTAGTACATAAACATGTACTTTGTGCTCACAATTGTTGACTTTTGATAAGCAAGGTTGGCAGTAACTGCACTTTTACTGCCTGCCTTGCTTCTCGTAAGCAAGAACTAAAAGTACAAAGTGCAAGTTTATGCACTACTTGCAGGTTTTCAAAAAACATAAATAAGTTGTTGTCATTTACAATGCCAATAGCTAATACTCTAGAAAATGCGAGACCTAAGCCATTACAAATGCTTGTTCATTATCTTGTACAGAGATAGTGTCCTATGTTAAGGTCCAATAATAATAATTTGTGTCCAAATGATCATTATTATTAATTTAAGATCCCTTTTAGCATTATTCCTTTTGATCAAGTTTTTAAAATGTGCACTCTTGCAGGTCAGCACAAATAATATTATTTGATCCTAAGGCAGATGCTTCTACCAAAATCTTACTGCTTTATGCATTATTCATTCAAAGGTATAAAGGTTCATATACAAAGAGCAAGACAGTTATTATTGGATGCTTATGGTAATATTATTCCTTCATGAACCATTCTAACATACGATTTGGAGAAGTGTGGCTCACTGGTTAGAAGCGGCAGACCCTGAAGCAGAGATCGGCCCGGGACTAGGGTTCAATTCCCGACGCGGAATGTTCTTGGGTCAATGTCCGCGGACTCGATAATTCTCGCCTAGGTGCCTAAGCTAACCATGGGTCCCTCTCTGCAACTCTGGGTGGGCAATAGCTTGCTTAATCTCCACAACGGCCCTATCCGCGCAGGGGATGCCTGGCTTCACCTTGGGGGTTCCCAGGAGGGATCATCTCACAGGGAAAGCCAGGACGGGTTCCCCAGCGGTATACAGCGCCAGGACACTCTGAGATGGAGTAACAGTGCGCTTTACAAGTATACATTTACATTTGTGAGCTGTAATCAGATTAACAAAACAATCCCTTAGATCTACATTTTTTGGTTATTTACTATTCCAATTGTCAGCCAACACGTGTTTCACACTATATAAGGGGGTGAAGCCCAACGTTTTTCTTAAGTCCAAGTTATTATTTAGGTTCTGTAAGGAACTTGGTGAAATTTGGCCAGCAGGAAGTAGGAAACTTCATAATCAAGTAGTAGCAGAGTCCAAATTTGGAGTCAAATGTAATTTATAGATCTAAAAAGAAAAATTTGAGGACCCGTGTACTATGTGGTGGGCAATACTTTAAAGCAGACTAGGTGCTAAAAAGCAGCTCCTTTGTAATTCTTCTGGTACTGGTAGCTTCACAAAGTAAGGCTGCAAGCTCATAGAGCAAGTGTAAGTAAGAACTGGTCAAACGGCCTCTTGAGGACAAGTAGGTCTGCGTGTGACCAGCGCATCTCCAGCATTGTCACGTGAACCTTTTTATGTAACCACACTTGCATACAAAGAATGAGACCTGTATCTTTTAAACATACTAGGCAACCTCTCTGCTAGACCAGTAAGTAGGTTGAGGTTAAAAACACCTTTAAAAGAGTGTTCTTAACAGCTCACCTTTTATCAAGAAAATCTGGTCACAGGCAGCAGTTTAGATAATTATCTCTAGCTCAGGCCAATTGCATCAAGAGTTGCTTGTATTCTGGTTGTTTATCAGTTTGAACTGGACTGAAAACACAGAGGCTAGGGGATGTCGGTTCAAGGAAAATGTGCAGGTGGTTTGGTCTTTGTAGGGATTAGTACACACAAGCTCAAAAAGTGTGCACACAGTAATTATCAGTGGTTCAGATTAATTCAAGCATTTGTATCCATCATGTTGGTGTCTTCAAGCTCATGTCATTGCTGTTGGAGGGTACACAATCAACAGCAGTTACCTAGATGCTAATTTCCTTGCCTACTAATGGTCTACATACTGAAGGAAAAGTAATACGCGGGCCAGATTAGCTGTGAGACATATCAGGGTCACCAGACTAATAATTACACATCAGTGGCTTCTACTTAAGGACTTACCAGCATTAAATACATATATATAGACGCCGGTTTCCTCTTCTTTGACTTGGATGATACTCCGTCTCTGGTGACATACATGGTTCCCCTCACAACTGGAGTTGACTGTTATACTGCTGTATCACTAAGCTGGGAAATTCGAATTATAGAATTACATAGAAGGCACTATCGATTGTTGACAGCTGTGATATGCAAATAGGATCTAAGAGCCTAACCATAGAAATTGGATTTTCAAGTGCATTGTGGATTCTGAATCACAACATTGAAAAAAAATATACAAGTCAAATAGAGCTGTTGCAAGACGTATCACCACTAAAAGAAGAAAAAGTACTTATGACGATAATGGGTGTTTAAATATCCAAGGACTCAGCTAATAAAAAGAGATAGGAGGACATAAGATCCACCTAGTCCTCCACCAATATCCGAACAGTCTACTGAAATCTGCTAAACAGACACCATGTTTGTGCCCGATAACGGCTTCAAGTATTAGAGATCAATATCTGAAAGTACATCAGTAACTGCATGTCTATCAAGCGGTTTTCTTTTCCTCTTCATATATATTATATTTCTCTTTTCAGATGTGAAGAACCCCCTTATTTTAATATATGTTTGTTACGTATTTGTTTGGCCCTGATGAAGGTGATGTAAATTAAATAGTTCACCGAAACGTACGTAGGCCAATACATCTGGGATACCCGGACAAAGAAATATACAAGGAATAAGATCAAAAAGAAGAAGCAATATACAAGATATTATCTAACCGCGTGAACAACCATGGGAATTTACTCATAATAGATCAAATGGGATTCTCAGATGTATTGATGTCTTTTTGTTGTTTTACTGTAATTTTTCACTTGTAAGAGTATGTGTGTAGTGAATGATAGAAAGATTGCCAATACTGTGTAGTTTTTATGTGGGGTTCAAAAATGAATTTGTCATTGTAAACATTGTTTAGCCATTTTCCGATCAAATTAATTTTTCTAGCCTTATGATATCTAAAAAACTATAAAATGTTAAAAAATGTTCTTTTCTCGCAAATCATGAAAATGAAAATAAATGAAAAACTAAAGAGTTATATGTTTATGTGAATACTTTTTATCAAAGTTGCATCTCTGAGAAATGTTTAGATAAATTCTATTTTGAAAGTATTATAGGTCAGTATAGAGGTTCTTTATATGTATTTGCTGCTCATTTCTCCCCCTCTAGACCTACAAGCATATTTGGGAGTACCCTTCATATAATATTCTTACCAGCATTAAAGCCTTCTGCACAGAGCTTTAAATCTTGGTTTTCGACCCACTGCTATGGGCTAGATGTGAGGAATCATACTGAGAAGAGGGCAAATAACACCTGTTGGTGACCAACAACATGTGGCTATTAGTATCTCGTTGCCATGCCACCCAACACAAGCAACTAAACATGGCCACTACCTCTGTCTGCTTGCTACTGAACCTAGAAAGTAAATGACAGTAGTCAGATACGGAAATGTTAGCACTCAGATTGGATGAGTCAATATCAGCATTCCAAAAAGGAAGCACACATGCCTTTAATTAAATTCTGCCAAATACAAATGTATGCTGAGTACATGCTACATGGAAAAGCTGACATCACTTGTGCTAACAGGAAGCCCGTTTCCTTCAAAACGTGAATAATTGGCCTGGGACGACTCTTGGGGGTGGCCAGCCGCCCTGGGAGCTGCACCCACACCCACCCACCAACCACGCACGCAACCTGGGGTTCGTCCTGGACTCGTTGCTCTCATTGACCCAGCAAGTCAATGCCGTCTCCTCCTCCTGCTTCAACACCCTCTGTCTGATCTACAGATGGATCCCCACGGAACGAGAAGGACGGTCACCCAGGCCCTCGTCAGTAGCAGACTAGACTACGGCAACACCCTCTACAAGGGAACCACAGTCAAACTCCAGAAAAGACTCCAACGAATACAGAACACCTCTGCACGCATCCTCGACATACCCCGCCACATCCACATCACCGCCCACCTGAAAGACCTACACTGGCTCCAAGTCAACAAACGGATCACCTTCAAGCTCCTCACCCACGCTCACAAAGCACTCCACAACGCCGGACTAGCATACCTCCACAAGTGTCTCACCTTCTACACCCCGAACCTCGCCCTTGCCACCGTCTCACGCATCCAAAGGACCCCCACCAGCAGCAGATCCTTCTCCTACCTCACCGCCAAGACATGGAACACCCTACCCACTCAGCTGCGACATACCCAGGACCTGTTGACCTTCAGGCGGTTACTCAAAACTTGGCTGTTTGAGCAGTAGCTGCACCCCTTCAGCACCTTGAAACCCTCACGGGTGAGTAGTGCGCTCTACAAATGATTGATTGATTGAATGAATGGTGTACACGAAACACATATCTTAATTGCAGACACAACCGTCTTTCTATCCATGGTAATTCCCAATTACAACATGGTGAAGAGCGGTTAATAACTGCAGACCTGTTCACACTCCTATACACGATTAAAAACAAACACAGCTTCATTTATTCCATGTCTGTTAACTCCAGATGGTCATGGTTTTACATATGATGTAAACGTGTCTGCCAACTCCGTATGGTCATGATCTACATATGTTTAAAACATGTCGTTTGACACCTTCCGAACTAGTATGAGGTGTTTGGCTAATAATCATGTATAGAGGGTGTGCAGCTTCACGTCTGGACAATTGAAGGGGTGTTGCTAACGATAGTACAGCAGGTACAGTGGCACCTGGGCCGAGCCCATTCCGCCAACAGCTGTCTCGTTCCTTCCAAAAAAAAGGGATGGGAGGAGGCAGGTTGCCTCCATGCATTAGGGCCCTTTACATAGTTGCTGTCGTTTTTAAACTCGTGGGATGAACTGATGCTCTCCTGAGATTGTACATATTGCGACCAGTTTGGTGGAACCAGTAAACAGTTCATCATGATGTGTTAGTTTGCTTGTCAAGCACTAGTTATACAAACCATGTGTACTCTCATTTGCATTTAAAGTCGACGTTTAAGAACAATGACCGCTGTGAGCTAGACATCCATTTTCCTGTTTCTCATGCCACGCTTGAGAGGCACCGGTTCGGGGGTCATGTAAACTGCCAGTTGTGAACACAGTGTGCATGCTTCCTTTAAACCTTCACCAGTTGTGTTAGGTTTTCTCACCACATTCTAATCCGTGAACGATTATGGCGCAGAAGGCAAATGCCACACCTTTGTTTTTTAGAACCACTCTTGAGCATGAAATAACACCACACAGAAGAAAGCATCTTTAGATGTCATCACGGTGTATTGTGCCTAGTGTGTTTTTTTCTGAAAGGGAAAACGTGGAAAGTTTCTTCTGGAATAACAAGCTTGAATGAACTAATTCCTAGAAGTCAGGCTATTCTTAAATAAATACTGTTTAAATCACTTAATCTCCCTGTGCCGTAACATAAATAAATCTGACTTAGAGTAACATAATCTGGTGCTCAATAAAGCACTCCAAAGCCATCAGGCAGAGCTCACGTACTATACAACTTTTAAAAAATGTCTTTCAAGGAAATCCTATTAGCATTTTAAATGTTCTCCTTAGAGTACAACATTATTTACTTATGAAAACAACATGCAAGCGACATGATTAAAGATTTTGTAGTGCACTGAAATACCTTTATTGCTAAGCTGCATTGACGATATTGTGTGCTTACGGATCGCCTAGTGCTTGCATGAGAGATCCTCCTGAACCCATTGGCTCCCTTCCTCTCTTGGACATACTTTTAGCTGCAGAATCACAGAAAGGTAGCACAGTGCCAGAGTGCTGACCAACTCCCATTGACGCTGGCCCAAATCCTAGCAGCAACACTACCCTATTTTCCAAGGCGGGGCTAACGAAGTCCTAAAAGGAAAGCTGCCCAACTAACCAAAGAAAAAGCATGAAAGCAGCAGTAGCCTACAAAGTGAGGACACATTGCAAACACAAAGCCTATCATTTGGTGATCTGACCTGTTTCTATGTCAGCCACATGTACTCACATTGTGGACTGACATCTGATAAAAGATTACACCACTGAAAATTAGCATTACGCTAAAATCATGTACGATCTGTGTAAGTATTTGGCACAGAATTCAACAGGTGTTGGTTTTATGCTGCAGAGTGTTAATATGCTAAAGTTATCAGAGCGGTATAGTATCTAGATGAAGCACTGTACTCTCTTCTCCGACCTGCCAGCGTGAACCCATGTTATAAAAGAAAATTGAAACAAGCTGGGTGAACGGTGTCCCTGCTTCTTAATGTTATGTTTTCAAGCTTCAACACTACGCTTTGTTGAAGTAGTCCCCAAAGGGACATTCAAATTGCATGCAGCGTTGGGAAACTGTAGTTGGCCGGTGCTCCTGATCACAAACAGAAGTGATGTATCGGGAGCACCAACCAATAAGGAGCCAGCAAGAAAGATAAACGCAGGAGTTACCTAATCGTAAATTGCAGGCGGGATTACGCTCAGTCTGGGATTACTAAAGGTCTTGCAGACAGCGCATGTGCGCTGCCTAGGCTCGACCTAACAAGGGAAAATCTGGTGATCGAGAACTACGACTTGTAAAGCTTTTCAAAAACACAATGATAAAACTTTAATTTATGTTTGCTCAGGCTGTGCTTCTAACTTTTGATTATTTCAAAACATTACTTCAAAGTGAGGCCCCAATGATACCTGCTCCCCACTCTTCAGCAATGCATCTTTTCCAAAATTTGATGGCCAACTTTATTCAAGTTATGGCTTCAACTTCAGATTTGCTACAAATTGACATTGAAAATCCAGACAATCATTTGCCACTAAATATAATTTACATTGGCCTCATGACCAAACAGGAGGCCAGGAAAGAGGATCCTTTGGGTACAGGTGCGTACAACAAATTTCTGAATGAAGCGAAGTATTTTCACATAAATGCTGTAAAATATATGATAAAGTCAATCCCTGCATTAATGGATGACATCCTCATGTCTCTCTCATTCTTGAACCCTGACACCAGACTACAAGCTATATCAGAACAAACTGAAATTCTATGGCAGGACCGGAGGCTTCAGATTATGCTTTTAACCTTTCTTCGCTTTATTTAACATTTAAACACAGCAGCCAGTAATTTAAACACACTTTTTCCCATGGACACAGAAAAAACTATAACTCCCTACAACCAGGGAGACTGTACAGTCCATAGTCCTTCCACCATGTTTGGCACACCGGGTACTAAGACCCCTGCTTGTCCTTCTTCGTCCTCTTTCTTCGCTGCTTATCCGGCCAGTTAAGTGCTCTCTGATTTTTGCCTTTGTTTTGTAATTGCCTTTAATGGTGCTCATACCTCTTTTACCTTATTACTACGTCTGGGGTGTTCTTGTATTGTGCTGACTAGCGTTTGCTGTTTCAGATCCCCAGCCGCGGGAGCGTTCATTCCGCACCTCACGCGGCCGCCCTCCTGCTGTTGCGGTGCTTGAAGCAGACCGCTAGAGGGACTCGGCCCTCTCGTTGCTCTCGCGGCGTCGTTCCTCAGTCAGGAGACGCGCGAGCAATGAGCCAGAGCCAGTCCTTGCTGCCTCACCGTGACGCCCGTTTGGGCTGTATTCCCTGCTGTCTGTTCTGAACGCCCCTGCGGGGGTCTGCATTGTAGCATTTCTACACGCTTTCGAGACGCGCTCGGTGGAGCGTTGTACAAGCACTAAGCCCACTGGTTTCTTTTCGCGGATTGTCATGCCCTACTAAATCTCACGCATCTCGCGGAACGTGCGTTGGGAGGCAGTAGGCCCGGTCAGCTTCTGCTCAGGGTCGTGCTCGTTCGGGGTGAGTGCTGCCCCTATCACAATCCTTTGGGTTACCCACGAATTTCAGCAGCTAACCAGTCTGCCCATATTGGGAGGGTTTTGGGGCCCCTTATTGACCTCTGTGCTACACTCTTGGTGTGGGGTTTTTCTGCTGTGCGTGGTTAGGTGCAGGTTTTGTTGCTAATCATGGCAGACCATTCTTTGTATTATGATGAGGAGTCGCATGGTGACTTACCTTGGGACTATGAGTTCTTCGAGGCGGTGGATACCTCCATTTATAGGGTGGTCAATGAGGTGGTTGGTCCGATGGAGCAGCGCCTGTCGGAGAAAATAGTCCAGGAATGCGCTAAGCTTGCGGCAGCGTGGGCGGACCCTCCTGGGGGGGGTCTGGCCAGCAGTCCGGGTAGAACCCTCCGCCTTCTAAAAAACAGTGCCCTGAGGGGGTGGATGTGGAGGAGTTTGCATGCCTTAAGTCTACGTTTATGGCTTCGGGGGCTTCCTCTGTTCCCCCTCCCCCACAGGCGGATGCCCTGCCTGAACCCCTGGATCCCCCTTCCCCTGCTACTGATGATGATGGCACACTAGGGGATACCGACGACGAAGCAGGGTCTTCACGGCCTTGGCTTCCGTCAGCAACTCCATCCACCTCCGATGCTACCGCACAGAGGAAACATCCTTTACAACGCAACTTTTACCACGCAGTGCCTTTATGACGCAACTTTTACGATGCAAACCATTACAACGCATTGTGCTGGGGGGCGCTCTAGGACAGGGAATGTTTAATTTACTGTCCAACACCTTCCCTAGTGTCCACGGGGACTGGAGTTGGAATAGTAAATTAAAATATTCACTATCCAGCACCCCAAAGCGCTATACGTTGTAAAGGTTTGCGTGGTAAAAGCATGCGTTGTAATGTCATACATCCACCGCACAGGAGGTTGCTGACATGCTCAACCCCGACGAGATCATGCACCCTCGTTCGGCGGCTTGGGTCCCTGGTGATAAAGTGGCCAGGTTTGTGGCTAATAGGTTACGGAAACCTTTGGAGAAGGAAGCTCGAGGTTGTCTGCGGGCAAAGTGCCCCAGGCCTTCTTTGGAGAATAAGATTGCCTGTACCCCAGAGATAGATCCGAAGATGGCCGCATTTATGGCAAAGTTCATGAAGGATCCCAGGAAAGGCATCAATAGATCATGGCGATCCTGTCAGGATAAGTTGCTTGATGTCATCGGCCCTATGACACAAATTCTCGACATGGCAGAGGAGGCGAAAGTCTTGGGGACTCCGATTTCCCCGGAGGAGCTCTCTAATTGGGCCCACGGGCTATTATTTTTATGGGCAACGCGAATTGTGCATTGTCCACAGAGCGTAGGAGATCTCTGATTAAGCTGGACCCAAAATTGGGAGATCTAGCCTCCTCGGAGGCGGGGGCCGTGGCGCAGGGAGGCCTTTTCGGCAACCCCTTTATAAAAGAATTGGGGAAGTTCGTGGCAACTTTCACTTCCCATGACAAGGCCCAGTCCAGTATAAAAAAGGTCTTTAACCAGCGGGATTTCCGTGGGGCCGGGCGAGGCAGGGGCCGCTCTCCCGGCCGCGGATCACAACAATCCTCAGGCAGGGCACTACAATACGTCCGCCAACTTCAACAACTTCTACCCCACACGTGGACAAAGATTCTGAGGACATGGAGGATTTAGAACCAACTCTAGTGGCAGCTCCAACAGTAAGTCTAACAGACGATCCCTGTGTGCATTGGGAGGCGTTTAGCGGCCTTTCAAGGTTTTCATATGGAGTTTCACGGGGACCCTCGACAGGAAGTTTGCCCATGCCTGATTTCTTTCAGCGCCCACGATTCTCTGTTGATCGACGAAGAGGTTTCCGAACTGCTTCACAAAGGGGCCATTCGTCGATCAACACTTCATCCAGTGGATTGCTAAGCAATATTTGCTTGGTGGACAAGACCGACGGTGGCCGACGTCCTGTTATCAATCTCAAGGACTTCAACGGTTGGTTAGTGTATCGTCATTTCAAAATGGAGGGGATTCACCTCCTCCGCGACGTTCTCCTCCCGGCCGATTGGATGGTGCGCCTCGACTTGAAGGACGCTTATCTGGTTGTGCCTATCCATCCGCCGCATCGTCGATTTTTGCAGTTCTGCTGGAAGGACTTGGTGTTCGAATTCACCGCTCTTCCTTTCGGTCTGTCCTCAGCTCTGTGGTGTTTTACCAAGGTGCTGCACCCAGCGGTGGAGTTCCTCAGAGCTCAGGGCATTCGGATGATCGTGTATTTGGACGATCTGTTGCTCATGGCGCAATGCCCACGGGTTTTGGCTTTTCACCTCCAGCAGACGGTGTGTCTGTTGCAGGGTTTGGGGTTTTTGATCAATGGGGCCAAATCGGTCTTGCAACCTTCTCAGTCGATCACTTTCTTCAGGTTCGTGATATAGACTCTGTCCAAGGGACCCTGAGCCTTCCCTCTTGGAAAATGGCAAAGATTCACCACGAACTGCGCCAAACACATTCGAAGTCCCACATTTCTCTACACCATCTGGCCCGTGTGGTGGGCCTGCTCTTCTTCAATTCAGGCGATCTTCCCGGGCCCTCTTCATTACCGGGCACTCCAACGCCTCAAGGCGTTGCATCTATGAAGAGGGAGATTGTACGTCACATGGTTCCTCTGTCGGAAGAAGCCAGAGAGGAAATTACATGGTGGTTGTCTCACATGGAGGCCTGGAACGGGCGGGCGTTTTTCGGCTCGGTTCCAGATCTGGACATAAAGTCCGACGCCAGTCGTTCAGGCTGGGGCGCTCGGTGTGGAGACTTTTCCACCGGTGGAGTGTGGTCTGCGGACAAGCTAAGTCTCTACATCAACTGTCTAGAACTCTTAGAGGGTTCCTTTGCGGTATGTTGCTGGACCAAGGAGAGGGTGCAGTCTTGCGTCCTGCTCAAAATGGACGTTTCCGCTGTCCGGTATGTCAATCGTTTGGGAGGCTCTCGTTCGCGAGCTCTAGCGAACCTGGCGAAAGATTTCTGGACCTTTTGTCTAGCTCACCACATTTCAGTCACAGCGGAATATCTTCCGGGGCAGACCAATCAGGTCGCGGATTGGCATTCACGCAATTTGTACGATTCCAGTTTATGGAAGTTGGACCCCCCCCAGGTTTTTCGGTGGATCCAGTCCCTCTGGGGTCCGTTCTCGGTAGACCTCTTTGCCTCCCGCCTGGACAATCAGGTGCCCAGGTTCTTCAGTTGGAGGCCGGATCCGATTGCAGTGGCCACGGATGCCTTCCTGCAGTATTGGACCGCGGAAGTCGGGTACGCGTTTCCCCCTTTCTCGATGATCACAATGGCGGCAGCCCAGATCCGTCGGCAGGGGGCGGAGGTGGTCATGGGAACTTTCTTGGGATTTTTCAATCCTACTCCCCCAGTTTCCTCATCTCCTTCTGAATCCGGAAGGGATGTGTCACCATCTGACCACGCATGGTCAGCTCCACCTCATTGTGTGGCGGCTTTCCGGCGGCGTTAGTCGCTGCCAGGTCTTTTCGAACCAGCTGCGTCTCTCTTATCCAAGGCTTGGTCAGACAGCACCACGAAGCGGTATAGGTTTGCTTGGACACGGTGGCTTCATTGGTGTGTTCGAAGGGATTTGGATCCCATGGTCGCGGATGGTGTTCACATCCTGAACTTTCTGGCGGAATTGGCCTCTGATGGCTTGGCTTACCGCTCTATTAATGCGGTTCGGTCAGCAATTTCTGCGGGTCATTCCCCGCTTGATGGGAAGCCAGTCGGGGAGCATCCTTTGGTCTGTATACTCTTACGTGGTATCCGGTTGTCGTTACACCCGGACCTCGGTATTCGGCCCTTTGGGATGTCAACTTGGTTTTAAACCTCTTCTTTTTATCTTGGCAGCCAAATAGATACCTCTCTTTGAAGGAATTATCGGCGAAGTTGGCTATGCTTCTATGTTTGATCTCCTGCTGGAGAGTTTCTGATGTCCGTGCGTTGGACATTTCGGCTAGGACCTTCTCGCCAGAGGGCGTGGTCTTTACGATTGGACGGCGAACTAAGTCAAATACTCGCATGGTGTTGTATCCGGCTCTTCGGGTTACTCTAAAGTTATGTGTGGTGGATTGTCTTCAAGCCTACGGAGACTTGACCCAAGAACTTCGTCCTCAGGGCGAACAACAACTTTTGATAGCACTCAGGAAACCGCACAAAGCGGTGTTGTCGCCTACAATTACGAGATGGGTGCGTTGGTTCATGAATGAAGTGGGCATTGATACGAAGCAGTTTGGTGCTCATTCTACTAGAGGAGCCATGGCCTCTAAGGCATTTGCGTTGGGAGCGCGCCTAGAGGATTTGATGCGGGCAGCAGATTGGTCTTCGGATTCCACTTTTAAACGGTTTTATTTTAAACCGGTGGTGAATGTGGCTCAGTTGGTGGTGAGTAAGTTTTAACTAGCATAATCTGAAGCCTCCGGTCCTGCCATAGAATCTGAATTTGCCAAGCAGGGTGACGGTAAGTTCCAATTCTATTAAGGACACGGAGGCGAAGATTATCCCACCCGGAGCACGATGTTGCGAACCCACCCGTATTGCAGTAAGTAACTTCTTTTGTGTCTTTTTTGGGTGGTTACATCGTACCTTGGAAAGTAAGCATCTTTGTGGTTTGCTACTGTTTGATTGTGATGGTTTTCCTACCTTAGGAATGAGATCGTTGTTGTGATTACTGGACAGGTCCTTTGTGTTTTCTTTAGTTCCTGATCATGTTTTGTTCTTTTTAAGGAATGATGGTTCCAAACAAGACCAGTGAGGATTGAGCATATTTTGCGCGAAGAAATAGGACGAAGAAGGACAAGCAGGGGTCTTAGTACCCGGTGTGCCAAGCATGGTGGAAGGACTATGGACTGTACGGTCTCCCTGGTTGTAGGGAGTTGTAGTTTTTTCTGTGTCCATAGGAAAAATTTGTTTAAATTACTGGCTGCTGTGTTTAAATGTTAAATAAAGTGAAGAAAGGTTAAAGGCATAATCTTCACCTCCATGTCATTAATAGAATTGGAACTTACCGTCACCCTGCTTGGCAAATGCCGATTCCTGTCTCTCGATTTCCAGATGTGATTGAAGTGGAAGAGTTAGAAAGTCTTCATCAACCATTTCGTCAATATCAGTGCATGGCAGACAACGAAATGCCGAACTGTGAAAGTATTGATGAGGTTTGGGAAAGTCTACCCAAATTAAAAAATGGTGTTACGAAGCTGCCTTTATTTCCAAGACTTGCAAACTGGCAACATTTCTTTTACTATTGCCGATAGCAATGCCTATTGTGAAGGACTATTTAGTACAGTTAGAAAAATATGTTCGGATTCAAGTCGCAACCTAGGCAAGGATATCAAAGGGGGTTCTGCATCGACCTCTGTTTACGCTGAACTGACAGGAACGAGAAACACTTTAGTTGGAATCCTAGTCTCAAAACTGAATGTTTTCAATTTGCAAAAAGCTGCCTGCTATCAGTGGCAGCCACCAAAACCTCTTACAGGCAGCAGAAAAAGCCACATACACAGGCCTCGCTAGTAGGCCTTAGAACTCTATCAAAAGAGTTCCTGTCTGAGATAGGGTATTTATGTAAGATGTTGTCCCGACCATTTGATACACTGATGAATATCGCTCTGCTCAGTGCTCCAAGAGTTTGAAACACATTATTGCTTGAATATGTTAATTTCTGAAACCTTAATAAATGTTATTGCAAAATAAATTGTTGCTTTCATGTCCTTAATTTTGATGGCAGAAGAAGAAACTTAGCCACAAGTGTAGTACACCTACTCTTTATTATATAGATTCCTCTCCATCCCATTTGTTCTTCTACATTTGGGGGAGCTTATCTCCACTCAAGCTGTCCTGTGTTTATCCTGCAGTCGACTTCCCATTGTTACGCATGCTACCAGTCTTTCCCCATCCCCACACAGGTATAGTGTCCACTGTCCTCTCTGTGGACTTGAGAGGACTCTTGCCTGCAGGGTCTTAATGTCCCTGGGCCATAATGCTTTCTATCAGTTCATATTCCTAAATGTCAAAAAGCTGAAAACAGTGACATAAATAACACATCTGTTTTGTAAGACCCAAAGGCGCCAAAGGTGTGCCCGTCTGCGCCCGTCCGCGCCCATACGGGTCCAGGGGCCCCAGCCCCTGGCCAACTTGCGACATCTAGATTTGTGTATAGGGCTCAACAACTTCACGCCCTGAGACCCACACTTAATCATCCTGCCCCAGTGTTTGATGAGTTTGATCAGCTTCCGCACAAGTGACCTCACTGTTCATTCTCCCTCGATGTTCCACAGCTCTGTCGTAGCCTTATGCAGAGGGATCCTATCTCCCCCTCCTTGGGTTACACATTTTTTAGTTTGAATTGCCGCTCTTTACCTAAACACAGACGTCAGATTTTCAATCTCCTTACTGATGAATCCCCTGATGGCCTTTTGACTTGGCTTCATTCTGGCTCAGGTCCTGATGTGGCAGAAGCATTACCCACTGGCTATGCCATTGTTAGGTGTGACCGCCCCAGGAAAATCGGGGGCGGCGTGGCTATTATATTTAGAAACTCCTACCAATGCCAGCTTGACTCCGTCGTTTTAGATAACTGCGAGGCAGCACATTTTAAGCTCGAACTGCACCCTAAGACTACTCTCTCCGGCCTATTAGTCTATCGGCCCCCTGGTCCGACCAATACATGGCTGACTTCGTTTACAGACTACTTAAGTTCGGTGCTTTCATCTTCCAGTAATTTTCTCGTGGTGGGCGACTTTAATGTGCATTTGGAAGATCCCTCCAATAAAGTGAGTAACACCCTTATTGATGATTTAGCAGCTATGAACCTTACCTTACATAATAAGGGCCCAACCCATAGGGGTGGCCATCTGCTTGATCCGATTTTTTCTAATATTACCCAGTTACATTGTTTTTCGTCGTTACCTATTCCTTGGTCTGACCACTACTTAATCAAATTTTCAGTTGTGAACACTGTTGTGCCATCCAATTGTAAAGCTTCTGGAAGCATGCTGAAGAGAGATTGGAAAAAACTCGATTTAGGTGTCTTAAATGAATTTCTTGCTGACCACCCGCCATTTAGTCGTCTGGACCCAGAAGACACTGAATCTATGGCCTTTGCCGTGAATACTTGGCTTTCTGAAGCCATTGATATCTGTCTTCCTTCAGTTCTGAAGAAAAAATCAACTCACAGAACCCCTGCTCCTTGGTATAATGAATCGCTTCAAATTGAGAAATCCCGCTGTAAGAAACTTGAACAGGTATGGAGAAGCAATTATTCCCCCTCCGCCTGCCTTGTTTATAAAACTGAACTGAAGCAATATCACAAAGCCTGTGCCCAGACTAGGGCTAGCTACGTGAATAAGATGATTTCTGAGGCGGCTAATAAATCTAAAATATTGTTTAGTATGGTCCAGGAACTTGCTGGCTCCAAAACTGTGGCCACACTCCCTCCCCTATCCAATGATAAATAAGACGAGCTTGCTCAGTATTTCATCTCTAAGATCGAGAACATTCACTTGGATATTTCTGCACAGGGAGCTAGCAGCATCATAATCATCACTGCTAAGTTGCCCCCTGAAACTACTGAGGTGACCTTTCATACTCAGACTTCAGCTCCCCTTCTGTCCTGGCCTGACCTTCTTCCTTCTACTCTTTTAGAGATTTTGGGTAAAGTTAAGTCAGGCTCGCCGTTGGATCCCGTACCCGTTTCCATTCTACGGTCTTTAGAGCCCTCCCTGCTTTCCATTATTTGCACTTTGCTTAACCATTCCTTGAATTCTGCAACTGTTCCTAGCTGCTGGAAGCATGCAATGGTCACACCACTCCTGAAAAAGCCCACTATGGACCCTGGTGTCTCTCCCAACTATCGTCCCATCTCCCTGCTGCCTATTTTCTCCAAAGTTTTGGAGACACCTATTCATTCTCATTTATCTCAGTATGTGGCGCTCAATAATTTTTTACATCCTTCCCAGTCTGGCTTTCGTCCAGGTTTCTCTACGGAGACCACTCTCTTAGGTGTAACAGAAAATCTTCGTTTACATCTGGATCCTGGGGAAACTGCTGCACTGATATTGCTTGATCTCAGTGCAGCATTCAATACCATATCACATAGTATACTTATCAGATCTCTCGCACACCTTGGTATTGGCGGTAAGCCTTTGGATTGGCTTTCGTCTTTCTTGAAGGACCGGACCTTCCAAATCTTTTCACACCTTTCCACTTCTAAAGTGTATTTGTCCCCACACGGTGTGCCCCAGTGTTCTATCCTGAGTCCTCTTTTGTTTAATTTCTATGTTACTCCTTTAGCTCACATTGCTCAAAGGGCCGGCCTTAATTTATTTACTTATGCTGATGATTCACAGATTGTTTTCTCCCTTTCACAAGCTGATCCCACCCTGCCATCTCCTTTGGAAATTGGACTAAGTGATATAGCAAACTGGATGAACAGCAATTTACTTAAATTAAATGGTGGGAAGACGGAGGTTTTGGTTTTGGGCAATAAACCTGATCTCTGGAGTCCGAGTCATTGGCCTTCAGCTATGGGTGCTCTGCCAACTCCGTCTGCGTATGTGCGTAATCTTGGAGTAATCATCGATAGGGGGCTATCTATGAGGGACCAAGCCAGCAGAGTGTCTGCCACCTGTTTTACCATATTGCGCTGGCTTGGAAAAAATTTCTGGATGCTCCCTTCAGACACCCAGAGATCTGTGATTGACGCCTTGGTGACCTCCAGATTGGACTATGGAAACGTACTCTATCTGGGGTCTACCAAGGCGGTCACTCGCCGTCTCCAATTGGTACAAAATGCTGCCGCACGATTCCTTTGTGGATGTCGTAAATCGGACCATATTACAGAACGCCTGAGGGAACTTCATTGGCTCCGTATAGAGAGCTGTATCAAGTTCAAGTCGCTGTGCTACATGCACAAGATTAGGATGGGTGTGGCTCCTCTTTATCTTCAATCGCTTGTCATGCCCTATTCTCCTTCCCGATTGCTTTGTTCCTCCTCTCAGCACCTATTCTGTGTTCCTAAGTTTAGGTTGTCCAGAATGGGGGGGCAGTGCTTTTGCCAACCTGGGACCCAGACTGTGGAACTCCCTCCCGCTGGCTGTTCGCGCGGAGGCTAACTATGTTGCCTTTCGAAGAGCTGTTAAAACCTGGCTCTTTGATCTGTAGATTTCATTTCATGGGTGTCCGGTTACTTATGACAATCAGCGCCGAGAAACCCGTCTGGGTAGCTGTAGCGCTTTACAAATTCAATAAATAAATAAATAAATAAAATAAAATATTGTCTCTACTGCAATTTATTATCCCATTCTTGTCTTTACCACCCTCTATCTTTACCAGCTCCCCTCCCAAGTGTACACACACAGACTAGTACATTTTGTGCAACCAGATTTACACAAAAATGTAACTCAAATATACTAGTGCACCGTGCAAACAGGAGTATCTGCTCTAATGTGCTCTCTCCCCCTCATCTTCATCACCAGCTCATCTTCCATGTAAAAGGATTTGTACTTGAGTGCTACAGACTGTCACAGGTATTGACTCAGATTACGACAAGAACACAACTAATGTACTGCATTGGCAAAAATCAACTCTTTGTAATTTGTTGTCTTCTTCATTACCCGCTTGTATTTGTGACTGTGTTTTCTTCCAGGTGAATTGGCATTTTTGCCCATTATGTTGACTTGTCATGCATTTATGAAATTGATACATATGAATCTCTTACTGGAAGTGAGCATGCTAGATTCTAATTACAGGTATATGTATGACCTATTTCTATGACGCAGAAGTTATTAAAATGCGACACTTTGCGTCAATGTACCTTACGATGCGTTGCGCTTCCACAACAAGCAATGTTACAGCGAGGGAAGTGCGACAAAGTTCTGGTGCAAAGAAATAAAGACGTGAAGATCTTCCAGATGCAACACTCTTCTCCGACGTTTGAAAGAAGCTTCCACACGATGCGACAACTACAGCGGTGACATCCTTGTTCAGAAATGCAATGGTAGCAGCTCCGACGGCGGCGCGCTTCTCTGGGGATGCGAGGCACTTTACGCGATGCAGTGCAATACGACCGCTCCAGCGGCGACACCCTTGTTCTGAAATGCGATGGCAGCAGCAGCGACGGCGACACGCTTCTTCGTTGTTGTGAGACGCTTCTCTCGATGTGGTGAAATAAGATCGCTCCAGCGGCGACACCCTTGTTCAGAGATGCAGCAGCAGCAACAGCGACACACTTATTCTTCGTTGTGAGACGCTTCTCTCAATGCAGTGCAATACGACAACTCCAGCGGCGACACCCTTGGTCAGGGATGCGACGGCAGCAGCAGCGACGGCGATACGCTTCTTCCTTGTTTAGCCGCGCTTCCAGCTCCTTGCGACACGCTGTCCCTCAGAAGCCCCAAAATCAGCAGCAGGCACTTCCAAAGAACTCTGGAGAACAGGGGTGTGAAGTCTGTTGTCCCTGAGACTTCAGCAGGAGGCAAGCTCTTTTCCAGGCCTTTGGAGATACTTCACAAGTTGAAAGTAAAGCAGACAAAGTTCTTTCTCCTCTCTTTGGCAGTCCGGCAACCACTGCAGGCCAATCCCCTAAGCAGCACTTCAGCTTAGGAATAGTCTCTCCTCAGTTTCTTCAGGTTCCTCTCCTCAGCAGAGGTTTCTTCTTGTAGTCCAAAAGTGATCTAATTTCTTGGGATCTGGGTCCCAATACTTATATGCCCAAAATCCTTTGTCCTCTGATGGCAGAGGGGCCTTTGCCCAGTCCAAACCAGTTCTGGAGCACTCTGTTTACATGACTCCTTCTATCCCTTTCACTGTGCAGGGCAGAAACATCAGACGTCCCACAGGAGGTGGAGCCAGCATTGGGGAGGGAAAGCACAGCATTGGAGCACTTTGTTGGCAGGATTCCTTTTCTCATTTCACTGTGCAAGGCAGAGACATCAGCTGCACCCCAGGAGGTGGAGTCAGCATTGTGGAAGGCAAGCACAGCCCTATTCAAGGTTCAGGTGCAACTCCTCCCTCCCATCTAGATGCAAATCTCTCTATTTACCACTGTGCTGACTCATTCTGTCTCCTGGAATCCCTCAGCCCTGTCACTCAAAAATACCAGACAAGGAATGCACAACCTAGCAGAGGCAGGCTTGAAAGGTTAGGCAAGAAAATACCTACTTTCTAAAAGTGGTATTTTCAAACACAGAATGTTAAAACCAACTTCACTAAAAGATGCATTTTAACATTGAGTTCAGGCATACTAAACTCGAATTTCCACCATGTTCTCTTAGTCAGTTAGGATTATAAGAATGTAATAATTTAACTGCCCAATTTGGCATATGGAGAACAGGTAGCCTTGCAATAGTGAAAAACGAAAATGGGTGTAATTCACTATTAGGACATGCCTCACACACCAGGGCATGTCCTACCTTCTACGTACAATGCACTCTGCCCTTGGGACTACCATAGGGGTGTCTAATACGAAGAATAGGGAAGGTTTAGAGACTGGCAAGTGGGTGCACGTGCCCAGTCAGCATGACAGTACCAGACTGCACACAGGCTCTGCAATGGCAGACCTTAAACACATTTTACAAGGCTGCTTCGGTGGGTGGCACAACCAGTGCTGCATGCCCACTAGCAGAATTTGGATTTACAAGCTCTGGACACTCCTGATGCGCTGTGCTAGGGTCTGATAAGTAAACCAAATAGTCAATCATGGAATCACCAATTAATACATTCATTTACAGTAGGGAGCACTTGCACTGTGGCACTGGACAGCAGTGGCACAGTGCCCAAAGCATCTAACACCAGCAAAAACACATGAGACAACAGCAAAAATGGAAGGGGCGACCCATGCCAATGGTGCCAGGTCTAACGAAAGCATTTGTGAACACATGCAGTAATACTGTGAAAACACTACAAGTGGACAGCACACCAGTTTGGAAAAATAAGTAATCTTTATCTAGACTTAAAACAAGAACAAACGACAAAAATCCACAATACAGTATTAAAAAATATGACTTTCAAATGGTAGAAATAGCTTAGTTCAATGTAGATTGTAAATGCAACACTTTTCCAACAAATTACCTTAGATGTGTCACGCAAAACAAACACTTTTCCAACAAATTACCTTAGATGTGTCATGCAAAACAAACAAAAGGGTCCCAGGGAAGTTGATGCGTCGGTTCCTTACTTCGGGGGAGGCGATGTGTCGGTTCCTTACTGCAGCACAGGGGAGGTGATGCGTCTGTTCCCTACCGGGGAGGAGGTGATGTGTCGGTTTCTTACTGCGTTCCAGTTACGATGCGACAAGATGGGGCCTCGATGCGACGATCCGATGTGATGAAACAAAATGGCGTCTATGATGCGATGCTACAACTTGGACACGATGCGTGCCCACCCGACGGCCATGCGGCAAAATCAGTGGTTTCTCGAGCCGTGACAGGCCTTGCGACACGCTTCTCCGGTGATACGAAAGCAAATTCTGCAGCGGCGGCACGCTTCTCCGGTGCTGCGACGCGCTTCCTTGACAATGCAACGGCGACTAGCTGCGGCAGCAGCACGCTTCTCCGGTGAGGTTTGTCTTGATTCCCAGAAGTGATCTAAAGTTCTGGGGTTTGGGCCCGAATATTTATACTACAAAAGCCTTTGTTCTCTGAAGGCAGAGAGTGTCTGTACCTAGTCAAAACCAGTTATGTCCTCCTTGGTGCAGCTTCCTGGCAGGAGGTGGAGACAGCATTGTTGAAAGCAGACCTGGGCCAGGTAGCTGAAAGGAAATCTCCCCCTACTCTCTATTCAACCCAGGTTCTATTCAGCCCAGCCCTGACTCATCAGACTGCCGGAGCCAAAGCCCTCTCCTGCCCCCTGTCACGCACAAACCATACATGCAATACACAAACCTAGCAGAGGCACACTGCATAGTTAGGCAAGAAAATGCCTACTTTCTAAAAGTCATATTTTCAAACACAGAATGTTAAAATCACCTACACTAAAAGATGCACTTTAACATTCTGAGTTCAGGCATACTAAACTTTATTTTCCTATCGTGTTCCCTGGGTCAGTTAGGTTTATAAGATGTCATAAACTAACTGCCCATTCTGGTCTATAAAAGCAGATAGCCTTGCAATAGCGAAAACTGAAATTGCCAGTAATTCACTACCAGGACATGCTACACACATCAGAGCATGTCCTACCTTTCACATACAATGCACCCTGCCCACAGGGGTACCTTGGGCCTACCTTAGGCGTGACTAACATGTAGAAAAGTATTTACATGGCAGTCCCAGACTGCACACAGGCTCTGCAATGGCAGGCATGAGCCGTAGTTTACAAACTGCTTCTGTGGGAGGCACAATCAGTGCTGCAAGCCTACCAGCAGCATTTGATTTACAGACCCTGGGCACACATGGTGCACTATACTAGGGTCCGACAAGTAAATCAAATAAGCCAATCATGGTGTCACTAATCCATTACAACAGTTTACAATAGGGAGCACTTGCACTTTGGCACTGAATAGCAGTGGCAAAGTGCTCAAAGCATCCAGACCAGCAAAACATAGCGACAAAATGGAAGGGAGACCCAAACCAATGGTGCCAGGTCTAACAAAGTGTATTCTGGGACTTTATACATGAAGCATTGTAAGAATGTCCTTAGCGTGCAAAGTGTTAAAAAGGCATGAAGACAGCAGGGTACATGAAGCAGGCGTCAGGTGCATTGAGGTAGGATCTTTTTGGTGCATGTGATGGGGTGACGGGATGACTTATGGGGCCCAATAACCATGGGGCTGAAGCTGTGTGTCACAATGCACGTGGCGGATTGTGATCTTAGGACAGAAGGGACAAACATGGCACAAACATGCCTTGTGATGAGAGGCACAGGGTGACCTTACATTACATGGGAAAGAGAAATCAATGGGTCTTATAAGGGAATGTTACCAAATAGTACGTGTCTTCACAGAACCCAAGAGATGGGCCCTAGGACATGGGGGCCACAGTGATGATAGAACACAAAAGGATTGGAAGAGCCTGTGACAGAGGTCATTTGGAGAAATGTACATTGGGCAGAGTGGCATATGGGACAGTATAACCATGGTAACTGTTAGTCATGGCAACCTAATGGCTGTTTAAAGGGGCAGAATGGCCTCGCTCAAGGCCCAGCATCCAAAAACGACCCCGGTTAAGAACAGTGAATTTGTATTTGTATTTACATTTATAAAGCGCACAGCTACTCGACCGGGTCTCCTGGCGCTAGACATGTGAGAGCCGCCACAACTCAGCAGAGAAATAGCAGGAATACAGAAAGAAAAGGGAAAAGAGAAAGAAGGGGGTCAAACAGAGATACTAAACAACAGCGTCTTAAAATTTTTACAGAGGGACTGGCAATTTCTAAGGTCAAGCGGGAGGGCATTTCAAAGCCTGGGGCCGAGACAAGAGAAGGAGCGACCCCTCATATGGGTCAGCCGAAACCTAGGAACTGAAAATAATGAAAGACTGGAAGAATGCAATTGGCAAACTGGAGTGTGGTGAGTGATTTAGCTTTGAATATAAGGTGGAGCGTGAACCCATTTGGCACAAAACATGTAATAGAGGGACTTAAAATCAATACGCTTACTGATTTTGAGCCAGTGAAGTTGATGAAGGAGAGGAGAAGCGGAGGCATATCTCGGTAGACGAAAAAGAAGGCAGGCCGCAGCATTTTGGACAAACTGCAGTCGATGTAATGAGGCTTTTATCAATGCCCAGATAAAGGACATTACCAATGTCCAGTCTGGATGTCACCAGGGCCTGGAGTACCATTCTCTGATCTGCCAATGGAATTAACTAAAGGATCAGAACGGCAAAGCTGGATGAAGCAACTCTGGCGACCTGCGGTTTAAAAGAGAGCTTTTGATCGATAATTACGCCCAAATTCTTGACTTAAGACACAAGAACTGGTACAGAGCCCAGGTCATCAGGCCAGTGTGGGATACCCCACAGCTCAGGATGATTGCCCAAAAGGAGCACCTCGGTTTTCGAGCTATTGAGCTTCAGAGCATTACTGGTCAGCCAGGCAGAAACATTCCTCAAGCCACACTGCAGTAGAGAATGATCTTGATGTTGGACCGCAGAAAGGGAAAAGACAATCTGAGTATCGTCAGCGTAGGCAAAGATATTCAGACCTGACCTTTCCACAATGTCAGCCATGGGGTGCAGATATATGTTAAAAAGTAAAGGGCTCAAAATAGAGCCCTGAGGCACTCCAGAAGTTAGCTGTAATGTGTGTGATCTCAAATTGTTAGAAAAAACCTGAAAAGTACGATCCGTAAGAAAAGACCTCTGCCATTTCAAAGCCAAGCCCTTAATTCCACAGACATCAATATTTTCTAACAGAATGGAATGAGACACTGTGTCGAATAAGGCACTCAAATCCAGCCAGATGAGCGCAGAAGTCCCTTTCAGACCATTTGAATAGTGCACAAGCCTGTCAGATCATTCACCAGATTTGATTAACATTTGCCTTTAGGGCTACTGCCATAGGAATGCCTTGTTTCAGGCGAACCGTTCCAAGGTTCCATAAAAGCAGACTAGTGGGTCATAATTTTGCTATGTTTGCAGTAAAACTCCAAAACTCTGTGCAAGATAAGCCACGTCTTGGAAAGTTCTTAACCTGGCTTAGATGTTTGCTTCAAGCCTGGCTTTTTGATCAGGCCTTCTCTTAAGATTGCTCTCTGTAATATTTTCAGCTGGATTTCTCCCTTCAGTAAAGCACCCAGAGGCCCTTGATGATAGCGGGCTTAATAAGGGGAATGTAACATAGTATAAAGCATTATCCTGTTTTGATCTCATCTTCTCATAGTGCCATTTGCCCCCATGAAGAAGCGATAATGTCTCAAAGTGCCTTGGATGCATACGAAGCTGGGTGACTACACAACACATATATTTGGTAGCTATAAATAAGCTGCCTCAAGATTAATTCAGAAAAACCCCCAAATTGCCTTGTTTGGTAACAAGACATCACCGTATCCTAGCTACTGGTGGCCGATAGAACTGGGTGTCAAGTCAGATCCTTGAGACTGAATAATCTCAAGCTTTTTTCAGTTACCTTGCATCCACAAGGCGAGAAGAGGAGGTAGATCCCAGGTCTTATTTGCCCCCAAGCTGTGGAACACTCTTAGCCCTCCATGTGACCTATTTATAGCTTTCGCTTTCAAAGTTATATTAACTTGCTGGAAAGACAATTCTAAATTATCCTTTTTACTTTGGTGGAATTTGATATGTGATGAACATAGAATTGCTTCTATACCTCACTCTTCAATTCCTTCTCAAATTAAATCAGATCTACTATGGTTACCTTTTACTACCTTTTTATCTTCATCTTTATAATCTTTGCAATTTACTATTCTGTTTCTCTTAGCTCCCCCTCTTTCTTTCCTCCCTCTCTCATCTTCTGTTTACTTTTCTTTCCTTTCTATTTTGTTTCCTTTTTCTTTCCTCTATCTTTCGCTCTTTCCTTATAAAAAACGAAATCTCTCTTTATTCTCATCTTGTATTCACTTTATATTTACACAGGTTACTTCTGTATTAGTCAAGTCAAAAAGGCTTTATTTCGATAAAAAGAATTATCATAAAAGCAGCACATAAAACACAATACACAGTAATTTATAAAATCGGTAAAGCGCATAAAAAATATTTTTGCAAGTTTACTAGCAATTCATTTAAGGAATAACTTTGTAAAAAGGAATTAAACAGTTAATTTTAGCCTTTTGATACGGATGGACCAAGCCCATGATAAAAATTTAGCTAAAACACAAGCATAAGTGGGACGGCTATCAGACGTTAATATCCTGATTGCAGTCACATGACTCTTGGTACCTAACTGCCGACACAAATTTTTGAGCCAGACCCTCCTTGGAATTGCATACTCTGTGCATTCAAACAAAAAATGCGCCAGTGTCTCTGGTTTTGTTGAGCACGCTGGGCAAAGCTCTGTGGTTTGTACGTGTGATTTCCAGCTTGAAGTAAAAGAATAAAGGGGAAGGGTTCCTGCTCTAAATTTAAAATATAGAGCCCTATCAAAGGGTTTTTCAATAGTGTCAAGATACACTTCCCGTTTGGGTTGGTCTTTAAAATTCAGGAAGTCCTCAGTAAGTCTGCCAATGGTAGTACTGGTATTTCTTTTTGTGGAGACCCAGTCCCAATAAAGTTTCTTCAGCGCAAGCTTCGGCGGAGAAGATCTATTTATCCACGCCTCATTTAGGCCCAGATTGGCTAGCAGCAACTTCATGTCTCTTAACCATTTAATTTTATGCCACCCGGGTAATGACATGATTTCTGCAAGGCCTTGGGCGTATTTGCTGAGTTCCTCCACACGCCACAATCGCGCCCATAGCTAAAGTGGTCGAAATTTTGCAAGGTCATCAATTGGGCGACATCCTAGGTCCAACATTAGCGGGACCGTGGGGGTTCCCTGCGGTAGAGACATGATCGCTCTACAGAATTTCTTCTCGGATCTTGGTAGAGCATCGGAAATGGATGACCCCCAGAGTTCGGCCCCATAAAGGGCAGAACTGACACCTTTGGCCGAGTAGATCTCTAGGACAGTAGCTATGGGTCTTATTTTACAGGAGCGTTGTTCTTTCAAAAGAGCTCCTGTAATTCTCTTATGAGATAAAAGCATTTTGTCCAAGTGTGGTGTCCAGTCCATTTTATGAGAGAGGCGTATCCCAAGATAATCAAAGACTTCAACCCTTTCCAGCGGTTCAGCATTCAAGATAGGAGAGCGGACTGGTTTTTTGGGGGGATTCAGAACCAGAAATTTTGTCTTACTTGTGTTGATTGTCAGGCCACGATTAGCACAAAAAGATTGGAAATTATTAAGAAGTCTTTGGAGACCTATTGGGGTTTTGGATATTAAAAGCGTATCATCCGCAAAGAGGAGGGTTGGTATGCGTTCGCCAGCCAGGGATGGTTCATCTGAAGGATGTTTACGAAGATGCTCAACCACCCCATTGATGTAAAGGGAGAAAAGGGTGGGAGCCAGGACACATCCCTGGCACACACCTCTCTCTACCGGGATACTATCCGTTTTTTCCCCCTCTGGGCCCCACCTAATCTGGGCAAAACTGTTTTCGTGCAACCTAACAAGCAACACAAGCAAGTAATGCGGTAGCCCCATATCGGCCAGTACACTCCATAAGGTCTCCCTGGGTACAAGGTCAAAGGCAGTCTTTAAATCGATAAACGCGAGATAAAGACTGCCCTTGCCTATGACCACAACCTTCCAGTAGACCATCATGAGCCTAAAAGCTTGCTCGATTGTCCCAGTTCCTACTCTAAAACCCGCCTGGTAGTCAGTAAGGATTTTATTTTCTTCTACCCAATTTAGAATTCTTAACAGTAGAACCTTGCCAACTACTTTTTGGCTAACATCCAACAGGCTAATGGGCCTATAGTTTGAGGGGTCTTCCCTGGGGCCTTTTTTGTAGATAGGGACCACCTCCGCCCCTTTCCACGAGGAGGGAACAGGGGCGCCCCTACAGATAGCGACAAGTAGGGAATGGATGAGTTTTCCCCACTTTAGGGTGTCAGATCTTAGAAGGTCACCAGGGATACCATCCGGGCCAGCCGCTTTCTGGGGAATGATGGTGCCTATTGCATATTCAACCTCCTTAATAGTAAAATCAAAATCGCTAGGCTGGATGTTCCAGATTGGAGGGAGCAATGGTGTGCCCGCAACCCCCCCTTGGGAAACGCTCATCAGCGATTGGTCAGCTTGGCGGGTATATAACTTGGAGAAATGTTTAACCCACGCCTGACTGGGGATATTGCAAGTTATCAGATCACTGTCAGGCCTGTTCCGAGCTCTAATAGCATCCCAAAAACACTTAGGATCCTTCCTAGAACTAGCTTCTTTAAGAGTAAGCCAGTAGGACTCTTCCCACTCCTTTTTGGCTAGACCCAGTATTCTTTTATATTCTTTCCTGGCTAGCTGTATTTGGGGTTGAGATTTGCCTTTAACGGCTTCAATTAGTCGAGACTTAGCTTTCCTACAGGCTCCTGTATACCAGACATGCATTCCCTTGGATTTAATCTGGGGCCTAATCCTCCCTGCGTTGCCCTTGACCCAAAAGGCTTCCCCTATAGACTTAACGGCAGCTTCGAAAACCGATGTTGCTCTGTCCACTGCAGTAGCTAAATCAATAGTATCAAGTTCGGTTTGTGAGGCCACAAGAGCCACCTCTATATTAACAAGTTTGTCAGGGTTACTGGCAACTTTGTCCCACTTTAAGCGCCTTCCACAAGAAGAAACAGTAACCTTATGCAAGCTTTTTGAAGGTGCTGGCAGTGCTGCATTAGACCAGGGATTCATGATAGTTAGGGAAAGCGAATTGTGGTCGCTCTCGACAGTTGGTATAACTGTCATGTCATCAACCCAACTCCAAAGCCCCAAGTCCAGTAGGATATAGTCAATCCTTGAGGTATGACCAACCCTGTTGAACGTCGGGGCGCCCATCCGATCAGAAAATGTACGGCCATTGGTGGCTCTAAGCCCAAACTCTAAAGTCAGTGCATTTAGCTGTACTGCGCTGCGGGTCCAGCGTCTAATCGGAGGGATGGAGAGTGAAGGGATGCCCCATCTACTGTCTTCTTCGCCCAAATCAGGAATGCCATCTAAGGGGAGTGGCTCATAGGTGCAATTAAAGTCACCTGCTACTAGGGTATAATCAGCTTCTTTACAATCCCTAAGCTGCACCTCAAGATCTGATATTACGGTTGAGGTGTACCCATTTTTTATACCTCTAGCATAGACATTGTAAATAGCTAGAGACAAAGCTCTACATGGATTGCATAATACAATGCCTAAGATGTCTGGATTGTTTATCTGTTTAGATAGTATTCTACAGTTCAGGGAGATGCTTACCCAAATAATAAGACCCCCCGATGGGCGCCCCTTCCCATTGACGGGTTTTACTGCTGGAATAAAAAAGGTAACAAACCCAACCCGGTGGAGTGGTTCTATACTCCAGGTTTCTTGAAACATGCAGATCTTGTGTGCTTCAACCAGGTCACTCCACTCAGGTAGGTCCAGTTTCCTATAGATACCTGCAAGATTCCAGCTAAGGATTTTTATTTTCTCCTTACTGGTTTCTCCTTTGTTGCCAACGGTGTCTCCAAGGCTAGGGGATTCTATACATTCCCTCTGAAAAACAGAGGATGGTGACTTGATCAGGCTAGTGGCTGTCACAGTTGGAGAATTAGGGCATAACGGGTAAGACTTAGCATCTATGCCCTCCTCCTCACCCCTATTGATGGAAAAATAAATGGGGAGAGCTTCATTAGAATTAAGTCAGTCCACCTCTTCCAGCGCACTGAATCTATTCCAGTGGGCAAACTGGGATACAAAGGGGTCAAAAGGAGGAGGTGGACCTTGCCATGGATGCTGCCACTGATGAGTAGTATGATGTGGAGCATGTGTATACCCTCTATTTATTGGAAAGGTGAGTTGAGGAGGAAATTGTCTTGGGGGCATGGGTAGGAAGTAAGACAAGGGAAGGATATTAGTATTAGTATATTACGATATATTCAAGTTTACTATGAATCCTTATTTTCCATATTTATTAGTTTTTGGAATGTTAGCGTACGTTGTATGCAATATTGTACTCTCATATTCTATAGTTCATGTATTTTATGGATATTATTAGTTTTGTACTTATGGTCTCAACTATATATCAAAACTGTTATCTGTTCATTTATTTTTTTAATCCTGTGTTCTTTATCTTCAATAAAAACTATTAAACACAAAAAAAAGTTTTTTCTTTGTTCAAAGAGTTTCCGAAGAAACAGGACAACTGATTGATAACATTCAAAATAGCTGGCATTGCTGTGTCTGATGATTCAGTAAAGATTAATATGTAGTCGGCAAACGCAGCTGTTTTGTAGACAGCATTGCCAAATAGCATGTCTGCAATTTCTATGGATTAATTTAACATCAATAGGAGGGGATCAATGGCTAGAAGAAATAACGGGGGGATAGCGGACAGCCCTGGAGTGTACCTTGTTGTAAGGCAAAGGAGGGGTGACATTGACAAGGCACCATTTAGTTTAAATCTGGCCAAGGGATAGCACACAAGGTCACTTTGATAAAGAAGTCCCCCACGTTATACCTGGATAAGGTGGCTTCTAAGTACGGCCGGGAAACCTTATCAAAGGCTTCCTCTGCATCCAGAGCTACGCCAGCTGCTGCTGGAGAGAGTGCGGTAGAAGATTTTGCAATTATATGATGGAGTAAGCAAATATTTTCAGACTACTCATCCCTTAATAAAAACCGTATGAGATGCATGGGCCAGTTTTGTGATCAAGGATGCAAGCCGCGTGGCCAAGATTATAGCATTATTTTAGCCTCTATATTTATTAATGATATGGGTTGAAGTATGCAGAAGTCTTATGGGAGGTGGGACTTAAGGATGATTACAATTCATGCGGTCAGAATGGTCTCCCTTCTTTTGGTATAACCATGGCATTGGCCTTGGAAGCGGTATCAGACACTTCACCTGAGGAGGCAAAATGATTTAGGACAGATTCTGAAGGGTTCATAATCGTGGGTGCAAAAGCTTTGGAGAAATTGATGGGAAGACAGTGTGGAAAAGTGAATTTTGCCTTGCCATGTGTGCCTACGTGTTCCCCATCCTATGTTATATGTGCATGATCGATATGCCTATATCCCCTTATGATCGATTAAAGACGAAATTACAGTTGTGTCCAACTCTAGTATGCCAGTTTCCAGTTCTCGTGAAAGCAACGAGTATTAGGCCTATGTTGACACGTTTTACAGTGTGCACGTTAATTCATTGAATTGTCCCCGTTCCTAGGCCTCAAAAGGGCCCGGACACCAGATTCAAGCTCCAGTCTCCTGAACCCACTCCGAGGAGCGATACAGCCCCCACCTGCATCCCTGACCCTTCACTTACTTCCTGCCAAGCAGTGCGGTGCCCGGCCTGGCTCTGCCTGCCTGTCTACCAAGAATATGTTATGCTTCTAGTTATCAGTCCAGCCTCTCGTCTTCGCATTCCTAAGCTACTGAACCGCATAAACAGTTTCAGCTATGGTCTAGTCTTTCTGTCTCCATGAAAGAGAAATACTGTATTAATATTCATAGAATATTCATAGCACACGCAATACATGTAGAATATATGCATGCACCAGCCTTAGTGTCAAGTAGCCTTTGCCCTGATAACTTTTAGATTCTATCAACATGTACTCCAAACACCAGATACCAGATATGCTATAGGTACATGTCGTCCTGACACCGCAGACTTTAGTCTCCTCTTCTAGTGCAGAAGTCATAGCCCCAGTTCTCCCCGGTAACACGTCATTGCCCGTTTGCGCGCACCACTAGGTTAAAGGTCCCAGCTGCTCTCAGGTAGCCCCCTCCATGTTTCCGCCCATTCATGACACTTCTATGACGTTTCTCATCACATGTCTCAGTGCACGCCCTGTGCACGCCTTCTTCTTCCACCCATGTGTTCTTATCTTACGTTTTGTCACAAGTTACGCCTACTGTATGTAATGTAATGTAATGTTGTACTATATATATGCTGCACTGTCGATGAAATGGTGCAGCTGCCTTCCTTCCTTCCTATTTTATTTCAGGCTGTCCCGTTCCAGTCCCTTCCATTTTGCCTGAATAAAGCCTGTTCAACTCGGATACATCGGATCCTGCCTCTTATTTATTGAGCTATCTGTTATTGTTAATATATTCAAAAATAGTACCGGTAATTAATTATTTATTTACCACATAATGGCGCCCGAACAGGGACGAGCCCCTTCCTCACGCGCTGGCGATGCTACGCAGGTCCCCTGACCCTCTGCAGCCGTGACGGAACTCTACTGCGCACCGGCAGATATTTCTGCTTCAAGTCTCCCTCAGGCCCACGGAGGAGACGGAGACTGCGGTCCGACATCCAGACGAAGCGGTGTGGAATGCGGTTCGTCCCGACCAGAGCCCAAGCCGAGAGAGCAAGGTCCGAAGTATCCGGAGGCCCACCTGTATCTGAAGTCCGAAGTTCGTAGCCCGACGTCGTAGCAGTCTAGTCCAGTCCGAGGCCTTCCAGTTTCTGCTTCCCGGTGAGTACCGTCGCGGGGGAAGTATCTAGACAGGATCATTAGTTTGTTCCTGGTCCATTGGGTTTGGGTACACAGATCCAGTCCGAAGTATTCACCTAGGTGGATACGGTCCGACGTGTCTCTTTATGGGACCGTATGTTCTGTACTGTTTTAGCATCGCATCCAGTAATTCTAGTAAGTTTCGTTCTCGAGAAATTCATGTGTTCTGTTTTCAGTGTATCAGGTGTTATTCTGTTCAAACTGTTATTTATGTATTTTTATGTCGTGGTATGAGAGATTTGTATGCTATTTTATTACTGTGATTATTGTGTATTGTGTTCCAAGTGTATTACCGAAATGCCTCTGTTCTCGAAATTACGTCAGTTAAAGACCAGAAAAGGGTTACTCGAAGAAGCAGTTCCTGTCCCTCCTAGGGACAGTCCAGGACATTTTATGTATCACAAGCATGGCTTAGATGCCATAATATATCTAGACTTATGGGCGGACTATACTAAGGAACTAGAAGACAAATATAGATGGCCCGTATCAGGTACATGGGATGCCGAGTGCATCATGCGAGTAGAAGAAGCATTATGGAAAAAGAAAGCCAGACAGTCCCAGAAAGATGCCATCGAGTTATGGCGCAAAGAATCTCATAAAAGAACCGAAAAGGAATTCAGAAAAACAGAATTAAGTAGGGAATCCTCAGAAAAAGCCCAAGAAAGGGAATTAATCGAAGAAGGTGAACGAGTTAGAATAGAACAATCAGATAGACAGAGAAATGCCCTTATTAAAGGCATGTATCCTCTTCTTGCCGAGGGCTTGCCGAAAGCAACCCCGGAAGCACCCTGTAATTTTTCGCCGCCAATGGTCCCGATTAAGCTACGTCACAAACCGACCGCAGCTGAAATTTTCCTTTCGTCCTACTTGGACGACACAGTCCCAGCATATGCAAATCCTGTTCCGCCTGCTCCCGTTAATAACGTAATTCCTGTCCCGCCAACTACTGTTCCCGGGGGCCAAGTTAATGTTACAGCACCCCCGGACCAGCCCACAGTAAATGTACCCGTTATGCCAGTCACTCTACCAGCCCGTACAGTATTCACCGACGATTCTAGTTTAGGAGCCGCGGGGGGAGGTTCTCCTCGCACCCCGCCTCAACCAAGACGTCTGACGCTACATGAACTAGCGTTACAGCGTACGCCAAAAGTGTCTACATACGTAGATATCACGCGAGGTCTTACTGACTGTCGTTATGATCCAGTTCCAGGCGAAGATCACATGGTCATATATTCATTACGTTTAAGACGGGTTGCCAGCTATCTGGTCACCCTGCCCGATATGGGAGAACATCTAGACAGAATATATCGTTTTATCCGTACAGGAGAGAATCCAGGAAGTATTCACGAAGCCATGGTTCAAAGAAAAGTCGAGACTCAGCTCATGATTTTAAAGTTCCTGATTAACTGTTTAGTAAGAGAGCAAGATTATCCAGAAAAAGATCAAGAAGAACTGAAAGTCCTGACTAGGTGGAGTGACAATATAGCCGATGGAAAACACAAGACACAAGGTAGTATAGAGAGTATGTACAAGAAAATTCGTAAGGAAATCATAAGTATACACGAGAAACGAGAAGCAAAAAGAGCAACCGAGAAAGAATATGACTCTTCTACTGAAGAGGTAGACAGCGAGAATCCCGACAGAATAGCGTATGTAGGTAGAACTAGACTTTCCGACCGACATTCACGTCTAGATTACAAGAAAACTTTTCCTCCTCCAGTACCAGAACAGTGTTCTCTTGAACAAGTATTCCAAGCTACCGATCACATTCTGAAATCACGAATAGGTTATAGCGAGCTTAGTACAATGCATGAACAAGAACTAGCCCGATCAGCAGTCCGATGGACTACTGATTCTACCACTTTTCCAGATGAAATAGTGGCTCAAACTGTTCTGAAACTACCCCCAGCCGAGCAACGTCTGGTGGGTATGTATATGATCCAGCACCTCATTACGCTGTATGAGGAACAGCATTCTGATCCAGGTCCTCTACATGATGTATTGAACGAGTTACTCCAAAACAGATGGAAAGGTCTAGGTACCGATTTAATTAGTGTCATTCTAGAACAGCGCCACAAATACCGAACGTTTCTGAATCCACATTTTGTTCACGTCTCACCCCCAGAAAGTAAATCATTCTACATAGACAGACAGAATCCGTTACGAGAAGTACATCCAGTCAAGAAGGAGGGGGGTGGTCTAGAACGAGTATTTGTTTACAGCCCTATCACGAAAATAGAACTCTTAGAAATGAAAAAGTTAATTCCCTGTCATGATAAAGACCCAGCAGGGTTTCACCGTGAATTAAAGGACATGCTCCGTATGGGAGAATACACGTATCCTGATATCATTAAAATGTTAAAAGTCCTGTTGCCTGCGGGCATATATGAAAAACTCAAAGAAAAAGAATGGGAGGTGGGAGAGAAAAAGATAGATTGGACCGCATTAGAAACTGAAGATAATACACGAGTACCAGGTACCGGTCTTGGGGATAAAGCTAAAGCTTTGCCCGAATTATTGATACAAGTCTTGCCAAGATTACTAGCCACAAAAAAGGAAGATTGGGATGCCATCTCAGCCTGTAAACAGAAACAAGACGAAGACACTAGTGATTTTTATTCTAGATTTGAGAAATGTTTCATTATTAATAGTGGTCTGAAAACGAGTAGTGAGTCGTATCCCCATCTTTTTGTTACCAAACTAGTCGAGAATTCAAGTCCACAAGTTAAAAATCGAGTACTGAAAGTCGAAAGTACCTGGCAAGCTAATACTCCGTCACAGATGCTTCAGATGCTCCAGTATCACCAGAACAGAATCAGGGAAGAGCAGGAACATGAAAGGAGACGTATGAAAGACACGAAAATGAAAGTATTAGTTGCACAATCTGTTCCGCAAGACAGTCAGAAGAGGGGTCCGAATCAAGCCAGTCATCCTGCAGCTTCCGTTAAAGGGACCTGCAATTACTGTAAACAGCCAGGTCATTTTATAAACAAATGTGCAGTTCTGAAACACAACATAGCTACTGGTAAAACTAAAGAAAGACCACGTCCGCCTAGACAAGAACAAGTCTCACAGACTTTCCAGCCACCACAGAATGCACAACAGTCAGTTACAGCACCGCAGCCTATATCTGCAACACAACACGTTACACAGCAGATGTACCAGTATGCACAGTCCGAGTATCCAGATTATCAGCCATATTCATGAAACAGCCTAGAGAGGGAGGTAGGCTTGCCTCTCATCGAGATACCTGTAGATCAAGAGGGTCCCTATGTACACAGTCAAGTATTAGGGAAAGACAGAAAGTTTCTGATTGATACAGGGGCAAGTAGGACTGCCATCAGACATGACGAGGTTCCAGGGGCTCCGCTCTCAGGCTCTAGAAATGTTTCCCTTGGATTTTCAGGAAAGCCTATTGTTAATGAAATATCGAAACCAGTTACTCTAGAAGTTGGTCCATTGTCCCGAACTACAGACTTGTTACTCACGAAATCTTGCCCAGAGAATCTGTTAGGCATTAAAACTCTGAAAGAATTAGGAGCAGTCATATGCTGCTCCCCAGAGGGGGTACGTTTGTTTCTGCGTGATTTTAAAGGTCATTATGTATTACGTGATTTTGATCCAAGATTATTGAATGTACCACAGTATTTATGGGCGCAAGGTCCAACTGATGTAGGTTGTATGCATATCACACCCCATCGTGTCACTCTGAAGAAAGGTGTTGTATTACCACGAATCAGACAGTACAAATTGCCACCTGAGGCTGTAGCAGCCTTATCCAAAATTATTGGCGAACTTATTGTTCAAAGAGTGGTTGTAGAAACCGACTCCAATGTATGTAATTCTCCTATCATTCCGATTCTGAAACGTACTGATCCAAATGCACCTCCAGTTTATCGATTAGTGATTGACCTTCGAGAACTTAATAAGTGTATCATACCCCAGTACCCAGTAGTCCCAGATATTTCTTCCCTATTGACAGCCATTGATTCTGAAGCCACATTCTTTACAGTTATCGATCTCAAGAACGCATTTTTCAGTGTCCCCATTCATCCAGACAGCCAGTTCCTTTTCGGATTCTGTTTAAATGGAAGAAGCTATAAATTTACACGAGCTCCTCAAGGTTTCACAGAAAGTCCTAGCATTTACAGTCAAGCACTTAAAAGACAACTAGACAACATTCACATGCCAACTGACACTGCCCTGCTCCAGTATGTCGATGATCTATTGATCACAGCCCGTTCTGAACGTGACTGCGAGCGTGCGTCACTTACAGTTCTGTATTTTCTGGCCGAGATGGGGCACAAGGTGTCCCCTTCCAAATTACAATTCTGTGTCCAGCAAGTGGTCTACTTAGGACACTTACTGTCCAAGAGGGGTAGGCAGTTGACACCTGACCGTATCCAGTTAATAGCACATCTTCCACAGCCCAAGACACAGAAGGAGGTACAAGCTTTTATCGGCCTCACTTCTTACTGCAGACAATGGATTCCTCAGTACGCATTTCTAGCCAAGCCACTGATACAGTTAACGACACAGGAGGCAGCCGTATCGACTGTCCTCCCTTGGACCCAAGAACATACACTTGTTTTCAATGCATTAAAGAAAGCTTTATGCCAAGCACCTGTTCTAGCAACACCGAACTACAGTCAGCCTTTCACACTTTTCGTTACTGAACGTGATGGTACTGCATTATCTGTTCTCACACAAGATCAAGCAGGACAATACAAGCCCTGTGCTTATTTTTCTAGCACATTAGATCCGGTGGCCCAGGCTCTGCCTGCGTGCCTCAAGTCAGTTGCAGCCACAGCTCTAGCTATCAGACAAAGTGATTCCATAGTGTTAGGACACTCCCTGACAGTACAAGTTCCACACTCCGTGGAAGTTCTTTTAAACCGAACTCAGACTCAGCACTTGACAATTGCACGTTTAACAGGTTATGAACTGACACTGTTTCAGCCACACATAGAAATCAGACGCTGCAACATTTTAAATCCAGCCACACTGTTACCGTCAGTTACCTCAAATCCTGCCACACATGATTGTGTGGAAGTTGTTAACACCATGACAAAGCCAAGACAAGACTTGACAGACATTGCATTACCTGATCCCGACCTGACACTTTATGTGGATGGTTCATGTATGAGAACAAGTACAGGAGAACTAGTAGCCGCGTATGCAGTGACTACTGAAACCGAAGTTATAGAAACACATCGTATAGACACCCTGTCTGCTCAAGCAGCAGAGCTTGTCGCTCTGACCCAAGCCTGCATACGAGCTAAGAACCTGAAAGTAAACATATACACAGATTCACGCTATGCATTCGGAGTCGTACACGACTTTGGAGTGCTCTGGCAAGAAAGAGGTTTCATGACTTCTCATGGAACCAAGATTCAGCATGGCTCCCTTATTCAAGCTCTGTTAGATGCAATACATTTACCGACAGCTATCACTATCATGAAGTGCAAGGCACATACGAAAGTCACTGACATCATTTCTCAGGGTAACGATCTAGCAGATCGAACAGCCAAGCTCACAGCTCAGACTCCAGACATTCCAGTTAACACGACACCGACACACACTCCAGATCAGACTACTTGTATGACAGTTAAGGACCCAACACAAGACGTAATAGATATACAGTTACATGCTACTCCCGATGAAATCAAGAAATGGTCCGAACAAGGAGGGGTCCAGACAGATCAAGGATGGTTGACGAAGGGAAAAGCCACATGGTTTCTCCCCGACTCTATGGTTCAAGTCATTATTAACACCGCACATAGTCCAGCACACTTAGGAGAAAAAGCCATGTTAGACAGTATCCAGAACATCTGGTTCAACAAGCATTTACGAGCAGCAGCCAAACAGAAAGTGCGTACCTGTATGATATGTTGTCAGTTCAATCCAGGTAAAGGTGTCCCGGTGGAACAAGGTGGATTCCATCCTCCTGACCACCCTTTTGAAGTCCTCCAGATGGATTATATTCAGATGGAGCGATGTCGAGGTTTCAAGTATGTCCTCGTAGTTGTAAGCGCTTTGTCCAGGTGGACAGAAGCGTATCCAGTTCCAGATTACACAGCTGCGACCACTGCCAGGCAGTTGGTTCGTGAGTTCTTTCCCCGCTATGGATTACCTAGGGTCGTGTATTCAGATAACGGCCAGCCATTCTCATCCGAGCTCATGAAACAAGTTTCCCTTCTGTTAGGGTACCAGTGGAAGTTCCATTGTGTACGCCATCCTGAAGCAGCCGGTCTCGTAGAGAGACATAACCAGACCCTGAAAATCCGTTTTGCAAAAGTGTGTGCAGAGAAAGGTGTAGATTGGATAGTAGCACTGCCAGTCGCCCTTTTCTATATGAGAATGGTCGCTCACTCCCGTTCAGGTCTATCTCCCTATGAGATAGTGTTTGGTCCCCCCCCCCAATATGTGGGGTACACCTAGACCCCGTACCATAACTGATGTTGACAGTAATATGCTGACAGATTACCTTGCCTCCTTGATGTCTGCACTACAATCTTGTCGTTCACAGGTTGCCGCTGCATTCCCAGACAACACCGAAGTCAAGCCGCATGAAGTCGTCCCGGGTGATTTTGTGCTTATAAGGAATTTTGATCGTTCAAGTCCGCTGGAGCCCCGCTGGAAGGAGCCCCGCCTCGTCCTCCTCACCACCCGGACAGCAGTTAAAATTGAAAACCGAAAAGGGTGGCTACACGCGAGCCACGTAAAGAAGTTTCATGGACTTAAAGCAAAAACTTTTCTCAAGGACTGCCCAGAAACTGAATTTAAACTTCCCCTGTTAGAGAAAACTCCGCAGCAGGAGTATAAATCCAAGTTGAGGTCTAGTAAGTCAGCCAGTTTAATTGTCTAAGTCCCTCTCGGGTGAAACGGTTAGACAGGTTCCTGACATGTATAAGACAGACCCACACAGTGAGAGAGTTAGTCAAAACTCTAAGAGAATACGCTATCGAAAGAATCTTTGCAGTAGATGCATAGTCACTCTGTTCTTTTTATTGTTCCTGAGTCTTATGGTTACATGCATAAGTTATGCTTTACATTTATGTTTTCCTATTTCACATGTACATATGTTTTCTAATGTTACAGTAGAGCACACATTTAGTGACCTGCCTCCTCACGAGTTATCCTATCGTCTTGCTATGCGTAATAATACTTTTATCCGAATGCTGCACTATTCACACCAGACCAGCAATGCCACTAATTGTTGGGTGTGTGGTCGACTCCCCCCTTTCCAGACACCGAAGGGAGTTCTGCCACTCTTTCCCTATCCGTTTTCACATAATGGTTCGTGTGGAGCATGGTCCACGTTAACGTCATCCTCAACTGATATGTCCCTTCTGAATAGAACATGTTTCCCAGACAAGCAAGGTCTTTCCCATAGAACAGGGTTAGATCTAGAAAATGAAGTATATGATCTAGGTAATTATTCCTCGAATTTCATGGTTTTGAATGTTCAGTCCGATACTACTCCAGATTTGCCTGCTATTTCAGTACTACCAGTTAAAGGCGAATTATGTATCAGAAAGAATGGTTCCGCACATGTAGGACATAGTGATTGTACTACTATGGTCGAGTATAGTGACAGTGGGAAATCTATTTTCAAAGCCTCACGTCATTCTTATTTTGTTTGTGGTCAGACCGCATATGTTCGTCTGCCCCTCGATTGGGATGGAACATGTTATATTGCCTTCCTACTGCCACCAGTTTTTCTAGCCCCATCCGATTATCACAGAAACACACTTCTAGTACACGTTAGACATAGAAGGGAGACTGAGTCCCCAATTGTCGATCAAACTGAAACTGCTCTAGAACAATATCAAGACTTCAATAAAGGTTTCTTTTTCTTTACAGGTCCTGTCCAGAATAGTAAGCTAATACGTAGGCTAACCAGAACCCTTGAAGCAGTAGTGAATGAGACTACTTCCGCTCTAGGTAACTTAACTGAAGAACAATCTGCTATTAGATTTGTCGTGCTCCAAAATCGTCTCGTTCTTGACGTCATACTGGCCGATAGAGGAGGAGCATGTAGAGTCATCGGATCTAGTTGCTGCATTTTCATTCCTAATAACGCGCCGTCTGTTTATTCAGCTATAACCAGACTTCATAAAATTGCCCATCAGTTACACCAGAATCCAGGCACCTGGACATGGTCCGGTTGGCTCTGGAGTATCATATCTGCCTGGGGATGGAAAATATTGTCATTTCTAGGTATAGCAGTAATGATTATATTCAGTTGCTGCCTCTGTTTACAATGTGGCCCTGCGATTTGGGGCATGTGTGCTACCTCTTGTATTCCTAGTCCTAAATCCCATTCCAAGACAATTCGAGACGAGCAAATGATGCTATATGAACAGATAGATGGTATCATGAATATTGATGTTTCCTGATGGAAACGTAGGGCACAAGGAGGGAATGTGGAAAAGTGAATTTTGCCTTGCCATGTGTGCCTACGTGTTCCCCATCCTATGTTATATGTGCATGATCGATATGCCTATATCCCCTTATGATCGATTAAAGACGCAATTACAGTTGTGTCCAACTCTAGTATGCCAGTTCTCGTGAAAGCAACGAGTATTAGGCCTATGTTGACACGTTTTACAGTGTGCACGTTAATTCATTGAATTGTCCCCGTTCCTAGGCCTCAAAAGGGCCCGGACACCAGATTCAAGCTCCAGTCTCCTGAACCCACTCCGAGGAGCGATACAGCCCCCACCTGCATCCCTGACCCTTCACTTACTTCCTGCCAAGCAGTGCGGTGCCCGGCCTGGCTCTGCCTGCCTGTCTGCCAAGAATATGTTATGCTTCTAGTTATCAGTCCAGCCTCTCGTCTTCGCATTCCTAAGCTACTGAACCGCATAAACAGTTTCAGCTATGGTCTAGTCTTTCTGTCTCCATGAAAGAGAAATACTGTATTAATATTCATAGAATATTCATAGCACACGCAATACATGTAGAATATATACATGCACCAGCCTTAGTTTTGAGGAAAAGTTGTAAATGACTCACTCTCCCCACCAGGGATCTATCCAGCAGTTTGCATAATAAAGCAGCAAAGGAATTGACAGGCAATCTGTAAAATTAAAAGACATCTTTATTATAATTAATTATGAGGCTTCGTCGTCCAACCGTAGTTTTACAATTGAAAGAGGGAGCCTGCCTGAGCTTTCTCAGGCAGGCCTTTTATACAAAAAGTTTGCCCCTAGGCTCACATTCTTGCTGTGACACACATCATTGTAGGTCGCTCCCATGGTACCATAACAAAGCAGGCTATAATTATGAATTCCATTCTACTTGCCCAAACTGACCAACCCATCTTCCATCATGAACATATGTCAAACTTCACATATTTTCCTGTGCAGGCCGGAGAAGCTCACAATAGAACTGGTTTCCTCCCCATCATATAAACAGTCACCTCCCCATTGTAAAAGCCCAGAAGCAGAGAAACAGAGCCAGGTGTGGAAGATAGAAATGTAGGATAAGGGGTGCTTATGGACCATAAACAGGCATGGCTACTGTATTCGGCCTTCTTATCTTGCTCAGGCCAATGTACACAACAAGTTGCTCAGATCTTTAATATAGATTGACTAGAGGGCATGGACTGGTTTGGTGAGGCCAACATCACGTAGGCAGATTCAGCCTGTTCAGGTCAAATGGGAATCAGGAAGAACTCAAGCTAAGGGGTACGTGTCCTTTCATACTTGCTCTACCAGAATCATTGGCTCATGTATATGCCTATGTAAAGGGCAACACCTAAAATGGACGCTGTTCACAACATGGGTGCCTGTGGGCTCAGAATGAATTTGCCAATAACTCCTGCATGCATCATTGTATTGTGATGAAAATACATACACATATAAAACTTGCCATTTTTGTTTCTCTGATATCAAAATCATAGCAGAATAATGATATTTTAAACACAGGTTCAGATTTCAAAGAACCTCAGACGCCCCTTTTGCCCTTACATAGGCAATAACCTATACTCACGCTAGTCTGGGTCCAGATCTATATTTTATAAAAATCCTCAAGATGTTACTGAAGCATAATCCTATTACCTAGCATCTTTCTCGGGACAGGTCTCCCTACACACGTAGTAGAACAAAGGCCATATATGGCAGGACAAAAATAGGGAGTGCCTCTATCTGTAGTATGTGGTACAAGGCCACATACCCAACAATAAGTGATGTCCAACTACTAACTGGTGTTGATGAAAACGATACAAAAGGAATTATCAGTAAACTCTGATCTCCTAACTATCCGTGTTCGGGAAACATCTGGAAAGATGCAAAGAAGTAGAAGAAAGACATAGGTGTGGGAGGTGGGTGCAGATGTGAATTGGGCAGAGAAAAAAAAACAAACAATCCTACCCATAAAAGACAACGCCATGTTTAAAACACACTAGAAAACACGTCATTATTCTGCTTCAACTCAAGGGAATAGTACTTTAAAATAATGCTAGCAAAGCTGCAAAAATTAGTTTCCAAACTCCAATTCTAGACAAGCTCACAGAAAATACCCAGAGTCCGTCAAAGCCTCTACTGGTAGGCTTCTATTGTCCATCAAATCCGCTTCCAGTGTCTTCTTCGCGTTGGGCCTCTCCATTCAGGCTCTTCATGACTCAGTATCCGTTGGAGTGCCCTCTTGGCAAACACTCATAGCTCAATTACAAAGTCTCAATGTCTCAAGGCAGTGCACCAGTGTCTCTTCTTCGTGGCAGATACTACAGATGATGCGCCCTTCATTGATCAAGGGCACAAAGCATTTCATGCAGATCCAAGCACTACTGAAAAACAAGCCAGCAAGATCAGCAGCACTTTCAGACTCCAACACTCATTATTTAGTGTCAGAGGACGCTCAAGCTGCTCTCTCACGGGCACCAGAATGTAGTGCCTTTTTCCAAACTCAAATTCTCAGGTGCACTGCCTTTCCGCTGGACCAAAGAAAAAGAGGTGTGTGTGGGGAAAGGCCAAAAACTCAGGCCAAGGGGGGTCAGGGGACCGCGCGCTGTCAGAGGTTCAAGCACATGACAGTTTGAACAAGTTGAACAAAGTAGATGACAGTTCTGCCATCAGAAGCAGGGATCCTCCGCATCTTTGCACTGAACCGCTGAGGCAAAAACAGAAAATCAGCTCCTTTTTTTTTTTCTTTTTACAACGCCTTCTGATGAAACAAATGGCTTGCTTAGGAGGTACCACTGAAGGCACGCTGATGATCGCTGTCCATGCTGATGACCGCTGCCCATGCTGCTGATTGCTGTTCACGCTGCTGATTGCTGTCACGCTGCTGATTGCTGTCAGGAATTGCAAGGCCAAGAGGTCTGTAGTCGTCTGCCATGTTTACTGATGGGGACCAGACTTTTTCTTGATCACCGGTCTGCAGGGTAACATTCTTCCTTTTTGACTCTGGAAGATTCCCGCAGAACCTAGTGATATAGGAAGTGTAACACAATTGTTAGTTTCCTTCAAGTCAGATATAAAAACAGTTCATGGGTTGGCTTTTTTGGCAAGAGGACTGCAAGCAAGTGGCCTGTAATTCTGCAAGGGAGTGGCAATACGTCATGGGAACCTAAATGGATGCCCTCACACAGTGGCATTATCTAATGGGATACATTATTTAATGGGGTAAATACATATTCTCCTTAATGATGAAGCCTAGGTGTTCCTAAACTCCTTATCTAGAACATCTCGAATAGAAAAATAACATGATTCAGATTATCAAGGACATGAAGAAAAGTCCCTTAAAAATGTGCATTAAGTGCACTATGCAACACAAAGGCTAATGATCAAATGTGAAGACAAAGAACAAACACTAGAAAGTCCTGGTATTTGCATGATTAGAACACATCTAATTAAAAAAATTGAAACAGCAGAAACAGAAGAGAACTGAAAAATTAAAAATAGACATTAAAAATATGTCGTACTAAAAAGAATGTAAACTTGAGATATCTCCTATTGAGATGGAAAACTTGTATTGGGTCAATTAACCAGGCTATCACTATCCTGACAGTCAGTCTGAAAAGACATTTGAAGTAGGCCTAAAGAAAATTCTTGAAAACCAGTCTGGTCACACAAAAGGGGATAGTATGTAGCATAAGGGGGGTTCCTAATACATCACTGCAGTCTAGAAGTGTGAACATGAACAATACACCCATAATAATAAATGGGCTGACTGGTGAAAGGAAGATGGAGAAGGGAAAATGGACGTAGAACACAGCTAAAATCTTCAATAAATAAACATGATGCAACATTGGTCAGGTAAGAAGCAAAAACAAAAATCTATAGGAAGGACAAGAGTTTGCCTGGGTGGCCTAAGGCGTGTGACGCAGCACCAAGAGCACGGGGATACATGAAAGACCAATGTTACAGAAATTTAACTCTACCGCTGACAATCTATACCCTACACGGTAATTCCAACTAATGTTCAGTTGTCTCTTCAGGGAAAGAGAAAAAAAAATGAATCCATAGGCTAATCAAAAAAATGCGATCAAAAAATGCGATATCGAAATTAGGCCACCTTTAGTCACGGATCTATAATTCCATCCTTAGGCCCAATCAAGGATACATAAATGCAGAGCTGCCTGTCCTTAAGGAAAAAGGGCAGTTAAGTGACTAACAATGGATGGCACACTTTGATCCAGTATATCATTTTAGTTTTCTTAAAATATCATTACAGCCAAATTTAGGCATGCACTAGAAAAACTGCTGCCTTACTCGCTCACAGTATGAGGTCCATATCTGTGAAATTTATCTTAATACAATATTCATCCAATTTATTGTGAAATAACACATATCATCATATGTGTTCCTTCACAGCACAGGGGATAAAAAAAATACATATCAAGCCATCTCAAGCCATAAGATATACTTGCTGTATATCAAGCACAAGGAAAAAAAACAGCCCAGACAAACAAACAGCATATATGAATAAGCGGTCATGCATAATACCATGGCACATGTACTGTATACTATAAACCTGCAGCCCAATCTCAATTGTCAAGTCTAAAATCCTATACCCTACTTTTGACAGCAGGGCATCAGGTAATTGATACTCTGCTGTAAAAAATATAATGTCGCTGTGTCAAATAACGCGTTTCAGTGGACCAAATGTATAAATGAAACATAAACACACATTTTTTTTTTTTAAAGAAATTACGCAAAAAAAAAACATTTCTCTTTAACCAGCCAACTCACGTGTCTTGTGAATTAATCCATGAATTATCTATTGGAAGAAGCAGAAAAGATACACAACACACACATTTCTCATAATACAACATCAATTATAACCCTTTTTATCAAACATGACACAATGTGACATACAAAAACTTTTCATTATTTACCTGTAACTTTTTGTCCATGCACCTTGCAAAAACGCCCATTCTCACTCAGGCCTAAGGCCTTTAAGTTGCAGAATTTTGGGGAAGGGCTTCTACTTATTGCCTATCTAAAACTTAATGTAACACTTCGTTTTTCTTTTTGTCAAATAAACTTAACTAAAAAAAATCATTAGTTCCTAGCATGGAGACACACATATACCAGTTCTACAGATCATTTAGCAGAATGTTTGATATTTTTTTTTAAAGAAATCACTTTTGCATTTGCCCTTTTTAAATCATGTTCCCTCATTTTACACAGTGCTTAATTTTTAAGACATGAAGTGCAGGTGCTATAATTTTGCATGAGGAATACCTTTCCTATTTGTTTATTATCTCAGATGTGCGCTTTTAACGCAGATGTAATGTGAATGCGGCAAATGAGAACAAGCCAGCCTGCAATGAATGAAGGTTACAGATTTAAATCATATACAATCAACTACATCTCATATAAAGCGCTTGTGTGCAGCATTTTGAAAGCAACTGGGAGCTATGCAAACCACGTGTGGGCTCTAGAATCCTTCAGGGTACTGACAAATGAGGCTGCAGTTTTTCAAATTAAATAGTGTTCCTTTTATTATTATTAGCGGGATGCAATGCTGTGTCAGCCCTGCCGTATTTCTAATTTGAGATAAATGTGTTGATGACATAATTTACCGAACAACAAGCGTTTTGTGGGAACATGCTGGAGCTATTATTTATTCTTTGGCTAAAATGCAATCATCATTTGCTGTACATGTGCCCTGCATCCTCTGCTCATTTTAGTTCAAAAACAGAAACCCCATCCCAGCTAATGTCAAATTTGTAACGCTTTAAGAAGACACTTTTAAATTATGGACATGAGCAGGAATTAAATTTATCGGAGCAAGTCAGGCTGTTCAAGTGACCTCAGGTCAGGACCGTGGCTGGGGCAGGGATTTAAATATAAAGAGGCAGCTGAAGTTAGCATCAAATGCATGTTTAACCATGTCATGCTGCATTCCACAGGCGAGGCCCTAATTAAAAGTTCACAAATGTCAACAAGACAGCCTTACAAGATAACATCTCGGCCGCTACTGCTGGAACACGTTATACAGGTTCTGCCAGTCCCCTGCTCGTGGTAACTGAAGCTGACAAAGCCAGTAGGTTTAACCACTTCCACATAACCTGCAATATTTCACTATATTTAAAACAATTTCTATGACACATTGACTCGCTGAATCATAAGAAGGCACAAACTGCAAACATATATTATGACCTAAATGTATGCATTTTACTGAAGTGACGCTTTAAAAAGGGGCCCTGAAACCATTCAAAACAGTCTATTTATCTGAAAATCGACTTTTGCATTCTGGATACTAAGAAATAAATATCCTACAATTTTTTTTATAATGGGTATTACTAGAATGTCTAATATCAAATTTAGGAGTCATACATTTGAAAATAATTATTTATACCTTATAGAAATGAGCTTGTTTGCGCCTAGGGTAAGGGAAATTGCGCACAGAAGTGTTTGGTCATTTTCGTGGTACAACATAACTTAAATCAAACATTTTAATGCTAGGGGGTCATAGTATGAGTGTTAAGCTTCACAAATATTAAAAAACGATTTTTGTAGCACTTGTTTTTAATTATTATTTTTCATAATTAATAATTTTTTCCTCCTAATGAAGCCTAATTATTGCTATTTGTGACTGTTCTACATGTAAAACGCTCACTATATCCCTAGCCTATTATTTAGATACATATTAACACACAAGCTTAGGCGCAGCTGCCTAACTGGGACTGCGTGAGATTACTGCGCCATATTTATGTAAAAAGGACTATTTGCAAAATTCCACCACCCGTGTTTAACTAAAGAGGTGCTGGCTGAATGAACATTCTTATTAGATATACTGCAGCTGAAAAGACTTGGCTGTGAACATCTAACACCGTGCGTCTAAAGAACAGGCAATTTCGTTTTTTTCATTTTTTTTTCTTTGGAGCCTTATTTACATCTATTGAACGTGACCCATACACATACATACATTGAGCTCATTCCAGACACAAAACAGAAGGGGAGTCAAACACTCAGGCCACACAAAACAGCGCTCTCTAACCATTTCTTGTACATAGCGCCGTTCTTGTACATAGCGCCGTCGCAATGTACAACAAAACCTACAAACAACATAGACATTTAAACACACATTTTAACCCATAGGTCAACACTTAGGACAGAAACAAGGAACAGCCTACAGACTGTGCTCAAAAATAACCTGCCAATATTAGTTGTAAACCATATTTACAACAAAAACTTTTTTGTTCCTATTTTTTTTGTTTTTTTTTTGTTAAATTCTTCAACAGATTTCCAGAAGGCTGCAAAAGGGACAGCCTCACAGACCTTTAGAGAGAGCTCATAAATTGGAGTTCCAACCGGAGGTATCAGACGCGAATCCTCCAACCGGGAATCCTTTGTTGCAACCTAGTCAATACTAATACAAAACAAAATACCGCGACCAGGCATCTGCGCTCACTAGTCGGGTTTCAGACTTCATGGGGCTATCTCCAACGATATACACGCAAATGTACGTGACCCACGGTTTTTGAATACTGCAGTGTTCAAATAATACTAAGGAACCAATACTGAGGAAGATTATCCAACTAAAGCAACCGGCGATAATCTGAACCACAGCAACCAAAGGCCTACCAAACGAACCAAATGTATCGATACCCGAACTGAACTGAACTGAACCGAATGATTATCGTAACCAGATAATCTTACAAAACCGAACTGAACCGAGAATCTTACGAAGGACTGCGTCACATTTCTGCGACCAATAAATAACTGAGGACTCAGAACCAAAAAGGAGTGGGAGCGACCCACTTATTCTTCAATTAAAGCAGATGGAGAAAATATCTCTTCATTAACTGCCTATACAAATTGCAATTTGCATATACACGAATATTTGTCCAAATTATAACTGTCAATTCCCCACTGCACTAACAGTCTGTTAAAAAATACTTACAGCAAAAAAAAGAATGGGTTCCTTAGTCAGGAGTGGCATCTTTAGGAGAGTTTTAAGTCAGAAACATCAAAAAAACATACTGGGCCACAGAGACAGATAATCCCCCAGAAAACCCTGTGCCCAGAGTACCTCTTTTTGGTAGAATTCTGTCTTGTCTTCCCCAGCAGTTTTTCCATCCGTTGACAAAAACACTACTGAAGATAACCACTCCATTATAAGGCCCACAGTTGGATGCGCCATTTGAGGAAAAGTTGTAAATGACTCACTCTCCCCACCAGGGATCTATCCAGCAGTTTGCATAATAAAGCAGCAAAGGAATTGACAGGCAATCTGTAAAATTAAAAGACATCTTTATTATAATTAATTATGAGGCTTCGTCGTCCAACCGTAGTTTTACAATTGAAAGAGGGAGCCTGCCTGAGCTTTCTCAGGCAGGCCTTTTATACAAAAAGTTTGCCCCTAGGCTCACATTCTTGCTGTGACACACATCATTGTAGGTCGCTCCCATGGTACCATAACAAAGCAGGCTATAATTATGAATTCCATTCTACTTGCCCAAACTGACCAACCCATCTTCCATCATGAACATATGTCAAACTTCACATATTTTCCTGTGCAGGCCGGAGAAGCTCACAATAGAACTGGTTTCCTCCCCATCATATAAACAGTCACCTCCCCATTGTAAAAGCCCAGAAGCAGAGAAACAGAGCCAGGTGTGGAAGATAGAAATGTAGGATAAGGGGTGCTTATGGACCATAAACAGGCATGGCTACTGTATTCGGCCTTCTTATCTTGCTCAGGCCAATGTACACAACAAGTTGCTCAGATCTTTAATATAGATTGACTAGAGGGCATGGACTGGTTTGGTGAGGCCAACATCACGTAGGCAGATTCAGCCTGTTCAGGTCAAATGGGAATCAGGAAGAACTCAAGCTAAGGGGTACGTGTCCTTTCATACTTGCTCTACCAGAATCATTGGCTCATGTATATGCCTATGTAAAGGGCAACACCTAAAATGGACGCTGTTCACAACATGGGTGCCTGTGGGCTCAGAATGAATTTGCCAATAACTCCTGCATGCATCATTGTATTGTGATGAAAATACATACACATATAAAACTTGCCATTTTCGTTTCTCTGATATCAAAATCATAGCAGAATAATGATATTTTAAACACAGGTTCAGATTTCAAAGAACCTCAGTGTCAAGTAGCCTTTGCCCTGATAACTTTTAGATTCTATCAACATGTACTCCAAACACCAGATACCAGATATGCTATAGGTACATGTCGTCCTGACACCGCAGACTTTAGTCTCCTCTTCTAGTGCAGAAGTCATAGCCCCAGTTCTCCCCGGTAACACGTCATTGCCCGTTTGCGCGCACCACTAGGTTAAAGGTCCCAGCTGCTCTCAGGTAGCCCCCTCCATGTTTCCGCCCATTCATGACACTTCTATGACGTTTCTCATCACATGTCTCAGTGCACGCCCTGTGCACGCCTTCTTCTTCCACCCATGTGTTCTTATCTTATGTTTTGTCACAAGTTACGCCTACTGTATGTAATGTAATGTAATGTTGTACTATATATATGCTGCACTGTCGATGAAATGGTGCAGCTGCCTTCCTTCCTTCCTATTTTATTTCAGGCTGTCCCGTTCCAGTCCCTTCCCTTTTGCCTGAATAAAGCCTGTTCAACTCGGATACATCGGATCCTGCCTCTTATTTATTGAGCTATCTGTTATTGTTAATATATTCAAAAATAGTACCGGTAATTAATTATTTATTTACCACAACAGTCCAGGCTCACATGACTTTTATTTCATGATTAGAGTGAGAGACTTATTGTTCCATGTTTAATGTTGCTAAGGAATGTTGTAAATGTTGTAAATCTTTACTGTAACTATTGTTCATAGTGACCCGACAGATATTGAAATCCCCCAACACACAAAAATCGGAGGAATTTACCACAAATGGTGCAACTAATGTCTGCTAATTAATTTTATGAAAACTTTTCATACTTAATGTAGGAAGGTAGATCCCTGACTATGGTTGCCCCCAACTTTTTTTGCCTGGTGTTTTGCTGGTTTTCTGACTTAGTTGACCTGGGGCCCTGCTATTAAGGACCCCAGGCCTACTGCTCTCTCTGTAAAATGGATTCCATGTACCTTAGGTACATATCTAATTGGATACTGAGTCACCTTATCAGTCCCTGTACAGTGTACCTTAGGTACCCAGGGCATAGGTGTACCCAGGGCCTACCAGGGGCTGCAGCATGTATTATGCCACCCCTGGCTGGCCATCCAAATCTGACACAACTGGCTGCACGACAGCTGGGGCAAGGTGGTGTAATCACCCTTTGCTTTAGATATAGTATACCTATATCTAACCCTAAAATGGGCACACAGATCTCCTATCAGTCACTCCTATGGCAGGCCTTGACAATCCTGAAGGCAGAGTGCTTGGAATCATGTGATATGGTGCTCTGGCATGAGCTGAGCCTGTCTGCGGCTTTCGGGATCTATCCCTTAGCCGTTTCCCTGATAACGCATACCATATACTCTTAAGTGCATTATAATCCTCGCGGTTATATGCCAACTCTGGTATCGCTTTATCAAAACATGTCGAGTAAGGTGTCATACGAATTGGAATACTAACCCCTCGCCAATTCTGGCGACGGGGTTAGCATTCCACCCTTCTAGAGGGACACGACATGTTGGTAACCTGTAACCCCGGTTAAAGTCAGACAGAGCCTTAGCTCCACAAAATGGATGCTGCCACCGAGACACAAGTCTGCCCTCCTGCTGCTGGGAGTCCTCCCAGCGCAGGAGGCAAGGACAAAGGGTTTCCTGCCAGGGGCGGTGCCAGCACCGTCCCAGACAGGATTTTGTGTGTCCTAGGTAGGCAGGGCTTTAGAGGAAGGTGACTGCAAGTGGCACCCCGGTGCTCACTGTGCATATGCCGGCTAGAACCAGTTCCAGGGGCACACCAGCCCCTGAGCTGGGGAAAGCCCGGCATGGGAGAGGGGTGTAACCACCCCCCTCCTGGTCCCACCCATAGGGCAGGACTTAGTCGCGTGCCAGCCCCCTTTTTCAGGATAAAGGTAGGAGCAGGCCCCCTTCCAAATTAGATCAATCTTTGAATCCTGAACCGACCTTCTACACGAAGAACTCAAGACTCTTCTCAAGATTTTCTCCCTTGTGACTAAGGAGTAGTCACCCTGCAGCAGCAGGCACCAACCAAGCATCGCGGTTTGTTGCCAGTCTCTCCTTCGGATCACGACTGCTCCAGCACGACGAGAACCGGCTTCCCTGGCACCTCTGACCTCAACCTACATCATCAGCCCAGCTGTGATCCGTGGGTGCAACGAGACCTCGAGGGACCGGCCATCTTCAGAACTGCACAACGCTTGTCCAGCACGACCACCGAGTGACTCTCGACCGAGTGCTTTGGGGTAAGAGAAGCCCCGACCCTGAGCAGCTCCAGCACCGAAGTTCAGCCCCCCTGCATCCACGAGATCTGCGTTGGGCCCTTCTGCTCTTTGCTGCTCACCGCGTTGTCCCGGTCACTTGCCCGTTGGCTAGTGGCCCTTTTACGACGCTTCACGACGACAACTACTGCTGGTCTGGTTGCTCCAGACTAGCCCTTGCTCCCCTCCAAAAGAGGAGCCCCCTGGACCCTCCTGGTCCACTCAAGACGCCATTTTAGGTCCACCGCGTGGGCCTTGCATTTGCCAAGACTTGTTGCTCAATCCTGGGTCCCGTGACGTCAGAAGCAGATACCTTCGTGGGACAGCTCGCACCTCCATCCTGGTCGCCGACAACGCCTCCTGGTCCGAGAGACTGCAGAGCCCAGCAGCGTCCACTCACCTGGTCGAGGTGACTTCGTCCGGTGCCACCCTGGTGCCCACCTAAATCACTGGCTAGTGATTCAGAACTTGGTCCCCTCTGCTTACAGGCCTTCTTCTTCCCTGATCCAGGCTTGGATCTCCACGAACTTCTTCACTGGCCGCCTGCCAGCAACTTCTTTTCTTCAGGTTCTTGGTTCTTCAACGAGGGTTTCCGACGCAACTTCAACCCTATGCAGCCGCAGCCCCTGGGCTAGGTAAACTGAGTACCCCGGTGCTCCAGCATAGTCCAACACCCTAAGTGTTCGGATCCACTCCCGTTTTCGACCCACCTAGTCGGGTTCGCCCGAGAACAGTAACTTTGTCTTTACTAGCCTCCATAGACTTTTTCCCGCCTTACGCGTGAGAGTTCCCACTCTGCACACAACGTCCACAGGCCTCCTGCTCCTAATCTAAGTGTTTAGTATTGTAGGCCTAGCGATTCTAAAGTCTATGAGAATAGTTACTTACCTGCTAGTAATTCGCATTCCACTTGTATAGTATATGGTTTTTCGTGCCCCTCGGGCATTTGTGTAAATTGTGCGACTTTCAGTAATTCTTTAAGAGTTTTGTTGTGTGCTTAGCTCCCTGTCTCATAAAGAGCCAGGGTAGTCCTGTTATAAATACATATACTTTATTTTTTGATAACAACTTGTGTGGTGTCCTTTCACTTGGTGTTCAAGGGGTAATGTGATGGTAAAACAGCTGGCTTAACACGCCCTCTAGAGTCTTAGCCTTAGACTGCTCGTATCCATGCTACTAGGATAGCTGGTCTATAAGGTTGACTTACAACCAATCATCAATAAGTGTTGTTTGGACTGATACATAGTGATCACTAGAATAGTGAGCACTGCATATCAGGCCAACTTCTCACACTTAACCACTTGGATGCTCAGGCCTTTTCCATCCTTCCCATGTAATTTTCATTGAAATGAATGGCAACTCCATGACGAGCTGAGCTCGTCATGAGCGTCGAAGGGGTTAAGAACAACGATTCTGCCTAGCTGACCTTGGCATCTACCTTCTTTGTAATCTGTAAGACCCTCACATGCTGATGGAGTCTTGCAAAGTGTCACACAACTGGGACTAGAATAACATATTTTGAATACGTCTCTGCATTTCAGCAGCTTCAGAAACTAATCACTGTAGGAAATCAACCTTTTCTGCTGGATCACCCTGGATTTGTCGCCACTTACTCCACCCTATTTTTTTGCTGGCTTTAGAACTCTGTGCACTTAATCCCTTCTAACCAGTAGTAAAGTGCCTGTCCTTCTCCTTTAAACATCATTACATTGGCATATTCCTAATTGTAATTTTTAACTTGCCTAGTAGTCCCTAGTATATGGCACAGAATGTACCCAGGGACTGGAAGGTAAATGCTACAAGTAGACTGCAGCATCTATTGTGCCATCCACTACAGTGGCAGAGCAAACATAGCTTCAGGCCTACCATTGAAGCCTAACTGTAGCAGTGAATAAATTGCAAGTCAGCCCATCAAAATAAACCCTGTCGACAGGCTAAATCTCCCTTTTAAATACTAATAAATCACCCCTAAGTAGGCCTGGTAGCCTACAAGACGGGGGGCATGGTATTCAAAAGTAGGACCTGGAGAAACTTAGCATTAACATGTACTTACAGTGACTAGAACCCAAAAGCTATTGTTCACTGATCTCTGCAGTGTCTCTGGTATATATAGAATGCCGCACATTTATTCATATGGGCTGTAGGCAGAGTTAGTGTAGAAGGCATCCCTTAGGGGGTTAGAGCTCACTCCTTGGTGTTGTGATGCAACATTAACAAGTGTAGCATGCCTGTTAAAGCTGCATGATTCTGGAGAGAGTGGGGACTGGGACTCTGTACATCCACTGAAGCCTTCTGGGATTGGAGACTCCTGTTACTGAAGCCTGGCAGGAGGCAGAACCACGGGGTCCTGAAGGAAGTGAGTGCTGCAAGAATCTGGAGCGAGTGTATTAGTGCTGCAGAAGCCAATGAAGGGGCTACTACAAGCGTTAAGAGGGATGGAGTGCTCAAGGGCCTGGAGGGAGGCTCATATAGGACCAATCAACAAGGACTCATTCGTACATCTTCATGAGATCAAAAGAAATGGGTTTCATGAGCGGATTTGTCATAGTCATGGTGATTGGATATTAAAGGGCTTCCAACATGAGTTCGCAAAGGCCCATCTGATCATTCCATTTGTCACCATTTCACAAAGTGCACTGCTTGTTAATTCCTTAATTGACTCTTCATGTGTTGGTACAGTGGTTTTTCTCCAGTATCGAGCTATGCAGGATTTTGCACGCGCTAGTGAGGGATCTAGCCATCGGTGCCTGTGGTTCGTGGGCGTAATACACGCCGACATACCAGGTTATATTGATAAAGATTTCGATGGTCCAGTATGTCTTCTGAGACTGATCATGTCATAAATAACTGTCCAGTACCGACTAATGTTGCTGCATTCCCCTCCAGGGCTAGAACAGGTCCTCCGGGCAGTACTGTCTACAAAATCCGGGGCACTCGGGGATCCTTGTCCACTGAAAATTCTGCACCTCTTTCCTGAACTCCTCAGTGAGCAATTGACCAAACTCACAGAATATATAATTATCTCGGGGGTCAACCCAACCCCATGGAAATCAACCTCAGTCCTTCCCCTACTCAAAAAGCCCAACTTAGATCCACTAGAACCGGGAAGCTATAGACCTATAGCCAGGATCCCGTTTTGCGCAAAGGTCCTTGAGAAACTGCTGAATAAACAACTGGCTCAGTTTGCTAAAGAGGCAGACATCCTGGACCCATCGCAGTATGGGTTTCGAGAGGGACATGGTACCGAGACTGCACTGCTGATGGCGGTGGAAGAACTCAGGAGTGTGCTGGATGCCGGGGGGAAGGCCGCCTTGATCTTGTTGGATCTTTCGGCGGCCTTCGACACGGTAAACCATGGCACACTCCTGGACCAGCTGACAGCAGTGGGGGTCCAGAGAGACGCAAGAACATTGTTGTCGTCATTTTTGAGAGACCGGACCTTCACGGTGGAGATGGGGATTGCTAAATCCAAATCTTTCAGCTCCCCGTGTGGGGTCCCGCAGGGGTCCTCATTAAGTCCCACACTATTTAATCTATATGTATCACCACTGGCTGAAGCTATTAGGGAACATGGCTTCCTCCCAGTTTCATACGCTGATGACACGCAAATTGTGGTCACAATCTCCAAGGATGTGTTAGGCACGGCTGATAGGTTTAGAAACTGTATGAAGCAGGTTAGCCTGTGGATGGAAAGAAACTGTCTAAAACTCAACGGAGAAAAAAGTGAAGTCATGATATTGGGGAGCAACACTGAAATTTGGTCTCCAAACTGGTGGCCTTCCAACCTCAGCAATTGCCCTTCGCCGGTAGTGAAAGTCAAAAATCTGGGAATGCTGATAGATAATAAACTTACATTCGAAGCCCAAGTCAATAAATTATCATCAACCTTGTGGTACACACTGAAAATGATTAGGAAACAAATACCTTATATCCCATTGGACTCAAGGAAAACAGTGGTCACCACATTAGCCCTATCGAGACTTGACTACGGGAATGCTCTGTTTGCTGGTATGCAGACCCAGCATTTGCTGAAACTTCAACGCCTGCAAAATTCAGCAACTAGGCTGCTACTAAATATCCCTAGATCAGAACGCATCTCTCATCATCTGAAGACCTTACACTGGTTTCCCATAGCGAAAAGGATTACATTTAAATCATTGTGTTTAACATATACGGCACTGCAGGGCTCGGGATCATTTTTCTCAGAACGCACCTGAAACCGTATGTTCCAATAAGAGAATTGCGCTCCTCCCAAGCCAAACTAATTCAGGTTCCCCGCTTCAAACAAGTTAGGTGGGGCGGCAGAAGCTTCCTACTGCATGCTGCTAAGGACTGGAACCGACTTCCCCAGACCATTAAAAATGGTACCTCCCTGCTGTCTTTTAGAAAATTGACAAAAACCTGGCTTTTTAATGCACAATAACCATACTACTCCCTTAGTACTGCTCACACGTTCTCTGTCTAGCGCTAAGACGCTCATGGGCATATGCGCGCTTTACAACATTACAAATCAAATCAAATCAGAGTGGAGTGCAGCACTTTGCCTGCATCACCGGCATTGAGTGTACTTGAGTAAGCCAGCTTTATGCAGGTGCAGGGGTACCATACCTGGTACCTGAGTCTTCGCTCCTGTAGCAGTTTATCGTGTGTGGCTAGCAATGCTTCTCTGTCCCCCAACAATGAGTCAATGTATATTAGATTTTGACAGAAAATCTTGGTGCTTGACTGTTTGGGGGTCATGTAGAGATGAATGTGTGTGTCTGACATTACTCCATTAAAGTGAAGTTTCCTATTTTTCCTCCCCAATATCTTATTGGTGGTCGTGCTGTATTTCTAGATGCTATACCTCCTCTGCCTATTATACAAGGGACATAGCTGGCAAGGTTTTAGATTGCTTATGTGTGACATTTTCATAATTTCAGTGTAATTATGAGTAACATTCAACAACTATGAGTGACACTTTCTCGCAAGCAAAACCAAGCAATGAAGACTAGGGAAACACATAAATATCACAAATTACTCCCATTTGAGCAACAAGATCTTAAAACTGATGCAAAGCACCAGAAATGAAAGGGTACTGGGACCCGACTATACCAAACAGGATGTGAGAGGCCAAACTGCCTTCAAATGAGTCATGTTTCTTAATGCCTCATCCACCCTCCAACAAAACAGGATAGATCTTCAATGGGTGGACTGAAACAGAACCAGGTGCCTCCCTCTGCATGTGCTGATCATACTATGCTGAGACTCCCCCTACGATAACAACTACTGAGCTGGAGCTCTGCTGTCTCATGCAGGCCTCAGTCCCAGCATGCATTGCTTTTCACATGCAGGTGCAATCCGATTGTTTCCTCAGTAATGTATTTGAGGTGGGCGGGTAGCAAAGCTCTGAGCACAACTTATCCCACAATTAGAGAGACTGTTCACACATCATGCAAACATTATGCATCAGGCCCAACCTCTTTCCTGCAAAGCTTATCTCAGACAGATCCATTTGTTAACGGTAAATGAGGAAATGTGCCACATAAATTGTCGGAAAAGTCATAACTTTCTAACAGAAAAGCAAAGCGGAAATATCTGCAATTCTTGCCAGGAAGAAAGATTTTCAACAGACCTACACAAAGGCTCTGAAAAATCCTTTTCCTACTTTCTCGCATGCCTGCTTGAACATTAATATCACACCTCACTGCCTGGCACATGCCTGTTAGAAGATGATTAGCATGACCACGCGCTACTAGCACTATTATTGTAAAGCAAATTTTATTAGAAGCAGAAAACTCACTTATTTGGCCCACAAGCAATTCAGTAACGGGCCACCTCTAGGCTGCAATGATTCCAGCGGTAAACAACACAGCTGGACATGATTCTGAGGCTCAGTGCAGCTCTGCACAGAAGTCAAGTGGACTGGTGGCGTTCTCTCTGGGCTGCTGAGGAACCACTCCAGCGGCCACCATGGTCCATGGGGTTCACTCAACTGCTGGTGGGTTATCCGGTCCGGTCACGGATCTGCATTTTTAGCTTAATTCACTGAGGCACCGGCATTGCAAGCGGTACTGCCAATGCAGCCTGCAACTTTATTCTCATTAACTGCAGCCGCGCTGCAGCAGCAGGACGTCCCACCTTGGCTATTAAAGTGTGTGAGTCATGTTCTAACCAGACCTCACCTGGCTGGCTGATGTCTTGGGAGTAGCCATTGGGCACTGACTCCTGACGTCAGTTACGAATTTATCAAAGCTGGGTGTCGCCTCAATATTGTTACACTGTACTAGATTAGCAGCTAGAGCTGGGGACTCTGAGCCCCCCCCCCCCTTATCCCCCTTCAAGCATGCTGGGAGCAGCCTGCACAGCGCTCTGTCACTCCAGCTTACTTTCTGCCTCAGTATGGTGCATGAATACTAGTGCTCTGGCTTGACAGCTGAGTAGGCGCTGTTATGCATGATTTTGCATTTCAATTTGGTGATGCGAACCACCACACTGAAATGCATTAGTCTAACACCTGATGTGTGGTAATTGGCAGGGCTGCTTCAAGTGTAAATTTGCTATATCTCCAGGGCTGTCCTGGGTCGAGGTTAAATTCAAATATGAGGTTGAGAATTGTAACGCAAGGTAAGGTAAGGTGAACTTTTATTCTTTTATGTTATTTAAAACCATAACAGTACATAGATACTTGCATATAATATACCCTCATAGCCCGCTGTAGCAGGCTATACCAGCTGTTAAAGGCCCGCTCCCACGTTAAAGGCCCGAGCCCGAGCCAAAAGGACTTTAATAGTTGGTATGGCTCTGCTACGAAGGGCTATAAGGCTATTAGAACATTCTGCCACTAGAGGGCAGAATTTTCTAACAAATAAAAAAAGACTTCTCAAAGATCGAGGGGATTTAAATCCCCTCGAGCTCCGAGAGGCCTTTGTAAAACATTAGAATGTTGCTCTGCAGGCCTTTACCGGCCTGTAGAAGCAGGGAGCACTCCATTGTCTTCAATGGAGCTCCCAACATTCCAATGTTCTAACGAAACATAAAATCACATGGTGTCATAATTCATCAATTCAAGCCGGTACCATGCACATAACATCAAGATAAAATCCGGTAACCTCACAATCTGTATAGTGCCGCACTCTTGGTTTGTCTAAGGAGAGTGGGATTTAAGTCAACAGACTTCATTGCAACACCAATAGAAAGCCCTGGACAAATAAGCTTCATAATTATCTGTAGCAGGGAGACTAGAGAAGGAGAAGGGCTTTCCCCAAATACAGAATGGTGGGTAGCTGACTCTACTACCCTCCCCTCTCTCCACCTCAACCAGAGTGAGTGGAATACGGACTCACAGCCGCTGTGGAAAGGCCAAAGCGAAGAAACAACAGAAGGTTCCTTTAATTGGGCGTTCCTGGAGGAAGAGGCCCCGCCCCGGATGACACACGCACGACTACATTGGACAAAAGGGAGGAAGTAGGAAGAACGGCGTGTGACGACACCCCAGAGGAGTTTGTGGTGTGCTGCGGAGATCGTGTGGAGTGCCAAGAGAAGAAGTCGGGAGAAGCACGGCTGGAAGGAGTTGCTGCGCGAGGAGGCCACCGTCCCCACGAGTCGCCCAGCCACACTCTCGGAGGAGTGTGGCTCAACCAGGGACGGAAGCGTGTGTCAGGCTGGGTTGGGAGGCGGGGATACTCATCTTACCGTTAAGCTCGTCCGACCGGCTACTGCCTGTGGGGCATTCTTTGTACATACCCCGTTCCCCTCCCTTGTCTTCCCCATACCCGTAACACCCTTTCCTCACACTCAATCACCGACCTTGTGTATATAGGAAACTCGTGTATATACACAATCTCAGCGGTGCCCTCCCCTCACTCCTTGGTTTCCCACCCCCTGGGCATTGTTCAAAAAGGACTGTTACCTGACGGCCGCACTATATTTCTTTTCTGCATGTCCTGCGGTGGAGTAACCAAGGCAGAGCAGACTCCAGTGGGCCATGAGAGAGAAGCCAAGACCCCGAGAAGACCCCAGAGTACATCTGCAAAAACTGACCCAGCTAAACTATCCCGGGAAAGACTTACTTTGAAAAAAAAAGAAAACCTTTATAAAAATAAAACCCTATATACCAAGATCCAGTCTCCGAGCCCTTCCTACAACCCCGCCACAACTGGTGTCAGAAGTGGGATCCTCCCCTTCCATCCCTTCACCTGAGATGGATCAACTCAAAACATCTCATAAAAGGGCAGGAGAAGCTGGAGTGGGCCATTGAGCGCCAGATGTCTTCGGCCCAAGCTGACAGAGAGGTGTTCAAGAATGCCATGGCCGCCCAGATAGAGGGTTTACAAAAAGCAATACAAGACCCCGGGGTAGCTCCAGTGGTAGAGCGACAGACTCCCGTGCCCCACCCTACGGTATATCTTTGCAGAAGTATGTGACAGGCAATGATCCGGACGCCGTGCTCACTAATTTTGAGTGCCGCGAGGGCCTGTGGGTGGCCCGAGGACAAATGGCCTTTCTTTTTAGCCCCTTTGTTGTCCGGAGAAGCCCAGGCGGCCTACCAAGTAGCGAATGCTACAGGGGACACACCATACCAAGTCATAAAGGCCATAATACTGGACCACCTCGGGCTTTATGCTGAAGCCTACAGGGTCTGGTTCAGGAAGGAGAAGGGGCTACAGGGAGAGAATCCCAAAACTTTATTTTTTCGGCTAAAAGCTGCCGCCGACAAATGGTTAAGACCAGAAAGCAGGAGCAAGGAGGATATCATGGACAGTATATATTTAGAACAGTTCATGGAGGCTCTCCCCTGTGGGACACAAAGATGGCTGAGACAACACTCAGGACTAACACCAGCCCAAGCCATCGAAATGGCCGCCAACTATTCTAGAGCCCAACCGAGGACTCTTCCCTGGGACTTTGAGAAAGTGCCTAAAACAACCCAGGTGCCGAAACTAGAGAAGAGACCCAAAACCGGGATTGAACCCTTAAAACCTAGACCCATCAAGATGGAGGTACCCCTAATGAAAGGTCCCCAATGCTTTGATTGCGGGGAATGGGGCCACATTGCCGGCCTATGCTCCAGGAGAAAATTGACGGAAGAACCCATGGAGGTGGGATACGTCCCGAAGGCTGTGATGTATACCGCAGAGATGGGGCCTTCATTCTATGTACGTGTCAAGGTCAACTGCAAAAGTATAAGGGCACTGCTCGACTCAGGATGTAGGCAGTCAGTTATTAAAAAAAAATTAGTACTACCAGATCAGGTTCTCCCAGACACGATAGTGCACATAAGATGTGTTCACGGTGATGTGAAGCCTTATCCCCTGGCCCAAGTAGCCCTTCATCCTATGGGAAAATCCCCTTGTACAGTGAAAGTGGGAGCAGTGGAATCCTTACCGGAGGACCTAATCATAGGTGTTGATAACCCTGATTTTTGTATCCCTATTCCAAACAGAGGTAAGGGAGGCCGAAAAAGAAAAGAGAAACCCAAGCCTGGCCCTGATTGCCTCAGAACCCTGGGTATTAGACCGTAACTTTAGATTTGCGCAAGCAAACAATGCCACCCTATTTAATGCATGGGAAATGGCCCACGTTGCCCAGACCAACCCCAACACCCCGTTTCCAAGGTTCCTCATAGAGAATGGTTTACTGTTTAGAGAGGGAAGAGCCGACGAACCCCGTCAATTATTAGTACCAAAGGTCTTTAGGGAACAAATTCTCTTCTATGCCCATACCCATTTAATGGCAGGATATGCAGGGTCGGAAAAAACATTCCGAATATATTAAAATGTTTTACTGGCCAGGCATTTACAAAGAAGCCACTGAGTACTGTAGAATTTGTGAAATATGTCAAAAAAGGAATCTGTATAAACCCCCAGCCGGGCCCTTACAGCCCCTTCCCATCATAGGGAACCCCTTTGAGAGAGTGGGGATGGACATTATTGGGCCCCTCCCCCGGACATCAAAAGGAAACACCTATGCCTTAGCAATAGCAGATTACACCACCCGCTTCCCCGAGGCCTTTGCTCTTCGAGCCCCCACAACTTAAAACATTGCTGAGAAGTTCTTAGAATTGTTCCCGAGGGTGGGATTCCCCAAAGAAATATTAACGGACCAGTGAACACAGTTCGTGTCTCGCCTCATGAGAGAAGTGTGCAGAATGTTGAATCTACGACAGATACGTACCTCGGCATACCATCCCCAGACCGACAGCCTGGTGGAACGGTATAACCGCACCCTAACAACCACCCTAAGAAAAATGCTGTCATTAGAAAGCAAAGTTTGGGATCAGCTTTTACCTTTGGCCCTTTATGTACTAAGAGCACAGGTCCAAAGCAGATTAGGGTACTCTGCCTTCGAGATGCTATACGGACGGCAACCCCGGTCCCTACTCAAGATAACCAAAGCGGCATGGGAAAAGGAAGATCTGAACGAACAAAGATCACTTCTAGACTACACGCAACAGCTGAAGCATAAACTGGGAAAGCTGAGGTGCTTGGCTTACTCAAACATCGAAAAAAAACAGAAGCGTCAAAAACAACACTATGACCGAGGAAAGAAATGGAGGAAAATGTCAGTGGGTGATTGGGCTTTGGTTCTCTTACCGTCATCCACACGAAAGTTCCAGGGCGAATGGATGGGACCCTACCCAATCATAGAAACATTGGGTAATACGACATACCGGGTACAGATCTCTCCTTCCCGGCACCAATGTTTCCATATAAACCACCGAAAAAAATGGTAGGGACCTCTCCCAAAGACCTCCCAGTTTGGGTTACCCACTGCATCCAACACGTCTACATTAGAACAGTTACCCATGAATGATGAACTGTCCCCAGAGATGAAGAGTGAACTCCTTGCAGCCCTACAGCCATTCACCGCCATGTTCTCAGACACTCCTGGGTGTACCAACTTAATCGAACATAAAATAGAAACAGAGCAAGGGAAACATGTCAAAATGAGGCCCTACAGAATACCTGCGGCAAGAAGACAAGACATCAGACGAGAGGTACAAGATATGCTAAAGCTAGGGGTGATACGTCCGTCCCGGAGCAGTTGGTCGTCACTGATTGTCATGGTACCAAAACCAGATGGAACAACCAGGTTCTGCATGGACTTCTGCTCCCTGAACGCAATATCCTCTTGTGATGCGTATCCCATACCCAGGGTGGACGAGTTGATCGAGAGGATAGGAGAGGCCCGTTTTATCACCACGCTAGACCTAATGAAGGGTTACTGGCAAGTACCCCTCAGAGAAGAAGATAAATGTAAGACAGACTTTCGCCACCGACGACGGACTTTTTGAATTCAACGTCCTTCCGTTCGGCCTCCACGGGGCACCAGCGACTTTCCAGAGACTGATGAATGAGGTGCTCCGATCTTATACACCGTTCTGTTCAGTATACCTGGATGATATCGTCATCTTCAGTGCCTCATGGTCCGAACATATAGCCTACATCCAAACCATCTTAACACCCCTAAAAGCAGCGGGACTGCACGTTAACGCAAAGAAATCACGGGCAGCCTTCTCCAAAGTCAAATACCTTGGTTTTATGCTAGGGGACGGAGTGGTTGCCCCTCTAGAAGAAAAGATTAAGGCAATAGTAAACACACCTTTCCCATCCTCCAAAAGGGACTTAAGAGCCTTTTTGGGGCGGAAGTAACTATGACTCTCTTAATTCCTATTCTCAGTCATAGTGACCTTTACCTCCAAGTGGTCCCGCTGGAAACTGCTCCATAGGACTGGACTCTGCGGAGGGAAGTCTATGGAGACAGGCTAAACAAGGTACTATCATGGCCGGGAGCGTGATAGAGTGAAATGGTGCGGGGATAACTATAACTCTCTTACCCTATTCTCAGTTGCAGTGACCTTTACCCATGTGGTCCCGCTGGTAATTGACTCTTTAGTACTGACTCTGCTGAGGAAGTCTATAGAGATAGGCCAAACAAGGTTTTAGAGAAGTGGCGAATCAAACAAACCCAATACCAGATGGGGTAGTTCCTGGTTAAACAAAACCCCGTTAAGATGGCGAAAGGGGGCGCTGTCTTTTCAAAAAACCTCCTCCTTACTGACTTACCGGACTTGACAAACTGCCTACGCTCTCCAACTCCCAGTTCCGTGAGGACAGCATGCAATTTAGTGGCTGTACTCCGGAGCTAGTGTTGATGTTGGAAGCGAATTACGCTGATGGGCAGCACAATCAATAACCCAGTATGGGCCACCGCAAGGTGGTACAAATTTAGCAAAAAAAAAAAAAAGAGCCTTTTTGGGGTTGATTGGATATTATAGGAGATGCCTACCCAATTTTGCGGAAACTGCTAGTGCCCTCACAGATCTCTTAAAAAAGGACACCCGACCCGCCCAATTACAACACCCCACTGAAAAAGCGAGACAGGCGTTCAGAGATTTAAAAACAGCAATAACCACTAGTCCGGTACTTATATCACCCAACTTTACCTAACCGTTCTTCCTGGCCACAGATGCTTCAAATATGGGTATAGGGGCAGTGCTATCCCAAATAGGAACCGATGATCTCGAACACCCCATTCTCTACATTAGTAGGAAGTTGCATCCAAGGGAAATGAGGTACCCTACTATAGAAAGGGAGTGTCTGGCCATACGGTGGGCAGTGGAAAAGCTTAAGTATTATTTAGAAGGGCAGGCTTTTGTGTGGCTCACTGGTTAGAGGAGGCAGACCCTGAAGCAGAGGTCAGACCCGGGACCAGGGTTCGATTCCCAACGCGGCAGGGTCTTGAGCCCAATTATCCACGGACTCGATAATTCTCGTTTCGGTGCCTACTCGAATCACGGGTTCACACTCTGCAGCTCTGGGCATTAGCCTGCTTAATCTCCACTACGGCCCCCCCGCGGCGGGATGCCTGGCTTTCACCTTGGGGATGCCCAGTACGGGTATCTCACAGGGAAAAAGCCAGGACGGGTTCCCAAGGCAAGCGCCGAGATGCCTACGGGTAATCGAGCGCTATATAAGAACGCATAATAATAATAATAATAATAATTGTCCTCTACACAGACCACGCTCCACTACAGTGGATGTACAAAAACAAATCCCAGAATTCTCAGGTGGTTCTTGTTTTTACAGCCCTTTTCCTTTAGTATCCGGCACAAAAAAGGCAGGGAGAATTGTAATGCGGATTTCTTGTCCAGGTCTTGTCCTCTCCCCGAATGGGAGAAACTAGGGGGGGTGTGTGTGTAGCAGGGAGACTAAGGAAGGAGAAGGGCTTTCCCCAAATACAGAATGGTGGGTCGCTGACTCTACTACCCTCCCCTCTCTCTACCTCAACCTGAGTGAGTGGAATACGGACTCACAGCCGCTGTGGAAAGGCCAAAGCGAAGAAACAACGGAAGGTTCCTTTAATTGGGCGTACCTGGAAAAAGAAGCCCCGCCACCGGATGACGCACGCACGACTACCTAGGACAAAAAGGAGGAAGTAGTAAGAACGGCGTGTGACGACACCCCGGAGGAGTTTGTGGTGTGCTGCGGAGATCGTGTGGAGTGGGGAGAAGAAGCTTGCCAAGAGAAGAAGACGGGAGAAGCACGACTGGAAGGAGTTGCTGCGCCAGGAGGCCACCATCCCCACGAGTCGCCCAGCCACACTCTCGGAGGAGTGTGGCTCAACCAGGTACGGCAGCGTGTGTCGGGCTGGGTTGGGAGGCGGGGAGACTTGTCTTACCGTTAAGCTCGTCCGACCGGCTACTGCCTGTGGGTCAGTCTTTGTACATACCCCGTTCCCCTCCCCTTGTCTTCCCCGTACCCGTAACACCCTTTCCTCACACACTATCACCGACCTCGTGTATATAGGAAACTCGTGAATATACACAATCTCAGCGGTGCCCTTCCCTCACTCCTTGGTTTCCCCCCCTGGGCATTGTTTAAAAAGGACTGTTACCTGACGGCCGCACTATATTTCTTTTCTGCATGTTCTGCGGTGGAATAACCAAGGCAGAGCAGACTCCAGTGGGGCACAAGAGAGAAGCCAAGACCCCGAGAAGACCCCAGAGCACATCTGCAACAATGGACCCAGCTATACTATCCCGGGAAAGACTTTGAGAAAAAAGAAAACCTTTATAAAAATAAAACCCTATATATCGAGATCCAGTCTCCGAGCCCTTCCTACAACCACGCCACATTATCCCATTTATTCCCCACTCCTGTCAAAAGAATAAAAGAGGATAACCAGGCATGGGTGGTATGGGCAGCTGCCCAGGGCCTCGCGCTGAGGGGGCCCCGCCGCCGGCCCCGCAGTAGACCGCAGAGCAGGACAAGTACATTTTTGGGTTGCAGAGTAAATAGCAAATCAATCCATTTCCAAACCAATCCAGAGCAGGGGGCCCTGCCCGACAATAAATGTATTGCCCGACATGAAGTTGCGGGAATGTAATGAAAAGCGCTGCGTGCACTCGCGCGGCGCATGCAGTTAGGGAACTCTGTCACCGTGCACGCACGCACCCCACCACCTAGCTTAGTGGTGGTGGTGCCGTGCGCAGTTCGCAGTGCGCGGGCGGCAGGCCTTTAATGATGTGGGTCCCAGGGCCGTCAATCTGGTAGTGCGCGAAAGCTCTACCAATGATGGCCCTGACATCATTTTGGCCAGCCCCCAGGAGAGCAGGGTGGAGTCGAGAGTCGGACGGTTCGGGCCGCGTGGGAGTCGGACTCGGTTCGGGCCTCGTTGTTTGGCATAACGTACTGTACGTCTTAAGGTAAGAAAGTCCTGCAGACAGTGCTGACTATACATTGCACACATACTATAGAAAGAACTTCAACTGCCATTTGGTGATCTATGGTTACCTTCACTGACCTGTGGACGGTTCACTCAGAGCTCACGTTAGTTTGCCGGGTCTTAATCCGGGCAATCCTCATTATGTATAGTTCCATCTTTGAATCGTGCACAACTGATGTAACTTACCAGCAATGCAATGGAACTCATGACCTTCAGGGTGCACCCGAGTCTCCGCAACAAACCTCTAGGATTAACGCCAACAGATCACACACTGCACCGCTGCAGATAAAATAACTCCTGGGAGTAGTGAACACATGCACTTAATGGGCATCTTCCCGCATTGAACATTGTTCAACTTCAGCTGGTGCACTTGACCAATAGAGCTTTTCCTCCGTTTCAGGTTCAAGAAACGAGTGCCACACAGGTGGATAACATCTAATACTGTACTAATTAACACAGCAGCAGCCATCAAGCATGTTAAAAACGTACCGCTGTTTGCCCTTCTATAGATTGTGTGGAATGGACGAGGCCGTTTCACAAGGGCGATCAGATACAAGTCAACATTCCAAAGGTACAGGATTTCAATGCATAGCGCTACTTCAATTTTACGTGTCCTGTATCAACTGAATTATTGCTCGTGGCCCACGATAAGGGTGCTACAGGAGCTGCTTAGTATCTCAGTGCTCACTCATTCTTTTTACACTCCTTATAAATAAATCTCCACTTACACATTTATGAGAGGAAGGATTTTAAACCACATGCTTCCGGCCACAAAGTTAGTTTTGTAGGCCGAGCCTCTTAAGAGACCTAGGATCTCAAAAGGCACCCCCAACCCTAAGAGGCGGTGCGCTAGTCCCCTTTTCATCGTGCCAAAAGAACTGCTCAAAGGTCACTTCACATTGCGTAGTTTGGTCTTTTATCCCTTTAAAGTTTTCAAAATGAACCATTTTATACACTAAAAGTGAATCAGGATTAATGTTTCACTGAGTGAATCAACTTCGGAGAGACTGGTCCCAGCAAAAAATACTTGAATCAATGAATATGTGAATATCTTTTTCACAGTTCTCGCATGACATTTTTGCCGCAGAGGATGAAAAGTTTACTAAAATATGCAACATAGAGAGACAAAATGTTTATGCAAAGTACTCATGTCCAAACATATGGGAATTAGGCAAAAATGTCAAATGTACCTACTAATGATACCTAAAAATGACAAATTATATACTTACTCTTGCTCGTTTTTAATATATATTTTTCACGACTTTACTTCAGTTTCAATTTCATTGTGCTGCTTTCCTAATCAGGCTTTCTTTGCTTGTCCTGTGATATGGACTTTAGAGGCCTTTAAGCTGTGAAATGTATACTGCTGTTTTCTTGACCCTCTGGTTTCTTTGGAATTTGGGGGCATGTCCAACTAATCATTCAAGGAGCCGGCAAGTGTTACTCATGGATATTTGCTCACCTGTTTTCCATCCCCTTTACTTTTTAGGTCGAGCCTGTCAATGCGCTTGCGCATTGAGCTTGCAAGAGATATTGGGGCTTAACCAGAGCTTAACCATCGGCGATTGCATGCAGTGCCCGTGAAAAAAGCGTGTGCACTTCAAAGCCACCAGCCTCCCTCCCACAGGCACCTGAAGCTGTGCGCTCTGCCTCAGGCATTTCTCCTCCCCTAATTATTCACGGCCGGCCGGCCGTACTTTCACTTTCGCGGCCGCCAGGCCGTGTCTCGCGTTTCTCCTCCCCCTTACCCCCTCCCCACAGCAATGCCAAGAGCTTGTTAATCATGTCACCTCATTAATTTCCCTGTTTTCATTTTCACCTTAGTGCCTCCCCTAAACTTTAAACGTCCATGCACTATTTTTCATAACAACCACAGCTCCGTTTTACGTTGTATACCATGTTCTGAATGTCTTGACTACATAACATCTCCTTCCCTTATTCACTGCACCTTCTTTCTTTGCGTTAAGTTGCTGTTCGCCTTCGCAATCTACTTTTATTTTTATTTTTGTAGCACTATACAGTACGCCTTGCTCATTGTTCTGGCATTTAGCTCCCTTACAAGATGGCCGCCATCGTCCCTCTTCCCCCCTCCCCTTTTCACCACATCACGTGCTGAGTGCCGCGGCTTCATTATCCGGTTTGCCGTCTATGACTCACTCTCAGACCCACATTCGGCTGTAGCAGTCACTAATGGAAGTTGCTTGAGCATTGACTCAGTGAGTAAACTGACACCCGTTTTGGCAGCTCCTTGGCCATGTAATTGCGTCTAAGCCCTTAATTAATTAGACCTAACTGTTGATTCTTAGGTTTGCCGTCATCACCGCATAACGGAAGCGGCAACTAACTCCAAAACGCCCAACCTTCCTTGTTAAGGGATTAACCACAAAACCTAGCAGACTCCCGGCTTTTTCATTCCTTTTCGACACCCCGGTAAGAGTTCCTAATCCCATGGGTTCCTTATTCAGAATGCGCCTACTCTCCACCCTAACCGTGCCCCCTTGTAATTGCAGGCTTCCGAATCAGGCTTGCGAAGCTCCAATGTTTTAATTTTTTTCCCCCAGTATTACACAGTAAATGTAATAACTTAACTCTTCGTTTGTATCACACTTACTGTGCATGGCCGCATTACATTCTATAGCCATCACCGGGCTTCGTAATTTTTCCCGCAAATTCCTGCATTTTTCGTTTTTTTTTAAAACCACCGCCACGTCGTTTCTAATATTACCTTCACTCCCCTGCCAATCATTCCAAGCCGCTTCCCGCAACAGAGACACTACGAGAATTAGGACTGCACAAAGTAATTCTGCTTCTTCTTAGTTCCTCACTGTTCAGTCCGCCATTGAGTCAATTGACACCACCATCAGCAGATGTCGGATTGTAAATATTGATTCCTTGAGCATTCTTAAAATGTCAACGTTGCCCTTTATTAGGTTGTCAATCACAGTTTTAGCACTGCACTTGATATGGCTATTTGACAGTGTAACGGATGGTCACAACACTGCGCGGCAATTTCCAAACACCTTGCAACAATGACTAGCCTTCACAAAATGGCCATCGTGGAATGTACAGTTGATTGAGTCAAGCTTTATTACTAATGTCACAAAAAGATGTTAAATAATGCTATAGGTGTCACATTTACAAATTCTATAAATATTGGCATTTACAATAACAAAATTAATACATTTGCTATTATAAAAACATAAACATAACTTAAAAAATTGTTACATTTACAAGACCAATAGCTCCAACTTTTCTAATGTGAGACCTATTGCATTTCCAATGCTTGTTGTCCATGTTACTGATATCCACATTAGTTTGCTTCAGTGATGCCAAATAACTAGGATCAAAAGTCCTGCAAAGTCACTTTTTGTGATGTCACTTTTCGCGACGCAATATGCAATTAGAGGGGCCTCACATCTTCCCTTTCGCCCGGGGCTTCAGAAGGCCTAGGACCGGTTCTGCATTAAAGTTATGGGCCACGTTGTCAATCCGGCTTTTTAGTGAGGTATTTATTCACCAAAAACGAGGTGGAATTATAATGCTCAGAAGGGGTTGAAAAAAGGGCAACGGGAGAGTTTTTTTGCTTTGTAGCAAGAGATGGATTTTAGAAGACATTTAAACTAGAAAATGAATCCAAAGAAATGTAGAAGGTGCTATTCCAGAAATTCTGTAAAGTCACCAAACTGTTTCTTTTGTGTAACTTGGAACCTGGAGGACAGTTTCCGGTTGTGATTTTTGTTTTGGTATTTGATGTAGAAGAGTGCTTTACAGAGGATAGTTGTATTGTAGCAGGAGCACTTAACTAAACATATCATGATCAGCGGTCATCATGAACCAGTGGTCTCCCAGCCAGATCCGAAATCTGCTGAACACTACTGCTGGCATCTGCAGAAATCTCAAACACCCACCACTTCACAACATTGCATGCGCCAACACATTAGCTTACCGCTCTACAGTGGTGAGTTCAAGTGAAAACATGCATGTTGGTGTCCTCTGGCTGAGCGAACTGCTACTGAGTGGCAGTAAGAAACCCTTAAAATCTCTGTTCGACCCATGGGCATGGGCTCAGCTTCATCCAAACCGTTCAGAGGTGCTGCTCACGTGGAATAAAGAAAAATTTTCTTGCACTTCGTGACATAGCACGTTAAAGAGAGGTATGTGTGCAACCCATTATTGAAAGAAAGTGTACCTCTGCCAGGGCATTGCAATAACGTGCACAGCAGGGGAAGCAATGGGGCCTTATACACCTAATGGATGCCAGTCCAGAGAACGCAGGTTCTTTCTTCCTTGCTCACGTGGCTCGTGCTCTGTGAGCAATTGGAGCATTGCACTCTGGCATGTAATAGCTCTGACCGAAATATTAACGATGTAACCGCTGATGCAGCAGGAGTAAAATCTTTGTGGAGGTCCCAGAGTAGCCACCGAGACCTTTACAGGCAAGATCTTCTGTAATTGGTAGCTATAGAGTTAGAGAATTCAGCTTGAGACTCGTACGAGAACTGGCATGTCATTGTCACACCTCAGCTGCGGCGTTTGTTCCCTTGTGAAATGGATCCACATGTCTGTCAGGGCCAAAGCGAGAGATATGTGCTTACTGTGTAATATGTGCTTACAGAGGCCAGTCCTCCGATGCATGGCATTAAAACTGGATCTGTGTACATGCCCCTAAGTTAACACTGATGCCAAAAACATGGATTTACTTGCAAACAATGAATGTTAAAAATTTCGAGGGAATGCATTTCAGTGATTTAGTTCCTATCTTATTTTACATGTTTACTTGATCTTGCATTCCTCAAGACTTAGCTATTTTATAAGTTCCTGTCAGTGGGTTGGCCTCTCTGCAGAGCACACAGAACAATGTTTGTGTATTCCATTTGCAACTGAAATTCTGTGGAAATGTCTGTGAAGGGGGTACACTGATGTCAAAATATTTGCAAGGCAAAAGTAAGAGAAAATAAAGTGCTTATATTTGAGGGAGTGCAGTGCATGTTGGGGCGGTGAAGTGACAGAGATGTGAGGAAGGGAATTCGGGGAAGAGTGAAAAGAGGATGCTGAAGAGGAAAGAGGGGGGAGTTGAAGATGTGCAGATGGACAAGATATGCAGAGAAAAAGAGGATATATATCTAACATAAAGCACACATAATTGAAGGCCAAAACTCCTTCCACAGGCCTCAATGCTATTTAATTCACAGACTCACTATTTCAGACTTTCAGAATTTAAACATTTTCAATGTTAATTAAGAAATCATTGTTGTTACTCATTTATCTTAAACAGCTAACACCCAGTGACAAAGCCAATCATACTGACAGGCCTTAGGCGTATGTCAGTTGCTTTGCCATTTATCTGGATACAATTACATCTCAGAGAGAAACTAAAATACCGGTCTGATGGCACACAATGGGAATCACAGAAATGTTTGGCATGTTCCATTATAGGGAGCACCCACTTTTTTCATGTCACTTAAAGTTCTGTCTGCACGTATTTCTATATGACTGGTTACCACCAGTAGCTGTGGGTGCATTCATTTTAAAGGGCTAAAGTTGTCATGCAGAACAATTTACATATTACAGTAACCGTTGAACTAATTAACGCAAAAAGATACTGGGTAGTTTTTCACGAGTTTAATATTTCAAGACTATACTTTCCCACTGTTTAATAAGCCTTGCTTAAATGCTGCATTCATTTGCTTTAAAATCCACCATTAGCCAATCTTTTTAAAAATTCTTTCTCAGGAGACGTACTCTCCCTAGACACCATGTTTGTCCATTTAACTTGTTCACATCGCTAACTAGTGTTTTCTATTGGAAAGGGTAGAGCTAAAGCAGTCTTGCTTAGCACCCTAGCCCTCTTCAGAAGTCAGACTTGCTTGGCAACCCAGAAATCCTCTGAAATGTATGAGTTTTCTTTTATGAATGCCTGGAAGAACTGAATTTCTAGTCCATTTATCACAGAAATAGTGCTGAAAATCGCACCAAAAAGATGTAAATTTGTATAAAATTCCTTCACGGGGTAGAACCCACCCGAGCCCCTTTTATTGCAGTTGGACTTGCTCGCTGCACTCGCTCTCATACGTTCATTCGTTCTGCATATGCCCTACCAGTTTAAAATTCCACCAGCCGCCCCTGGCAAACAGCAGGGGTGACAAAGGACACACCTGACTTGTTCCCAGTTCCACCCCGTAACTATCCGATATGAGCCTGCTGTTCCTAACTCTGGCTTTAGAATCAGTATATAGCAAGGCCGTCCATGCCACAAACCCGGGTCCCAATCCAAATGCACGCATCACCCGGCAAAAGTATGGCCATTCGAGGCTGTTGAATGCCTTCGCTATATCCACTGCAAAGATGGCAGCTTCCTCCTTGTACACGTTCATCGCTGTGTTCCAAGTCGGTATGAACCCTGCTTGATCCTGGTGTATTAGGTCCGAAATATGTGGTAGCAGTCTCGTATCTAGCACCTTGCCCAGAATTTTGTAATCAAGGTTGAGCATAGATAGGGGTCTGTACGCTGTTTTGTCAGATGCCTGCTTCCCTGGTTTTAGCAACTGAATATCAGAGCCTCTCTTATGGACCCGGCAGCTTCCCCATTTGTTTAGCTTGGTTATACATCTCTACTAAGCGAGGTCCCAAAAGGTCAGCATATGTGGCGTAAAATTTGACAAGGAACCCATCCGTTCCTGAAGTTTTATTTCTAGCCATACCCTTAATGCCGCTTTTCGCCTTGCGCAGCTCCATCTCCCTCCCTACTGCCTCTGCTTCTTCCTCTCGAATTGTCAGCAGCTCAACACCTCTCACAAAGTTGTCTTGCTCCGTAGCCGTGGGGGACACCCTATTTTTATGTAAATCGGTGTAATATTCACTGAATATTTTGTTAACGTCTTGCTGACGATACTGAACCTCCCCCTGCTTGTCCCTCATTTCTAGAATAGCCGACCCCCTTTTAGCTGAATTGGCCAGCCAGGCTAGTAGGGCCCCAGGTCTATCTCATTCCGCATGAGGCCGTATCATATCATTTTTGTAGTCGAAGCAGCGCAACTTCTCTACATGTTCCGCTACCATGTCTTTGGCTGTCAGCAGCTCCCCCTGCTTGTCTACATTCTCTAACAATACATATAAGGGTGTACCCGATAAGTACGAGGACCTGGGTATTAAATGTTGCAAGGAAGAAGGTCCTAGTAAATGTATATTTAAAAGAAAAACCTTCCTTAGAATAATTTTTCAAGAAAAATATTACACAGTTTGAGAGATGTTGTTTATTCACATCCTCATGTATGCATATATATGTGCAAAACTTATAAAAAACTAAATAAACAATATGCCCAGAAAATGTTAGGAAGGTAGTGGGGTGGGTAAGTGGTTTTTGTGAGGGTTTGGGGTTTGAGTGAATAGTTTCAAAGAGCAATGTGGTCACAGAAGTAAATAGTTGACATCACATAAGCATGTTTTAGCCACTATAAATAATATTTGATAACCTATACCCATCCAATCTGACACAGTTACAATAAGCTGTTGTTCATGGGTAGGTGATGCCGTAAAAAGTTGACGTTTCGACCCTGAGATCATGTAGGTATTGTTGCACCTTACTAAGGGGTCTTCCTCAGGACTAGAGCGTGTAGTGGGGTGAAAAAGGCACCTAGGATTAATAAGAAAAATAGGTAAACTAACACACTAGCATCTAATTGGTAGTAGGCTATAAGTGGGGCATATAATTACCAAGGGTGCCTCCAATGGTCTGGGGCTGAATGAATTGGAAAGGCGTTGGGCCCGTAGGCTCCTGTAGTCAGAGAGCGTATAAACAAGTTCACTGTAGGTGTAGTCTTTTTTTCACCTCCATTACACCGGGATACAGGGACACCGCGGTAGTCCGCATTCAGCGTCTGCATGCGCGCTCACATGCATTTAAAGTAACCATCACTGCCGGCCGCTTTCTCACTTTCCTTGATCTGTATGGGAGGTTGGACGTATTTTCAAGCGGTAAGCCATTTAGTCATAGGTGGTTATGCAGACATATAAGAAGGGAGCAGACGCTTCTCCAGCTTCTATTCACTTGAAAGATCGTTTTTTTAAACTCTGCCTATTTTGCACATTCTTAGTCCTGCTGAGAGCAGACGCTTCTCCTGCTTCTACTCACTTAAAAGATGCCTATTTTGCACAATCTTAGAAATACTCCACTAGCTGCTATTTTTAAATTGTTTTACTGTGTTCATTCATTAATTTGTGCTGTGTTTGGGAATGGAATCGGGGGCGGTGGATTGCCGTTACTGCGTGGGACTGGAACCGTGGGCAGATTGCTCGGGACTGCACGCCTGAGACGCCATTTTTCCTCCTGCGGGGCGGTCTAGTCGCTCTGGAGGGGATAAAGATGGACGCTGCACTAGCGCACAGCGGACGCGCGCCGCTGGCACGCCGACGGCACGCCAAAGGAAAGCCCGTCTGCGCCCATCAGCATCCCGAAAGCGCCCGGTGCTGGAGATGCTGCCCGTTCGTTAGGAGATCACTGCGGTAAGAATCTACCGTTGCTCAGATACAGCAGAGATAGCCTGATGAAAATCGAGAACCGGAGTGAATGTTGTCCTTATATGAAGCTACCTGCTGACTTGGAGCACTTGAGATGTGACTCCTGTAACTGGGAGGCTGTTTACTCTGGGAGAGGGGGAAGAGTCCTCGTGGAAAATGATTGTATTCCCATATTACAAGCACCCTCGTTGGTTTTTAGGGAGGACAAGCTTAAGGCTATGCTTATCAAGGCCAGATCTGTAAAGAAGCATGAAACCCAAATTTTTGATTTACTTGTTGAAGCCAAGCTGGATATTTTGTTCATTACCGAGACCTGGCTTCACGAGGGATCTAACCCCACTTTAGCGAACGCCATACCCCCATATTATAGGATAATTAGGAACAATAGATTGGGCAATAGAGGAGGCGGTGTAGCAATTGTATTCAAGAACTCCCTCCCTTGCTCAACTATTCCTATCATTGGCCTCGAGGGTGCAGAAGGTTTAGGCTTTCTTCTATCAATCTTCGCCCACCAGTCAGTGGCTGGGGTAATTATCTATAGATCACCAGGGCTGGCGGGACGCTTTTTAGTGACCTTTGGCCATGTCATAGAACCTATTGCCACGAGATTCAGCCAATGTCTGGTACTTGGAGATTTTAATCTCCATTTTAATCAAAACGATGACCCTGAACCCAAGAAGCTATGTGAATGTTTGGAAATTTTTAGTATGTCATCGTATGTAATATCTCCCACCCATGAAAAAGGGCATACTCTGGACCAGATCTTCTACACATGTCATATTACCCTTGATGATCCCCTCCACATTACAGGGTCTGACCATTTTATGTTAACATTGCAGATGGAGAAAGATAAGCCCAGGTCTCTAGCCAAGGTTGGGGAAAAAAATTAAGGAATTCAGATCTTTTAAACGTATTAACCCGACGCTTTGGTTGATATATTGAACTCTCATTTGATTCATGGAGAAGGTTCACTTGAAGACGTTACATTTAGTCTCGAGGAGTGGTTGCAGAACTGGGCATTGTATCTTGCCCCCCCCCTAGGGTACATAGGACCTCTAGAGAAAATATCTCTGCCCCTTGGTTTACAGAAGCCCTGAAGAAAAGTAAGAGTGCCTGTAAATGTTTGGAACGTATATGGAGGAAAAGCTTTGATTCTGAAGGCAAAGAGGCATATAAATTGGCACTTAAAGCGTACTATCTTAGGGTACGCGAGGAGAAAAAGAGGTACCTAACCACTAAAATTGATTTAGCCAGCAATAGTGGCAGGGAGCTTTTTAAGATAGTAAAGGACTTTGTTTCACCTATAGTCACCCAAAGACCTTTTGCTCCGACCCTCGAATGGACCATTCAAATTGCTGATTTTTTTCACAACAAGATTAAGACCATTCAAGAGACCTTTGATTTGCTGTTTGCTCTGAATCGGAACGATAGATTCCTTCCGAAGGAAGATCTCAGTGAAGAATTATTGCTGGAGTTCCCTTCGATGTCTCTGGATACTTCACTTACTATTATGAAGACATGAAAATCTGGGTCCCCTATAGATCCTTGTCCAGCCAAGATAATAGTTGGTGTCGCTGAAGTTTTAAATTCTGCTGTGAATAAAGTCCTGAATCTTTCCTTGTCTAGTGGTCAGGTCCCGGCCAGATGGAAAGTGGGAAAAATTATACCTCTTCTGAAGAAGCCTTCAGCGGATCATTTGGTGGCCAGTAATTATAGGCCTATTACGTTGCTCCCTTTTTTCGCTAAAACCTTGGATAAGCATGTATATAAGTTTATCACAACGTTCATTGAGGCCACCAATGTTCTTCGCTCCAGCCAATCGGGTTTCAGGGCTAATTATAGCACTGAAACCGCTTTGCTCGAGGTCTTAGAAAATATCAAAGGTACGCTGGATCGAGGGGTAAAGCAGTCTTGATAGTGCTGGACCTCTCGGCAGCATTTGATACCATGCCTCATAGGCTACTCCTTCAGAGGTTGGATGAATGTGGGATCGGGGGCACGGTTTTAAGGTGGTTTTCTTCCTTTTTGGAGGGCCGTCAGCAGGCGGTTTGGGCACCTCCCTTTACAGCGCATATCCCTGCACTGAGTGTGGGAGTGCCCCAGGGCTCAGTGTTGAGCCCCACTCTCTTTAATATATATATGCCATCTTTGGCTCCGTTGGCTGAGAGTTTAGGGGCCAAGGTTCCCACCTATGCCGACGATTCACAACTTCTGTTCACCTATGAAAAAGGTGAGCCTTTTGATGAAAACCAAATCTATCTGTGTTTAAGTGCCTTGTTCGATTGGTTCCGTGGGAACCAATTATCCTGTTATTCCGCTAAAACGGAAATTATCTTTTTTGGCCATACCCCAGGTGATAAATGGCGGAAATGGTGGCCATCGGATCAACCGGCTCCTGTTAGTCCTGTCACTATGGTTAAGAACCTGGGAGTGATGATGGACTCAGATCTCTCTATGAAGACACAGGTGCAGTCAGTGGGCGGAACGTGTTTTAGGTGCTAAAAATGATGAGGAACTTTCTACTATTGCTACCATTGGCCCATAGAAAGACAGTGGTCCAGGCCTTGATAATGTCTAGGCTGGACTATGCCAATGTACTCTATTTGGGCATCCGTGAGTACTTACTGAACCGTCTTCAGGTTGTTTAGAATTCAGCCGCCAGAGCAGTTTCCATGGTCGGGCCCAGAACCCACATGACGAAGCATCTGAAAACACTTCACTGGCTATCAGTAAGGAACAGACTGGCTTTTAAGTGTTGGCCTTTAAGACTTTGAATAACAGTGGGGTCCAGTATCTCAGGAAAAGAATCGTGCCCTACAATCCAGCCAGGGCCCTGAGATCATCAACCCAACATTTGCTGCGGGTGTCTAAATTCTACTTGGCCAGGAAGGGCGGACGCACCTCCCAGGTGGTAGTGAGCAGAATATGGAACAGGCTCCTGTTGTGTCTAATACAAGAAGCAGAACTCCTGAGCTTCCGACGCTAGCTGAAAACCTGGCTGTTCCATTAATAATTCGAGTTTAGTATGAGTAGGAGTGAACGTTGGACTCTCTCTTCTGGTTCTTTTGCTTAATCTTCTTCAGCGCCAGGACACTCTGTGGAGTAGCCGCGCGCTTGTACAAATACCCTAGAACATTAACTTTAACATGTGGCCCTGCCCTGCGACATCCAGCTTGTGATGGCGTGCTATTTTATTTACCAACGACAGATTTAATCAAAGGTATTGAGCGGTTTTGCCTGGATTTCATTTACTCACTGTTAGAATTGGGGGTCTCTGGTTGGCGCAGTTATGCACTGGCGACAAGCAGGGACCCTCTCCTCTAAGTCAGGGCAAAGGATTACTCACAGGAATAACCCCTGCTGACCCTCTAGGTAGTGTGGCGCAAGCAGTCAAGGCTATTCTCAAGAGTACCTGTGGTTAAGCATTTGCAGTACCTTACACAGTAAATTACCAACCCACCACACAATGACACAAGACTGTAGTTATAAAAATATATTCTTTATATAGCAGTGTTCAAGCAGGCTTCAAATACAGTCTTTAGCAGTGAAAATGGTTCCAGTTACTTTCAATAATCCACAGTTCTCAAAATGAAGTGTTTTGGTCTTTTTTAGGTAGTCCTAGTAGGTTTGTGCGCTTCGTAGCGCTCTGGTACGCTCTGAACGGTTTTCGGGAGAGAGCACCACTACGCCTCACGCTTCTCGCGTGAGCCGGCGTACGACGGAAGCAATGTAGCTGAACGGTATGAGGCGTAGCAGCAACCGTACCACAAGCGTACAGTTCTCCTCAGTGCAAGGGAAGAGCCCCACTACGCCTCACGCTTCTCGCGGGACGTACTAAGCAAGTGTACGGCTCGTTTCAGCAGCCGGTGTATGCAGCGAATAGGGACTGGCTCACTGCAGAGTGTACGACGCGTACACAGCCCAGCGTATCCCCAGCGCCCAGTACACCCGCCGGCAGCCGTACGCCGCACACAGTCCGTGCCTCGAAGCGCAGCGCACGAGGCTCTCTACTTTCCATTGGGCAATGCGAGGCGCACAGGTCGGATCTAATCAGTGGCGTACAGTTCCTTTCTTGAAGCGATGCGCACAATACCTTTTCCTTTAAAGATTAGGTGATCTTCGAGGCGGACGGCGTAGCGGATCGTTGTCCCACGTCACGATGCCTCCCCTTTGGCGATGCGAGCTGCGGCTCGAGGCTGGGACAGTTCGCAGGGCTTCTAGGGTTGGCGGTGAATTGTGGGGGCAACTCCTGGTACAGCGTACACTTCGACCCTGGAGGGGGAGCGGCTGAGTGCGGGGCAAGCAGCAGTACGGTCCCCAAGTGCGGGACGTACCGAGCCGCAGTGCGGGTCGCAGCTGTGCACTTCACAGCGGTGGATGCATTGGGCAGGACGCTGATGGGCGGGAGATGATGCAGGTCGGTAGTCCGTCTTTACGTGGGGCTCAGTAGACCTCAATGCTTGGACCGGACGGGTCCTCCTTTACTTTGCAAGCAAGGGCTCAATGCAGGCCCAGTCACGGTGCTCAGGCCAGCGGCGGGCTGGTCTTCACTTTGTTTTTGCAGCGCGCTCAGGCCAAAGTTACGGTGCTCGGGGGACACAGGTACACTGGATCACGGGGAGCGCGGCGAGGGCGCACAACCCTTTCAGTCTCCTCAATCAGCGCTGCAGGGACAAGCAGCACACACAGCAGTTCCTTCTTCAGGGGGTAGCGCCCACTGTTCCTGGAGCGCAGTTCAGGGGGCAAGTTCACAAGCAAGCCCTTGGAGATCTTTGTAGAAGTTTGGCACAAGTTGAAAATAAATAAAGTCTCTGTAGTCTTTGTCCTTCTCTCCTTCTTACAGCAAGGCACCCACCACAGGCCAGTCTCTCAGGCTGGAGACAGTACTCCTCCTTGTAGCTTTCCCAGGTCCTTTTCTTCAGGCAGAGTTTCTTCTTAGCCCAAACAGGATCTGATTTGTTAGGAGCAGGGCTCCTACTTTTATACCAAGTTTATTTTGTTATTTCCGCATAGTTCACTTCAGCTCTGAAGCACTTTGTTTTGCCAAAACAGGTTTCTGCTTTCAGTGTGTGGGGCACGGCAGCAGACGCTCCGCAGGAGGTGGAGCCAGCATTGTGAGGACAAGTACAGTCAGGAGCACTTTGTTGACAGTCTTCCCTCTTCCTGGACCAGGTGTCAGGCAGAGCCATCAGTCGCTCCCCAGGGGGCGGAGCCAGCACTGTGGTGGCAGAGCACAGCCCTATTAAGAGTCAAGGGGCACTCCCACCACCCACTCTGGTGTAATCCCTCTATTCAGCACCTATCATCCCCAGCCCTGTCACTCACACAACCCAGACAGCAGATACACATCCTGGCAGAGGCGGGCTGAAATGGTTAGGCAAGCAAATGCTAACTTTCTAAAAGTAGCATTTGCAAACACAGGATATTAAAATAAACTTTACTAAAAGAAGTATTTTATTATTCAGGCATACTAAACTTGACTTTCTACCATGTTCCCTGAGCCTGCTGGGATTTATAGAGTGTAATAATTCCAGCAGCCCATTCTGGCCTATGAGAACAGGTAGCCTTACAATAGTGAAAAACGAAATTGGCTGTAATTCACTATTAGGACATACCACACACATCAGGGCTTGTCCTACCTTATGCTTACAATGCACCCTGCCCTTGGGCCTACCATAGAGGTGACTAATATGAAGTTACAGGAAGGGTTAGGGACTGGCAAGTACGTGTACTTGCGCAGTTAGCATGACAGTACCAGACTGCACGCAGGTTCTGCAATGGCAGTCCTAGACACATTTTACTAGGCCGCTTCTGTGGATGGCACAACCAGTGCTGCAGGCCCACCAGCAGGATTTGTATTTACAAGCCCTGGCACTCCTGGTGCACTTTACTGGGGTCTGACCAAATAAGTCAATCATGGACACCAATCACATATAGCAAATCACAGTAGGGAGAGCATATGCACTTTAGCACTGGTCAGCAGTGGTAAAGTGCCCAGAGTCATTAAACCAACAAAAACAGGTCAGAGAGAATATTGGAGGAAGGCAAAAAGTTCAGGGATGACCCTGCCAAGAGGGCCAAGTCCAACACTCACAAAGGAGCGATCATTGAGACATCATACCGTCTCCATTGACAACCAGGTATCTATCGTATTTTAACCTCTGCACGGCTGCATTCAGTGTGATGCGCGGGTTTGGTTTCCACGTAATCTACATCGTCAGTTGCACACGTTATTATCCTCATGTGTACGCATTAGGTTTTTACCGTTGGTATAATGGTTTTGATCTTTTTTTGTCATATTCTGGCCTCGTGTTCTCCAAGTGTGACCAGAGGTTCTATTTAATAACACTGTATATGACAAGCGGTCTTATTAGAATACCATACCTGTGTTTCCTTTCTAATTTAATTAGAAACATTAGATGGGAATAACTGTAATTTGCCTTTTTTGAGTAGCCTGTTTAGTCCTTCTATGTGGCCCAGTTATTTATCAATTGCACTTTGGAGTATGAGGATATTCATGTGACACCTTATCTTCTAGGTGTTTATACGCTCTCTGAATATAGGAGCCAACGGGCCCAACGCCTTTCAATTCATTCAGCCCCAGACCATTGGAGGCACCCTTGGTAATTATATGCCCCACTTATAGTTTACTACCAATTAGATGCTAGTATGTTAGTTTACCTATTTTTCTTATTAATCCTCGGTGCCTTTCTCACCCTGCTCTAGTCCTGAGGAAGACCCCTTAGTAAGATGCAACAAAACCTACATGATCTTGGGGTCGAAACGTCCACATTTTTAAGCCATCACCTACCCATGAACAACAGCTTATTGTAACTGTGTCAGATTGGATGGGATAGGTTATCAAATATTATTTATGTGGCTAAAACATGCTTATGTGATGTCAACCATTTACTTCTGTGACCACATTGTTCTTTGAAACTATTCACTCAAACCCCAAACCCTCACAAAAACCACTTACCCACCCCACTCCCTTCCTAACACTTTCTGGGCACATTGTTTATTTATTTTTTAATGTGTTTTGTACAAATATATGCGTACATGAGGATGTGAATAAACAACATCTCATGAACTGCGTAATATTTTTCTTGAAAAATTATACTAAGTAAGTACTTTTTTCTTTTAAATATATATGTACTTGGACCCTCTTTCTCTCTACATTCTCTGGCCTTTCCCTCTCAACATCTTGAAGGGTCTGTTCTGCTGATAGTGTTACTCATGAGGGTACTCCTCCGTTCCACCATTTCGGAGATGCACCTACCCCTGAGCACTACGTTAAAGGCCTCCGACTCTATTATAGGGCTCAAAGCAGTTTTCGTCAGAGTATAGCACAATGGCTGTGCGTATTGTTGCTTGATACCCCTGATCCTCTAAAGCCTCTGGTCTGAGCCGCCACATGGGAATTCTCAGCCTGATCCTGGACCAGCCATGCCCAACCAGAAATGGATTTTGGTCTGAGATCGTCCATGCCAGATACTCACTAGACTGTACACCTTAATGGACATCCAGAGTGCATAGTATGGCATCTAACCTGACATGTAGCTCATGCAAGTGTGAGAAGAAAGAGTAGTCCCCGTCGCCCCGAATGTTGTGCCCTCCAGGTATCTATCAGGACCCAGTGGCATTGCCAGTTCCTCCTTGCCTCTGCTGTTCTGCGAATGGGTGAGTCTTGTAATGGTGGGTGAGAACGATCTATGTTCACATCTTCAACACAGTTATAGTCCCCGGTCAACATCACCGAGCCAGTCAATGCCCGCGCTAATGCTCTAGAAAGAACCGCCCGGAAGGAGGCTGGATCCGTATTTGGACCATAGATACTCCCAACTGTCACATCCTTCTTATCAAGCCTACCCATTAAGACTACGCACCGCCCATCTGGGTCTACTATTGCTTAGTACACTGGAAAGGGACTCCTGCTCTCACTCAGATTAGCACCCCTCTGGCGAAAGCTGAATAGTTCGTATAGTACACCTGGCCCCTCCATCTACATTGCAGCGCAGCCCCTTCCTTCGCATTTATATGTGTCTCCTACAGCACTGCAATTTGTGCCCCCCCGTGCACTAACGATGCATATATCTTGTGGTGCTTAGTCATGGAGTGCATCCCTCGTACATTCCAGGAGATGCATTTAAGTCATTGGGTTGGTGTTGAAAAGCTCCGTAACTGATTTCTTACCCCAGACACGTCTGGCCCCTAAATAAAACCCCTGAAACAAACACATTTCCAAACTCCCCCTCCCCAGGACAGGTAGAAGTGGTTCCGCTCCCATCCAAACTCTTAAACGTTTCTTCTGGTATTGTCCTTGTGGTGACTGTCGCCAAGACCCAGGCACCCCTCCACTAGGGATCCCCCCCCATGTCTCAACAATTATCCTCTGCCCCAGCCCCCCATGTTCCTCCTACAGACTCCGTGTGAGGCTCCCCCTCACTCTGTTCTATGGCATCACCAAAAAAGGATACAGGCTGCTGGAGCCTGCAGTCCATGTTATTCGACAGGTCTCTTTTAGGCAATTTCATTAGCTGTACTTGGCGTTACATTTGGGAGCTCCATCTTGGAGTCCTCTGCTACACTAGTTGCTGGAGAACAATCCGATCGTCCATCCTCTCGGTCACTCCATTTTGGTCTAGGGCTGGAGCCCAACTGGCTGAGCTCCGCCACCGCTTTGTGGGCCTTGCACCATTCATCTCGGGCTTCTGTTGAGGACAGTACCCTTGTCTTGCTTTGCCCGACGTCTCTTCTTGCTGCCGCTGACCCCAGGGAGCTTCCCCTCGATCCGCACACGGGCCCAGTATCCACCCACTCCCAGGCCTCCTGCAGCGTCTGAAAGAACTGTACTCCCGTCGGGCCAACCACACTCAGCCGAGCCGGGAACAACATTGCGTATGGGAGCTGCAGCTGTCGAAGCTTCTTTTTCACTGCCAGGAACGTGGTTCTCTGCCTCTGAACCTCTCTAGTAAAGTTGGGGAACACAATTACTTTGCTATTCCCAATCTGCAAGTTATTTTTCTGTTGGGCCTCCTTAAGGATATGGTCTTGGTCTCTGAAATGGAACAATCGGGCCACTATTGGCCTTGGTGGAGCACCCGGTCTTGGTACTCTAGATGGGACTCTATGAGCCCTCTCTAGGGCATAAAATGGCGAAAGCCCCTCAGGGCCACTTCTCTTTTGAACCAGTCCTCCAGAAACAGCACCATGTCATCCCCTTCTTCCTTCTCTGGCATTCCAACTATGTGCAAATTATTTCAGCGTGATCTCCCTTCACTGTTCTCTGCCCTCACTTCTAGGATCGGAACCTTGGCTTCAATGTTTATGAGGGATTTCCGCAGCTCTGTTACTTCTGTTGGAAGGTCCGCGATTGTTTGTTCAGTGCTTGTTACTCTCTCTGCTAGATTGCGGCGATCATCTTTCAGGAGACCTAGATCAGTGCCAATGGCATCAATCTTTGTTTCCAGCGCTTCTAGGGAGGCTTTGATAGCTTCCATGATATCTGCCAAGGAGGGGGGGGGAGCGTAGTAGATGCTTCTTTCCCTGTTTCTGGGCCACTATCCTCCTCATCCATCTGGGTGCTTCCACCTCCCATGTTGAGGGTCCTGTATCCTCTCCTCTTTGGCACTTTCTCATGTTCGCCTGCCGCCTTCCCTTCCTGTTGGTTGGACGTCAGGTATGTGGAGGCCAGCAACTCCTTGCTGCTTCCTATCTTCCTCTGTCTCAGCCGGGCACTCCACTCAGTGCTTCTCTCTAATCTCTTGAGTTGTCCGGACCCATCCAGCCCACTCGGCAGCTCTGTCTCTGGGCCTCCCCGGCTCGGTGGTGGTTCCAGTGTTTGATGCTTCTCAGCTGACCTAAAGCCCCTGGGCAAGAGTAGGGGTCATTTGCCCAGTAGCCCGTCTCTATGCTCTGTAGGCCGTGCCCTTTTTGGCCCTGTCAGGCCCTTCCTCCGCTAATGTCTGGGGCTCACACTGGATCTGCCATCAGTTAGCTCCACTATTTTGCACTTCTCTCTGCTCTCGCACTGGCCTGTCCTAGGTCCGCAGCGTCTCTGGTGGTTATAATTTCCCTGTCTGTATCTTTGGCTTGTCGAGGTCTTTCTCACTCCCCTCCATGCTCTCTTCCTCTTGGGTTCGCCCTGCGATGCCAAATTGTAGCTGCCAACGTGTGTCCCGAGGCGCTCCTCAACACCCCCTTCCCCGTCGTCTGCAAAACAATCTTATATTAGACCCTCTCACAGCCGTCAGGTCTCCTCTTGTGGAGTCGCCAGTCCCCTGGTCTGCTACCAGCCACGCAACCCCGCCGTCCTATGTGCTCCACCGCCCCTGTTATCTCACAGTTGGGTCTCTGTTTCCACTCCTAGGCTCCTCTTCCAGCTGCTGCACTGACCCTTCATATGTCCTGCGTGGTCATTGCCCTCTATTTTGGGCTGCCTAGCCCTGTTAGGCTGAGTCCGAGGTTCCGCAGCCCCTGCACCGCCACTCCGCCCAGGGCGCCACATGGGTGCTCCCTCCCGTCGCAGCTTGCCCCGCTCTTCCTGCTCTCATTGATCTCGGGATGTCTGGGCTCGCCCGGTGGTTACCTCTGGGTTCAAGTGTCCAGTGCGGCCCGCCGTCTCTGCTGCGCCTACACCGCCTCTGCTCCTCTACTTGGCTGTCACAGTTCTGCCAGGGTCATCACTCACTGCCCCTGCCTCTCCGCTGATGCCTGCTATCACTCCAATGGGAAGAAGTGAGTGCCCTAAGTATTATTTCGGGCTGCTCTGCCTTTGCGCTGTCCCAAAATTGCCCTTGTTCTCTGCCTGCAATTTCCCAGCCTCAGCGTTCGTTCTGCACTGCGGCCGCCATTTTGTCTGCAGACTCCCGGGATCCTCCTTCAACCAGTCCCGTTTTCTTCACTGTCTGCGGCACAGGACTTCCCGGCCCTGCAGTTGCTTACTCCGGGGCACTTCCACTACAGTTCCCTTGAACAGATAGTGGGGCTGGGGCTCAGGATTCTGATGGATGAGGGATTCCTAGGACGGAGCTCCGCGGTCCACTACCGTCTACATCGGCGTCAAGCCGACACCATTTGCTTCATCAGTGACACTTCATGGTATTCCTTTCGCAAACAATGTTTTCTCTGTGGATTTGAATTTCAGAGATCCACATGTCAACTGTAGTGTCAAATATATATATATATCCAGCTGAATTGATGTTTGGGAGATACATGAAGACCCACTCACACACAAAAAGGGGTCTTCTCTATTTGTACATCATGAGGTGCACATTTGAGATCCTCATCCACAGGAGAGGATTAAAGTTTATGCCGACAGCAGGGGGAGGTGTGCCAAGGAGACTTGTGGACGAGATAGACAGGAAACCTCACATAAGGCAGCCTTTCCTTTTGACCTATGCTGAATGGGCAATATTCATAGGGAAATCAGTGAATGTGTATAAAGTTATTACCTACACTTTAAGGATGTCTGACTACAGGTAGGTACTTACTCGCTCCCTATATGGGGCCTGATCTCCCCATTCCTTAGGGAATTACTGGATCTATCAACATTCATTTTAGTGAGTATATTACCTCAACTCTTACTATGCATATAAAACTGTCCTTCATACCTTTACACCTTAATTATGGTCTAAGGGTTGGGCAAGTGCAGGAATCTGTGCTCCTGAAGAAGGCCACGGACCTATCTGGGCTTCGTTTAAGGCCGAAACATGTCCACGTATGGATGTGGGAACGATAGGCATTATGTAATATCTACTTCTTGTCTTGGGTTTTAATCTTATCAGTGGTACTGCTAATAAAATGACATGGGGGCTCCACTAGGTAATTTTAACAATATCTCTTAACTTTCCACTTATTAGTATTGACAACATCTTCAAGAGTTCCCAGTCTCAGTTGAGGCCATTCAGGGCAAAGACGTGCCTTTAATGTGGACAGTTCCCTATGATGAAGCATGCCACTAATCAGTGGGCGAGGGTTCTTTGCCTATCACACAATACCAGCACCACGGAAGTGCCGTCACACACATGATCGTCTCTTATGTTCGCTACGCCTGCGGTCTCGAGTGGTCTGTGGGATGTACCGTTCCTCCTTCTGAAGAACATGTTGTTTCTCAGAATCCTGGATGGAGCTGAAAACTACTCTGCCACAGAGATTCTGTCAGAAGAAGATATTGGGGCCATGATGAGGCTGAAGAATCGCGACCAGTCATCACGCCTAGACTTCAGCGGAATGTCCTAGCTCCGAATTGGCTGATCGCTGTCAAGGAGTGATACTTGTTCACCTAGTGGTGTTCTGATATGTTGAAGGGGACATGTAGTGTTGTCAAATCCAGTCTGTGCTCTCCCTGAGAGGAAGGAAAGGGGAGTGATGGGGCGGAGCTTGGAGACAATGCAAACGATAGCAAAGAGCTCTTCAGCATCGTAAAGGAACTCTCCAACTCCAACGCCAACGACATCCCGCCCTCACAATAACTGTGCGACTCACTAGCCACCTTCTTCCACCGCAAGATCGCTGACATCCACGACAGCTTCAACACCACAACCGCCCGACTACGCCAGACTCCTCCTCCCCTGTGAACACCACCAGCGCCATCCGACTGACCTCTTGGTCCCACGTCAACGACGACGAGACACGCAAGGTCATGAACTCCAACCACTCAGGATCTCCGTCAGACCCGTGCCCACACCACGTATTCAACAAAGCAGATGCAGCCATCGCACCCCAACTACGGAAGGTCATCAACATCTCCTTCGAAACAGCAACATTCCCGGAAAGCTGGAAACACACTGAAATCAACGCCCTCCTCAAGAAGCCCAAGGCGGACCCCAAGGACCTCAAGAACTTCCGACCCAACATCCTGCTCCCATTCCCGGGAAAGGTCATCAAGAAAATCGTCAACAGGCAATTGGCCCGCCACCTGGAAGACCACATCATCTTGGACCCATCCCAGTCTGGATCCAGACGAAACCACAGCACCGAGACAGCCCTCATCGCCACCACAGACAACATCAGGCGCCAACTAGACAACAGCAAAACATCAGCTCTCATCCTCCTGGACCTGTCTGCCACCTTCGACGCGGTCTGCCATTGCACTCTAAAGACACGCCTCCTAGAAGCGGGAATCCAAGAGAAGGCCCTTGACTGGACCACGTCCTTCCTCTCCGGCAGAACCCAGAGCGTCTGCCTCCCACCCTTCCGATCTGAAGCCACCGACATCATCAGCGGCGTCCCCCAGGGCTCATCCCTTAGCCAGACGTTGTTCAACATCTACATGGCCCCCCTCGCACAAGTGGCCCGCCATCACTACCTTAACATCATCTCCTATGCTGACGACACCCAGATCAACCTCTCCCTCACCAAGGACCCACACACCGCCAAAGCCAACCTCCACGAGGGAATGAAGGCCGTCGCCGACTGGATACCAACCTTCCCGAGGGAATGAAGGCCGTCGCCGACTGGATGAGGAGCAACCGTCTAAAGCTGAACTCGGACAAGACGGAGGTACTCATCCTCGGAGCCACCCCCTCAGCCTGGGACGACTCCTGGTGGCCAACCACACTGGGAACAGCACCAACACCCACCGACCATGCACGCTACCTAGGATTCATCCTTGACTCCTCCCTCTCCATGGCTAAGCAGGTCAATGCCGTCTCCTCCTCCTGCTACAACACCCTCCACATGCTCTGCAGGATCTACAAATGGATCCCGACCGAAACAAGAAGAACTGTGACACAGGCCCTCGTCATCAGCAGACTGGACTACGGCAACACACTCTACGCAGGAATCCCAGGCAAACACCTACAACGACTACAACTCATCTAAAATGCCTCCGCCCGACTGATCGTCAACGTCCCCCACCGCAGCCACACCAGCCCCCACCTGAGAGACCTACACTGGCTCCCCGTCGAGAAGAGGATCACCTTCAAGCTCCTCACCCACGCACACAAAGCACTCCACGACGCTGGACCAGCCTACCTTAACAGCAGACCCAGCTTCTACACCCCCACCGGCCAGCTCCGCTCCGCCAGCCTCGCCCTCGCCGCTGTCCCCCACATCCAATGAACGACCTCCGGCGGCAGATCCTTCTCCTACCTCGCCACCAAGACCTGGAACACCCTCCCTACCCACCTACGGCAGACCCAAGACCTACTCGCCTTCAGAAGACTCCTCAAGACCTGGCTCTTCGAGCAGTAGCTGCCAAACACCCTCAGCGCCTTGAGACCCCTCACGGGTAAGTAGCGCGCTCTACAAGTACTCTGATTGATTGATTGATTGACTATTCCAGAACTAAAACAGGGAGGACACAACTGGGCTGAGTCCCATCACACTTTAGCACATGTGATAATCGCAGTGGGTCATTTATTGCTGAGTTACCTGGAGGACGGTCCAGCAGAGGCCAGACTCAGAGAACTCCCAAATGCCTCACCTGAAACTATCCAATGGAGAAATGTGTCTTCTGGATTGTTTGCAGCTGAACCACAAATATTAACTTCCCTGCACCTTGCAAAATATTGTGATCATGGGCAACTCATTTTGTATCACTTTCAAAATCAATCTCTGTTATTGATGTCTGTACCCCGATGCTGTAGCTGCCTCTGTCAGTAAGGGGGCCTCCTCTCGCGCTGACTGTGAATGCTTCTCCAACGTGAACTCAAACTGCTGTAAAACCTGTCCGTCCAGTCGCCTCCTGTTGCCAGGCTGCGCATGAACTTGCTGTATTTTCCACTGTTCCAGTTCACTGGAGTCACATTCCACATAGTTCACACGCGGTGTCTTGGGCGGTGCTTGGCATTCACCAGGGTTAGGTCACACGGCTCTTGTGCACTTTCTGAAACTCGTCTGCTGTGAAGTGAACCTTAAGTTTCATTTCTGGCTCCAGAGGCACCATGGCTGCTGCGAGCCCCCTGCACACCCTGAAGGCCGACGCCTCGTGCCCC